>NC_090858.1:3195000-3886250 GCF_024217435.2 Syngnathus scovelli
AAGCTTTTTTCTATGTTCTGTCCACATTGCTGACCTCATCTGCCAGCTGTTTGATTCTGTCCAGCCAGTCTTCGATGTCACTGACAGTTGCCTTGACATCCGTGGCCTCCTCTCTCATGCAATTAGCCGCCTGTTGGAGGCTCTCCAGCGTCGCGTCACGCATGTTTTTTATCTGGAGATCCAGCGTGGTCACGTGGGGCTGGCTTTCCACCTCTGGAAGCTGGAAACTGCACACAACATTTTTAAAGCCTTCCAAAACTGCGGACTAGATACTCCTAAAACAAACCTGTTCAAGTCCTCAAGCAAATGACTGATGAGTTTTAGCCGAATTTCAACCAGTTGGTCCTCAGCCACCTTGGACTGGATGGCCCTTTTCAAAGAAGACAGGTTGTGCTCCTACGTAGAAATGACAAAAGGAGTGATGATGAGCGAGCGACGTTTGCCTTGACGTATTGTTCTAAGTCGCTATTGTGCCTTAATCTTACGAGTCTTTCCGCAATAGAGAGAAGAATGTTGACGGCGTCCAAACGGTGGCCGATATCTTCCCAGGAGGAAGTCAGCGTTACCACGGGTTTTGTGTCCGCCCAGGGCAAGTAGTAATAGTGGTTACCTGAGGGCAGACAAAATTATTTTGGGTTAATCAGAGGCACTTAAAACCGGTGACTGCTGACTCTTTGTAGCATGAGACTGAATGTGATTAGTTGATTTTAAACATTGTTGCATCCCTAGTTATAAGAGGGTGTGCACACTTGTGCAACCACATGATCTCAAGTGTTTATTGCTATTTTTGACATAACTCTGACGTTCGTACCGTCAAACACAGCAAAGCCGTACTGGGTGGTGGATGCCAGAGGCTTGCAGGTGGAGTCCAGCTTGTTGCCGTAGTTTCCCATGCTGACCTCGAACTGGATGGGCTCGCCCGGCTCTTGAAGCATGCAGGCACTGTGGAACACGGCGCAGAGGGAGAACTTCCTCTTACGCTGGTATTTCTGCACAAGATAGCGACACAGAAAATGAAAAGATCTCAAGGCGTACACGAAATTAAATTCTGCGTACGGTATCTGATTAAATCATCAAACCTGTGCCACCAGGATGTCATCATTGGAAATATCGTCTATGTTCTTATCCACCTTTCCGTCCAGCAGAGTGGATAGCTCGACAAGGAGCCTACCTTTGTAGGCGACACCTTCGCCCTGCGAGTGCAATCAAATTCCATGCAGACTTTCAAATGAAAGTTCATCAAAACATCCCACGCAGAGAGATTGCTACGTTGTATTACCTTGCCAAGGTTAAGTTCCTCGTACGGGTCAGGGAGATCCGTAAACTCCCTTGGGCTGCCATACAAGTTGACATAACAAGGTCCAAATGTTGGCAGGAAACCAGACTCGCTTGTTGCAGTGATTGCTGCAATGGGCACACACGCACAAAAAACAAATACGTACACACGAAGAAACAAGACATTTAACAACTCTAATAAATTTTGAATTATTTTCTTTTTTTACTGTTATGTCTGTTGCACAATATGTTATGACCACCACCAAGTTAGCCACGTCTTCAGATGGGTGTGATTGAACAAGATGAAATCAAAACTAACAGACCGATTCCCATGGAGAAGTCAGACAGGGAAAATGTGGATAAAGATAAACATCTAATTCTAACACACAGCCTTTTGGGTGATTCGGCAACACACGCATACACACACAAAGAGGTTTTCGAGATGAAGAGTCAAAATCTTTTTGAACCGCTCCCACAATTTCTTACGTACATTCAGACATGCTGTTGCAAAGGTCACCTTCTGTTAGGGTTTTCCAGGTTACCTTTATCATAGAAAATGGTCCATGGTCCAATGATAAAGATCCATCCATCAGAAAATGGATGGATCTTTATCATAGGATTATGTTGGAATGTAGACTATAATGATTAACCAATCTTGTCTTGCTCTCACAATGCAGTAAAATGAAGTGGTTGCTTCCTCTGCTTGAGTGACCAGCTGCAGAGGAAGCAATCAAAGTTGTTCTGTTTCCCACAACAGTGTAAAACACCCCCTGCTCTGATCTTATCAGAGGCCGGGGGTTCACCAAACCTGTCCACTCTCACCCCCACTCTGTTCCTCCTAATAAATATGCCCTTGCAGGAAGGAGACTTTCAGATTTCATTCCTTGAGCGAGTGAACTCTGCACCTTAACCCAGATAAAACTGAGATGTTGATAATTGGTCCTACTCGTTATCAACACTTATTTAAGGAAACCGCTATAACTATAGATAACCGTACTATCACTCAGAGCGATACGGTAACTAATCTCGGGGTAATATTTGACCAAGGAGAAAGAAGGCATGGATAAGACAATCTCTTTTACACCAGGAGGCAATAAATGGGAACGCCCCTGTCATAAATAGTCTTTGGTTAAAGGGAATCATTAGGAAGTGTTCAAACTCTTCCCGCAAACACTCCTATTTGCCAGTTAAATGGGCACTACAATTGACTACGAGAGTTGCGAGCAACAGATGAAGAGCAGTCCTTGGCAGATTATATGATCAGGACGCTCAAACTGTAGGGGCCACCTACGACTGCACCGACATGAAAAAGTAGAAGTGAGAGAGCAGAGTATGGGATTATATGCTAAAACGTCTGCTATACAGTTACCAATAGGAGATTCTATCAAAAGAAGTTACATGAGAGATGGATTAGAATCCCTTTGTCTGTGTGTGCGTGTGTGTGTGCACACCCTGTGTGGGTGCGAGCGTGTGAGGAGAAAGAAGGCATGGATAAGACAATCTCTTTTACACCAGGAGGCAATAAATGGGAACGCCCTTGTCAGTAATAGTCTTTGGTTAAAGGGAATCATTAGGAAGTGTTCAAACTCTTCCCGCAAACACTCCTATTTGCCAGTTAAATGGGCACTACAATTGACTACAAGAGTTACAAAAGGCAGATGAAGAGCAGTCCTTGGCAGATTATATGATCAGGACGCTCAAACTGTGTCAAAGACAAATTTACTGCCGCCTGATCTTTCCTCCTCACAGGTCAACAACCCCATCAATCCAGGAGACTGGGTCTACACCAAGGTCATCAAAAGAAGGAACTGGGCCAGCCACGACGGGAGGGACCATTCCAAGTCTTGCTGACTACACATGTTGCATCCAAGGTTGCAGGACCCACAAATGCATTAACGACGACTGCTCTCCAGGAGGAAACTGGATGGGAGCTTTGGACATCACCGCTGTGTGCCAGGATGATAGAGCCGTTTTCAAGGTGTAAGGGCTCTACTACCGACATGGCTGCACCATCGGACGGGACCTACTTCATCCAGAGTTTCAGAAGCACTGCCTTACCTGCATCCTATGAGTGCACGTGCCTGTTCAGAACAGATCGTGGTTTTGTGGTCACCAGAGTTGATCCTGAAAGGGGGATCCTTCCATCTGTGGTCCCTTCTCAAGGTTTCTCATTTTCCCCCGGCAGGGGTTTTTGAGTTTTTCCTTGCCCTTTTGGGAGCTTAAGATCAGGGGATGCTTTGAGAATAATTGTCAATTTTGGCTATGTGAAGCCCTTTGAGACTGTTTGTGATTTAGGGCTATACAAATAAACTTGACTTGACTTGACCTGCAGGTGTCTAAAAGGACTTGCTTGTCTCCCGTGTGGTTCTTGCAAAATAAGTTGGAGTGAGCAAATCTCTAACACCTTCTGTGTCTGTTTGGGAATGAAACAAGACATTAAATAACTCTGATAAAATTTTAATACAATTATGATTAGTTGGCGTGGTAATAGATTTAATTTTCTAGCATTTTTTTCTGTAAATGAAATTAAAATAAATTAAACTTCCATATTTTATTTTTGTATTCATAATTTTAGTGTTTTGTTAATTTCATATATAATATTTGCATTGACCTATAAATATGTAATATGTATTAAAATAATATTATTATTATTAGATGCATAATTTTAAACTAAAATGCAGTTAATAATGTATTATAATCCACATTTTAATTTGATTTTATTTGATGATTGTGCTTTTTTCCTATTTTTTATGTTGTACTATTTTTATCTTTTAATGTATTTGTTTTTTTTATAGGAAAAAAGATGAACAATCTTACCTTCAAGCTCTCTGCCAGCGGAGGAGATCTTGACGAGGTTCAAGTACGTTGTTCCGATGGCGTCGTCCTTGCTGAATCGATCCCTGCGGAGAGCACGTTGGCACGTCAACCAACAGCTCCCGTGTTACAGCGTGGGAAATATTCTCACTTCTTACCAGTCAAACATGGTCAACTTGATGCGTTCACACATGGACGGGAACTACGGAGGACAATGGAGGTGATTAAAGATGGTCCACGACATAACGCTACATTCCATACCTTGACTTGGAGGTGGATGACTTGATTCCATTCAGGATTTGCATTTTTCTCAATGATTCTGGTGCACAGCTAAAATGACCAAAATCCAAATTATTTTCTTGCCAAAGCGAGGGGAAACAAAACTTTTGTCTTACCTTTTTTCCAGCAAAGCTGACCTCCAAATACGGATCCACCAAGTTCTTCCTATCTCTATGGCCAAAGACCGCCAATGCATCCACTAAGGGGGAAAAAAAAAAGCTCTGAAACAGATTTAATTTAAGACACTGTAAAGTACATACTTGGCAGTTTACATACTTTGCGGCATGTCCTCTGCACGGAACACTTTGAGGCTGAGCGTGGCCCATCGCATCGTGACGCCTGCCGGCACCAGAAGATTACTTTCGACGTCATCCTGATCCTCGCTCAGCTCTCTCTTCTCAGTCTGCATGGCAGGAATAATTTCAGTGCAGTCATTTAGAATGCTAAAGTTGACAACCTCTAATGACACAAAATAATGAATTGACATAAATTATACTTCAGCAATCTAAATTTATTTAATTTGGGGGATATATACGCACCGGTGGCTCTTTCCCAGTCACCACCACGATAATGCTGACTTTCAAGTAACCTTTGGCGCCTGAGCTGGAATCATCGGGGTCACTCAGCAGCAACCATTTCCTCAGAATGGCATGACCTGAACATAGCATTCTATTTACACATTGTATACACAGGAAGACCCAAAAAAGTAATTTTAGGGGCGGGGACTCACCCGGTTCATCGTAGATGAAGCCAACATCCAGCTGGGGAAGAAAAAGATTTAATGCCACTTTTAATAAAAATAATTTGAAGACTGCATACATTTAAAAGGTACGTTGACTTGTAAAGGTGAAATAAGTTTTCAACACTTTTTTTTTGCTGTTTGTTCAAAATAAATAAATACATATAAATAAATATAAATATAAAAGAATATGCAAAACCCACCAGGAAAAAAATTCAAATTGCAATACCTTAAACTCGCCCATTAGACTGTCAGCTCTAAGGGAGAAGGAATTATAAACCTTTGAAAAAGCAATTTCATTCACGTTAGTCTGTCATTTGTCAAACGTGCTGTAAAAAATGTACACACCCTTAGACTGATGCTCTCATCCAACAGCTCTGAAGGGAGCATGTTGACATTGTAGGAAAGTATCTAAAGGAGAAGCAGAAAAAAAAAAATGGACGATGAATACAGTCAAATAAATGCTGTCAATAACGTCAATACCTCATCGAAGAAGGGGTTATTGCCACTTCTTATTCGCGTCCGATGCGTCTGGCCGCATACGTTCACCTTCACCACCGGCTTGACATTGTTGCCGGGCAGCTGTCGGCCCTTGATGACCCGAATACGAATCTGGAAAAAGAATCATTTAAGCCGATTTTTTTTTTTTTTTTTTTTAAGTTACAGTGAGTCGGAGTTCCCAAAAAATATTTTAATTTACACTCCAAGACAATACCTGGAATTCCTGGGGCTTATTAGCCAGGGCTCGACCAATGCGGAGCGGCTTGTGGCTCGCCTTCACGCGTTGGACAGGTGTTGCATGATCTCCTACGTGAGGTCCACAGTGGAATGAATGAGATCCAAAACAAAACAAATTCTGCTATTGCAAATATTTCACTGCCTAGTTTTAAATGAAACATTTAAAAATTTTATCTTTGTAAAAGCGGAAATGTTGATGCAGTTCTTGTATTAGATCTCATTAGACTGAAGGGAAGCGAACTTTTCTTCCTACCGCTGTCCACGTGAGTTGTGTCGCCATCAGCCGCTTCCCCGGGTGGTTCATAGCCAATGAGCAAATTAATAGTTGCCTGAAAAATAAGAGACAAAATTATTATATACCTTAATATGCAGAAAGGTTGATGTCACTATAAAGAGCCTTTGGTGTCCTCGTGTCCACGCTGTCGTGATAGGGTAACTGCCCCCCTTTTGGTTTTCTTCACGAGAGGTTGAAAGAGTGGAGAATATTTAAACTTGTGTTTTGGAATGTTCATAAAATTTTGTGTCTTTAAAAGGCGGGGCTGTGTGACATCAGCGTGTGAGCGTCTGGGCGTGAGCTGTGACTGACAGCAGCTCCAGCTTAAGTGTGTTCGGTTGACCTATTTCCGGTTCGGCATTCCCGGATTCACCTTTTTGTGGATTTTGTTCTTCATGGAAAAATGGACACGTTTGTTTTTGTTGGTTTTAAAAATATCTTTTACCCCAATTGGCTGCTGCTTCTCATTGCTCAAGGGCACATTCTTGGACGGGAGTGATCTCGCGTGGCCACCGGCCAAGTCCTTCAGTGAGATTTTCGCAGAGCCTATGAACCTGAAATGCAAGTGAGAAATTCAACATGAATCTTTACAGTTAATCATTTGTTTTTGTGCAAAAAGTGTGCTGGCAAAAGTCAAGCATTGGAGGAACTGTGTGACTAATTGTTCGAAACCACGTAGGGGGGTGGACTGCTTCCACTTCCCCATTCCACTTCTTCACCTTTGTGTGTGGTAATTTAAACATAATGGATTGCAAAAAAGGGATTTTTTTATTTTGAGAAAAGTTCCAATTTTGCGGAGCTCGGGAGAAATTGCCCGAGCAACAAAACAGTTTTTTTAATTTTAGGATGAGCTTTTGGTTAAATTTGTTGTATTTAATTAATTGTTTATAAATGAAATAAATCAACAATGACAAAAAAAACAATGGATATTTTCACTATAATTCTAGATTGTTTTTAGTTTTATGAACCGATTACACAATTTCATCACGTACTTGTCACGGCCGATAGTTTCATAGTCTTTCACAACCACGTCAATGAATGAAGATGTGTCCAAGGCTAATCCCTTTAAATCAAACTCCAGTCTCTGCAATGAGAAAAAAAAAGGTAGAATTTCATGGTTAGGGTTAGTCTTTAGTTCTTCTTTCACTATGAGCGTCGCACAGCTGGCGGGAACTGCACTCACCGCATTCCACTCAGGATTTAGCTCACTGTCAACAGCTTTAGTTTTCTTCGTTTCATCTGAAATCACAAACGTAACCTCGTTGTATAAACAACAGTGACATTGCAGCAATATGTAACTGTAAAAATAACAATCCAAAAAGTATTAAAGATTAAAAGCAAGGATATGGAACTTTTACCTTAAATACAATTGAATTGTACTTGGGAAATTATTCTTTTGTCTACCACTAGAGAAAGCCCACGTGCAAATATAGATACACATTCCATATTTTGCTAATCACTCATCGAATTACCACAGTGGCCAAATAGGATTTAATAAATTACCTAATCATGGTCACAATGTTCGCTCTGAACTGAAATGCACAAACGCCATTAATTTCCAATAATGGTAACTAAAGGCTGATTTTGCAATATCTAATCATTACACAATCCTACATAAACGTCATAAATACATATAATAAAGAAGTCTAAAAGGTCTGCTGAGAAAACAAAACACTTTAAAATGTACGATCAAATAATATGTTGTTGAAATACCACTTTCAACTTTGAAAAGACGTTCATAGTATCTCACCTCTGAATATAACAGAAACAATTGGATCAGGGTTGCCCAGTATCTTTTTGGGGATGTTGCAGGCAGACTCAACAATTACCCGCAACATATTTGATAGTTAGTCCAAAATGTATTCTCAGAGAAATGGGACCATATTCCTTAGTGCCGAGTCAGAGAAGAACTGAAAGTGAGGAGAAACGAGTGGCGACTGTTAAGGTTTTCCAGGTTATCTTTATCATAGAAAATGGTCCATGGTCCAATGATAAAGATCCATCCATCAGAAAATGGATGGATCTTTAGGATTATGTTGGAATGTAGACTATAATGATTAACCAATCTTGTCTTGCTCTCACAATGCAGTAAAATGAAGTGGTTGCTTCCTCTGCTTGAGTGACCAGCTGCAGAGGAAGCAATCAAAGTTGTTCTGTTTCCCACAATATCGTAAAACACCCCCTGCTCTGATCTTACCAGAGGCCGGGGGTTCACCAAACCTGTCAACTCTCAACCCCCACTCTGTTTCTCTTAATAAATATCCTCTTGCAGGAAGGAGAGTCCAGAGCTCTATTTGAACATCGCTGCACGCACAGCGACGAATGGACTCTCCACCTGCAGGTGTCCAAAAGGACTTACTTGTCTCCCGTGTGGTTCTTGCAAAATAAGTTGGAGTGAGCAAATCTCTAACATTTTGGTGCCAAAACCCGGGATCCCTCATACCCGCTATCTGGCTGACGAAGGAGGACGCGCTGCATTGTCGACAAGCCAGCGTCCATTAAGAGGACCTGGAGGAGAAAGACCTGGGAAGGAAATTCTTCGCTGGGCCAGCATCTTAGGTCTGCCTTCGTCTGACAGAGGTGGATTGACAGGACCCGGCAGTGCAACGAACCAGGGGACAAGTAAGTTAAAGGCCTGAAGTTGTGTTGTTAAACGCGTAACACGTAGAGGTGCACGGGAGCCAGCTTGGGTTCAAGTCCCAGTGGAAGAAACAGGCTAAGAAAGGCAGAGCTTCTTTTTCGTTCATCGAAGAAGTGTGTAGACTTTTCTTTGTCTGTTTTTCCGAGCTGACGGATCTGGCTTGGGTTAGAGTCCCAGTGGAAGGAACGTGCTAAGAAACACGGAGCTTCTTTTTTGTTAATCAAAGAAGGGCGTAGATTTTTCTTTCTTTCTTGTTTTTCCAAGCCAAAGAATAGCTTGGGTGCAAGTCCCAGTGGAAGAAACGGGCTAAGAAAAACAGAGCTTCTTTTTCTTAATTGAAGGAGGGCGTAGATTTTTTCTTTTGTCCGTTTTTCCAAAGCTGTTTGGGAGGGTTTTACACCCATCCCTGGATAGGCCTGAAAAAAAAGCGCTGAAGTTTGTGTAATTGAGTGTGTGACTGGTAGGATAAATTGACTAAAAAGCAGTTCTAGCGTTGATCCACGGCAATAAAACAGGCTAGTAATCTGTTGAAAGGTCAATTTAAACCTGCATTGAGGATCCTCAAAAAAAAAAAAAAAATAAATTGAAAATAATTGTAAAACCTTAAACTACTGAAATTAAGATGGGAAATAAGAACGGTAAATCTCTTGCTCTGCTCTTCTTTGAGACGAGAAGTTCATGGCAAGTAGATTTCTTAATTGTATGCAATACATGCTGAAGTGGTAGGAGTGCTACAGTGTGGTTGAAAGCTTCACAAGAAAGAGGAGAACAAATCCAAAAGACAAAAGATAGAAAGTTGAAAAGTGATGAAGCCGCCATTCAATTGAGATTTGAAAAAGAATTCTGGGTACATAGTGACATCCCATTCAATGATGCAGATGAGAGTGCTTATCAGCAACATCTTAAAATTGCGCTCCTCACTGGTTTCCCCCCTGACTTAGGCAATTGGGCGAGGAAACACTTGGTGGAAGCGGACACTGCTTGGTTTACAAAAAACATGCAGTGGCCCAGAGACACTGATAAAGGGATTGAGAAAGGCAAAAGTTCTGATGTATTTCATATAGATGATGATAATGATCTAAATGAAGATACAACGATCTTCTACCAAAGTTCCTAAAGGGGCAGAGGAAGAGTTGGATACCAACAACGTCGCAAGCCACCATTCAAATCAAAACCCCCATCAGATTCAGAAACGGTAATCTTTTTAAAACCGTTTCATCCAATCCACTGACTTTCCCTCTGTGCCGTTTGCGCCGTTGTGGGAGTGAACACAATATACTTGATTGTCAGTTGGAACATGTTAGGGTTTTCCAGGTTATCTTTATCATAGGATTATGTTGGAATGTAGACTATAATGATTAACCAATCTTGTCTTGCTCTCACAATGCAGTAAAATGAAGTGGTTGCTTCCTCTGCTTGAGTGACCAACTGCAGAGGAAGCAATCAAAGTTGTTCTGTTTCCCACAACATCGTAAAACACCCCCTGCTCTGATCTTACCAGAGGCCGGGGGTTCACCAAACCTGTCCACTCTCACCCCCACTCTGTTCCTCCTAATAAATATGCAGGAAGGAGACTTTTCAGACTTCATTCTGGAGCGAGTGAACTCTCCACCTGCAGGTGTCTAAAAGAACTTGCCTGTCTCCCGTGTGGTTCTTGCAAAATAAGTTGGAGTGAGCAAATCTCTTGTCGTCTTTTGGTGGTCACAAAAACGCACGAGTTTTAGTGTGAGGGACCCGGGACCCAGGCCTGTATTAGTGCGCTTTGTCAGGAATAAACAATTGGTAAATTTGGTCTGATTGATCTACTGGTCTTCTCTTTGACAGAACGAACTCGCAAAATTGTTAGGTGCGCCAGTGTGTGGATTAGGACATAGCAATTTATGTGTTAAGTGTTGATCGCAATTTGGAGTCAGATCAATAACTAGAATCCGTAACCTAACACTCTTCTGTTGTAAGCTTTTGCAAAAAAGCCTTCACAGCACTTTTTTTTCCTCTTTAAATAGCATGCAAAGTAAAGCCTTAGTTTCATTAGAATAGAGGACGGTCAGTGGAAGGGCAACTTAGGAAGGCCTTACTTAGCATCATTTTAGATGGGATGGACCCTTTTAATTAAATTGGATAAAGCGATAAAGTGGCTCACGAGCAGCCCATCGATCGCTCAAGCTCTACCTTGCACTGAGACATTAGTCCAAGGAGCTTGAGTTCATAAAATCTTAGAACGGACACTGAAATGCATTTAAAAAAAAAAGCCTTTGTTATAATTATAGGAAGCCAATAATTTCGCAGTTTGACTTCCAAGTTATTTTCGTGACTTTTTCAAGCATGCAGCTCACCTCGGTGCAAAGGAGGTTGAGAGCGGTGAAGTCCCATTTCTTGGCATGGGCTGTGTTGTATCTCAAGATAGCATCCTATGGGAAGGAAGCAAAATATAAATGAATAACCTGCTGTGGCAAAAAGGAGCAGAAGATAAATCGGAGGGTGATATTTTTGCAAACACTGCCACCTTGTGGATGTTGCAACACTTTAAATAACAAGGGTGGAAGGGTTATTAGAATGATTTCAAATTGATTGCAATGCACGTGCTCCACAAATGCGTCTCCCTTACCCTCACATCCAGAGAACTCTTAAACCCTCCTTGCAAGGCCGAGTGGATTAACTCCCACCGACTCTGGACCCCACCTCCATCCTACGACACACATTTGTTCTTGTTGTTATCAATTTAGTGACTCCAACTTAAGCTTTACGTTTGGGTTGAAGTCCGTGCGCATCTTGGACCTCCGTCTCCAGTGGGAAGAGATTCTTCTCGGAGCAAGGCATCTTGACTGACACGTCATCCCACGCGTCTTTGAACTTGCCGGGGTACGGGACAGGCACCTCTCCCTCCCTGAGGAGATCTGTCTGTAACGTTGACGAACAAACAAGATGTATTCTCAAGGACAGTCGTTGGAGAGCTGTTTCGTCACATGGTGCACTCACCCTTACTGTGACAGTGTGGTTGGGAACGGCTTTCAGGTGAGACAGTGGAGGAGCACACTGGGGCATCCTGTTAAGCTCATTGATGGGGGTCCCCAGCCACGCTCTGGGGGCGTCACGCTTATAAATAGTATAAAATACATTTACAACACAATTTACAAGATCTACATATACAATTTATTTTTAAAAACGCACACACACACACACTTTGAAATGGGCAGCAATTAATGTGCAAACGATGCAAACAGCTATGAGCGTTTATCAAGGAAAATCATGAAAATAAAAAAATAAAAATTAATTAAGGAAAATCAACTGATTCTGCATCAAAATGGTTGACAGGATTGTTTTGTGGTCACTTGGAGAAGGGCTTCACAATTTTCATGGAAACATAGTTCTGTGGAGATAAATGTAAAAATTGTTAATCTTATTATACATATTTGCATAATTGTCAGTATCAAATTATGACCTCAGAACATGCTTAATATTTTGGAATAAATACAAGAAATTAGTGAACTTACAGGTAGAGAAAACAAAAGAATCCCGAAGAAGAGTAAGACCAACACCAGTAGGATCCCGATGATGAAAAGCCATCTGAATCTTCGCCATATGATAAACTTCATGGTCTTGCAAGGGTTTGTAAACCAGAAGAACGACGTGTCGGGACGGCTGGTGGATAGGGATGAGGAGACAATGGTTAGCATAGTCACAAAAATGTAAAATTAACTCATAATCGAAAAGATTGTCACTTGGGTGGCTCTAGTCTTGGGTTCATGTTGGGCTCTTCTCTGCCTTTCCCTGCCGGTCTCTCTTCCATCTCCTTCTCCTCCACGATTTCCAGTGTCATTTCTACTTTCCCCTATAAAACAGATTAATTCAACATAACATTGAAAATGTACACGCTTGAATACAAATTCAGTATCAATCCACTCGTTCACTACTTTTATGGAACCTATCTGTTATTCACTGAAAAATGTGACCACTCTTTTTCTTCTCTTTAAGCCACAAGATGGCGCCAAACCGCTTGTGTAATACAAAAGCAGTGCTTTGCATGGCATCTCGCATCACCATGAATATATAACTTAATTGAGGACAACTGCTCTAGAAAATTGATGGATGGACGCATCTCCTTAAATAAGACATAACGAAGTAGGCAATTACAAATGTGGGTTCAAACATACGGCAAGGACTTTCTTCCCGTTCTGCTCAATGGCGCACGGCCACCAGCCCCGAACCGACTTTTGGGAGAAGAGTGAGTTGAAGACGGACTTCTTGGATGAGTTGGAGCCGATCATCCCGGGCAACATTTTCAAGCTGCACTTTTGCGGGGTCTTTGCAGGGGAGATTAGATTGAGTAAGTCCAGTTCAATTGATCCTGTGGGACAAACAAACATTACAGTAAATTTTCTGACATAGACTTCCTGGGTACAAATCTTATCGTACCCAAGTAGTCATCCAAGGAGAATTTGTCATTGTCCCATATCTGTACGATCAACTTGGGAGGTATCCTGAACTCGGTCTTGTCCAGATTCCAAAAGTGCTCCTAGGAAAAAACAGGAAGTTCAATACTTGCACATTCATTTCATTCAAGGTGGTCGCTCTTTCACTCACTTTTCTGGAAACCACGCACAGCTGCTCGGCGGGCAGGTAGTCGAAAGCAAAGATGAACCTCCAGTTGAAATTGCCGTCGCCGTCCAGTGATCTGTAATGAACGTCTGTCTTCTGTTTGTCGTCCTCCATTCCTGGCATCCAACTAGGACACAGTGGACAAAATGAGTAAAAACTGCAAACCCCCCCCCCAAAAAAAAAAAAACACAATACCCTTTCACATAGATATCGCTCATGTTTTCTCCCGTGATGCTTGTTTCATCCAGAGTCACTTCAGTTGTGTTCCAAACAATGGCACGCAAAAAGTACCTGTTTGAACAAAATATTCACTATTTAATAACTCACTCAACACTACCCCCCTCCCCCTTTGTCTCCTACTTCTTGGCTTTCCGTGGAGTGATGTCAAACGGAGATCCCGGCAGACCGAGGCGTTTGGGAAAGACGTCCACCCACATTTGAATCCGCCCCTGCAGTCATGAGGAAAAGATATTTTAATCAGAACTACTGTGTAAATATTTTGCAATGTTTCCTCACCTGGGACAAGTTTGGTTGATGGGAGCTGCACAGGGTCCTGGTCTCCACATGCTCGGGTACCAAACCCTGCTGTCGGAGGACATGCAGAGGCAGTCTCTCTCTAGGCGGGCCATGGTGGGGGTGAGTGGGAATGGTTTCCTCTGCAAAAGGGGGGACAAGCATTAAAAAGGAAGCTACTTTGCTATCAATAAATCATACTGGGAATATACCAAAATCCTCCAGCCTGTATTGGTTCCCCGAAAAAGACAGAGTGCTTCCATCTCCCTCAAAGTGTGGAGGAGGAAGGCCCCTAATCTTGGCCACATTCTGGAGGATCTGAGAAGGTTTCAGCTGGTCTCTCCACTGATTCATCCCAGAGCTGCAAGGAAAGGAGAACACCATTTAAGATATGCATGTTTATATTTGTAGCCCCTCCCCGAAGATACTCACACGCAATAGGTCTGCGGTATCCCACAGCAGGACCTGAAACGGGACAGCAGTCGATTCTCCAAATCGATGACGGTCTCGCCTACTTTTTCATCCCGGCTCAGTAAGTCGTAGTCGTAGACTGCGATCTTCAGATCCTTGTCTTGTGGCAAAAAGCAGGACAGCTCGAACATCCTAAACGAAATGTAAGGAATGTTCATACAGCGCGGTGTAAAAAGCAAAAAAGTTGGCGTTGACACACCTCCCGATTTCTGGATTGAGAGTGTTTGGTTGGTAGTTATCTCTGTCATCCACAGTTTTCCTCCCGAGGGAAATCTTCACGTACGGATCGCACTAAAGGAGACGGATGTCAGCTGTGTGTTCAACTCCGTCATGTCGTCATCAACATACCATGCCGTTTGTGTCCTTGGGCTGCAGGTCAATACAGCGCACCACGTATATTCTGACCAGACACTCCTGAGGCCCGCTTTCGGGAAGCTCTCGGAATTGTCGGGGGGGAGCCTGAACGCTCGGGTCGTCGGGTAGCGGGTAGATCTTGAACGAGCCCTGAGCGTCAACAAACGTGAGTGAAAAATCACAGCCTCAAAAAGAACTAGGGTGGTAACTAATTATTTGTCGATTAAGGAGTCCTCACCTTGAACTCTCCCACAACTGAAGGATCGTCGTCCTCTCCGTCTGCCTTTCCTCGCGAGAGTTTAAAAGTGTTGCAAAAATCAGTGAGTCCCTGAAACTCTTCCACTTGCTCCAGCTCAGAATCATAGACCTGTCGGCACAAGAAAAAAAATACAATTCAAGTATTCAGATAGTGAAAGGATTTATATGAGGACAACTTTATTGACATAATGTCTGAAAGCGATGGTGTCCTCACTTGTAACGTGTCGTATCCCTTCTTCAGGTAAGGCCCGCACTTCTCCTGCTGTCCAATAGAGGCGTAAAATTTACTCCACCAGTCGACCGCTTCCTCTTCCTGCACAATTAAAGAATGATTGAAATTAGTTTCAACTTAAAATGACTGTTTAGCCCAAAAGAATACACGTCGTGTTTTTTTTTTTTTACAGTGTACCTTAAAAATGAACATTGTGCTATTATGCTTTGTTTGAAATTGCCAAGTGGGACTTTAGTTTTAAAAAAGGACAGAAAGAGACTCACCTGCTCAGTTTGAAGCTGTAATTTAAGAATGAATGAAAAGGTTAATTATAATTTTACAAAAGAGTGCGAGTGCATTACAATTCACCTCAGCTTTGACAGTCGGCCTCTCCTCGATGTCGATAACAACGTCATCTTGAGCGGCCGCTATCATTGCCACTGAAATTTCAAACAGGAATGTGAAAAGTTGGTGCCGTTTGCATACGCGTGACTTTGCCTACCTCTGGCCGACATGCAGACTTGATTGTTGACTCGATAGGGGTCGCAGCGGAAGTCCTCCAAGCAGTCGATGGTGCACTGACCCACCACCGGCTTCCTCCCGAAGGGTCTGTGGTCGATGACCTTCAGGATGATAGGGGGAGTGTACATCTCTTCTTTGGGGAGAAGCTGGAAAACAATGTTATATGAAGCGTTAAGCTAACCATGTGTTTTTTTTTTCTTCAGTATATTTTCAGGTGTTCGTACCACTTTGAGTAGCAGGACGGATCCAGGGAAGTTGGGGTTCTTCTTGAAATTCTTGATGATGGCCGTTTGAACGATCTCGCCGCCGCATTCCACAATCAAGTTGGGAGAAGCGACCGTGGCCAGCTGGTAGCTTTTCATGTTCCTCAAGCCCCAAGTCAAGACCTGCCGGTAAAAGAAAAACTTAAATTCATTGCTCATTTTAATTATCAATGTAAGTTGTAGGAGTGAACGATATGACCTCAATGGCAGTGAGTTGCACAACAGGTCTGACTCCTTGAGGAACCATGTAGAGCTTGTCCCCTCGTCGAGGAGGAGCCATAGGAAGATCTCCTTCGTTCGCCTGCAAGTCAATAGCACTTTTAATCTTTCATAAATTAAAAAAAAACGAATCAGTAGATCCAAATTATGCTCAGCATGTCACACCAGTCAAGTAATTCATCATTGTCCAGCGTTCACCTTGTCCTTCAGTAGAAGCTCAGCCGCCAGCAGTGCTTCTCCAGCGCTGCGGCCTTTCTTGGTAACGGGGTACCATTGCAGTTTATTGCCAGAAGCGACACTGAGGTTGAGTTTGACCACAGGGGGGACCATACAGCACCCCATGGGCTCATCTTTACCCTGGAGAACATAAAACTCTTAGTCTCATCATGGTCCATGACTTTGTTTCTCAAAACGCACCACTTTGTCGCTGTCGTAAAGCTCCAGGACAACGTCTGGCGGGTTGCGGGCGATGGTTTGTGGGTCTCCGTAGATTTCAACATCGTCAAAGATGAGACTCTGATCCCAGGTGGGGTTCAACGTGGCACTGATGACTTCTGTGGTCTTGCTCAGATGGAGGAATGACACGTGGGCGTACGGATCTGCACAGGAAAGTCAGTTGTGTGCCAAATGAGGACTTGCTTAGGTCCATGTGACCACTAGGGGGGGCTCAAGAGCAATCAATCAAACGGGAGTATTGAGGAAGAATGTTTAGAATTAGAAGAAGTATTTTGTATATATTTTTTTACATACAGCATTCCAATCGTGATTTGTTGTTCTTGCACATCCTACTCGACTTGACCAATGATTTATTTGCGTTATGGACTTATCACCTGAGAAGCTGTCCTTGTCCATGGCACAAAGATTCCTCGCCTGGTACACATAGACTCGCAGCTGGTAAATGTAAGACCCTGAGAGGAGATTTTGCAAATGATTCACTGGTCAACAATTAGGGCATGATCTTACAATGGAACTGGTCAGGAAGTGATATATAAATAGCACAAAGGCTTGTAATCAGTCATGTGCTTTATCGGACTCTGACTACTCACGGCTAAAGTGGCAGGAAATGGTGGGAGTGTTGGCACCAAATAGTTTGGAAGCATCCGTTTTACTGGGCTTCTCGTCGTCCACGTCAACCCCCTGGCAACATAGAACCGCGTGCAAATGAATCACCAACACAAAGAAAATGACTCAAAGTCACTCACGTTGTCGTGGCAACGACCACATGTGAAATTAAGATCTAACACTCGAGCTGTATCAAAAACTGTGATTATTCAGCGAGCGCTATTAAAGGGGATTAGTAATATGTAAAGGGAAAATTTGAAAATCTTTCCCCAGTGAACTGAAAGGAAATTTAATGCTTACTGCAATAACACATACGGTATTACCATAATTAAATAAAATGTAAAAAATTATACAGTTTGTGTGCATTCTTTGTGCAGCTAGTTCTGGCCACCAGGTGGCAGTACAATATATGCATGCTATAAAAACTACAGGCACAAGTGATTAGTACGATGCAGTGATTTTAGTTCTCTTACTGTACCTGATGTAAAACAAAACTGATTTCAAAATCAAAGTACTTTTGATGACTTGACTCACCAGTGCGCCTTCCAGCCTGAAGATGGCGGATGCCCCGATGCGGTCCGACGGGACCATCTTCCTTCGCCAGCGTCGGCGACGGAACGTGTCGGACGAGCGCTCTTTGCGATGAAACTTCCAGCCGATGAGGGAAGAATACTCCCAGCCTTCGCCTATCTCTCGCCTCGGCTGAAGAGAAAGTCAAGAATGAGCATTTAGGCACCTTTTTTTTCCCACTCTATCGATAATCAACTGCAGCTTACATCAGCGATGGTTTTATCCGATATCTTCCTTCTGGGTCTAACGAGTCTCTTCCTACGATGGATGTGGTACATTTTTTCTGCTGCCACCCAGGTTTTGGGTTTGTCATCAGGTGGAATGGTAACTCCGTATTCCCAGCCTAGGGAACAGAAAAAAAAAACTCATTAACATATTTTTTAAACAGTGGATCCCCGCCCATACGATCGACGATACCTTTCTCGTCGACAGCTCTGTTGCTGTCAAAACTCCAGTCGTCTTCCCAAGTCCATCCGACTGGACACTCGATCTCTGAGGGGCTCTGAGCCTTTTCGCCATTCTGTAGCACACAGACAAATGACCTCAACTGCCTAATAAACATTATGCACAATATGAACTTACACTCGTTCAGTGCCAGCCCAGTTAAAATCGACATTTAACGTCGATAACCGTCAATGGCAGTGAATCAGTAGAAGATTTCCAGTTATAAGGAGGCACGTGAACTCTACATTTTTCCCCGAGGGTCACTTTATGCTTGAATCCCTTATTTTTAGCCTTGCGTGTCATACCATGAGTTAATCTGACCTTTAAAAACAGCAGCCTAGAGCGTCAAAGCTGATAAGAAAGGCAAGTCAAAGACAGAGCTAAGTGGTTTTAAAACATTGGCAAACAACTAACGTCTACTGCAGACTCGTGAAAAAGACTCTGTGGGTTTGGTGGTGGGAGCGACAATATAATAGTGCAGACCAAAGTGGAAAAAAGAGAGACAGGTATTGTTCACCTGCATTATTCGCATAGTGTTGACACAAGTTGAATGTGTGTACATATACAGTATATATGTGTGTGTGTGTATTGTGTACCACATCAGTGTAAGGCTCCCCAGCAGGTTTCCACTCTCCACCGGGGAAACGTGTTTCGTTTTGAAAAACCTCGTCGGTGAACTCTGTGTGGCCCGCGTCGGCTTCTGTCAACAGGCTGTAAAAAGCGGCAGAGGCACACATGTTGAAAGGAGGCTTTGTGACTCAGACGGTGTGCCATGATAAACTTTTTACATTGCTGGAAGCTTGACATTTTTTTCTACATTTCCTGTGATTGTGTTAGCCGTTGGTTACGGTGGCTGGAACGAGTGGTGAATTATGATTTATGATAATTAACAGAGGAAAGAGTTGAAAGGTGCTCATATCAAGTCATGTAGCATAACAGAATCTGGGTGGGCCGAGTGGTTTGGTATGTGGCCTAAGACCTGCAGGGTGAATGGTTCAATTGGGACCAAAAAAAAAAAAGCAGAAAAATAGTCCGCGTATTCCGATGAGTGTTGCTGTATGGTGTATTTAAATGTGTTGCTGCTCTGTGTGTTTTGAAATTGTTGTTTGAAAGTTTATAATTAATGTAACACCAATGCTAACGTATGTTAGCTCATCTATGGCGTTTGGCATTATATGTTAGCATTACGCTAGGTGTTTGATTCACAATTAATTTAAGTGACAAATAAAACTGAAGCCTTATTTGGTGGCAGTTTAAAAACAATAACAATATAAGAGGGAGCAGTATAGTACGATGAATTCTTTAAAAAAAATTGTAAAACGTACCCACGCTCAGGATCAACGAACCAGTCGTCATCCCACTCCCATCCACGTGGTGGCAGGAAGCGCTCCTTTTTCAGTTTCACTTTTCCAGTCACGTCTGAGGACTTGTGGCGACCCACCAGACCGTTGGTTCCCCATTTCCCAAACAACTGGGCCTGGTTTTCATACTATGGAGAAGAAATACGGATAAATCAGCAAGTCTAGGATAGGTTATCAATGCCAAACAGAAGCCATACCTACCATTTCTGCATATACACTGAAGTTTCCCTCAGAGAAGCTGTTGAACTTCTTCTCCAACGCAGAGAGACCGAGCCACATGTTGACCCGCAGCTGAACGGGAATTTTGACGCCTTTTTTTTTATCCATCGGGTACTAAAAAACATCCAAAAGGGGAGAAAATGAAGCTTCGGAACACGCCGCAGCGCAATGGTGACTTGGCACCTGCATGAAGATGGTCTGCATGCGTCCGCAGTGTTTGCCACAAGCTTGTTCGCTGAAGTTGGAGTAGAGAATGCGGTGAGCCGGGACACGGGCAAAAGCGACGCGCTTCTCTCCTCTCAACATCCAGATGATCACGTCGGGCATGCTATTCTGAGGCTGGTGTAAGATGATCAGAAACATTTTAAACAATGACAAAATGGCCGCCAAAATGGACCCCCCCCCCTCCTAAAACTTGTAAAAAGTGTATTTCAAAATCTGTAAATGTGTTTAAAATTTTTCTATGTTCTGTCCACATTGCTGACCTCATCTGCCAGCTGTTTGATTCTGTCCAGCCAGTCTTCGATGTCACTGACAGTTGCCTTGACATCCGTGGCCTCCTCTCTCATGCAATTAGCCGCCTGTTGGAGGCTCTCCAGCGCCGCGTCACGCATGTTTTTTATCTGGAGATCCAGCGTAGTCACATGGGGCTGGCTTTCCACCTCTGGAAGTTGGAAACTGCACACAAAGTTTTTAAAGCCTTCCAAAACTGCGGACTAGATACTCCTAAAACAAACCTGTTCAAGTCCTCAAGCAAATGACTGATGAGTTTTAGCCAAATTTCAACCAGTTGGTCCTCAGCCACCTTGGACTGGATGGCCCTTTTCAAAGAAGACAGGTTGTGCTCCTACGTAGAAATGACAAAAGGAGTGATGATGAGCGAGCGACGTTTGCCTTGACGTATTGTTACAAGTCGCTATTGTGCCTTAATCTTACGAGTCTTTCCGCAATAGAGAGAAGAATGTTGACGGCGTCCAAACGGTGGCCGATATCTTCCCAGGAGGAAGTCAGCGTTACCACGGGTTTTGTGTCCGCCCAGGGTAAGTAGTAATAGTGGTTACCTGAGGGCAGACAAAATTATTTTGGGTTAATCAGAAGCACTTAAAACCGGTGACTGCTGACTCTTTGTAGCACGGGACTGAATGTGATTAGTTGATTTTAAACATTGTTGCATCCCTAGCTATAAGAGGGTGTGCACACTTGTGCAACCACATGATCTCACGTGTTTATTTCTATTTTTGACATAACTCTGACGTTCCTACCGTCAAAAACAGCAAAGCCGTACTGGGTGGTGGATGCCAGAGGCTTGCAGGTGGAGTCTAGCTTGTTGCCGTAGTTTCCCATGCTGACCTCGAACTGGATGGGCTCGCCCGGCTCTTGAAGCATACAGGCACTGTGGAACACGGCGCAGAGGGAGAACTTCCTCCTACGCTGGTATTTCTGCACAAGATAGCGACACAGAAAATGAAAAGATCTCAAGGCGTACACGAAATTAAATTCTGCGTACGTTATCTGATTAAATCATCAAACCTGTGCCACCAGGACGTCATCACTGGAAATATCGTCTATGTTCTTATCCACCTTTCCGTCCAGCAGAGTGGACAGCTCGACAAGGAGCCTCCCCCTGTAGGCGACACCTTCACCCTGCGAGTACAATCAAATTCCATGCAGACTTTCAAATTAAAACTCATCAAAACATCCCACGCAGAGAGATTGCTATGTTGTATTACCTTGCCAAGGTTAAGTTCCTCGTACGGGTCAGGGAGACCCGTAAACTCCCTTGGGCTGCCATAGAAGTTGACATAACAAGGTCCAAATGTTGGCAGGAAACCAGACTCGCTTGTTGCAGTGATTGCTGCAATGGGCACACACGCACAAAAAACAAATACGTACACACGAAGAAACATCGAAAAGCCGAGGTCTTAAAATCGGTCCTTTCTTACGTACATTCAGACGGGCTGTTGCAACGTTCACCTTGTGTGTCTGTTTGGAAATGAAACAAGACATTTAACAAGTCTAATAAATTTTGAATTATTATTATTATTATTTTTTTTTACTGTTATGTCTGTTGCACAATATGTTATGACCACCACCAAGTTAGCCACGTCTTCAGGCGGGTGTGTTTGAACAAGATGAAATCAAAACTAACAGACCGATTCCCATGGAGAAGTCAGACAGGGAAGACGTGGATAAAGATAAACATCTAATTCTAACACACAGCCTTTTGGGTGATTCGGCAACACACGCATACACACACAAAGAGGTTTTCGAGATGAAGAGTCAAAATCTTTTTGAACCGCTCCCACAATTTCTTACGTACATTCAGACATGCTGTTGCAAAGGTCACCTTCTGTGTCTGTTTGGGAATGAAACAAGACATTAAATAACTCTAATAAAATTTAAATACAATTATGATTAGTTGGCGTAGTAATAGATTTAATTTTCTAGCATTTTCTTCTGTAAATGTAATTAAAATAAATTAAACTTCCATATTTTATTTTTATTTTCGTATTTATAATTTTAATAATAATGTATAGTGTTTTGTTAATTTCATATAAAATATTTAAATTGACCTATAAATATGCAGTTAATAATCTATTATAATCTTCATTTTAATTTAATTTGATATTATTTTCTATGATTGTGCTTTTTTCCTATTTTTTATATTGTACTACTTTTATCTTTTAATGTATTTGTTTTTTATTTCTTTTTAAAGAAAAAGAGACAAATAATCTTACCTTCAAGCTCTCTGCCAGCGGAGGAGATCTTGCTGAGGTTCAAGTACGTTGTCCCGATGGCGTCGTCCTTGCTGACTCGATCCCTGCGGAGAGCACGTTGGCACGTCAACCAACAGCTGCCGTGTTACAGCGTGGGAAATATTCTCACTTCTTACCAGTCAAACATGGTCAACTTGATGCGTTCACACATGGACGGGAACTACGGAGGACAATGGAGGTGATTAAAGATGGTCCACGACATGACGCTACATTCCGTACCTTGACTTGGAGGTGGATGACTTGATTCCATTCAGGATTTGCATTTTTCTCAATGATTCTGGTGCACAGCTAAAATGACCAAAATCCAAATTATTTCCTTGCCAAAGCGAGGGGAAACAAAACTTTTGTCTTACCTTTTTTCCAGCAAAGCTGACCTCCAAATACGGATCCACCAAGTTCTTCCTGTCTCCATCCCCGCCAAAGACTTGCTTTACCGTCTGAACAAATGCATCATCCACTAAGGGGGAAAAAAAAAAGTTCTGAAACAGATTTAATTCAAGACACTGTAAAGTACATACTTGGTAGTTTACATACTTTGCGGCATGTCCTCTGCACGGAACACTTTGAGGCTGAGCGTGGCCCATCGCATCGTGATGCCTGCCGGCACCAGAAGATTACTTTCGACGTCATCCTGATCCTCGCTCAGCTCTCTCTTCTCAGTCTGCATGGCAGGAATAATTTCAGTGCAGTCATTTAGAATGCTAAAGTTGACAACCTCTAATGACACAAAATAATGAATTGACATAAATTAAACTTAAATTTATTTAATTTGGGGGATATACACGCACCGGTGGCTCTTCCCCAGTCACCACCACGATAATGCTGACTTTCAAGTAACCTTTGGCGCCTGAGCTGGAATCATCGGGGTCACTCAGCAGCAACCATTTCCTCAGAATGGCATGACCTGAACAGAGTGTTCTATTTACACATTGTATAGACAGGAAGACAAAAAAAAAAAAACATTTTAGGAGCAGGGACTCACCTGGTTCATCGTAGATGAAGCCAACATCCAGCTGGGGAAGAAAAAGATTTAATGCCACTTTTAATAAAAATAATTTTGAAGACTGCATACATTTAAAAGGCACATTGATTTGTAAAGGTGAAATAAGTTTTTAACACTTTTTTTTGCTGTTTGTTCAAAATAAATAAATACATAAAATAATATAAAAAGTAAAAATCTAATAAATAAAACAAATAAATACATTTAAAAGAATATGCAAAAGCCACCAGGAAAAAAATTCAAATTGCAATACCTTAAACTCGCCCATTAGACTGTCAGCTCTAAGGGAGAAGGAATCATAAACCTATGAAAAAGCAATTTCATTCATGTTAGTCTGTCATTTGTCAAACGTGCTGTAAAAAATGTACACACCCTTAGACTGATGCTCTCATCCAACAGCTCTGAAGGGAGCATGTTGACATTGTAGAAAAATATCTAAAGGAGAAGCAGAAAAAAAAAAAAATGGACGATGAATACAGTCAAATAAATGCTGTCAATAACGTCAATACCTCATCGAAGAAGGGGTTATTGCCACTTCTTATTCGCGTCCGATGCGTCTGGCCGCATACGTTCACCTTCACCACCGGCTTAACATTGTTGCCGGGCAGTTGTCGGCCCTCGATGACCCGAATACGAATCTGGAAAAAGAATCATTTAAGCCGATTTTTTTTTTTTTAAGTTACAATGAGTCGGAGTTCCCAAAAAATATTTTAATTTACGCTCCAAGACGATACCTGGAAATCCTGGGGCTTATTAGCCAGGGCTCTGTGCTTTTTGCGACCAATGCGGAGCGGCTTGTGGCTCGCCTTCACGCGTTGGACAGGTGTGCCCGGACCCGCCGGGCTTCCCGCATGATCTCCTACGTCCACGTCGGCATCGGCCTCATCAGTCTCCTCGTAGGCCGCTGAGGTCCACAGTGGAATGAATGAGATCCAAAACAATACAAATTCTGTTATTGCAAATATTTCACTGCCTAGTTTTAAATGAAACATTTAAAAATTGTATTGGATCTCATTAGACTGAAGGGAAGCAAAGTTTTCTTCCTACCGCTGTCCACGTGAGTTGTGTCGCCATCAGCTGCTTCCCCGGGTGGTTCATAGCCAATGAGCAAATTAATAGTTGCCTGACAAATAAGAGACAAAATTATTATATTTACCATAATATGTAGAAAGGTTGATGTCACTATAAAGAGCCTTTGGTGTCCACGCTGATGTGATGGGGTAACTGCCCCTCTTTTGTTTTTCTTCACGAGAGGTTGAAAGAGTGGAGAATATTTAAACTTGTGTTTTGGAATGTTCGTAAAATTTTGTGTCTTTAAAGGGCGGGGCTGTGTGACATCAGCGTGTGAGCGTGAGCTGTGACTGACAGCAGCTCCAGCTTAAGTGTCTTCGGTTGACCTATTTCCGGTTCGGCATTCCCGGATTCACCTTTTTGTGGATTTTGTTCTTCATGGAAAAATTTGTTTTTGTTGGTTTTAAAAATATCATTTACCCCAATTGGCTGCTGCTTCTCATTGCTCAAGGGCACATTCTTGGACGGGAGTGATCTCGCGTGGCCACCGGCCAAGTCCTTCAGTGAGATTTTCGCAGAGCCTATGAACCTGAAATGCAAGTGAGAAATTCAACATGAATCTTTACAGTTAATCATTTGTTTTTGTGCAAAAAGTGTGCTGGCAAAAGTCAAGCATTGGAGGAACTGTGTGACTAATTGTTCGAAACCACATAGGGGGGTGGACTGCTTCCACTTCCCCATTCCACTTCTTCACCTATGTGTGTGGTAATTTAAACATAACGAATTGCAAAATGGGATTTTTTTATTTGGAGAAAAGTTCCAATTTTGCGGAGCTCGGGAGAAATTGCCCGAGCAACAAAATGAATGAAATAAATCAACAATGACAAAAAAAAACAATGGATATTTTCACTATAATTCTAGATTGTTTTTAGTTTTATGAACCGATTACGCAATTGTCAATTTCAATTACTGTTTGTTTCATTTCATGAAACGATTTTGTGTATCATATGTAATAACCATTCTTGGGCTGATGGAAACTGGCATGAGAACGGACAAAAGATGGAAATAATTAGAACGCGCCACAGGCACGTTATTTTCCATGCCCGTGTGTTTTTCTCTCTCTCTCAACAACTTCAACACATCACACAGCTCATAAAGTTACTTTCTCTTTGAAAGCAGATGTGACAACAAATGTGATGTTTTGCATATGAGATGAATATGCGGAACCCACAAAAGTTTCAACCATCAACATCTAGCAACAGCTCAGCATTCAGCAAATCACAGCTGTGCCAATACGACAAGTCACGGCAGGCATTCTTCTTGCTCAACCCACCGTCATGCATCCAGAGCGTGTGGTCACGGAAAAATATCCAAGCGCCTGGCTGTCACAGACAGACAAAAATTCCTGAATCTTTTTACGATGGCTCACTGGATTGTTTTATACCTTCCCCCCCTATCTGCACTGCACAAACCACCAAATTACAGTTTTCTGAAGTAAATAGTGTACGTTTTAAACCGATTGTGATGATGGTGTGGCTTCCTGTGAGAGGATGTTTATAAAGAGCAGTGAAGTGGCCTTTTAAGGCAACATTCCTTACCAGCAAAGTGATGAGGGCCACAATGCTTTTTTTTTTTGTACTCGACAAGCCTGAACTTAACACTGATGTTGAAACTCATTAGGAAAAAAAAATACAGTCGTTCATGATGATAGCAAGCCTATACGGACTATCATACGTTTGTATACTGGAGTTAAAGTGTCTGTTTCCCGTGTCAACACTTTCATTTTAGTTTTTATAGTGATGGCTAAATGTTTTTGGTTGCATTCATTTTTAGAATTGGCATCACTTGAGGGTGATTGGAATCGTCTTACTTGTGCTGAATTTAAAAGGACTGAGATGAGCTGTTCCAACTGACAATCAAGTATATTGTGTTCACTCCCACAACAGCGCAAACGGCACAGAGGGCAAGTCAGTGGATTGGATGAAACTGTTTTAAAAAGATTACAAAAAAAGAAAATCCTGTTTGATGGAATGCAATCACAATATCTGAAGTGATTACACTTGTTTTAATTTGTATTTTTTGTATTAGGTCCTACATCTATAAAGATACGCTGCTAATTTCATTTCATTCTTTAAAATGTTTAAAAAGTTTTACGTAACAACTTAACAATCACGTACTTGTGATGGCCGATAGTTTCATAGTCTTTCACAACCACGTCAATGAATGAAGACGTGTCCAAGGCTAATCCCTTTAAATCAAACTCCAGTCCCTGCAATGAGAGAGAAAAAAAAAAGGTAGAATTTGGTGGTTTCCTACATGACAAGTCAACAGTTCTTTTTTCACGATGAGTGTCGCACAGCTGGCATGAACTGCACTCACCTCATTCCACACGGGATTTAGCTCATTGTCAACAGCTTTGGTTTTCTTCTTTTCACCTAAAATCACAAAGGTAACCTTGTTGTATAAACAACAGTGACATTGCAGCAATATGTAACTGTAAAATTAACAATCAAAAAAGTATTAAAGATTAAAAGCAAGGATATGGAACTTTTACGTTAAATACAATTGAATTGTACTTGGGAAATTATTCTTTTATGTACCACTAGAGGGAGCCCACGCGCAAATATCGATACACATTCCATATTTTGCAAATTACTCATCAAATTACCACAGTGGCCAAATAGGATTTAATAAATTACCTAATCATGGTCACAATGTTCGCTCTGAACTCAAATGCATAAACGCCATTAATTTCCAATAATGGTAACTAAAAGCTGATTTTACAATAACTAATCATTACACAATCCTACATAAACGTCATAAAGGCATTTAATAAAGGAGTCTAAAAGGTCTGCTGACTTTAAACTTCAAAATGTACGATCAAATAATATGTTGTTGAAATACCACCTTCAACTTTGTAAAGACGTTCATAGTATCTCACCTCTGAATATAACAGAAACAATTGGATCAGGGTTGCCCAGTATCTTTTTGGGGATCCCGCAGGCAGACTCAACAATTACCCGCAACATATTTGATAGTTAGTCCAAAATGTATTCTCAGAAAAAGGGGACCGTATTCCTTAGTGCCGAGTCAGAAGAGAACTGAAAAAGTGAGGAGAGACGAGTGGCGACAGGAGGAGGAGAAAAAGGAGGAGGGCGACCTCAGTTGTATTGTAAAAATTAGTACAGTACTTTCTAGTTTTGCTGTATTTATTTACTTTTTAACTGAAGTTTCTACTTTTACTTACGTACAGTATGAGCACTGTCACCTCCTCTTCGATAAAATACTACGAAATAATAAAATAAAAATAAACATACTCTCATTTCGAGTTTTTAAATACATATTTTGCTACGCCTTTACAGCAACTACAATTCTTTCGCGCCTCCCAGTGGCGAGGAAACAGTGCTGTGTTCCTGTACCAAGGAAATATGAATACTTCTGATATTTGAAGTGATAAAGTGGACATTAATCCCCTAATTTCGTAAGATTCACATGTATAAATGATTTTAGTTACAAATATCACTAAATAGTTTATTTTCATATTCGTGAATGAACTTGCTGAATGCATGAAGTTTTAAAATTCGAGGATGAAAATGAGACCCCGTATTAAGCTAATATTTCCGATGTTCCCCGAAGGCGTCTTTGTCTTCCAAATCATCCAGCTTTGGGAGCGAACATTACTTTTATTGAAAATTATCTTTCTAAAACAGACCGTAGCTCCTCAAAATATTAAATACATCGTATCTTGTAACAGGTAA
Source organism: Syngnathus scovelli (assembly GCF_024217435.2). NCBI lineage: Eukaryota > Metazoa > Chordata > Actinopteri > Syngnathiformes > Syngnathidae > Syngnathus > Syngnathus scovelli. The sequence continues at coordinate 3,223,370 of NC_090858.1, forward strand.
CTTCATTTTTTGTTGTATTACGGGACCAACGCAAGCATATAACCACGTGTGCTTTTTTTGAACGAACACAAGTTTTCGTTTATGCTAACTACGATTTTTTATGACGCAGCAAAGTCGTATTAACATTCGATTTTCCGTTTATTCTTTGATGTACTATTGTTAATTATTCAAAAAGCATTAACTATTGTTATAACGTCAGTTGTACATGGGAAGTATGCTAAAACGGTATGCTTATGCTAATTGTAATTACAACTACTTTTCATCTTTAATTTCCGTGTATTGATAAAACTCTACTGCAATTACTTTGAAAAAATCCAAATTCATTTTGCAGGATTCTGGAAGAAATGGACCCCGTGTCTTCTGAACAGGTATAGTCAATAGAAATCAACCTGACAAATAAATTCAATGGGAAAAAATGATTGGCAGAGTTCATCGGTGTGACAGACATTGTCTCAGATAAGCACTTGCGTCAAATTAGTTTGACCTGCAAAGGCACATGATGTGATCATTAGCCTACATCGAACAAAACACTCAAGAGGCTCCGTGTATTGATGCATTCTTGCGTTTGAATTGATTAACTATCCAGCCAAGTATGTCGACTCATTTTCATGTGGTAACAAACAGCTAATAGCTGTGAGACTGTCCTCCTGTAATGGTGGCCATTGCTTCCATATTACAAAAATATCCACATTAAGGTTAATTAGTTGAAAAATCTATATTCCTCGTCGATGTGAATTTGGATGTTTGATTGTCTGACGAGCTCCATTTATTTGTGAATCTGTCCTGTTTTACAAAATGGTTTCAAAGTCCGTTCTGCTAGTTTACGCCACTAGATGGCAGTCGCGATTTTAAACCGTTAGTTTCGCATGAGCCAGCAAAAAGATATTACAGAGGAACATGATTGGGGTAGGAAAACCATTAAGTGCTAAAATGGCCCTCTAACTGTCCGTTTTAATGTTACAAAGTATATTTAATATTTTGGAAATACACTATAACTTCATGCACAGTTTGAATATCAATTGTGCTTACGCATACTACCAAATAAAGATTCATTTAAAATCTATTCAATATGAGTTAAAGGGGAAAAATGTATGCGGAATGGTTCAATCAATTTTTTTTCAATAAATGTTTTAATTGCTGTTTTAGGACAACGCTTCAAATGAGCAGTTCTCCAGTGATGTTGCAGAGCTCCAAAAGCATCTCAAAGATGTAGGTAACATTTTGCTCTAAATCACGTGAAGGAAACTTAATAATGATAAACATTTTGTCATCTTAATATAATTGCCCAAGGTGGCACTGAAGCCAAGTGCACATATGCACACTCGTTGGTGATTCTTTGTTCCTTTGGGGGCTTATTATTTCCTCGTCTGCCTCACTGCCTTTCTATTATGTGCTTCTCCAACCAAGGCCTTGGACACCAACCAGCAGTGGCTGGCTTACAACCAGCAGCGAGAGGCCTACGTGAGGACAGTCTTGGACAGAATGCTATGGCTGGAGAGCCAGCTGGACCAGGCTGTCCGGGCCCAGTTCACGCAGCACAATAAGGAGCATTCAGAGGGTAAGACACAAGGCGGCGTGTTACCAAAGGCACAACAACAACAACAAGATTTGTTAAGACGTTTGTGTTTGTGTCCCTGCTCCCAGCAGACGAGAGAATAAGCGAGATGAAGCAGCACTTTGAAAGCCTTCTGGCGATTGGTCGAGACCACCTGGCGATACTGAAGCGGCAGCTCGACGTTACCCTCCAAGACCTGGCAGATGCTAAAAATAGGTTAAATTAATTAAACTAATTAATAATTTAGAATAAAAAGTGGAATTTTATTCACATTAGTCAATCACACTAAAACTAATAGATTAAAATCTTATTTTATCCCTCCCTTTTTTTTTTACTGACATCCTTTCCTCCTCCCTCAGTCCTACTTTTCAAATTAAACTACTGAATTAAAATTAGTTTTCCAGCATATTCAGATTCACTGAGATGCGCCTGTGTGATTGCGCAGGTACGAGAAAAAAGAGCTGGAGGCAAGTGAGCTCAAGCAGCAACTCGAGCGCTCTTCCGAGGAGAAAGAGCTGGTGATGGATGAGGTGAGAGCGCTTCAGTGGAAACTGGATGAGGAGAAGGATCGCACCGCCAAATTGGAAGAGCGGGTACACTAGAACCTCGACCAGAGCTATTTGTGCCCAAGTCACTTAAATTGATTGTTGTATCAGTCTTCTGTCATTCAGATGTCCTTGGTAAAGTGTCACAATGCTAGCCAGGACAAGATCGCTAACCTGAAGCGACAGGTATGACACCTTACATGACATTTATTAATCTGATTTTGAAAAATCCCTTTACTTGGTATTTGGAAACCAGGAGCTGCGTAATGTCACTCCTATTTGCTTCAAGCTAAGTATGAAAGTAAACCAACAACTTTGCCCACTTTTGTGTATTGCTTTTAGGTCCATACTTCCTCCCTGGACCTTGAGGATGAGATGGAGAACTGTTCATATTTGAAGACACAGCTGATCAAACTTCAAAATATGCTGCGAAGACGCGACGACCAACTGGCATACTATGAAAAGGTTTGTGACAATATGTACAGTCATTACATCCCCGAACGAATTAATGGCATTTCAATTCATCTCAATGGAGAGAAGTGATTCGACTTGCACGCAACCGGAGTTTAATCGGCGAACAAAAGACAAAATGGAATCAGGGATGGAACGGAAAGCTTCTGGCTTGTATTTGATATTTCTGATCTCTTTGAACAGAGAAAGCAACAGGAGGAAGACTACAAGGAGGACGACGGCGAGCCCATCTATGAAGAAATGAGACCCTGCGGGTCGTCGTCACCCAATGACAGCAGCTCCCTGGTGTGCCCCGTCTGTGGGATCCAGTGTCCTTTCAGTCAGTACCGGCAGATGATGGACCACCTGGAAGTCTGTCTGTCTGAACTAAAGTAAACCGAAAAACACCGTGAGGTCTCTAATTGTTCACGTTAAAAAATGTATTCAAGATCTTCTCGTGTTCTCACGTACGCTTTGATGAATTTAAATAATTAAAAAATGGATTTATGTCACACTGTTGGTTCTAGCCCCTCTGCTATTCCTCACACTGATTAGATAAAATGAATAGCTCAAAAGAGCTTTTCTTAGTTAATCCCTTTTCTAAACTATTTAAAGTCACAGATTATTGCTTGGGAAATGACTGGGCAGGCAGTGATGCATCATGTGTTATCAGAATTGCACCAAAAAGAATGAACAATAAACTTCCCATTCAACATCAACGATTTATAAATTAATTAAACCTTGCGTAAAAGAGTTTGTTCAACAAATGAAGCAACGTTTAGAAAATACCCGCTGACGCTAGTAATCAAACTCACTCCCTGTGAGAAATCCTCGCTAATCCAGTCAACTCTACCTCACACTCTGACTCGATTTACTACAGGTCCAAAACAAACATTCAAATAATACCTATTGTAAGAACATGGACAAGCAAAACACCGCTGGAATTAAGAGGTGGATTAAGTCCCCGCTAATTCTTCGACCGCAAATGCACATCCGGCCACGGACGTTAAGGATACCCGGATGTTATTTCGTTGATGCCATAACGCTGCAATTATCCATAAAATGTCAAAGGTCAAGTGGCTGGATTTGCACGTTAAGAAAGCTCATGGGCTTTATGACGCTTACGTCAGCAGTCACCAGGATCCCCTTAGTAAGCCACTGGATGCCGTCTGTTCCCCGGGGTGGGGGCGAAAGCGGGAACTTAGTAGGGGCTTCGGGTCCGTCACAGTGACTGCACTTCAAGGAGCATCTTTGGATTCTCGCTCGAGGAGTGAAAAAAAATGGGAGACAAAGACACCGTGGAGAAATTCCTGGACAACAACCCTCAGTTTTCCAAGGAGTATTATGACAAAAAAGTCAGGGCAGATGCTATCGCCACTGCCTTCGACAACAAGGTGCAGGTCCAAGACCCGTCCTCATACAATGACGCCACCACCATCCAGGAGGCTGAGTTTGTCTTCGAGCTAGTCAAGGAGATGCAAGGTACCGGACCGATGGAAAAGGCATTGCACAAAGTTCTCCAGAGGATCGCGCTGCTGGTCCAGGCGGACCGTTGCAGCTACTTCAGCTACCGGGCGCGCAACGGAACGCCCGAGCTGACGACGATCCTCTTTGACGTCACGTACAATTCTGCATTTGAGAAGAACCTGGTCAACCCCAACGTGGCCAAAATGAAGGCCATTGAAGAGGAGAAGAAAAGACTGGAAGGTGGAGAGCACAGTGACGTGGTCGGCAAGGCAAAGACTTGTGTCATCTGCTAAAACTGCTGTGTGGATTTTTTAAGCACACGAAAAAGTTACATTTTCACCAAAATACACCCCTGGAACGCAGCCCCGCCCCTACTTTCTAAATAAATTAAAATTAATTCAACCAGCAAGGCCAAGAGCACCACAAGGCAAATGATCCTTTCTCATGTTAAAATAGCAATTTATGTAAATAAAGTCTATTTCTGAAAATCAGCCCAGTGTTGTCCTGACCGGTTTTCTCATCACACCACAATCATGTCCAGTGTTCTCCGTGGAGCTCGTAAAAAATGCCATTTGTCTCCTGGGAATTAGCTTTCTCTCCCTCTCTCCTCTACACGCATGCTCATAACATTATTAGTCTCGTCCCCGCTCTTAAAGCATCCCCTAAGTGCTCGTAAAAAAGAAATCCCTGACTGCCTGTGGCTAAAATTGCATTATCGTGATAAACAGATACAGGATATGAAATGTTGTAATCTTATTGGAGGAGACTTGTGTTAGAGAGACATCTTTATTTAGGCTGGCAGTCCGGGAACACTGGGTTATTTTTGTTTTGTTTTTCTTAGGATTAAGTTGTATTGCAATTATTGTCAATATTCTAACGAGCGGAGGGTAAGGGGGGGCGGTTATTGCATGGAGGCACACCAGCTGTCACTATGACAGGGGGCATTCCTCACACCCCATAACACAAGGAACAGTCACGTCTCAAGTCCATTAGTCGCCATGGAAACAATCCATGGAAACTCAAGCAGAAAACATATTTGCAAAACCAGTGACATGCAATTTTCACACCAAACAATGATCAATCCCTTCCACTCGTGGAATGACAAGCATTTTGATATCAAACAATATCAACGATGTGATTGACTATTCGGATTGATGCACCCACCCACCAGTGGAAATGACATGCATTTTCTCCAGCTGATTCACCACAGAGCTCACACCTCCTCCTCTCCTTTTTCCTCTTTCTCCTCCTCTTGCGCTCCCCCCCCCCCCCCCCCCCCCAAACCATAAGGCGTGGTTTTTACTCGGATGGTGATGCGAGCTCCGTCTGCTCCCGCTGGGCTTCCCCCACCTGCGCCCGTGCAGACTTGCGCTCCCTCTTGTTGAGCGAGTGAGTCGAATTATTTGACATTTCTTTTTTCTGTTGCGTGATCCTCACCACGGAGAAGAGGCTCGCCGCGCGGATAAACAAGCGGCGGCGGAGGAGGAGGAGAGCGGTTGATGCGCGGAGGACGCACCGGGAGGAGGATGGCTCCCACACCGCGCCGAGCATCCCCGTGGCTCGTCGCGCTCGCGCTCGTGCTGGCGTGCGCGGGACCGCCGCCGGTGGACTGCAGGAGGGCCCGGCAACCGCGGTGCCCCGCGTCCTGCACATGCACCAAAGACAACGCGCTGTGCGAGAGCGCCGGCCTCATCCCCAGAGCCTTCCCGCCTGATGTTATCTCTCTGTAAGGCAGCTTCTTCCAAATCCTCCTTCCTCCTCCTCCTCCTCCTCTTCATTGCAGTGTTTTTGTTCGATTCCCATGCTCAGGTCTTTCGTCAAGTCGGAATTCACAGAGATCCCCAGGGAGAGCTTCATCCACACGCCCGCCCTGCACCTCCTGTGAGCAAACTCGTCCAATTCTCCCCTCCCTGTACTGTATTTAGTCTTTTTTCTATTTTGCTGCAAACTAACGCCATGTTGGGATCTCACTGAGAGTTCTTTCCAATCCTTGAGATGTCAGTAAAAAGTCATCCTTGACCACGTTTGTAAACGAAAACAAACTCATCTCAAACCATCCTTCCAGATTGAAATAGCCTACGTAAGTCAAATATTAGCTTTCGCTTTAAAAAAAAGAATAAATATATCTTCTAAGAAGGTATAATATTAAATATGTCACAAATTAAACAGTTTGTGCATCATGATTTCATGTTGCAATTGATTGTGCTGCTCCTTCTGGTATACTCGCTTTGGCCACCAGAGGGCGGTATAATACACACAAATGAGTCACCGCTTCGTCCGGGCTAATAATTAGGCCACATATGACATTTTCTCATTCATTAGCTTTAAGATAGCTTTTTACTGTTATTTTAAGAATATATTCTATGTGCCACCATTAACCTAAACTTTATTATGATCATAATTAAGACCATTTGAACGGCTGAACTTTATTTGGGGTTAACAATGTTTTTTGAATGATTTAATGTTTTTTTTAGATTTATATTTTCAAGGTAGAGGAATGCTGAGTAACATTTGACATCTCTGTGCAGCCTCTTCACAGCCAATAACCTGGAGTCTCTAGATGAGGACGCTTTCCTCGGCCTTCCTCATCTGGAATATCTGTGAGTGGTCGACACATGAATCAACTGCAGAACCAAACTTCTAAAAAAATGTGTTCTTGTCACATTTTCTCGAGACTTCATTGAGCACTGTTTATCTTTTCATCAAAGGTTCATTGAAAACAACCAGATCAATTCCATATCGCCGTACGCATTCCGAGGATTGAAAACCTTGGTGCATCTGTAAGTATGACATCCCTGAAACATTCTATACTGAGAGGTTTCTGTATCTAAAAATAAAAATAAGGACGCCACAATTTATAATCCAGAGCATTTTGAAGGGGGAATTAATTGTGCTTTAGATCCGTTTCCGCTCTGCCATTTATGATAGATGAACGGTGCGCCAGAAATAGACAAAGGTTGAGGTTGTGCATTTTCTGCAGTTTCACTTGACATGACTAAAGGCCAACCTAATCTGCAGTTGACGAAAAGAAACTGACGAAAAACATCTGCTCTGAGGTGTTACTCCTCCTATTGCGCAATATTGCGTGTTAATCGTTACCATAAAACGAGCAGAAGAGGAGGAGCTTTTGGTCTCCATGATGACTTTTTGTTTTTTTATTCCTACAGGAGTCTGGCTTTTAATAATCTTGAAACCCTCCCCAAAGATTTGTTCAAGGGCCTGGAAGCCTTGACTAAAGTGTAAGTATCACTTTTGAACACTTACGAGCGTGAAGAATTGCATAATGAGTTACATAATGGGCCAAACTATGCAAACATGAACAATGAGTTTCTTGTGAAGCGACCTCTATATTTAGTTGACGGCATCATTACGCCTCTCCGTCCGAGGCTCGAAAAGTGCGGGGGCAAGCTGGCACCACTTGACCACTGACACCATTAAAATTGCACGAGGGGGTGAATTTGGAACTAATGAGACTGTGAACGTGTCTGCGACTTCCCTCCGGTCCTTCTCTCGGTTTTAATGAGTACAGTAGAAATGTGAATGCAATTCCGGGTACAAAAATAAACTTCCTACAATTCAGGGTCAAACTGTTTTGACGTGTCTTCCCACACGGACTAATTCTACGCTCAGATTGGCTAACAACAGCTAGCTACATTCTGATTCGCTAACAAATACGTCACTCGCCAAGCCCCGCCTTTAAAGCCAAACACTTTCAAAGTCAAAAATACTACGAGTGTCTTTCTATCAATCTCAAATGTTTAAATTGTCAACTGTCGTACCCGTTTTCTAGAGACCTACGAGGGAACCGCTTCACGTGCGACTGTAAGCTGAAGTGGTTGGTGGAGTGGATCTACAGCACAAACGCCACAGTGGATCAAATCTACTGCAAAGGCCCGTCGGCACTGCAGGACAAGAGGATCAATGACCTCATGCCGCAGTCCTTCGACTGTATCACCACAGGTGCTCTTTGGCGGCCATTTTGAAATAGCTGATAGCTGGTTGGTTAACTCCTTGTTAGCTAAATGTCTGTTTTGGTTGGTTGCTTGTCCCTCTCTCTCAGAATTTGCTTCATACCAGTCCCTCAAGTTTGAATCCATATCCGTGGAGGCCTTTACCTTCGGCGAAGACCAGTATGTGGTTTTTGCTCAGCCCTTCATTGGCAAGTGTAGCTTCTTGGAGTGGGACCATGTCGAGATGGTCTTCAGGAATTTTGATGATATTGACAGTAAGTATAAAAAGAAATTGAATCCTTTCAATCATGATGGTGTACAAGTAGTCCAAGTTTCTATCTGCTCGGCTTAACTGCACATTCAAACGAGTAACGTCATCTAATAAAACTGCCACACACACACACGCATAGTACCAAGATGATGTCATTCCTGTTTACTCAAGCCACTTGTGTCATTTACATGAACCACAATCACGGAGAAACAAATCAATTCCGAATGTGCAGGAAGAAGGAACATTTGGTTCTAGATTTAGCTGGACTTCAGTCAAAATGTTTTTTCCCCCCAGAAAGCAGCGGTTGAGATTGAGTAAAAAATGTCTAAATTTTAATAGTTTGTTTTAATCTGCAGTCAACCCCAGTTTATTACGCAAAAATAAACAATTGTCTCCACGCCAGGCACTTCCACGGTGATCTGCAAACCTCTGGTGATCGACAACCAGCTCTTCATCATCGTGGCTCAGCTCTTCGGCGGCTCGCACATCTACAAGCGTGACACCTCAGCCAACAAGTTCATCAAGCTCCAAGGCATCGACATCCTCAAGATCCGCAAGCCCAACGACGTGGAGACTTTCCGCATCGACGGCGAGTCCTTCTTCGCCATCGCCGACAGCTCCAAGGCCGGCTCCACCACCATTTACAAGTGGAACGGCAACGGCTTTTACTCGCACCAGTCGCTGCACCCCTGGTACCGCGACACCGACGTGGAGTACATGGAAATCTCCTCCAAGCCTCACCTCATCCTGTCCAGCAGCTCCCAGAGGCCCGTCATCTACCAGTGGAACAAAGTCACCAAGCTCTTCGAGCGGCGTACCGACATCCCCGAGATGGAGGACGTCTACGCCGTCAAGCATTTCAAGGTCAAATCGGACCTCTTCCTCTGCCTGACGCGTTTCATCGGCGATTCCAAGGTGATGCGTTGGGACGGCGCCCTCTTCAGGGAACTGCAGACGGTGCCGTCGCGCGGCTCCATGGTGTTCCAGCCGTTAGCAGTGGGCAGCTGGCTGTACGCCATCTTGGGTAGCGACTACTCCTTCACTCAGGTGTACCGCTGGGATGCCAAGAAAGGCGAGTTCGTCCATTTCCAGGAGCTCAACATCCAGGCGCCCAGGGCCTTCTCGCCCGTCTCCATCGACAACCGCCAGTTCTTGCTAGCCTCCAGTTTCAAAGGGAAAACGCAGATTTACGAGCATCTGGTCATCGACCTGAGCAACTGAACGGGTACGCCGAGATGACGGCTGATGCTATCTTGAGAAAGGCGCGCATTATTACACAATGTGTTCTCCTTTCAAAGTGGGCAAAAGTATTGGGACATGTTGAAAAAAATAAATGAATTAATTTAAAAATAAATAAATAAAATAAACATAAAAAAAAAACTTGATCACGCTCACTTAAGAAATTCAAAGAATCAAAAATTATTTAGTTAACATGAAATTCACTAGGATCCACAAAATGTCATTTTTTCAGATTTTCCCTTTTTTCTAGGTTGTCCCAATACTTTTTCCTCTGCAGATTATATTTTAGTCGCATCAAGATGGGGCGTAATGCATGCATCTCAAGCTAGAATCAGACTTCCTGCATGATCAGGCCGTCCACGCATCATCATCATCATCATCCGCAAATCCAGAATGTGCATTAGAACATGACTTTGCCACGCGTTACATTTGTCCGCTCATGTATGTATCAGCACAAAGTCATGCTCACGTGGAACTTTTCAACCAATCTGCCAAAAAAAGAAATGTTTACATTTTTCAAATTTGTAAAAAAAAGAAGCTTTTGTAAGGGTCAACAGCAGTGACATTGATATTTAACAAAATCTGCCTTCCTCACCTTGTACATTTTAATCATGAATGTTTGTATTTTTAAACGTTTTTTTTCAGGAGCGCTCGAGATTTGTTTCACTTTCATGTACACCAACCGATACAAACTAAACAGCCATGTGTTTTTCCATTCTACTTTTTTCAAAACTCATTTGGTTGCCAGGTCTAGTTGTGCCGAATCTGAATTGTAGCAGCAGCAGCGGCGGCGGCTCGGACTGTGTTGACGGTTAGGATGACATCATCGCTGACTAACATTGCGCTATTTCAATAAAAACTTCAATCACTGATTAGTCTCAGGTGAGCTTGCAGCATGATCTCCGATTTCTGTCGTTATTTTTTTGACTTCTCATTTTTTTTGAAGCAACTTGGTGCATGTTGACTTTTTTACTGACGAGTATCAGCGGAGTCCACCCTTGAGAGGTTTACAGAAGCTTAGCAATGAGGACCTCAACCCAAAATCCTCCCGTAACCACACCTGCAGCACAAAGTATAAATTAGTCAGAATGACCCAACCAGGACATCGATCTTCTCTCCATAGAATCGTGAAGATGAGTCACTTCGCCAGCTTGCTGATGCTCCTCCTGCTCGGGCTCTCTCAGGCTTACCGGCTTGATGACATCCAAGATGAGGAAGACTTGGTTGACATCTCCGTCAAAATCCTCACCGCCAATAAAGGCACTGATGAGATCCTCCTAGAAGGAGATATGCTGGTTCCTAGAACTAGGAACGCCCTGAAGTGCTTTCAACAGAGCTGCCTGTGGAAGAAAGCTTCCAACGGCCTTGTGTCGGTCCCTTACGTGGTGAGCCGAGACTTCCCCGCCGGGGAGAAGATGAAGATCGAGACGGCCATGAGATCCTTCGACGGCATCACCTGCATCCGCTTCGTGCCCTGGACCGGCGAGTCCGATTACGTCAGCGTGGAGAACAAAAAGGGTTGCTTCTCGGCTCTGGGAAGGGTTGGCGGCAAGCAGGAGGTGTCCATCAATCGCGACGGCTGCCTCTACCACGGCATCATTCAGCATGAGCTCAACCACGCTTTGGGCTTCCAGCACGAGCAGACCAGGAGCGACCGCGACAACCACGTCAGGATCAACTGGGAGAACATCGACCCGGAGGAGGCCTACAACTTCAACAGGCAGGACACCAACAACCTGAACACCCCGTACGACTACACCTCCGTCATGCACTACGGGAAAACGTCCTTCAGCATTAACGGGAAGGACACCATCACCCCCATCCCCGACGCCAACGTCCAGATCGGCCAGAGGTCTGGCATGTCCCAATGGGACATCAAGAGAATCAACCTTCTCTACGACTGTTAAAACAACACGTCATCTCTTGAGTATCTTCTCAATAAAGTCAATGCAATATAAACGCTTTCTTGTCTCTTTGTGTGCCACGAAAATATGTGGAAAAACAAAAAAAACAACTTCATGTCCCTGGAAGAGATTTGCTGATTTGCAGTGAGGGACAAAATTAGTTACGATAACAAAAAAGAACGATTCAGATAAACAATTATTTGTTTTGTATTTCTAAGCAAACAACCAATAAATTAACACAAAATTACAAAAAAATTACAGATTTATTATCACAAATGTTTTGGCCTTATGGTTTTAGCTTCCACTAAAAATAAAGGCAAGTGAACCATGAATTCAAAGTGTGATATAAATATAAACATTCAGGCAAATGGATACGTGGCTTTATTTGTTTTAAAATTTTGTCTCACACTGCAGAGTGTGATGTCCAATTCAGATTTTTTATTTTTTTACATTGAATTCAATAACGGTTAAATTAATTCGTGTCAATACTATATGTTTTTATCTGTATAAAATAGTAGACTTGATTTTTTGTCTTGTTTAAATAAATAATTTATGGGGAAGTAGAAAGCTGTTGCATTTTTTTTCTTATTAAAAACATTTTTTTAAGGAAGTGGCGGACTGAAACTCATTACTGACATTTCCATTCATTTCAAAGGGGGAAAGGGTGAAGGAACAAAAAAAAAAAACAGACAAATATCTTTTAAAAAATTAGACCCTCACAAATTGTCATTATAATTTTTAAATATGCCACTTTGACATAATTTGAAAGTCACATCACTGCTTAAAAGCACCTAAGGTTGTTTCTTCTGTTTCTATGACTGACATTGTTGCAAAGAAATAAACAGTTATATTTATACACTTGAAGTTTCTTTAAAAAAAAAATACTGTATTTCGAGTAATCGTGAGTAAAGGTTTAGAAGGAGAGCTCAACTCAACTTGTCCAACCCAGTAAAGCATATTTACAAGAATAACAAAGCATCATGTCCAAAAGGCTTGTCAGTGGAGTCCACCCTTGAGCGGATTTAGTAAATCAGACCCCAACCCAAAATCCTGGTGGAGCCACACCTGTCAAGCAGAGTATAAAGAGCTGACTCGAAGAAGACAAAAAGTCTCTCCATAGAAACTTCAAGATGTGTCGCTTCGCTAGCCTGCTGATGCTCCTCTTGCTTAGGCTCTCTCAGGCTTACCAGGATGACAACATGCAAGAGCAAGACGAGGAAGTCCCGATTGACATCTCCGACAAAATCCTCACCGCCAATAACGCCACTGACGAGATCCTCCTGGAAGGAGATATGCTGATTCCCAGAACCAGGAACGCCATAAAGTGCTGGTACTGGAACTGCCGGTGGAGTAAGTACAGCGACGGCTATGTGTCGATCCCTTACGTGGTGAGCCGAGACTTCCCCGAACGGGAGAAGCAGAAGATCGAGATGGCCATGAGGGCCTTCCACGGCACCACCTGTATCCGCTTCGTGCCCAGGACCGACGAGTTCGACTACATCAGTGTGGAGAGCAGAGGCGGTTGCTTCTCGTCACTGGGAAGGCAGGGCGGCAAGCAGGTGGTGTCCATCAACCGCTTTGGCTGCCTCTACCACGGCATCATCCTGCACGAGCTCATCCACGCTTTGGGCTTCCAGCACGAGCAAACCAGGAGTGACCGTGACGGCTACGTCAGGATCATCTGGGAGAACATTGACCCAGAGACGACCTACAACTTCATCAGGCAGGACACCAATAACCTGAACACTCCGTATGACTACACTTCCGTCATGCACTATGGGAAAACGGCCTTCAGCATCAACGGGAGGGACACCATCATCCCCATCCCCGACGCCAACGTCCAGATCGGCCAGAGGTCTGAGATGTCCCAATGGGACATCAAGAGAATCAACCTTCTCTACGACTGTTAAAACAACACAAGTCATCTCTTGAGTATCTTCTCAATAAAGTCAATGCAATTCAAACACTTTTGGTCTCTTTGTGTGCCACAAACATCTACTGAAAGGAAACAATTAGCCACAAAATGGTGGCTTGAGTCAAGGCCTAAGCGTTTTTGCAGTACACGGGCGTCAAGGAAGAAATTTATATTTGTTGTTTCATCGTCTACTTTATAAATATTTTGACGAATTCAAACCAAACCAATTTTAAGTTGTTTTACCCATTAAATTTAAAAAAAATAAATTTCTACAGTGATCAGTACATCTTGCTCCTTTTCGCTTATTTAATTGTTCATAGTTTCTACACTACTTTTTAAAATCTAGAATCGTTAAACTTTTAAACGAAATTGTGTTGAATTTCTGACTTTTGAGGCCCCCTAGCGTCCGGACTGAAAATACACCAATTAAGACACCAGTACAAAAAAGACAATTAAAGTACTTTTTCTAACAAAACCAGTACATTTTAGACAGACAAACATTTTAACTTACCTTCCAGTCGTAAAACTGTCGAAGGGGGGCCAGAGATGTGCTGTGTGACGTATATTCCCCAATTAGGACCTTCTTTTTTTTTTCTTCACCTGTCCACCTTTTTCGTCTGAAATTTTATGCAACGTGGACGCACTGTGGCACCATGCTGCCTCCCGCAGGGCAGTTGTGGTACGACATAAAAAATTCGCATATTAACTGTCAACAATGAAATGAAATGAATACAAACAAATAAAATCCTTTTTATTTTCTCCAACAAAGTGCACACCTTATTTCTACAAAGCAGCACATTACAATGTAATGGAATAAATACAATAAAATTTGCTGAATTAACAAAAAATAAATCCAGAACAAAAACAAGAGATACACAAGTATCACATTGGTGGAGATGCAGGACCAAACAAGGGTGTTGAGACAAACGTTCTCTTTTTTTTTTTTAACTTCTCATGCTTCTTGGCGAACTGATTTAAATGCCTGCTTTTAATGTAAATGAGGACCAGCAAATCTTGTTGGGGGAAAGGAAAGAAACAACAGGTGCATACTGTCATAGTGAGAAAACTTGTGCAAAGGGCAGCAGGGACCTCCACATGAACCTCGCCCCCTTAGTGCCCAGAGAAAATAAAGTGAACACATTTTCAGTTTTACTACTACATGGTGCAACTTTGTGTTTTTTTTTTCGTTTCGTTTCCTCCATAAGCAAATAAAATAGAACACAAAAGGCAAGGGAACGTCTCCCTTTCATATTCCGCAAAATAATTTAGTGCTCGTTACATGAAATGGAAAAACGCTATTCAGGCTTTTTTTAAAAATAAATTCACAGAGCAAAAAAAAGGAAAATGCTCTAAGAGACATCACTTATATTGGGGGAAAAAAAAAAAAAATCCCATGAAAGAAAATCTGTACACAACTCAAAAATCAATATACAGTACCTGCAGATGTTATGCATACAGTACATTTCTTTTTACATAGTTTTTAGTATGAGCTCCAGCCTGCTCTACATACTCGCGGAACACAGGTGGAAAAAGCGGCTAGTTATTCAGCGTAAGATCTGGTAGTAGTCGTTTTAGAAAACAAAAACATTATTGCAGGGTGTTCAGCTGCATACTGCATGTTATGTGTCCTTTGAAAGGAAGAGAGAGAGAGAGAGAGAGAGAGAGAAAGACACACACAGGCCTGGACGGACAGTTTGAAATAAACGGAAAAGATGTCGCTGTAAGCCGTCACAGAGGGTCCGATGAGGCCGTCTCCTCTGTGCAGTACATTCGTGGCCAGTATTGCACGCTACCAGCCGAGGCCACCCTGATAATGCGCGGCGAGGACGTTCAGTGCATGAATCCAGTGATGAGATGAGCCCGCTGTTGTTGCTGCTGCTGCTGTTGCGTCACAGTTTGAGCTCGTTGGCAATTTTGCAAGCGATGTTCTTAAAGGCGATGGACGTGCCCGATATCCTCTTGAAGCGCACGCCGTTGAGTGACAGGCGAGGAAGCTTGCACACTTCCATCTCCCACTGGACCAGGTTGTCCTGGCGGGCGTCGCCGTGCACGCAGAAGAGCAGGAAGCGCTCGCGCTGCTCGTAGTCGCAGCTGTTGGCGTCCAGGACCTTGCGGATCTCCCGCATCATCTCCGAGGGCTCCATGGACGAGGTGGTCTTCATGCTCCAGGTGAAGCGCAGCGAGCGCGGCTTGGAGTCCCGGCCGCCGTCCTCCTTGGGGTCGCCCGACGCGCTCCTGAGACCACAGCAGATGAAATCAAAACGTGGAACTTATTCACTGCCCTGGAAAAGAATAGTCACCTGGGTGTATCTGTCCTGGCGCTGGCCTCTCCCTCGCTGGGCACCCTGAAATCAAACCAAGAAAAACAATTAGTCGATACTCCCGCCAGATTCATGGAAACACCGCCCGCTCCATCATCATGGTCAGTGTGACACAGCGAGGGGCTTCAGGCGTCATGCCAGGAAAGAATCCACACAATAAGGCTAACTCCTATCTCCTGCGAGTTGGTCTACTCTCCGTCGAGCCCGATTCTTTTCTCTCGGCATGAAGACGAAGAGGGAGGGAGGGCAAGAGTAAGACTTCAGGAGGAGGAGGAAGAGCGGCAACAACATGAGGAGCATGTTACAATGAAGCCGGTGAGTGTGAGGTTGCTTCTCAAGGTAAGTGGACAAGAAACAGTGAGAGAGAGAGAGAGAGCGAGAGAGATAGAGAGAGAGTGACAATGTAAACAGCATAACAACAAGTAGGTGTCAATAGGCAAAGGAGGTGCTACAGAGGGACTTGAAGGGAGTTATTAAAACGTCCTGCGTTATTTGTTGCTGGTCGGGCAAGAGGGGCACAAAGTGTTGTCCTACCTCCGAGTGGACCTGAAAGACAGAGCTCTATGCCAAGGGCAGGAGAAGAAAAGAAAAGAAAGACGTAAGCCAGAGAGACAGAGGGGGAGGGCGGTGAAGTAACTCAAATGTTGAATGTGGGCGTAAAACCAGACACTAGATTTTTTTTCGCAAGAAATTATGCGGGTCCCTAACAAAAAAAAAATGATGGGATTGGAGAACGAGTCCATATTTATCTAAACTACAAACCTGCGGACAAACTTGGAGGTGATCTTGCTGATGATACCAGTGGAGGTGCCTCGTCGCTGCTGCGCCAGGGCGCCCGTGTCGTGAGACAGCGTGGGCGAGGCCGGCGGCCCGTTGTAGGTGGCGCTGCGGCGGTCTCGCAGCTGGGCGCCGTGGAAGGTGCTGCGGCTGGTGGTGCCCCGCGGGAAGCGGTTCTTCTCGGGGGTGCTAATACTGTGTGCGGAAGGAGAGGTGGAGGGACCCCTTGGAGAGGAGCTGAAAGAACAAAAAAATATATATATATTTTTTTGTATTGTGTCACGAAGCATAATCAAGGTTCGAATAAGTTTCATCATCAAATCTGTGTATGTCTTGGGGATTTTACTGCCCTCTGGTGGCCAATATTAGAATAAAAAATAAGTGAGCGCTCACCTGGATTTCAACTCCGTGCTGTCATCAATGGGGGGCAGTGTGCTCTTTGAAGGGTGTCCCGAAGATGACATGGACTTGATGTGGCGAGGCCGCGCGGAGGTCACTGCAGTCGACGGGGTGCTGCCCGACACCTCGGTTAAACTGATACGACAGGAGCAAAGGGTTTCAAAATGGCCCCATGAAGACGGCTCCTCTCAGACCACGTTTGAAACAGAACAGTGGTTACCTGCTGTCTTTGCCGTTAGGAATGGCCGAATAGCGGTCGGTGGAGGATCGCTCGCACACGTACGTGTTCCTGCGAGTCATTGAGCCGTTTGTCTGTGGTGAGAAAAGAAAAAAAGTCAGGAGAGGAGCTTCAATCGGACAAAAGTAGAGCTTTGGTGCCATCTCATGGGGAGGAGTGCTCACCCCGACACCACTTGTGGTTTTCTTTCTTTCCTGCACTCCCAGTGGTGACGCGGGAACGTCTCCCTTGGAAGTGCTGAGCTCCAGTCGGCGGGCACCGTCCCACTCCTCTCGGTGGTCGCTCTCCACGCTCAAAGCCTGACCCCGCCGCGTGTATGACACCGCCGGCGGTACAGAGGGACCCACTAAAAAAGAATCCAGACCAAGAAAATTACTTTTGAGAAGGCTAAACAAATAAAAAGAGCAGCAGATACTGATTAAAAAGGTCGTTGGGCCTCATTCACTGGATGGGATATTGCAAAAAATTTAATTGTCCACAAATATAAGAATAATAATTTTATATGACAGTATAGGCACTCGGACCTGGAGTGTAATAGAAATGGAACTTCAGAATAAATAAAATATTCAAACACCAGTGAATGAGACCCATTGACTACCTTAACATCGAGCAAAGCCACTGAAGGACACAATTTACAAAACCACCGTGGACATTTCCAATCGACAAAGAATGCAACGACACCCTTTTTTCCAATGTGTTACAAAGCAAAGCCGATCGCTCCTCATGCTATGAGGCGCTGCAGCAACGCAGCCGGCCAGCAGAGGTCACCAGACACAACGGTCCCACATGACAGGAGGAAGCTGCTTTGACATGACTCTGACCTCTATGCTAATTTCATTAGCCCGTTCTTTGCGTTGACATTATGCTAGCACATTACGTTAGCATTATGCTAGCAAAGTTGACTTCTTATATGTTTTGTTTCAGTTGTCGCGTACAGTAAACTAGGAGGGACAAAAATCTTAGATGAAAAATCTGTTCCAACTTCAAAACTGCACAGAAAAGAATATTATATTGTCTCTTTAGCGTCATTTACAGGTGGACTTGACTGTAACCGGGCAACAGGTGTCAGCAACTTCCCCCCCTCCACAGTATTCAGCCAGCAGCACTTTCCGAGCCGGGAAGAAAGGGGGTTACTATACTTCGTTTCTCTACGACACCACCACCACCACCACCATCCCCACCACCATCATCCCCACCATGATCGCTGTAGCGGCGCTGCTTCTGATTGGCCGAGATGCTGCGCGTGACTTTGGGATGGGCGGGAGAAATACTGGAGCCGTTGTTGATGTCGCTGGTGGGACGCTGCCGCTGACCCAGGACGCTGTTGGTCAGGGGCTCGCTCCCCTCGAACTGGCAGTTGGCAGTGAATGAAGTGAGGTTAAATTGCATTTAACACCGGTGATGATGTTGAGATGAGACAGAGTCTGACCTCTGGCGCTTTTCTTCCCAGCAGCAGATAAGTGGCCATGACATCATCATACTTCTGGCTTTGTAAGGACTCTGTGATCTCATCTTTGGGGAATCCCATGGTCACCATGAGCTCTGTCGGTAAAAGGGAAAATAAGCGAGTGACTCTCACCAAGGCGACCTCGGCGGTGGCTACAACGCACCTATTCTGGTCGAGTCGCTGAAGTCGGCCTCGGGCTCGATATACGGCTTAAGCTCCTCCTCCTCGTGACCCACATTCATCCAGTGGTCTTTCATGATTTGCTGACAAAGGCAATTCGAATGTTGTTGATTCCACCATGTGACGACTTTTAATGACATTCAACTGTGACGCTGTTTTGAAACATTCGAACGACTCGCAAAGCTGAATAACAAACGGATCAATTGTTATTAGCGACGAGCATCGGCTCGGTTTCAGTAGCGGCGGTATCGACCGGGAACTGACATGGTTTCTATGAGCCAGGCGGCCAAACACGCTCCAAGCGACAAAACCGTCTTATAGGAATCCTCCCAACAAAATAAATTAACAAAAATTACCTCTAAACTGCCACGTTTGACCGGGTTAAGCACCAGTAGTTTTTTCAGCAGGTTTTCACAGTCTGTGGACATGTAGAAGGGGATGCGGTACTTGCCCCGCAGGACCCGCTCTCTCAGTTCCTGCATGGAGAAAAAAAAAATCATCAAACTTAAAATTGCAATCCAACTTTTGATGTACATTTGACTTTCTGCACAAAAAAAAATCAATGATCCTCCCGTGATAAAAACAGAACTTCCATACTGGGGGCAAAAAAACTCATGGGCATGAAAATGAACAAAACGTGTTTCACATTTCCTCTCTGTAAACTGCCGCCGCCTCGTGAATCATTTTGGCAGTTGTGCATTACTAAAGTAGGCCGGATAAACCTCCGGAGAGTCTCGCTCTTCCTAATGTTAGAAACAGGAAATTCTACTCAATCGGTTCATTCAGGAAACATGTTGATGCACGTAACCCAAAAAAAAAAAATCCGTTTAGGAAATACCTGGCTGGCACGCAGCTGTGAGAAAAAATGCTCACCTTGAGGTTTTGTCCGTCGAAGGGCAGGGATCCGCTGACCAGCGTGTAGAGGATGACCCCGAGGCTCCACACGTCCACCTCGGGTCCGTCGTACTTCTTCCCTTGGAAGAGTTCCGGGGCGGCGTAGGGTGGAGAACCGCAGAAGGTGTCCAGCTTGCTGCCCACAGTGAACTCGTTGCTGAAGCCAAAATCCGCTATCTTGATGTTCATGTCGGCGTCCAACAGGAGGTTCTCGGCCTGAAGGCGAAAAGACACGTTAGAAGATCTGAAATATCCATAGAATTTGTCTCGTCACCTTTAGATCCCTGTGAACTATCCTCCTCTGGTGGCAATACTGCACAGCAGACACAATCTAAAAAAAAAAAAGGTCACAGGTCAAATGTTAGGCGCGGTTTACAAACAGTGTGAGTCATCTTGACGAGCTTCGATTCAATGCTGATGGCGCGCCACTGGGTGTCAGCACATGCAGCTGCGGAGCGAGCCTCCGCAATCTGTGACACAGCATCATCTTGCTGTCGCTGACTCACCTGCCTGAACTTGGCCCTGGCCTCCTTCTCTTTCATCCGACCGTGAGCCACTAGATAGTCAAACACCTCACCTGGAGAATGCAGAGGAACTTTAGCGTGAATGCATGCTGGAGTAAAGGACTCAGGGGCGGGGCTTATGTGTTTTTAATATGCATAAAGTTTCACTCACCACCACTGGCATACTCCATCACCAAATAGAGCGTCTTCTCCGTTTCGATCACCTCAAATAATTTTACTGCAGAGGGCGCAAAAACAAGTTTAGGCTTGACTATGATAACAAAGAAAAGTATTAATTGGCTCCAAAAATATTTTTAACAACTAAATATAAATAATCCAAATTGAATGATCTAATTTTTGCCATTCATCTAACCAAAAATTGGATCAAAAAAAATTCCCGTTCCAAATCTGATTTCTTGTCTCCCATCTAAAAGTGACTTTTAATGTCATTACCAAATATCAGAACTTACCAATATTTGGATGATTCAGTAACTTCATTATCCGCACTTCCCTGAAGAGCTGTTGACACACACAGAGACGTTTGTCTTATTGAAAAATGCTGATAAGGCGTGTTTGCAAAATGCTATTATGCGCACAATGTTGCAAAGTGGATTAGACGAGAAGAGTGGAGCATCATGGGACTTGGGTGCTATGTAAGGCATCATGACTGATGCGCAGTTTTGTTTTTCGAGGATGTTGAGTAGCATAAATAAATGAATAAATATCCACCGACACACTGCAGCTTCCAGCCAGTCCAATAAAATCATCCACACTCATCTTTGTTCTCCCAGCATCATGTTTATCGACTGACTGCAGAGCTTTAAGAGCGGCTTGGCGTCATGTCAGACGAGCTCCTGCAGCCACTTAGAGGTGCTGTTGAATCATTTACATTCTGCTGACTGCCCGCCTGAGCCGCCAACGCTCTTAAAAAAAAAAAAAGGACTTTTGACGTCAACGGTGACGTCGGTCTTTGTTTGCTTACCTGCGATTTATATTTTACATTTGTGAGAAGTCGGTAAGGCAATCAAGATGTTGCATAAGCCAGTAAATGTGTTTGTTTCTAGGTCATCGGATGGAGTTTAGTGAGGCTTGAGCCCGACCCAGTTGGGACCTCTCAGGTACTTTATTCACTAATTCTGTCTTCCGCTCTCAGGCTCTACTGCTAGACACTCTCAGCAAGGAGAAAACTCAGTTAATTCAATAAAGAAAGGAAGTCAAATTTAAAAAAGGGACAATCAGAACATGATGAAACAGAATTTTAAAAACGGCAGACAAATTTGTCACTTAGCGGTAGCAATAATGCTAACCTGATCTTCTGTAGGTCTTTTAGATTGTAGTTTATTAATCTTTTTATTCTATTTATTTTATGCACTGATCAGCTGGCACTTTTAAATTCCGTTGTACAAGTGAGACAATGACAATAAAGATCTATTCTATCCCTCCATTTATTTTCTATCGATTTCTGACTTTGTCTATACCACCAGTAATGATCAAAATGCTGCAATAGCACTTCATCGTTTACATTTTATATATTTCAATTAAATCATCTTAATTTAAAAGCTGACGAACAAACTATAAGAGACTTGATGACTGTGAAAAGACATTTTTACCAGATATGTAAATCCATCCTGTATTCCGATACTGTATAGCATATTGTGACCGATATCATTTTGACAAGTTATTATATACGATTGCCACCCAATTTACATAAATATTAGATATCCAACACGCATTCATGACTACATGCCAGACCATACGGCGTCTCTTTTTCAGCATTCCAGCTTTTTGGCCCGCAAGGTCATAAATCACTCCAAACGTAAAATGATCCTTTGTTCAATTTTCTATTCCAATACATTGAAGGCCAAACTAAATTGTTTCCGTGACCTTATTTTGTCACGGCCACGCTTTCTATTCTAATGTCTCAAATGCCTTTTAAACAAACCATGCAGGAAACTCGAGGTCTGTTAAAAAAAAAAAAAAAAAGCTTATTATTAATCAACTACAATGGCTCGAGAATGGCCTGAAGCAGAAGACAATAAACAAAACGGGCTGTGGCCTCAGTTCATATGACTTGGCCATCAAGATGGACATTCTTCATCCTTATGAATGAGGGCTGGATTAAAGAGTCGCTATCTCATCTTGATGTCTGCCTCTTCCTGCCTCGCTCGTTCTCGTGTGCGTCACTACCCCGAAGCCCCCTCACATGCGTGCAGGCGCTTGGAAGTGAAAATTACAACAAATCTGACGAGAGCTGTGGAAAACGACAGAACGGTCAATAGCGATGTTGTCACCGCCGAGGCTGACGGAGCATAATGAGATCTTTCATTTGGGGGGGGGGGGGTGCCCCGGTGTCAATGTCAATAATATCTACGGGTGCAAGGCCACACAGTAGCGCTGGAATCCATTTTTAGCCTTGTTCTGAAATTCAATCCCTTTAATCAATGAGTTGAAAGAGAACTTTAAAGAATCCAAAACGACGGCACGCTAATTACACAAATATGACAATACGTGCTTTGTTCAACACGTTTGGAGATTCAGTAGTCTGTGCCAGTGACCTACTTCCAGCCGCCCAGAGGCACCTAGACTCCCAAACCAGCCTTAATTACTGCAGTCCCTCCACGCAGACCAACATCTATCAGACCGGCTACGTTTACCTAGACTGGCTGGACTATTTCAGTCACAGATGCTCCTCCAACAAGGACATTATTGTTACCAAGTCCTCATTGCTCTCATGAGGGAGTGAATCGTGTTTCAAAAGGAATCATGTCCTGCCCTCCAATATTTTTTTTTTTTTTTATATCTGTGGTGTAAAAGGGAAATCAACGGAATCACACGCAGCAGTAAAAACGCATCCGTGAACACATGAAGTCATAAATAAATGCACGACTAAGCAGCCTCAACATTTGACGTGTCCGCCCGATTGCTTTCCGCTCATCCGAACCAGACCGAGGCCGTCGTCGGGCCCCGGGCGTGACGGCATCTCATTGGATAACGCACGAGATGCGTGTAAACAGCCATTACGGCAGCCCGAATCTGATGGGCGGACTATTTCACAACTGTTGGAAAAGATATAAACAAAAGTAGGGCGTATCTCTGAATGAGCATCTTCGACTTCAGTTATAAACCTTCAAAATAAAAGTGGCTGAAGCAATTCCTAACCTGTATCGACCTTGGAATTGGATCCCGGCGTTCTGAAACAGCATTTCAACATTGAAAATAAACAGTCCTTATTTACAGATTAGGGCCAGAGAGTCAGACAGGGCAGAGCGGGGATGAAAGCAGGGATTAATAGAAGAGTCCTATTTTGAGGATTGAAATGCCTACAAAAACATTACCGCGTCAACATCCCCTGACCCACAGATGTCTTAACATGATGCGTTTCCCTTGGCGGATTTCAAGAGGCGCTTCGGCAACCTCATTTCCTGTGTGCGGTCAAAACGCCAAAGTCTCGATGGACCAAAAGTTTTTTTTTAGGTACACGGACTTCAGAGCGCAAAATAAAATACTCTAGTCCTTGCTAGCTTAACGCTAACATAGGTACACGGACTTCAGAGCGCAAAACAACATCCTTGCTAGCTTAATGCTAACATACAAAAGGAAATCTCATAGGCAAACGGGCTAACAATTAGCATCTGGCTAAGTTGTTAACTATAACTGATGGAGAGTCAACTCTTAAAAATAGCCTGATTTTCAGCTAGGAAAGGATGCTAACAGTTTCGGCACTCTGGTATTGTTCTGTTGGGCTATCAAACGCAGTAGTAGTACTAAAGATTGGATTTAGACATGCTGACAGGCAGCCAAAGAAGCGGCGCTTACTTCGTTCACACAAAACAATGTACAAAAAGCACTCATCTCAGGATGAGACGCTGAGACTAAATTCCCCTTCTCCATTCCCTGAGCAGGTAAACAAAAAAATAAACACAAAAGTACCCTTTGTGCAACAGTGGGAACATAACGGGAAGAATACAAATGGTGTCTTTTCCAAACAAAGCTCGTCCTTTTCTTTTTATAACAGCCATGTGCCAGGAAAAAAAAAAACACTGGACGTCCTTCATCGTTGTCCTTTGTTTACTGTTTCGTCTTCCTCATCTTGGTAGAAGTCATTGAGTCGGAGTGAAATAAGTCCCCGATTATTCCAAGTATCTTGTTTCTCCAAAATTGCTCAAGGCTATTTTTTCGCCCTTGATATACTTGAATTTTGAACTCCTTTGATTCGATTTGTCCTCCGATTGGAGAGACTTGCAAGCTTGCTTTTTACATTAAGCAAACAAATCAGCTTCTGTACATGGCGAGCCCATCAGGAGGTCGCAAGAAGAGAAAACTCAGTGTCAGATTGACGAACTACCAAAAAAGGCGCCAGTGGCGGGAATCTGGAAACTAAATCAACACGCAGGAGCCTCCAATAATGATATTAAAAATGACAACCACAAAGTCTGCTTCTTTCATTATCCTGTGTTCCAGTCCTTGTGGTTTTTACCGAGATCCTACTAAGAGACCAAAAGTAGGGGAAATAAAATAAAAAAAATATAACATCCCAGATTTGCCACAGTTTAAAAGATGAACAAGCTAACTGTGTCCGGTCCACTGTGCATGTAAAGACACCCGAGTCACTCCATCGATAGGGTTGACTGCACGTTGCTCGTATCCGCTTTTAGAAGCGTCCTGCTCAGCAACACAGGAAGCCATATTTAACACGACACGTGCAATGGGCGATCAATCACCGCAACGACGGCAAGCAGAGCCGCACTAATAGAAGTGCACCGAGGTATACGCAGTGTTGCCCCCTCCGACATCAGAAGTCACCAATTAAGTGGCTAACCATTAGCCACCCCTGCGTGTTGATTTACTTGCCGTGAGTTGCGGTCAGCTTTCTTACCGTTTGTTCGATAAAGTAATTAAAAGTAAAACCGGCGGCTGTGTGTATCGTCGACCGCTTGCGGGAGAATTAGAAACTAGCGGTGATAGGCTATATAAGCTAATAGCTAACAACATGCTGCATTTGTGTGTGATTGCGATAATAGCCATGCTCCATTTCTACTAATGCTTGAGGCAGCTCAGACATCCTCGAGCAATGTTGTCAAAGAATGACTAGACATCTAAACCCAAAATGCCCTCCATGACATGGTGCTAAAAAGTCCTCGTGGACTCTAATTAGCGTCACCCGGCTGGCATGTGAAACCCGGCAACACTTGACGGCCCAGTAACAATGCTGAAGCTTTACTGGCCGCCCTCACATGTCAGTCGGCCAAGAGTGTGTGGAGGGGGGGGGGGGAGTTGACTGTGGCCGTTCCCGTTTAATGCATCTCGAGTAGCTGCTGTTCCCGAGGATGGCATAGGACACGGCGAGTCAATGAGGTCATCGATTGAGGCCAGGAGACGGATTGGTGCATTATGAGACACGAGCGTCTGCATTGCAGATGGACCTTCTGTATACAGTTACAGTCAAGCACGGGAGGTGAAGTGGAAGACATTGAAATATGCAAGCAGGTATAACCTCAAAAATTAGGTACAACCGCATCATCTAATTGCGTTTTGATTTAAAAAAAAAAACTGTTCAAACTGGTCCAAAAGTCAAGTTTAAGGTAAATGTGCTTTGTCATCAGCCAAGGTTGCTTTATATTTATGACTTACAAGTATTTATCACGCTAATAATAGCACAGGTTAGTGATTTCGGTCGTACGGAGAGGACTCACGTCGTAAATTGAAAACCGCTGAAATAAAGTTTTACGATATTTGTCTTTCATTTAACCTCAGTGGAAGGAGCGCGATATACGCTAAGTGCTTTTGTCATTAATTTCCATCAGGCGGATTAAATTGGAATTAGAACAGAAACAAACTCCACTTAAGTCATAAATATAACAAACACTGTTTTGATTCAACATTCAAAGTAAATAAAGTAATCATGTACTAAAAACTCCAAAGGACATCTGCTTGTGTTGACTCCTCTGAAAGCAACCGAAGCAGACATCTGAAAGGCGCGCTGAATAATTCATAGCTGAGATCCGATTGGTCGGCGCTCCGACAAAGTCATATGACGCCGCTACGGCGCCTCGTCACCTGGCAGCGCAACGATCCGAGCGATCGTCTCCTAACCCGGATTGAACTCAAACTGAGAATCGTCTCGCCGCTGATGTTCATTACAGCGATGTGTGTGCACAGATTACAAACCACATAATAGGCTGTTAAACAAAAGAGCCCCCGCACGCCGAAATGAATCTCGCTTCGATGAGATGAGTGTCTCCTTTTGTGCTGATTAGCTGAACAATTGCAGTCAGATCCCATTATGGTCAAAGTCAATTACAGATTGCGGACGGGAGAGCAGCGCTGGATGTGGGAGACACGATCCAGACCAGATATTGCGCAACAGCGGAGGGAAAAAAACCCGTCACGCTTTCTTTGGAAATTGGCAAGCGTCACTTCCATCGAAAAAAAAAAAATCCCTTAACGCTAGTTTATTATCGATGAGATGGAATCACCAGTCGAGCCAAGGTATGTGACAATTTCCCCGTTGTGGGATGAATAAATTTCTATCGTCATAGTTGTGATTTTTACAAGGTGTGATTATTGTAATGGCCCTTTATGACAGCCGTAAGGAAATTTGTTCCTCGTTGGAGCTGCGATGATGTGATCTGAAAGCACCTCTGCCAGTCAACCTACGATATTTTTAGGTACAAAACTCAAAGCAGGTGCACACACACACACACACACATATTAGCAAGTGTTCTACTGAGTTTTTCCGAATCAGTGTGTGTTTATTAATCATAAGAAAGTGCCAGATTTAGAATGGGCCAAGAGTGGCTTTTGTTGTAATTGTTCATGACTATTTGACAAAAGGTAAGCAAGGAAGAGACAGGCGGTTGTATTTTTAGCTGCGGTCAAACCGCAAAACAAACTGTGAGCGCAACGGGAGGAGATGGAAGGGAGGTGGAGGTGAATAAATCAAACACACCCTGGAGCGCTTTTGTCATTATGACAAATGTTTGCAAGAATTGAAAGAAAAAAAAATACACTGATAATTTGGGGCTTTTCCTCTTGGCATTACTTCGATGGTAGAGAAATATTAAGAACAAATGAATGAAAATTACAATTAGATGATTAGCAGGACTCACCTTCTGTAGACTAGTGGGATTCAGCTGGGTTTTGTCGATAATCTTGACTGCCACCTTAGGAGACAAAATGCAAGGGGGAGGGGAGTGTTAGAAACTCAGCAAGTGTCAAAACTAATTCCCACTCTCAGGGAGTTTCATTTTGTTTGTTGCCATGCTCATTATTTCCCCGCATGTGGTAGTTTTACCAAAACACGCCGCGGCTGAGTCGCACCTTGTAAAGCTTTCTGATTGACATGAATATATTTATTTACGAGAATGCTAGTATGCAAATAAAGGCGTGCGAGTAAACACGGGAAGGATTAGCATAAAAGACAGCAGTGACAAAAAAGTATATATTTATTGCACATGACTGTGCAGGTCAGTCTTGGCCCGCCCGGCGGGTTGCACGGGTCATCGGCACGCGGTTCAATGATCGGCCCAAAGTGCAAAAGGAAAAGAGAGATGGCAGCATTTTGTGAGCGCTGGGCCGTCGTTTACAAAAGGCAACAACTTCGATCGATATCAAGAAATGCACAGTCACAATGTTTCTCACTACAGATATTCCCCCGATCCATTTCTAAAGATAGCGTACAGGAGTAGCAAAATTAAATTCACAATTCATGAATTCAGTGTGCTCAACTTTTTACCATATTGTATAGAAGCTCTGGTTTGCTTTATCACACAGTGTGTCTATATTTAGATCTTCCCAGCACTTGTTCTCTGTCGAGCGTGCGGATAGGCTGAGAGCCTCTTGAGTATAATTCCTGTTTGCAATCAACATGCGGACTCATGACAGCAATTTTTTTTTTTGTCAATGTGTGATTAGAAATAAATGTTGCAAAATATTAGAAGTAATGACATCAAGAGTTGTCCGGTTACTTCTGCGTGAGCATCTGGGTGTGAGTTGTGGTCAACAGCAGCTCCTTGTGAGTATTTTGCATTTGTCATCCAACTGAAAAACCTTAAGTCAACCGAGTGTGACTGACAGATGATCGGTCAAGCTTTGCCCCGCCCACCGCCCACCTCTCACAGCGCTCTTTCACTTGTTTCGCCTCACCCTCGCATGCAGATCGCATCGCCTTTATTGGTCTGTGTTCTTTCCAAATGTTCGTTCCCGCACTCTGATCCGTGACTTTGCATTCTGATGAGCCAGCAAAGCCGCTCGGGCAAACAAAGCGAGCAAACTGACCCCCCCGCCCCCTCCTCCCATGTGACCCGGACCTCGTATCCAATACGCCTGTTTAACATTGGCCGGCGACAAGGACATTAGCGCTCCGAACCGGGGGAGGAATATATTTGTGGTGTCAGTACTGCTAATGTGACCACATACATGATGCTCGGGGCAACTAAGAAAAAGTCCTTAAAGTCAATCGAGGTACAAAAGTTCTATTTTGTAAAACACATATGGTCGTGTCTTTCCTTACCTCTCGTCCAGTCAGGACATGACGCGCTAGCTTGACCTTGGCGAAATTTCCCTTCCCGATGGTCTTCAGGAGGCGGTAGTTCCCGATGTGCGGGTGCTCCTCGGTGGAGGTGAAGGAGTTGCGACATCGCGGGAGACTGTGGCGACTCGCCGACTTGGTCGGAGGGGCCGGGGGCTCCACAAAGCCGTCTGCGGACGAGTGCTGTAAAAAAAAAAAAAAAAAAAAAAAAAAGGAATCATGATGCGAGTTAATTCTGCTGTGATTCTCCTCGCAAGGGCCTGCAATGGTTGTGTTTGTGAGAAAAATAAATTTGATTGAGCACTTGGCCTGCTCCCAAAAAAGATTGCGAATGAACCAAAACGGGGAACCGGGACAGGTTCTTCTTGACGGGCTGGTGCGTCACTTTCCATGATTTCAAAAGAAACAATAGCGGCGAGCGAGTATATTGAACAAATCCTCAAACAGCTTTCCATGTGGTCTTCACAGACGAAGATGTTATGCAATGAACTTCGGTTGCTGGTGGGCCTGTTGCTGCAAGATGGCCGATGCCAGTGCCTTTTACTGACAAATAAAAAGTCTACACACCCCCTGTGCAAATTATTTTTGGGAGATGATATAACTTTTTCCACCATTAGTATAACCTACAAGCTGCACAATTAACAAAAATTAATAAGGTGGTTGCAAAAGTTTGCACACCCTCTCCAATTCCATTCAAGCTCACGTTAAATGGATATCAGCACAAACTTGCCGCCATTTAAAGAGCCATTCATGCTAAAATGTAGTAGTACAAAGAAGTTACTTTGCAAAAAAGAATACTCTGCTCTTTTTCCGCTTTGTGACACAACATCAGAGTGTTAACCATGCTAGTTAGAAAGTGGTGTACCGATTTTCAAATCAACAACATCGGAGCCGAAATATAGCTAGAGCGTTGAGACCACCAAATTGCAGCTCAAAGTGTTAAACATAGAAGATGGCTGGCGTGACCTTTAAAACAGTATGTCTAACACATTTGGTCCGCACACCTCGACAAAAGGTCATGTTGAACCACTTTACTAATGCTTATAAATCAAATTCAGCAACCTAATGCTGAACTGTGTGTTTCAGTATTGCCCTACATTTCTTCTAGCTATTTGTTGTGAGAAAACATGAATCCCAAGCGCTCAAAACACTCAAATCCAAGAATTTCAAGCTCCCAAAGTAAACTCCGAGCACCACTTGGACCTCTAAAGACAAAAAAGGGCCGTTATATTTCATTATTGTACTATTCCGTGTACAAAGAGCATTCCAAACATTCAAAAACACATTTTCATTTTCAAGCACCCCAAAACAATGCATTTCCATGTCCCAAGGGCAAAAGTGGATTTTGCAACGTAATTACACGGACTTTATTGAATAGCATTCTAAAATCACAAAACACCTGAAATAAGTATTTCTAATAAAGTAATTCAAGGACCAAATGATCACTGAATACAATAAGGAAGCTTATTATGTTCTCATACAGCAAACTTGAATGTTTTTGATCATAAACAACCCTATTCTTTTGTAGTATTTATTAATATTTATCTTTATTACATGTCTGGCAGTCCAAACATTCAAATTGAAGCATTTAAGAACTTGAAGCACCTCAAAAAAAAAATTGGGGGGGCAATTTTAGCATTTCAAGCTATAAGGGGAGACCTCAACACAAAAGGGAGTGTTTCGCGTGGTCATTGTGCTGATCCTCACTTGAATGATTTTGTTCAACACCTCTCCGATTCTTTTGTACGATCTTTAAATATGTTACCATAAAAAAATGGACAGCATAGGATTGTCGGTGTCGTGTCAGGGAGGGGGAAGCTTATGAATAATACCGCCTCCTCCTCCTCCCTTTCCTCCTCCAGCACCGAGTGTGCAGCTCGGGGCCCACGAGGTGATGGATGTCACATTGCGATGCTTCCGAGCGAAAAAGTAGGGCAACATAACACCCCCCCCGACCCTAAATATTGAAAACTCCCTCCCCTCCCCGCACGATTAGTTTCCCGGTGCCGTATCTTCAACCCAGGTTGACGCAATGCGTTGTCTGGTCTAGCCCTTAAGTGTCACATCCACGCCAAGTGGACCTTCCGAGATCCCGGGTGGGTTCTCGACGGTGGTGGGGAGAATCCTTATTGGACGTGTGAGGTGTAGCCCTCCGTCGCACTAGCTAGCCGCTGCCATTAACCCCCCCACCCCTCCCCGCCCCAGCCGCACTGAAACAACGCCTCACGAAATAAAGCGAAAAATAAAAACGACATGACTTACATTCTCGGTGTCACGCTCGTTCACCGTGGGCAATGGCGTCCTGGTCGACATCTTGTGTGAGGGGGGAGAGCCTGGCAAAGAGGCCGCTCGGCGGACGGGCACAGAGCAGACGCGGCGTCTTCGGATCCCACCTTCCTCCTCTACATCCCCCTCAGCACAAAGCCAAGCCGGCAGGAAGTGCGCAAACGGCTGGCTAGCTTAGCCCAGCATTGCCCTGCCAAGTGGGGCCCCGGCCGACTCGCACCCAGATGGTTTGCGTTCGGTTCCGGGGTTCGGCGTGAGGGAGCTAGGCCGGCTCAGACTAGACGAGCGCCGAGAGGAGGAGATGGAGGGAGGAGAGACCGAGAGAGGGAGGGAGGGCAGGAAGGAAGATGCGCATCAAAACCACCAACCAGGAAGGATGGAGGGCTCTCTCGCTCGCTCTCCCTCATTGAATGCGATGCTCTCTCGCCCTCCCTCCCTTTGTCTCCTCCTCATTGGAGTCAACAGCAAACAGCGCGGAGACATTGATTTAAATCCCGTGTAAAGGGCAACAAGGGAGTGTTCGGCTTTTGACAAACCGGTCCAAACTAAATAAAAAAATAAAAAATCGTCACTGGGTGGGGTGAATGAATGAAGGGTGCAGCGTGACGGTTTGATGGGTTACTGTCCTGCATTCCTATTGGCTGTATGGTTTTGTTGAGAGGTAAACAAGCTTTAGCTACCGAGCCGCAGGGTGAGGCCTGGCTGGGTTAAAAAAAAAAAAAAAAACATACTATTTGGTCGACACTGCCATCTATCGTCACACGCCAGTATAGCACCTTATCTGTCATTCGAGTTGTGCTTCTCAATTGTGCCTCTAGGTGTCAGGCCATTCCAACAAATGTAAGCAGGTGAACTTGTGGCGGTTAGCTAAATAGTGTTTAGAATTTATACATTGATTCTGGTCAAGTAAAGCTTAATCAAATTAACAGTACTTTGATTTAAAAAAATAATAATCCAGCTGTCTTTCTACCTCTGCATTAGGTGCGCTAAAACTAACAAAAATGTTTTTTACAGTCAGCCGAGTCAGTCTTACAATAAAACTAGGCTGTGAATAATTTTAACCAAGCTTCTTGTCAGCTACTGGTGCAGCAGCGAGGCCCCAAAAGTAACAATGGACTCAGCATGACGCCGCGTATCACAATAAGTGATGATTATGGGACCTGAAAGCCACTGAGAACATTCTGCACAGCCTGGAGGCATTAAAAGTTTATTTTCCACCCTCTAGCAAGTCTCTCTCTTCATCTCTGCCCGAATAAAAAATATTTTGTCTTTGCGATAGCAGAACAAAGAGTTGAGGTCGTTTTGGCAAAACAAAATAGGAGGGTTCAGACACTGCACCTTGGCATGAAGCAAGGCATTTTTGGAATTCTGCACATCTGATCCCAAAATGGATTGGCTCCCAAACATAACAGATCTTATCTTTTCCGAGTGCAAACAAATGGAATTGTCTAAATTACTCCACTTTTTTTTCTTTCTTACAAGTCACAGAGATATTTAGCTGATACGCTTCTATTCTAGATCTGATAATATTTACAAATCAAATTCCACAATCAAACAATGAAATGCAAGTTCACTCCAGTGGAACCTGATTGACTCTCAAGTTGTTCTATTTTCAAATAAGAATTAGGTTGAAAACTATGTTGAAGAGAATTGAGGAGCTTCATATTTGCCGCCATCTTGTGGCATTTATAGGTAATTAGAATATTTTGTAAGAATGATGTTTTTGAAGTGTCGCAAGAGTAAAACTAGGATAATAAAAACAATTGAATACTTTTGTGGAATTGTAAACTGTACAACTGTTGCTGCATTTGACATTGTAGCTTCGACTATTCCTGGGAATGACTTACACTCCTCCTAACCTCGGAGCATCCGCCCTGGGAACGTTATTCGTGCTTGGGATTCCAATGCTGCACCTGAGCTGCAATGCTGCGGAATGTAATGGGCACTGACACCGGTTTAATGAGTGCATGTACACCCAGGGCCAAATGCAATTACAAGCTCCCACAAGCAAGCATCAATAAAAAAAGAAAAAGCAGAGAAAGAGTGAGATAGAGAGACAGCTGTGGCTAACGTTAGCTGAAGCTAATAGATGAAATGCTTCATATTGAACACTGATGTTCTTTTTTTAACAGTTGACCCGCGGAGAATTATTGCAGGCTAATTCCATTTTTTTGTCATTTTGCAGAAGAGTGATTTCAAGTTTTATAGCTGCAATAAAAATCGGTTGGATTTATACCCTGGTGATTTATATGGCAGTGATTACTTCTGGATACGGGGATTCTCAGCTTTTGGCATTCTGCCAGACGTAATGATTAAAGACAAGAAACGAGATTCGTAGAATGTGTAATCCCATTCGGTACATAAATCGTTTTTCTTCTACTGTTATATTTTTATGATCACAAGAAACTGAAATTGTAATCCCTATTAAATCGGGACTAATTTCCCAGCCTTTTAAAATCTTCAATCTCCGCGCCGAGTGCAACAATGAACCGCCTCCTATATGTCATAATTAACGAAATATTATCTGTCAGTATGATAAAGTGCATTACAGATTACAACCTCAATAACAAACCAGCTAAATTAGTACCTTTGCAACAGTGTCAATCAAACCTGAACATTATCAAAGCTGTAAAAGCATAACTGTTGTGGCATTCCATTCTTTTGTTTACCTAATGTTGCGGCTGATTATTATTCTGGCATGCTCCTTGACAGAAAAACGAGATCATAAAGTATAAAATGAAGGATGAGAATGAACTTGAAAGAAGAAAAAAAAAAAAAAAAGCTGTTAATGCTTGGCAAGGCAGCAGCGTGCACCCTGCTCGGACAAGTCAACAAAACCTTGCTGGTATGCCGAATATTTTTGGTAGGCATAGATACGAGGCCGCCGAGGAATTTGATCAGGCGACGAGCCAGCCAGCCAGCCAGCCAACCTCTAGCTCATTATTATTACCCGCGGCAGCAGCAGCAGCAACACACCCTAAAGCTTCTTTTAAGAGACTCCTGCATCCATAACCCTTTACCCCCCCCCCCCCCCCCTCGTCTTGATGGCTGTCACTCATGCATGCGCTCACGCCCACGCATGCAATAGCCATTTAGTAAAAAAAGCAAAATTTTTAAAATGAACTCGTTTATCACGAGGTACATTCCAGACTAGTGTTGCACAGAGGTCCGACAAGATCAATGTCTACTCGTAAAATAATTAAAACGTTTCATTTTTAATAACCGCACTCTCAGTCTATGCTGATGTAGTATAGGAAGTGACGCAAATATTACAAAGGCAGAATTTGTATTGGATCTCATTCGATTGCATGGGCATTGAACGCAACCCTCAATGGGCCCTCTGATAAGAATAACGATTTTCTCATCGATATGAACTTGCGGCATGCTAGCTATAATCTCCCTGTTTGGCCTTGTAATTATGTCATAACTCAAAGGCTTCCCTGGTGAGCTACCAAAAAAAAAAAAAAAATCGTGTTCTCTGAGGAGTGGGCCCATTAATTGTCAGGATATAATTACACCGTCACCACCCTCAGGGTCTGTGTTACGTTAAAGTAATAAGAGGATGTATGTTTTACTTATCATAAAATACATTCCCCATAAAACAACAACACAAATCAAAAGAGAATAACCATCATTCATTTTTTACTCCAAGTCTTTTCATTTTGTAGCACTTCTCTGGGCAACACTGCTTCCAGTATATATTTATGAACATTTTTTTTTTTTTGTCCAATCAGATTTCAGCCTCTGTGTTGCCATGTCAAATTTATCTGCCTTTAGCATCACTAGTGCTGGTCAAAAGCTGGAAATCATGAGACAATTATTACATAACCTTGCTTTAATTGTGTAATCATATAAATTCCTATTTCTGGCTTGAAACTTTCTTTTAAAACCCTAACTTTGTTGAAACTCTAATTTAAAACCCCTTTGAGTGGGACTATGACGCAACTATCATACGTAATCCTTAATGACTAAATCTATAATCGCAACGTGATGTACGTCAACGCGCCAAAATAATATAAACAAAGGCGCGTAGCTATGACGTCGAAATATGACCAAATTATCAATTAAACACAATGAACGTTTTGAAACGTTTTTACTTTGTTTGCGTTTCTGATGCTTGTGCTTGCAGATTAACGGGACTGCTTCATTTCAAATTTTGGCTTCGTCATATAGAAAAGAACAACAAGTTCAAGGTTTGTTTCTTGAAAACTACAAACACGATCTAGGTAATGTAAAAGAGATCGTTAGCAATATCAAATGACGATGGATTTTCGTTTAAAATGTTCAAAATGACCTTTGTTGTTGATTGACGCATGCAGTCGTAGATCTGGAAAGCTGATTTCGGCTTCTTTCGGCTTCTTTCGGCTTTTCAAGACTCGTTTTCACGTCTTTCGGTAACCAATACCAGCGAGTGAGGCGTTCATATTTCCTTCGCTGCCTCGGAAATTAGAGTACTTGCAGAAAAAGAAAGCGGCCCGTAGTAAATTATGTAACTTTAAAAATGCCTCTAAAGTTTCTATTGAAAACCAAAAAGAAGTAACACGACATTTTGAACTTGAACTGCATGTAAAATAAGAAAAATAAAGGGCTTGAGACATTTAATTTTCCCCAGTTTTATTTTACATAATATTTTAAAATAGTGCCACATCTTTCAGTAGTTTTATTTTTCTACTTTTGGTACATTGTCAAATTCTATTTTATGTTCTGGTTCAACTTTTTTTACTCCTACTTACTACTATTTTGGTTATACAACGTACTTCTTTTTTTATTTCTTCTGGTTCTTACGTCTTCTTTTTCTCTACAACTCAGTTCTAGCATTTCTGGCTCTACTTCTACGGTTGTGATCTTATTATTTTTTTATTTTTTTACAGGCTAAGTGATGGCAGAGAACCTGGACTCGGAGGCGCTGTTGAATGCATTCAGCCGTTTTGCAGTTTATGGCGACACCAAGGCCAGCGGAAAGGAAATGAACGGGAAGAACTGGGCCAAACTCTGCAAGGACTGCAAGATCATCGACGGCAAAAGCATCACCGGAACTGACGTCGATATTGTCTTCTCCAAAGTCAAGTGAGAACATCTGTCTGCACTGCGTTTTCCCGTGCAGTATTCAATGAGTGAAGTATTTGTGTGTATTTATATGTGCGTAGGCAAAAGTCAGCCCGTGTGATCACCTTTAACGAGTTCCAGCAAGCTCTGCAGGAATTGGCGCCTAAGAGGTTCAAGAGCAAAGGCCGTGATGAGGCCATCATGGCCGTCTACAAGATGGTCGAGGGTGGAGAGCCTACCCAGTTTGGAGTCACGGTCAGAAAAACAACATAGATCATGTCTTGAGAATCTATCTAGTAAAGGATTGTTAGCGAGAAGGTTAGCATTAGCGTTGAAATTAGCGTAAGAGTCTACAAATTAACTTTAGTCAATCCCACTGTGGTTGTGTAAATTTTTTGCTGTTTTTTTTGTGTTGCTCAGAAAACCGTAAAGGCCGGCGGAGTAGACCGTCTGACGGACACGTCTTTGTACACCGGGTCGCACAAGGAGCGCTTTGACGAGAGCGGGCATGGACGAGGACGCGAAGGACGAGAGGACGTTGTCAACAACACGGGATTTGTCTCCTCCTATAAAAATGAAGGAACGTACGATAAGAAAAAGAATGAAAAATGAATCCAACACACAAACAGGAAGTGTAAGCAGTCTTCAACTTTGACCCTTACATCTCAATGTGTGTTACTTTGTGTCAGGTGACTGAAAGAAAATAAAGACTTATTGTCTCTACTTAACATGCGTGTGCGTAATTGACAATATTTTAAGACATGGTTAAAAACGAATCGAGTTCTTGGAAATCAAATTTTATTCCACGATATATAACTTTTGCTCTTCCGAGTACAAACATTCGATATAAGATATTTAAAAAAATATATTTTAAACAGAACCCAAAAAATATAAACAATATATGGAAAGTATGAACGGCTGGATTAGTGCTGTGCCTAATGGGGGATTTTTGCTCCTGTCTCTTTAAGGCACGATGGTGGATGACCAAGTTACAATAATATATTTTTTAAGTGAGTTAAGGACATATATATATACACACACACACATTCACACACACACGTCTTACATATGTGCTGCATTAAAGTGCCACAACTGTGACGTGTGAAGCAACACTGGGGCCGAGTGACCCGCAGGCCGACCCGTTTGCTAGCTTGCTAGCATATTTCCTGTTATTGCCGTTGGAAGTGCATCGGCGCAAAGTATAAACAGCTCGGCCACATTAAGGACGCCCTTTGAGGCAGCTTTTTTTTTTTCCTCGCAAACACACACTGATTTGTTACCTAGCTATGTACATGACTTAATGCGTATGAAGCAAGCGACTCACTGGCAGGCGAAGCTTTCTGGGAAATTGTTACTCATGCAAAAGAAATGATTTTGTTATGTAAAAGGTTTTAAAATAATCGTTCCTTACCTTTGTGTATAACTTCTTTTAATGAATCAATATAGATTTGTCAATAAAGTTAGTTTTGAATTAGTCTCGTTTTCAACAGGGGTGTGTAGACTTATTCTATCCCGATATCAATAGCTTGCCACAGTGCTGTGTGATAAAAAAAAAAGTCATCACCGTGCTTCCATTAGACTTCTTCATCATGTGGTGGCGACATGCGAGGGTTCCTATTTTATGAAGAATAACGTAAGGTACGAGAATTTTACAGTATGCTAGGCGGAGACAGACATTGGCTGCGTTACGGCGGCGGGCGCTCAGAAAGCGTACGCCCCCACGATGATGGTGAGCCTCAGCAGGGAGCTGGAGTGGTAGTTCATGGTCAGGTGGTGCGTGATCATCTCCAGGTCCACCACGTACTCCCTGGGACCTGACAGAGGCTTGGTGAGCACCAGCATGGCGCTGGCGTTGGTGGAACGCTGCGGGGACAAGGAGATCAATAGGCCACGCCCCTTAAAGGCACAAATAACGTTCTCTTTGGTGGTCCCTCAAAAAACTGGACGACTTACCCGGAGGAAGAAATCGCCCGCCTCGTTTCCGGCTTTGATCCGGAAGGTGTTGTGCGTGTTAGCGTAGATGTTGGTGGCTTGGATTTGGAAGATGTCGGCGGGTACGGGCCGCTCGGCTTGGATGCTCATGTACTTGTAGACGATGGACGGCGGCAGGCCCTGGCATTCGGCCGGAGAGCGGCAGATGCAGCGGCTGGCAAAATGCGAAACAAGTTTTACGAAAAGAGCGCCAACCTAGGCAGCGTTGACGTACTTTTCCGAGGATTGGGTGTAAGGTGCCTCGCAGGGGTTTCGGGGATAGCAACGGAAGCCACCGTAGTAGTTCCAGCACGTCTCATCATCTTGGCAGTTGTGTGTGCCCGTCTCACACTCGTTCACGTCTGGTCATCACATAAGAAACAACTTCAGGTTAGAGTCGAACATGATTATTGTTTTTTTGGGATGATAGCCATTGTTGTTAATAATAATCAGCATCTCTGGGGAGTATAATAAATCCGAATTCGTAGTTCTGGGGGAATCCTGTTACGCAAAGAAGTATTAGAGGCGAGGTCGTGAAAAAAAAAAAAAAAAAAGCTCGGTCACAGGTCGTCCAAACCACAGGTCTATTTGCGGCACAGTGACGTGGATTCATCTCCTCCCTTGCACAAGCGGTAGGATTCATGGGCGCCCGTCGAGAAACCTGCACCTGACCGAGGCAGCGAGGGCAAAACCATAACATCAAATAAATCCACTTCAAAAAACTAACATAGAGCGTGTGTGGATTCACTGAGGTGGCTTAGTGGGGGAAATACTATGTTGATGTGTTAGTGGCTTGTTGTGCTGCTTCAGAAGGGAGGCTGGGTTCTAATCACGAGCGAGGCGTAATAATTCATATTGATTATCTAGCAGCGTCAATAATGTAAAACATTTACGTAAATTATTGCCTTACAGGTAATAAAGGTTCTACTGGGCCTAAGTCAGCAAGAATCTCTCGTATTAATCTAAACTGGTTCAAGTTCTATCTCGAGGACTTTGACATTTGTGTCTCAGATCAAATGCTATGACCAGTGGTGTTCCCCAGGGGTCAATCCAAGGTCCCCTATTGTTTAATCTGTACATACTTTGGATGGATGGATGGATGGATGGATGGATGGATGGATGGATGGATGGATGGATGGATGGATGGATGGATGGATGGATGGATGGATGGATGGATGGATGGATGGATGGATGGATGGATGGATGGATGGATGGATGGATGGATGGATGGATGGATGGATGGATGGATGGATGGATGGATGGATGGATGGTGCATTTATGCGAAATAAAAATATGTTGGTTAGTGCTAGAACCGAATGATGGAGGGCGTTGCAGTACCTTGACACAACCTGTTCCCCTGCAGTTGGTATCCCTCTGGGCACTCGCATGAGTAACTTCCAGGACTGTTGATGCACTGGTACTGACACATGTAGTTGGAGAAACTGCATTCATCGATGTCTGCAGGAAACATGATGATGTCATGACACACTACTCGTAAAAAGGTTCGAGTGCAATCCCAATCCAAATCCCAATCGTATGGCGTTTACCTTGGCAGGAGACTAAGTCCGAGGCCAGTTCGTGGCCTTGGTTGCACTGGCATAAGAATGAACCAATCAGGTTGTAGCAGTGATGCTGACATGGACTCTGCGCGTCGCATTCGTTGACGTCTGATAAAATGACACGACTTGTTTAGACACACAT
Source organism: Syngnathus scovelli (assembly GCF_024217435.2). Lineage (NCBI taxonomy): Eukaryota > Metazoa > Chordata > Actinopteri > Syngnathiformes > Syngnathidae > Syngnathus > Syngnathus scovelli. The sequence goes on from NC_090858.1 coordinate 3,262,959, forward strand.
TCTATATTCATGTGGAATTAATTAATTCGGTAATTACAGTGGCAGTGTGTCAGCAGGAGGACTTGATTCTCATTTCATTTAAGATTATTTTCAAAGCAGAGGTCACATGTCTTTGGCAGTGCATCACTTTCCAATTGACGATTATAAACGTCCACGGCAGTGAATGACTTTTTTTTTTTTTATGAATAATCTTGGTTAAATGTACATATATTCAAAATTTTCCCAACTAAGTCCCCAATGTTTGTCATGATTTCCTCCTCATGTGTGTGGTCTTATTTCCTGGTCCTCATAAACATTCTAACACCCCTCGCGGCTCGCTTGGCCTTTGTATTATTGAACCTGGCGGAAGATGAATCCAACGTTACTATCAACGAAGCGTCCCGTGCTGCTTGTATGACTTTCCAAACACGCATGCGGATGCGTCCTCTGCGTGACTTACCAACGCAGCTGTGGTTGTTACTGGCCAACCGGTGACCTGCGTTGCACTCGCAGTAGTACGAACCCTGAGTATTCACACACGTGTGCATGCAGTAGTGGGACAGCACACACTCGTCTCGGTCTGCAGACACACACACACATGCTTCTTATAAAAGGATCTTTTGAGGGTTTTTCGAGTCATTTGTAAAAATCATACGTATTTTGATGTTTTAGTAAACGACAAAGACTGACCTACACATTGGTCTCTGTTCCTCTGATAGCCCGCAGGACACTGGCAGCTGTACGAGCCTCTGGTGTTGAAGCAAGTTTGCTCAGGCCCGCAAGTGTGTCGCCCCGTGGTGCATTCGTCTATGTCTGCGCTCCACACACACACACACACACACACACACACACACGGGTATACTGAAACATATGGCAACAAAGCCAACATGCTATGGGCAAGGAGAGTTTTTTTTTTTTTGCCGTGAAAACGACGTGTGGGGGCTTTGCTGACCTGGTCACGCGGTGCATGGATCGTGAACCCAAACGGAAAAAATCAGGTAAAAACAAACACACATGGTTTGGCATTTCGGGTGACATGTGGGTGCCTTGTTTTTTTTTTTCTCAACAAATGTCCTTATGAGAGTCAATTTAGAAATCTTTCTTTGCTATGTGGTGTTAGCCAAAAATGTGGTACTTGCGCAATCAAACACACAAATAAAAAAAAAAAAACACACACACTCAAGGATCTGCTGTAGGCCACTACTCACACCTAAACCCTCACGCACAGATGCTCCAGCTGCTGATGTCACTCCCTAGGCCACGCCCCTTAAAGGCATACATCCTCACATGCAGTTATGCAATTAGGTAATTTTTGTCTTTATTTTAAATTATTTAATGTTTTTTTCTTCAAACTCATGAGATAAAACTTACAGTATATGATTGACTGCCATCTGTTGCACCCCCTCAACCTCCACAGTCAACACACACACACACACGAGAAGAGCGTCCAAAGACACGCCCATCCACTCTCATCTCAGCAGACCCACCAGCAGTCCTCCTGGGTGGTCCTCCCAATGAAGACAGCCATTGGGCATCAGTTTCACAGTATGTCAAGTGAGTTATCCTCAATACCTCACACACAAACACACAGAATTGGGAAAGAGGGAGTCGTTATTTTTGTGATTTGGCATCTGGGCCGACCAAAAATAGTGCAAAAAAAAATGTTTGCACTGAGTGGAAAAAGCTAAAAATGTGCTGTTGCTGCTGTTTGTAGCTTTGAACAATACCGTTTAAAAAGACAAAACCCGTCGAAAGAAAGTTTGACATCATTATAGTCCACATTATATTTTTTTTGTTTGTATCCAAATAGTGAGTCCCGACTCGTCATAATTATTTTTCCATGTAAATGCACCCGCAGCAGAGAATAAGAACAAAGCGTTTAAGCGTGTTGACAGACAAAAAAAAAAATAGGCCGGTCCAAATGGGCAAGTTGAGAGACATCAGGTGGAAATTTCATACGGGCACAGACAAGACTACATGATAAAAGCAGCGCTGTGCCGGGAAATCCAAACTCACTGATGTGGCTTGGAAGACACCTGCGACAGACTTCCGTGTCAAGCAGTTAAAAAGAAAAAAAAAAAAAAAAATGGCAGCACTTCCCGACTCTCTATGTGGTCGCTCTATACTGGATCTAATCAATGTCGGTAAATGTACTTTAAAACCGGGATCAAGTCAGGACCACACCTTCGGGTTGACGGTATTTGGTGATTCACACGGACTGGAAATGGCGCGCCTACTGTCAGCAGACTCAGACGATTAAAAAAAATTGATGTCACAACGTAATCCACTGGAGCAAAAACGACATCTTTATTAAATTAAAAAAAAAAAAATAATAATCTGCAGCTCACCTCATGGATCTTGTGGCAAAATAAGTTTTATTTCAAATGTGGGAAGGAAGATTTGCGGCCTATATTTGTCCAAACACGTTTTTAAAACATTTTTAAACTCAAGATTATTGAACTTTAGGGTGAAAATTCCGAATGATCCTAAAATACATGTGACCTTAATCTGACTTTCTGTTCAATTTGAAGTCTTTGAAGTTTGCACTTACGCTTTTCTTAAATTTTTTCTTATTTTTAAAAATCCCATTTGATCTTAGAGTATGTCATCAGTTCCTCCCAACAGAGAGACGAATAAAACTTGCAATATCGCACAAACGCGAACCGCTTGAGCTACAATGCAACTGAGTCAGCATTTTCTGACATTTTCTTTCTCTGACATCAAGATGAACTTGAGCACCGTTTGGCTTCTCATGATTAAGAAGAGAGAACCTGGCTACGTCGAAAAGTCAATTATTATTACACGTGTGGGAGGCAAAGAAAATTCGAAATAAAAGACATATGTGCAACCCGGGAACATCTCACTAACTAACTGCTACTTTGTCGCTGAGCCTTTGATACGCAGCCAGTGTGGGGGGGAGGGGGGGGGGGGCCTCCCGGGTCTTATAAAGCCCCCCCAACTTACCGCATGGAGTAAGTCCATATAGTTGACACATAAAACCTTTTTTTTATTATTTTTATATAACTGCAACAAGCCACCAAAAGTGATGATGTGTGAGGTCATCCGTATTTTCTCGACACAGCTTTCTTGTTAGCAACACGCTCGAGCGAGGCTTTCCAGGGGACAAGTGGAAGTGGAAAGAATGAGGAGAGAGAGGGGGGAAAAAAAAAAAGAAAAAGGGTGGAGGACTTTTTTTTTTTTGGGTTGTTGTTGAAGATTTGAAGTTAGATTTATGGCGTGATGTCAGAGTTTTAAAACTCCCTTCGCTCTTTTTCGGGATTAATTCTAAAGGCCTCGTGGGAGTTTTGGAGAGGGAGCTCAAAGAATGTGTGTGCGTGTGTGGTAGTTTTGGATATTATATTATTTATTATAGATAGTTTTTATTTTAGTGTCTTGTTAGTTTATTTTCTTATAAATGCTTCATTTTAGTTTTGTTTTTCTTAGTTTTAGTATTTGTTTGAGTTTTTCCAATGATTTTCCTAAACAATAAAGATTACTTTTGTTAGCCTGATAGTATAATTCTTCCATTTTATCTTTGTCACAACGTGAAAAAGAAATTTGATGTGCCAGTGAACTTAGAACAAGCCAAAAAGTACGTGGTGTTTTCTTTTTTTCACTGCGGATTTATTCCTGACATGACAGGGCCTGTTGTAATTATCACTGGAGAGTATTTAGTCTTGTTTTCACTGAAGCCATCGTGATGGAAAAGCAGGAGGAGATCCAAGGAACGGTTTGGACAGTGTTGGATGGGGGATTATTGGATGATTGAATCTTTGCAAAGAAGAAGAAAGGGGAGGGGGGGCAAGAATTGCAATGCGAGTGTAAAAAAAAAAAATTATCACTGAGCTGTGTTTTTACCAGCCGCTGTAACATTATGTTCTTAATATAAAAATAACCTAATTTAAATAAAGATTTGATTAAAATTGATTGCACTTAAAAGGTAAATAAAATGTATCAAAATAAATAACAAACACCTCTTTTAGAATAAATGCAAATGTGTTGAATGTCAAAGTTAAATACAACTGAACTGATTATTTTATGCACCACTAGGGGGAGCAGTGTACCATTGTTGCTTCACGTACCGCATGTTGAGAACCACTGCTCGAGCGTGCTTTGCAAATTCGTTTGTTTTGCACGCATATTCTCATGAAAAGCAGTTTAGACAGAAAAAAAAATGGGAGTGTAGAAAAAAAAAATGGGAGTGTTTCCCTTTCAAAGCAAGTTGCAGCTTAAGGCAGATAAGAAAATCAAAAGAAGTGAAGACATAAATCTTTTTCGCATTAGAGTGGGAGATATTTCTGTTATTTTGTCGAGAGGGGAGTTTTAGTTACACTTAAAGGCCAGCTCACATTGATTTGTGCTCACAAAAGGTCAGAAACATTCTGATTTCTACCAGTAACATTTGCCCTGGGACGAAACTTTTTTTGTATTTTTTTTTTCTCATATATTTTGTGGGAGACTTTAAAATGAAAACTAAAAACCTTTTGAATAGCAGAATGCAAAATTAAATAGAGAAGCTCTGAGATTGGCTAAATAATAAGGAAAATAAAGTGCTTGGCGGAGATTTATAAGCAGCGTGTGTTGATTTCCTGACATGAGGTCAACGGAAAGATCAGCACACAGTGAGCAGATGAACGGAGGAAGCAGCTGGCTTCTGGACAGTGCCCAACAACAACAGCAGAACAACAGTTTTGTGGACACGTTCTCCTTGGACACCGCACAGAAGTGCCGCTCCCCAAGCACCCATCGCTGATGTCAGCAAGCGGTGAAAAACACCAAAAGCTGTCTCCACCATGGATACGCGTGCCGTAAGAAAAATTCCTCCTTCGGGTTAATATTTCTTTCAAGTGCAAAAGTAAAAAAGGAAAATTGATTTTCTTTTTGATAGAAATAGAATCACCCCAACAATCCAGAATGCTCTGTTGTCAAATACCCGATTTAGTTCTCTTGAAAAGTGGTTGTGAAACTCTTCTTTATTTGAAGCTGCATGATTGTCACAGTGCCTCCTGGTGGACAGGTCGCACATACTAAAATGTGCTTCGATAAATTAATCACATTCTACTTAATTATGTGTTTTTATAAAGTGCAATATTATGGAGTGCCTAAACCAACTCCTCCATTTAATAAAACAAGACAAAAAATTAAAAACCGCAATTTAAAAAAAGTATTTTAGGAAGCGTAAAACTAAAACCTTTATATCTGTTTTTTAAAACGGTACAGTAGTACTTCACTCCTTGTGGGTGGCTGTGGAACGAATCGCATTCATGGTCATAAAAACAAGGTCGCGTGTCTCCTTCCACCAAAAATCAGCAAGCTGTCAACTCAAAAGTTGAAACTGTGAAGGCAGCGTGGCGTTCTGCTCCCCCCCCCTCCCTAGACTCGTTCCCCCCGCCTACATTCCTGCTTCCCGCAGATCGATGTGATGCTTATCTGTCAAGGTGGTGAGTAATTCTTACCATCACAAAAGATGGGAACAAATGAAAAAAAAAAACTCTGACATTCCAGAGATATTCTTCCAGAGCCAATGCATGCTAACGGAAAAAAATCTTAGCAGGAAAAAATAAAGTGTACAGGTTACTCTTGTCACACAGGGGTCTTAGCGGCACTCGTATTTGGAAAAGATTTCCATGGTAAGGATGTTGCTCAAGTTTGCCAGGCATGCGGGTGCTAATGTGGCCGGCGTGACCTCAGTGAAAGCAGACGAGACAACCATAGGGGCAAGTCTATTCTTGCCCCACGCTGCTGCGAATGAGTGTCTAATTTCAACCATGACAAATACAACGATGCCTTCACTTACTATCATTATTTGTGTTTTGATTCGATTTTGTTTTGTCACGATTTCCTTGTTTGTTTTTTTAGGTTTTTGCGTCCATCTGTTCTCGTCAGCCATCTTGTATTAACCAATTGGCTCATTCCAGTTTTATAAAAAGCATCAGGCGGTATTGTGATGGACCAAATTGCCTTTTAGGGTGGTCTTGGTGAGCATCCTAAAATAATAACGCTAACCGCTTGTCAACACTGCTAATGACTAATTAGACCACTTTTGATGGACAACATTCGTTTGCGGGAGAAGGTGATCTCACCGCTGCTGGAAATAAGACTTAATATGCATGAATAAGACTTACAGCCAGCCACTTGTGGCCATCTTCCCTCGTGTGTTTAGTGGGTGGGTGGGCGAGGTCATGGAAATGCAAGTATCATTAAGCTGTCACACTCGCACTTAAGTTTTATAGCTTATGTGGCTGTTGCATTTGCAAGTGCCAATTTGTGTCACTACAAAAACAAACTGACTGGGTTCAACTTGAAGGTCAAGTTGTTGTTTTTTTTTACTCGTCAAAAGATATCTGCAGGCTAATCATTAATAAATAAAGAAGCTACTTTTAGTGCTGTGTATAACTCAACAAGACTTCATGTGTTACTCCTAAGTTGTATTAAAATATCTAAATGCTAACTGTTTGTGTCGATAGCGTTTTCCATTTTATGCTAGCATTAAGCTAGCATGTGACGTTGGTTGTTTTTAGACACAATGTTTCTTTGCTTTGTGTTTAAAGAGGTTTAAAAACCTTAATGCTGTTTTGAAACAAGTAACAAGCATAGTTTGACAAGTATTAAATATAGCTAACTGCGTTCAAATGTAATAATAATAAAACAAAAACTGTGGCAAAATACTCCGGAAAAGTACAGACACCTAATCAAGTATTTGAACTTCCCAACACTGCTCTTTCTTGTCATATCATCATTTTTCTGTTGAAAACACTCCTTTGGCAGTCCAACGAGTGGAAAATTGGCCGTGTTCTTTCCCCCACCGAGCGTTTCGCTGATCTCTCGGTTTATTCGCCACACACGCGACATGGAGTCACCGGAAAACAAGCGGAGCGGCCTGTCAAAAGCTGTGACGTTATTACGAGCTTTTCTGCGGTCAGGCGTTCGCTCCCACACTTTTCATGTTTCTCATCATTTTTTTTTCTCTTCTTCCCAGCCTGACGCTGCACTCCTGTTTTTGACTCAACAGCAGTAAGCGCTGCCATGTTTTACGTCCCAATAAAAACACATGAGGAACATCATCACACGGATCGTTGCTTTAGGTGTAAAAAAAAGTACATTTGTTACTTTTGTTTTTGTTACACCGCCGAACAAGTTTTGTGACAAATAAATATGAATAAAATAAAGAATAATTGGTATAGAATGAGTGATGAGTATTTGAGCCACTCAGAACAGGCTGACTCCATGTTTGTAGTTTTCAAGCTAACCGCAGAAATAAATAGAGACATTTTCATTTGAAGTCCCTTTCATTGAAATAAAAAATAAAGTTCTGATGTTCTAGCAGGCTTTTTTTTTTTTTTTTTAGACAAAATGTTAAGAACCAGAGTGGTCAAAAAGTTTAAGCTACCCCAGAGAGCAGATCATATTCGTTAGCTCGTTGAGGTGAAGCCAAAAACATCATGCCGCAAGCAAGTGGTTTACAAAATGTGACATCACACAAACTTGCAACACATCTGGCGCACACGCGTGCATTTGTCACGCAGATGGATGAACGCTTCACCTCTGGAGCGCTCCAGTCATTAACACGTAATTATCGAATACCGGCCTGGCTCGGAGATGCACGCTCCTGCTGTATTTGGCCAAGTGCAACAGAGGCATACTGATGATATTTTGGGAGATAAGGAGCCCCTTCAGGCCAAATATTTTTGAAGCGTGTCGAGTACGGCGGTGCTACGCAGATGTCAGGGACGGAGGATTCCAATCGGCAAGCGAGGTGTTGTAAGCCGCCTTGGCTTCCAGTCAATTTTATCAAACGGTGAGATGTTTAAAAGTGAAATGCTAATGGCATTTCTCATGATGTTAGCATTAGCATTAAGCGCTTGTTTAAAACAAGCAATTCTGTTTAGTTGGACGAAAGATTATCAAGAACATCCTCCAAGGGTGGTGGCATCGTGTCAAAAGGTCAAAGGTGACATAACATGGAAAACTGCTTTTTTTTAATGACTTCAAGCTAATTTACACTCCTGCTGACTGACCACGTAATTCTGCATTTTCATAAATAAACTCTCTTACCTCTGCAGATGTTCTGCTCGTCCGGCATGAAGCCAGCGGAGCAGCGGATCGTCGTCCGACTGCCGTAAGAGACTCGATGGGGGAACACCCGATCGGGCTGCGGCTGGCTGGGCGGCGCGGCGGGCTCTTGAGGAGGTGCCTCCTCACTCTCCTTGTTGATGAAGATGCGGGCGCTCTTGGGCAGGCACAGGTAGCCACCGTAGTGGTTGATGCACTGCATGCCTCCCTTGCAAGCGTCATCCAGCAGGACGCACTCGTCAATGTCTACATGTGCACAACACAATTTATGTGATAAATATGCTGTAGTATGTTTTCTTATTTAAAACTATCTAAGAACTTGATTATTATTGAACTATGACATTTAACTGTTAACATAGTGAAGATAAAAATAAATAATTTGGTAATATTCACAAACCAGTCTCACCTTTGCACTGCTCACTAACACTGTCATACTCATAACCTTCAGTGCACTGTGAAGAAAACACAATTGTATTAAAAACATAAATATATATAACAGGTTTGTAATAACTTTGAGTTTCTGACTATATTAGAGTAAATTATGTTGTTTTTTACCTCAATGTATTAATTAGCTTGAAGAGCAGGTTTGCTAGTTTTTATTTTGAGGGGGAAATGATTCGTTTTAATTGACTTTTTATTAGTTTTTTATGTAAGGAGTATTTGTCGAGTGCAAGATTAAAAATGCACTTACTGCCCTCATGACGTCACTCACATGGCCACACCCCTCAAAAGCACACAAGCCTGATGCACGGTTTTGACTTTTTCTAACACAGTATTCAGTCTTTATATCAGAGGTACTTTTTATTAGTATATTCATTTGTTTAAAAAAAATTGCAATCAAAATAATTTGAGGCGGTGAGGGGGCTAGAGCAGATTTGAATTAATTTCGTATTTAATTGAATAATGAATTAACTGCCTAAAGGAAATATAAAACTTTGTATTTTTTGTTGAATGGTCAAATTAGTTCCCATTCCACCACATTGTTATCATTCTACTTGAATTTATTTATTTTGCTTACCGAGTAGGAGATGGGCTCCTGAGCCTCCTGGGGGAGGACGCAGGAGAAAAGAGCAGTGAGGAGACCCACGCAGATCCACAACATATTGATGACAGTCACTGCGGGGGTGAGACAAAAAGAGGGAGAGAAAGGAAGAGAGTCAAGTTTTAATAGCATGTATGATGACGTCTTGAACGAGTCCTGACATCTCCTGTAATGTCATGTTGATGCTGGAATCTAGGGGAATGTGAACGCGAAAAATGAAGGATCGCGGCACCAAAATCGTGCGTAAATACGCACGAGTGGGTAGAACATGCGTGGGTTAAAAAAGGAAAATAATGATCGATACTTTACCTGGCGAGCTCAAACAAGTGGTTCCAAATCAGAGGGCGCGACGCCGTGGAGGTGTTAAGTGTTGTTTTGCGAAGATGGTGAGCGAGTTGAGCAGTATTTGGGATGAACACGAGTGGGGTGAGGGGATGACATGCAGGGGGCGGGAGGCGGGGGGCGATGTGCCGGCCAGGTTGGGTCTCGCTCACCGGGCTGTAAACCCAAACCCATGAAACAGGTGGAAACGGTGACCTCTATTGGCAGTAGGTGGTATTGCATACAGAAAATGCCCATTGCACTGTACTAGTTCATTCAATTTTTACATTTATATTATACTATGAATTTATATTTCCATCATAATTATATTACATTTATTACATCAGTATTTTCTAGATTGATTTATTCCTATTTTAAATGAATAAATGTAAGGTATTTTTTTTTATTAAGCAAAGCCTCCGTAAAAGACTGCAACGGCGTACTCCAGCGACGATTTGTGGTACTGCATACGCTGTCTCTGGGGGTGGTTCCAAGCATTCTTGTTCAGCAGTCACTCGTGATTCCACGCCTTGTGCCACGCCCCCCACGCCAGATTTGAGTTAAAAGTGTGCAATTCCAAAAAAGATTTGAACCTGGAAAAAAAATCTGAATTTGAACAGACAAGAGTTGAACCTGAAAAAGAAGAGAAAAAAAAACCTACAATCTTGAAAAATAAAAAGGTGAAACCTGAAAATAAATATTTTAGCCAAAACATTTACCAAAGTGAAGCAAAGCTATTTTCAACTCGAAAAAAACTTTCCATACAAGTATTTTAATTTTAAATATTTTTATTTTTCAAGTTTCAAGCTCAACACGTTTATTTTCAGTTTCAAGTTTTATATTTTGCAAGTACGAGTTTTATTTATTCGAGTACAAACCATTTGACCCATTTTTGTCGATTATAATTTGATCTTGTTAATATTCCTCCATCATCTTTGGAGGTGGCTTGTGTCATGCAAATGCTGACCTTCTCCTAAGGGTGGTCAGCAGGTGGTCGAGGCCAGTGATGTGTCAGCAGCTTTTGGGAACTTTACAAGAACATCTGCTGCCATGAGGTCATTTCCTGCTCATCCAAGAATGAGAGAGGGGGGGCAAAAAAATGGGCGGGTCCATGGGTGGGTGATCCATTAGCGACGTTTCTTTCGATGCTGAAGGCAATGCATCAGGTACTGTTGGCATTTGGAGAGTGAGCCAATCAGTTCCTGATGCAGTATCATCCACATCAGAAAGTTCTTCATCTCATCATCGTCACTAGTGAGTAAGGAGAGGGAAAACGAACCGGTTCTCAACTCGAGGCGTGAGGTCCAACTGTAGGACTCAGTCTGGCTTGCTGGTGGACCAAGTGACATTGGACTTTAATTAAAATAAAAAATAAAAAAATACTACTACATGTTTGAAGGCATGTTTTGAGCTATAAAGAAAATTGTAGAGCATATACTGATTAAATTAAAATGTATTGGACATAATATAATGCATTAAATATTTTTTTCTAATTGCTAAAAGCTAAAATGCAAAATGTTTAGGTTTTTTTCTGAGGTGGTACATAAAGTTTGAGAACCACTGTTACGCTACACTTTACTCTGAATTAATTTTTGGGGCTCCTTTAACCACCTCTATGCTAATGCTATGCTAACGCAATTATTGGCAAAACCTTTTAAAGTGTGTAGCACCTTAATGGCCATGGGAAAATTTGGCCCGAGTGTACAGTCCACATCACTGTAAGTCAAGATGGCAGCGCAAGCATCTGCAAAGTGAGTGGCATGCAAATCCGAGCGAGGCATGCATTATGAAAAGAGGCTGCGCTTCAAAAAGACTTTTTTTTTGGGTAACCCAAGAAAATGGGAAGGAGGGTGGTGAGGAAGAGCAGACAGGTCCTGGTGAGAGGCTCTTGTGTAATCGCAGTGACATCTTCATTGAGGGCCCGCGGTCTTCTCGCCGCAGAAAGGGCGTCGCTGATGCCGCTCGATGGGCGCGGGAGAGTGAGAGGCCGCGGCGCCGCGTTTAGCATAATCCCAGAGGCCATTGTGAGAGGAGCAAGTGAACGACTCACAGTTGCCAGCTGAGATTTCACCAAAACACGGCAGAATAGATGTGGACGGAGGCGGGACGAGACAGTGGGGATAACACAAGAGGGGTGAAGACGCAGCCTTGAGGAGCGAAATCCAGCTATGTTTAACCCTCTCGGCCATTTTTTTTTTTTTGGAAGCATTTGAACAATGCTGATGAATCTCTTCGTTTTCGAACAACTCTGAGTCAAAACGAATACTTCTGAGATTGGCAAAATATTCAAAACGCCTAATGACGACGATACGGCCACAATTGTGAGGCAAACTGCAGAATCTCTCCAGGTGATTGTGAGAATAAAAAGCACCTTCACAGTTGCCTGCAGAGATTACCCAGTCGGCCACGTCAATGGTGGCGAGGATGTGTCCTACGTATCCGAGTCAATTGGCAGCAGATGGTTAACGCAGATCACAAAGAAAGGACAGCTATGACCGATATCCCCGGCCTAACACCGCCCCCTTGTGCCAAAAGGTCCTTTGTTACCATGGTGACCAGGGCAAGGCACGTGCCTGGCCATTGTTGAGCTGTATCCTCCAGGGTTGAACGGCACGCCCGCTTAGGGGTCAGATGTCATTCTGGCCTCTCTGTGAGGTCACCACACACCAGTCTTCAACCTTTGACCCACTGCAAACACTGAAACAAATTGAGAAAAGAGGATGAGATGAACATTTGTTTAACTTTTGTGTGCACAGAGACAGGAGAGTAAAGGCAGGTGATTCTACTGCTCCTAGTTTATCTTTTGGCCTCTTTTACATTTCATTGCTATCTCTTGCACTGTGTGTATTTCTGCATCTTCTGTATATCTTGATCTCTTGTGTTTTTCTTGTGTATCTTGTATTTTACTGCTGCTGGACACAGAATTTCCCTGAAGGAGTAATCCCAAGGGATTAATAAAGTTGAGTCTAAGTCTAAGTCTAAGTCTATACTGTAAAAAATAACTAGATACTGCAGTATGTCTCCCCCTTGTGGTGATCTGTAACCAAAACATCTACTGTATTTATTTCATAGTCATATTTAATAGATTTAATGTAGGGAGAATTGTTATTTAGCTCAACTGCACTCACCAAGCACCAAATATTAATATTGTCACATTTCAAACTGAATTGGTGTTATGTTTATATTTTTACCATCATTTGAAAATGTCTTTATTATGGTTTCCATGAATCATTTTTTTAAAAGTTTTGAAGTGTAGAAGAACTTGATACATTTAAAGTACAACTGAGGTCTTCAATTTGAACTTTTTAAAAAATCTGTAAACAACCCTGTGTTCACATATTTTGAGACTTTCCTTCCTGACAATTCACAGTGCATTCGAGGATATTGTCGGGGTCACCGGGTTGTGAAAAAATGTTGCTCGGACGTTAACAAAAGCAAAATCTTAAGTTTATTAAACGGAACAGGCTGACAGTCCCGACTTTGTTAGGCGCTAAATGAACAGAGTGGTTTTGACAGGCCTAACCTCTTAAGCTTCGGGTCCCACTGAGCTCGGCACAGCTAGAGCTAAATGCCATCTGTCCCAAAATCTTCAGCACCCCAACGCATACCCCCCCCTAAAAAAAAAAAAAAAAAAAAAAAAAACTGTCCCCTCAAACAGTTTAGCATAGTAGTGTTAGTTGTGGTACCCAATCAAATAAATAATGATTTAAAATAAATACTGAACAGCACGAGTCATTCAGGTTTGGTAATCCGCAAAAGGTGAATTTGTTGTTTTTAAAAACATTCAGGAGTGACTTGGGCAATTATGCAAGTAGGCTAATGATACGTAGCCCAAAATGCTATATCGTTAGCATAGTTGCCTAAATCATACAAATTGCCATCATCAGGCCCAGAGAGTTCATCTAAGTGTAGCTCAAAATGCTATATAGTTAGCATATTAGCATAGTTGCCTAAACCATACAAATGGCCATCATCAGGCCCAAAAACTTCATCCAAGTATGGTCTCTCGTGTTAGCGTAACTCGTTACGGACGAGCCGCTCACATCTATTGTCTCCTTCAGTTAGTCTCTCACTGCGACTCAACGGATATTTGAGGGATTCCGTCTTGACAGAGTTCTTTTACGCTTTACTGACCTCAGCGTGTACATGGGTCCGAACAATGCGGTAATGATATCATCCTCTGAACTTTAGTCTTAGGCTCCATTCAAAAGCGGGTGTCCATTCCGTTAGCTGTCAGCCAACGTTAAGAGAAATAAAATGACCCCGGTGCCCTGGAGGCAATGTGTACGCTTTAGCACTTCATTAAGGCCCCGAGGACCTCCGCTGCACAAGCAATTGTCTTCGGCCCAAACAAAAAGACTGACGCATTGTATCAGCTGGAGGTAAATTTATCAAAGAAAGGCCAATACAATAGCTGGACCAGCCCAAATTATGAAACAGGTCTGGAAGGGGGCCTCCTGCTGATGCACCATATTGTACTGTTTGTTGACGCTCCAGTTTTTGGACTTGAGGTTGTGTGATTCAGATGGGAAGCACATCAGAGCTCATGTGAATGTTTTCGACCAAGGGTGTCAAACTCATTTTCCTCGCAGGCCACATTGTAGTTATGGTTACCCTCAGAGGGCCGTTATGACCCTGAAAAATCATTAACGTACTGTGCAACCTCATTAATATTAAGTACAGTAGAACTGAGTAAAAGGATTCAGCAAAGACAAGGCGTGGTTTTAATCCGAAAAATATTCTCAAAAGGATTAAACATCAACACATCGTAATAAAACTACTTATGACTCAAAATGTATTGCAAGCATGTGAGAAATAAAATTGTGCCTCAATAAATGTGTATGTTTTTAGAATGAAATATGTATTGAATTTAAAAGTTAAACACAACTGAATTGCATTTAGACAGCGATTCTTTGGTATACCACCAGAGGGAGCCCTACAGCATTTGCTTAAAGGAGACTTCAATTTGGAGTTGGAAAATAATAAAACTTAATATAATGACATGATACATGATTTTCCTCAGAGAGAAAACGTGATGAGAATTTGGCCGGGAATAAAAATGACTGACGTCGGTGCTTCTGGTGACCCCATGACAACATCTCTCTATTAGATTTTTTTGCCAAGTGTGCACTGGCTACAAACAATTGGCATCTCCGTGAACTGATGTGACATTTGTACCGCTCCTAGATTTACCATTAGGAGTCCTGCCGAAAGAGTGAAAGGGGAGCGAAGGGGAAAAAAAAAAAATGAATGGAGAAAGCGAGCGGGTTGAAGCATGGTAGAGTTGATGTGACAGAGGAAACTGCACGGGGTCATGTCATTCCCGCCACACTGTTCACGCAGGTAACTGACTAAAAACAAAAATTAGTCCATGCACTCCTCCCATTTAGTTTGAATCTAAGTAGTTCTTTCTTAATATAAACTTATAAGGGTGTGCACACTTGTGCAACTTGATTTGTTGTTTTTCCTCAAGGGCGGTGGTTTCTTGTACTGTATATCAAATTTGAGAGGTGTCAGATTTTTTTTTTTAATCATATTCTGCTTAAGTCATAATGTCTATTTTAACAAATATGACAAAAAAGGTTTTATGTTTCCAAATCACAAACTCAATCTTTAAATCCCACGGGAACTTTTCAACTTTGAAATTTCCACGCCAAATTCCATCATAATCAAATGCGAAACTTGATAACCTTGTTTTCACCTCAGACAAAGCAGCGAGGCTTTGTCGTCTACTTTTTTTTTTTTCGCGTCTGAGCACGTGGTTGACCGCAAGCTACGAGGAATCCCCAGCGTCACGGGAAGCCAGACGGCGACTTCCATTTGGGATTTTTTTATTTTATTTTTTTTTCCCCGTGTACTGTATAACCCCTGGAACGGCACACAGGCTGTTGGCAAAAAGTCCAACATTAAATTAGTGCCGTTTCACAGGATTACTCAATGAGCATTTTATTGGGTACAAGCAGTTAGCGCATGACCTTTACAAAGAGCATTTGTGCACATTACAACAGCCGAGCGCTATTAGACGACAAAACCACATGTTCACTTTTGATACCACGATTGTAAATTAGCATTCGTATCGATGAACAAATTAAAGTAGGGTTGCCAAATAGTGACATCTTTCAAAGCCGGGAACTTTACGCGGACGACATTTTAGAATGGTATTTTAAAAATTGACTGATTAGACTGTTCATGCATTTTATTTTGATTAAATCAGAGAAACCTCACTAATTTGTATTTTCTCGACCTCTTAAAAGTCTCACCCGAGCAAGCGTGGAGAATAATTAGCAGTGGAAATGATTCAGGTAAGTAAAGAATAAATAAATTAAAAAATATACAGTACGCTAACCTTATTCCTTCTACAATTTTTTTTTTTATGTTGATTCAGTTGTGCTAGATATTATCGAAGTCATAATGCACGTGAACCCGTCAGCTGATCAAACTAACCGGGAAGACCTTGAGCGTGCGATTGATCACCGACTCGTTATCGACATTGCAGGCGCACCTGCCGTTTGTCACACGCCCTCCACTCGGCCACACTTGCGACATTGCGTGACGCAAACAAGCCAGCTTTTCATTATCCAAGGTCTTGACAAGACCTTCTCAAAACCAGATGGGCAGTACCCACAAGATGGACTCATGTGGTTTTGATTTCTTCTCCCACTACGCATTTCAAAAAACATGGATTGACGATTTTAAATTGTTCAGAAGTCGTTCACCTCACCTCTAAGTAAGAATAGATACAAAGATTGTCTTTAAAAGATAATCTTTACACGAGGGGTTTTGAACCTACAACCCGTGGGCCACTTACGGCCCCGTAAGAACATTTGATGCGGTCTGCCATGCGATTCAAAAAATAAAACCACAGCGGAACCGTTCAAATGACAAATGTTACGTGAATCATAATTTTGCATCAATTCAGTTCGTAAAAATTAAAATGGCGTCTGATTAAAACAAGCGTCGCCTACCTAACGCATAGACTACAATAAAAATAATTTACAAAAATAAAATCACAGAAGCTCCAGTCACTATTTAATATTTCTATAAAATACTTTTAATTTATTATACAAAATATTATATAAAAATTTCCTTTGCCCTGCTGATTCAGTTGCGAGCTTCCAAAATTTTACAGGGCCAATATGCCTCATGTGCATTTTTTTTTTTTTTTGATTGATGCTCTCTGTCTGTGCGAGCGCTGACCAAGCAACACAAACATCTTCGCCGCCACACTTAAACGTGATAGCATGTGGTCTACATCCAGTGCTGAAACGTACCTTTTAATAACGACGCTCCATCGCGACCTCAACCTTGCTCACTTCCATCTCGCCTCTGTTGGATCACAAATAAAAAGAAAACATTACATTTTGATGACACTATTTCGCAACACCCTCCCCTCCGCTCCATAAGTTTTGATTTCCTGTCATCAAATGCCGAGACTGGGCTCCACGGTCTGGCTTTAGGCCCAGCGTAATGCTGACAACCGGCTAATGTCGGCCAAGCGAGGGGGAGACATCAAGAGATGCTGAAACACAAGCAAGGTGGGATGCACTTATCCGCAGTGAGGTCTCGAGTATCTATCCAGATCGAGGATGGAAGAAGTTATTCCATTCGTGGCCTCATACAGAAAAAAAAAATTGGGGTGGAGTAGGAAAGAAGCTAAAAAAATTTTGTGTTGTAGCTAAGTGGTTTAACATATTTGACGAAAAAGAAAACGAAATCTCGCTGTGATCGGTGACAAAAAAGGGATTGCGTCTTCTTCTCAACAAAGTGCATTGGAAATCATTTACACATTGTGATACTCCCAAATCATGATTTATGAATTTTTGGTGAATTTTTCAGAGAATCTTCCCGTCTACTATATAAAAACTTCATCGTACTAATCATAAAATAAGAATTTTGAGTGGACGTTTTAGGGGACAATATATAATATTTTACAACTCTTAAAAAAAAATTAAAAAATGGAAAATATCCACATTTCTTGTGAGATTTTCTAGTAAAAATTTGACCAAAACAATGAATACAATTCTTCACTATTTTTGATTTCGAAAGAAGAAAAAAAATGTGTGCTATTTTCAGCACCCACGTTTTGTGGTAACATTCTCATGTAGGCCAAAGGAGGGGGGGGGGACTGTATAGCGGGTTTGGAAATGGCCCCCCAGGCTGGACCCCGATATAGATAAATGGATACTTTGTAATAGTATTTATGTATTTAGTTGCAGCACTTTGTACAGCACTTACTTGGAACAGGAGAGTTTTGTACAATTCGTTTTGACTTTGTCGATTAATTGGATACAGGACGTGAATATTGCTGCCGAGTTTCTTTCGGTCATTGTTCGAGTGTTGCAACAAAGCTTAAAATAAATGGATGTCTCAAATAGTAGAAAAATGTTCCCCAAAAAAGGCCCAAATTGTTTCAGTCGCAACAAAAAGAAACGATGGAGCGAGCCTATTTTTTTTTTCGGGGTTCCCTTTTCATGCCGCATGGCGCTGAAAAAGGGTGTGGCTTGTAGAATGTGCGAAAACAAACCCCAACCTTCATGTTGGGTTCCATATTTGGGGATTATCTTTCGGAAGGGAAAACAAACATCATCCAAGTTAGCCCAAATAACCCAATTTTTTTTTTTTTTTTGTCCATATGTCGTATCAAGCCTTCAGTGCTTAGCAACACATGCAAATGAGCATCGATACGAGCAACGGGCCAACTGATTGATGATGCAAACCTCGCTACAGCCTTGTTGGCGACCCCTGACTCCTGCAGACCTTCGGGGGTTAAACTTATTACCCTTTGACTTTTGTGACCTTTGCTGTAAAAATAAATAAATAAAAGATTGAAAGATGACCGCCTCTCCGGGGGCCAGAGCGTGTCCGGAGGGGCTGACCATCCAAAACCCAAGAGGGATGTGACCCCGTTGCTGCCACACGCTCGCTCCCTGGCTAATACTATTAGCAGGTCAATACAAGCTCGTGTGTGATTTTGGAGGGGGTGGAGCATTTTTTTTTTTTGGGGAGGGGGGGGATGAGCAGAAGAAAGGGATGTGTGCATATGGAAATGAAGGAATATTTGTAGACTGTAAATTGAATTTATCTTAATGGTAAAGATGGAGCGTTAAGAATATAAAAGGCCGGATAGAGACATTATCAATAAAGTTAGGCGACAAAACATACGGAAGGTTAAGGGGATTGTAGTTAGCGTTGGTCAAAGTTGAAAAGAATACAACAATACCGCAAATACCAAATTGGCTAGCATGCAGAATTGTCCGTGGGCGACACGTGGAGTCCGATTTGTAATCCAAAGGGAGTATTGGGTGCCTGCCAATTTTCGAGGCAAGCGGTCACCGGTCTGACTGGCTCAATCTTTTCCGTGCATCTGAACACACAATTAACTTACGACAACTATAAGAAATTTGCCACGTCATCAAACAAGCTAAATTTCCCGCGGTACCAACAATAACGTGCACCGGGAATATGCGCCGATTGTATACACGAGCTACATTCTAGATAATTCAAGCACATGAGGGAAAATGGCCGTAATAAATTTAACAAAGAACTGATTATTACAGTTTTTTTTGGAATCAGATCAGACACTTCCACGGGCCGCATGTGGCCCACGAGCCATAGATTGCCTAGCCATACATAATTTAGTTTTTTTTAAATTCCAACTTATCCAATCATACAAGCAAATGCAGGTTACAAGAAAGTGAACAAGCACGGAGGGAAACCCGAACATCCACACGCCGCCACCACCGCATGGACGCTGACCGATTAGGCGACCCACGAGAGGAAATCCCCAACAATGCAGGAGGAAAACTTTACGGGCAGACGAAAGTATACAAGAGGATGAACAAAAAAAAAAAGGGAATAGTACCGTCATGAAGCATCCATGAGGAGGAGGAGGAAGAGGAGATGCAGGGTGGGACACCTGCAGACGCTGGCGTGTGCTCCCTCCTCAGCCGCTGCTCCCCTCATGGAGTGGAATGCATGTATGAGCCAGAAAAGAAGTGAGTGGATGTTTGTGTGTCAATGGGGAGGGGGGGGGGGACCCGACCCCTCCCCTCTTCCTCTTCCTTCTTCTTGGGACTGCCTCCTCTAAGAGATGGAGGGGTAGGTGGGGCCACTGCACTAAAGCAAGCACACACACAATTTTGCTATGCTCCTTCATTTTCACATTCTTTCCCGCCTCGTGCAATCCCGAGCCCCCCCCCCACCCACCCCTCGATTGTACGGTCTTATTAACATGCTCTCATTCATCCCGAAGGGTGTGTGTGTGTGGGGGGGCTTACAGTATATGTCGTTTATAGCTGGTGGTGTTTTCGAACCTGCTCCACTCCAGCACGTCCCATCGTGATTGAGCGGGACGAGGGTGGTGTCAGATAGAAAGCAGAAAAAAAACGGAAAGCGAGATGAAGGAGATGAGTGGTGCCAGGAAGAAGAGCAGCAAAGGCTTTTAGTTCTTCCTCTAGGGTCTCACATACAATGCCAACATCATCGCCCCCGCCACCCCTCCAATTCGCTATCCCGACATAAATCATTCCCATATTCCGCAGCTACTCGTTACATTCAAAGTATTGATTTTTCCCTCCCCTACCGCAGCGCTGATTGCAAGGAAACCCTTTCACAACGGTCACAAACAGGAAGTGGGGAAGCAAGAGTGGCGACGGACGAAAATCTGTGTGTTTGAGGGACAAAAATGGCGGACGAGCAAGATGAGGTTCCTTGCTGCAGTGTGTAGGCCAGAAGAGCGCAAACTTAACAGAGGTGCATTCACAAAACAAAAAATTTGAAAGTGACCATCAGGAGGAGCAACCGCTGTCGTTTCCATGACAGCACAGCTGAGGACACTTTGCCCTTTGACCTTATGTGTGCTCTCAAGCGCTGACCAAATCAGGGGTCAATTAAAGCCAAGGTCAGCAGGGGTCAAAAGTTAATGACCCCCCCTTTCCTGCTTCCCCTCTGTGGTTACGCAACCGAATGGTATCAAAGTGCCCCGAGAAGCATCATTCATCCTAATCAGAGCGCTGCACCTTGCGCAAATAAGTTACGAGCGAGTGATGGATGCGTGACATCCACAAGATGCATGGGGGATAAATGTACACATCAAATGAAATGTGAAGGTCACTCCAAGGTAAGATACCGTGAACCCCCTCTTCAAGAAGAGACAGAGAAGGTCCCCAATGAAACACCAAGGGGAAAAAAAATTAAGCATGTGAGTGGTTTGAACTGACTTAAAAAAAGCAATGCTAATTTCTATTAGCTCATCTATGCTATTTCACATTTATGTTAGCAATAAGCTAACAATAAGTCCAGTAGTAGTCCTAATTTCCACATAGAATCATATTTTTTTGTGATGGTCTCCCAATTGTGCTTTCACTTTCACTTTGTCGCCTTATCCACCTACTGATGACGCAGCATCTGGATCAAGTGGAGCTTCAGCCCCTAACGTTCACGTTGGAAGATGACCACTCTAGCATCTGAACCATGCCAAAACATCACCTGCTGCTTTGCGTGAGTTCACTGACGGCTGAAGTTGAAGAATAAGGATGACACCGTCTTGGTTGTCTCGAAACTGGGTTGGGATGGAAGGGGCAAAGACAGATGAAGGGGGGTGGGGGGGTGGGGGGGGGCAATCCGAGGGGTGCCAGACACAAAAGAGGCCAGGCCCTGGTCGGTGGCACGCGATGGGCAGATTAAGCAGCGTTTCCTCCCCTAACTGAAGCATTAGGACACCTGACTGAGTCCCGCCAATGGCAGCCAGCCAAGGATTTATATGCGTGTGTGTGTTTGAGATGGGGTGGGTGAACAAGGGGGGGGACTGGGATTCGCCTTTCAGCACTCCTCAACAAAACAAAGAGAGGTGGGGTAGCTTGGAGTGGAGATGGGTGGGGTGGTGGGTCCAAGCCTTACCCCTCACCATCTGCTACCCAGGCAAAGTGAGGACAGGGCTGGACGAGCAACACACACACACATGCACCTGTTAGTGTGTTAGTGGGCGGGTGGGCGTTTTTGGCAGATGGGCAGGGCACCGTTGTGGCACCCACAAAACAGCCCAGCCCGTATTAAAAGCTAGTATTACCCAAGCCCCTCCCCCTGACACATTCCCAACCCCTGCCAACTGATGCCAGCCAATTCTTTATGTTTCGCCCCCCCCCCGCTTAATTAAGACATCCGTGACTAGACATTATGGACAGTAAGGAGGTGGGGCAGGTCACTTATCCATTCGGTTTTTACTGTAAACAAACACAGACCACTTTTGCCCTAATGCTACTTAGCTAGCTAGCAGCTCTAGGGTTAAACCCCCCCACCCATCAAGTCGATCTGCGGTTCAGTACCCAAATGTAGGACAGGTCGTAAATGGTTCCTTTTATAACGTTACAAAAAGAGATACGACATTTGATTCAAGTTAAAGAATTCGTTTTGTATTTGTAGCCGTCGTGTTCATCATCACAATTTCCCATTTGTTTTACAATCTAGCGAAAACAATTAGCATTTTCCGCTTAGTCATATTGGTCTATGCATTTTGTTGTGCACACCTTGGCCACCTGGGGGCAGCATAAGAGTCAGTTTTTCAGTACAGTAGTAAAATGGCTAAGATGATAAAGAATATATGCTTGCGAGTATTGTTGTACTGGTACGCAAGGTGATTCGTATCTCGAGCTACCAGTGTTTTCGGCATGAACCTGTTTGACTTTGTGTGTTCCCCTGTATTTGCTTTTTACAGCAAGTAGAACAATGTGTCTGTTAAAAAAAAAAAGGGGGTCAGAGAGGCAGACAGTTCAGTCTTGCTGAGCAGTAATCTGAAAATACCAGTAATCCCTTATGGAGGGTGAGGCGGTGGCAATGGTCTAGCGTCGCGAGGAGTGGCCTGGTCTCCGTTTAGCAGACTTGCGTCTGTCCGAGCTTGACACGCAAGCCGGGCCTTACAGCTGCCAGGACTCACACTGGGAGATGAAGCGCTGTAAAGCTGCCCTCGGTCACTCAATGAGAATAATTGCCACTTTTTTTTTGCTGTGGGGGCAGGGGGTCCCATAGAATGTAGACTTTGAGTGCAGGTCACCGAACTCATTCAAGCAAAGTGTCGGAACAAGTGGCTCCGATGAGTCGGCGCTTTATAAATGTAGAATATATTGTTTACTTTAATAAGCACTATTTTTCTCCCCCGCACAACAACAAATCGGTTATGACTTTACTTAAGTAGCAAATGCTGCTCTGAAAAAGCACAAGTTTGTTCCCGGGGAATTTTTGTAACAATAAAACCGCACTGAAGCTCCTGTAATTACATTAAATTATTTTTTTTTAAAAATGTACACTTGAACGAGCAGCGGTAGTTCGTGAAGCTTCGCCTATTCTCGAAATTGCTTGTCAAAAATAAGTTAAAATGAATAACGAGTCTATTCATACCGATTTTAGGCTTGACGGCATACAGCGTGATGGAAGATTCCAGAAGAGGTCAGACAGGCAGGCGAGGCTCTTTAAGGGGTCGTCGCCAGGGAAAATTATACGGAGAAAAGGTCCAATTTATTTCATTTAGATAAACACTCATGTCATTTACATACTGTACATACACTAAAAAGATTTAACCCATAAATAAATTGATGAAAAATAAAAGAATTAGATATGCCATTAAATAACCAGTTAATTAAATTATGGTACAATTTAACAAAATGTACACACAAACACATAGAATAAAAAACCTGACCCATCTATCCCTTTTAAACATCAAACGTGGCCTTTGAGCAAAACATTTTGTCCACTATTAATCTAATAAGTAATAAGATTTTTGTCCTACAGCATCAATTGAAGTTTGCCTCCTTGTGGTGTACTCGCCACAAGAGGGCAGTATAAAACTCACTGTCCAGTGATGCGTCATTTGGTTGTGGTAAGACAGATCAGATGCAATGATTGGCTGCTGCATCCAAGAAGAACTGCATGCAGCAGCCAATCAGAGCGCAGCGCAAGGGGTCCTGCCTAGAACTCTAGTGGGACTCAGGACTTCTCAAGTGATCGCAGATCATCAGTACGGCACTTAAAAATTTATAAAAATCACCATAACATAGATACTTGTTGACATTGACGGTAAAATTCAATTTAGCTATTAATTTTTCTTACAGTTCACAATGGGACAAGGTTTAAAATACTTTGGGATTTTTAGTTGCTAATTTGTTTTGACTTTTTAATTAAGTTTCTAAAGAAGGTTTGTAATTTAGTAGTTTTTTTTTAAATTAATGATTTGTTTTGGTCATTATTAGTTTTAAAATTGTTTCCCCTTTTTCCTTTTAAAATTCTTAAAAGCTCATGTTGGTATTGAAAAAGACAAAAGCGAATGACACTTTCATTATAATTATAGTTAACATTAGAATATGTAGTTTCTTTCTATTTTAGTTATTTCATATAATTTGTTACTCTGAACATGATTTTTTTTTTCACAATTTGCCTAAATAATCCAAGCACAATATAATGATAGTTTTTCTTTTTTTTTACCTGAACTGTGGCCGAAGTTATATTCACCAAGCAGTAGACAAAATGCTCCTCAGGGTTGACACGGTTGAACCCCCCACCATCAGCCGGTCGCTCGGTGAGGCTGGCCGGACATCTTTCCTTAATGGCCGGTCATTGTCGTCCCGAAAAGAGATAGACGAGAGTAACAAATACGCCAACACGCACATGTCGAAACAAACGACTACTCGGCGGGCGTGTTTAACCAGCGTGGGTTCGAATAAACTAGTTCAGAAGACTTGTTTACGAGTTTAACTCACCTGTTTGCTGTTAGCTCATTTGACTGGAGCGGAAATGGCGTAGTTGCCAGGCAACCGTGGTTATTATTGGATGGAATAAAAGTCAAGGTACCAGGTCAAAAATACTTTTCATTATTTTTCATATATTTTTAAATGAATGAGGTGGTCAAGTGGTTCTCAAAATTTTTAGTACTAATCACGTTGAAATGTTTTTAAAAACAATCCCATTGTCTGAACTTTAAACAATTTTGAATTCAATTCATTTTAGGCACAAACAAGCCAGAAACATTAACTTTTTTTTATTTTATTCAAAAGTCAACTATAACCCACACTAAACTTTTACAAAAGCTTTTTTCCCTTGTTTTTACAGGTCATTTTAGTGTTACAAGCAATTTTTGTTTTTCAATGGACAATTACCAGAGACTGATGTGAATGTTCCAAGGGTCTGTGTCACCTTATTTGGTACAATTGTTGAGCTGCCTTTCTGCATGCTTACAAAGAAGGGAAAATCAAAAATAATGCTAAATCTACATCATAAAAATTAATCATTTCTTTCACTGCTCATTAAAAGCAGAAAAAATGAAATTAAAACAATTCCTTGGACAATAGAGGAATGTATCACAGGTTAATTTTTTTTTTTTTTTATGTGTCATGAACACATGGAAGAATTATGTGGCTTTATTTAAACATAGCGTGGTAAATAACGGGGGAAGAAAAATATGA
Source organism: Syngnathus scovelli (assembly GCF_024217435.2). Classification (NCBI taxonomy): domain Eukaryota; kingdom Metazoa; phylum Chordata; class Actinopteri; order Syngnathiformes; family Syngnathidae; genus Syngnathus; species Syngnathus scovelli. The sequence goes on from NC_090858.1 coordinate 3,287,823, forward strand.
CGGAACGTAAAATAGTCCTTGGAGCGCTGATTAGAAGTGACAAATACCAAGTATGGCACATAACATACAATACAGAATAGCTTATTACACTATCAAATTGTCACCATGGGAAAATTCCTACATGAGGTACCAAATAAGATGTTCCAGAATATATTTAATTCAGTAAAATTCAGTTCATAAAAAAAAAAAAAAAAAAAAAGAGCATCATGCCTCCTTTTAATTTAACTTAAACACACTGTAATAACAATTTTGATGCAAAACAACGTGAGCACGTCCAGGAACTGATTATTGTGGATGAGGGGGAAATATTACTCCTCGTTGAAATTACCTTGCTTGGCAATTAAAGAAAAGAAAAATTTGAATAATGATAGCAAGCATACGCAGCAGCAGTGAGACGTTGACAAGATATCGTTAGCCTAACAACATAATTGCCCAAGTCATTTTTAAATTGCTGTCATAATATCGATAAAAAATAAATGTGCTTACTAAAATGACTTTGTCGGTTCTCAGTCATCCAGGTCATTGTTGACACTGGACTCTTCTTGTTAGCAGATTTTATTTTCGCAGGCAATTAAACTTTTAGGTTAACGATATATTGAGAGCAGCACACCTCGTGCTTTGAGTTCATTAAAGAAGCTGTCGCCTCCTCCTCCTCCAAAAAGTTATTCTCTTTGGCTGAAGAGCGCCGTGAGCCCGGTCGTCTCGTCGCTGCACAGCAAATCCCTGTCTGGCTTCGCCTTCTTATAGAGAGATGGAAGATTCCGGATGTGGACTTCTTTCCTGAACTGCTGGCACAGAGCTTTCTGTTGGCGAGGGAAAAGAGAGAAGCCTATTAAACGAGTAGTTGTTTTTTTCTCTCGCTCTCTCTCTCTGAGGAAAATGCAAGCAGGGTTGGGAACTCAAAATATTTCTAGTTAACTCATTCACTGCCTGGACATTTAATTTGAATTTGTCAAGTGGAAGACAACTGACGACAATTTGTCAACTGTGTATATGGTACCAGTGAAGCAACATCGCCACCTAAAGGTCAAATGTGTCATTACCCCAACGGTCCCAGCGATGAGTTTCTTGAACTTTTCTTTCCTCTTCTTCTCGCTGAGCTTCTGCGCAGTGGGCTCCAGGAGCCCGCGATCGTACATGTCCAGGGACTCAATATTGATATTGGGGATCTGGGTCATCACCGTCCTCAGATCTGTGTAACGACCACGCTGGGGAAGGACAAAAGGGTTACACGCTTGGCCACAATTAAATTGAAATAAATTTCTTGAAGAAAGATTACCAGGCTTTCGTAGAGTTGCATGGCCAGCAGAGAGAGGCTGGCGTAGCACACCTCGTGCTGCCCGTGCATCTGGAGACCTTTGAGGACACTGACGAAGAACCAAGAGACCGCCTCAGGAAGAAGGTTACATCCGACCACCTGCACACAAAAGAAAGCGCAGGGAAGAATGTAGCTCGTCATCGCTTCCAAGGTCATCAATTATTCAAAGGTTGTCCTACCGGCCGCAGGAGGGTCCAGCAGATGATGGAAGCGGTGCGGTGGCAGTACGTGGCGTCCCTCCATGACAGCGAGGTGAAGGAAAAGGACAACAGGGTCATGTAGATGTTCTGTGTAAAGAGGTGGGGGGGGGGGGTAGCGAAAAACTTGAAGTTGTGCTGGCTTGTGTGAAGGGTCTGACAAGTTCTGACCTCATCCTTCATGAGGCTTTTCCCCAGCTCAGTGAGCTCATTCGTGACCGCGGCAGTAGATGATGCCTGCGGAGCATCCATCATCATGTCCTCCTCTGCAAAAGGAACGGAAAAAAAAAAGCATTAGAACGTTCTTCGCCTTTAGTTGTTGTACGGTTTGAAAAAAGATATTTTTAAAAGAGCCAATCGACCGGGCAGCCAAAGTATAATTTTTTAATAAATGGTATATCGATATTTTTCTCAGGCCAGATATGATTCTCACCTTCTATTTCCTCCTGTTTGACAGCAGTTTCGGGATATTTCCTTGAAATGCAGCACGCAGCTGCAAATGAAAAATTACAATTTTTTCACCCCAAAAAAAAAAAATAGTGACTCATTGCTTTGATTTTTTCAAATGTAAAACAAAATGGCGGTAGTGAGTAGAGAAGCGTACTGATGAAATCCAGTATGTCCCTGGTGAGAAGACGCACCAGCTGCTCCTCCAACATCTCCTCTGTCACCTGACTCTCCTGACTCACGACCACCTCCTCTTCCTCCTCACCACTGTGAAAATTAATTTAAAAAAAATTTAATGAATTTGACAGAAGACATTTTGACACTCCGAATAAAAACATTAAAACGCAGTGACATGAAATATTCAGTCCAGGCTTACTTGACAGAAGCCCTCTGGAGAATGACTTGCCACTTCACGTTTAATCGCTACAGGATTTAAAAAAAAAAAAAAAAAAGATCAGGTGAGTGACCAACTGCCTCGATCGTGTACTTTTATCGGCAAATATCAAACCTGGAGAACGTAGTTGAAGAGCGGGCCGAGCAGGGGGCAGAGGAGACTGTCGTTGTATTTGGCTGGACACGACACCACCATTTGTTTTAGAAAAAAGCGTAAGAGCTGTTAAGGAAGCATAGTCATCATAAATTTAATAAATAAATAAATAAATAAACACATACATTAAAATGCATATTTTTACGATATTTGATCTTTGCGTTATTCCATTTTGAAGCACACAGCAAAACAGAAGAGGATATGAATGATGGGTCGAAGTCTATAGTCGGGCACGTGGTCGAGGGAGAAGAAAACCGACGCGGAGATTTCTTCGGCCAGCCTGTCGACGTCGAAGAACTCCTGCTGCAGTGAGACGCCGGCGTTTCCCAGGATTTGGAAACTGCAAAAGAGAATAACGGGTAAAAGGAGGATGGAAATCGAGGAGGCCCGCGAGGAAAAGACTTTTAATTACCAGTTGTCGTACAGCTGGGTGAGAAAGAACTGCATGCGCTCCAGGTTGGTTTTGAACGCCGGCGTGTCGTACGAATCCAGAACGCTTTGAGACAGACCTGGAGAACCGAGACGTCACTTGAACCAAGTCGTGTACGTAATACGGTGATGTCGAGGAGCCTCACCGAGAACCACGTTCTTCTCTCCTTCCGTCAGGTCGAACACTTTGGTGAAGTTCTCACTCAGGTGAGCTCTGTTCTCCGGCGCGAACAAACTGTTTAAAGTTCTGCAGAAAGAGGGAAGACAATGTTACAATTCGGAATTCAGATTGGTGGTGAATCCCCGAGACATACTTGATGAGAGCCAGAAGGTTAGGCAGGAAAGCCAAAAACTGGGGGGCGCAGGGGTTTCTGTAGATGGGAGAGCCTGACGGCGAGTGTCCCACGAGGAAGCCTGCGGCCTTGGCGGCTTCCGGGTCGGCGGGACAGCGCGACCGCTTCACCACGGCCAACATGCAACTCAAGCAGAAGCCCAGCTGGGAGGAAGATGGAGGGAAAACATTAGCGATGTCGCTGTTGGTCGGCGATAAATGAGCTACGCTTACCCTCCCCCTGTTGGTACCGACGGGGTCCTCTTCTTGGTGCTGCTCGCTGGCAGCCTGGTCGGCTCCGACGAAGGATAAGAACATGGCGGGAGAGGAGAGCACGCTGGAAGGCAAAGCAGGGTTAACGGTAAACGTCACCAAAGCGGTAGAAAGAGACTCCAAACTCACAGCTTGGTAGCGTTTGAGGTCCAGTCAGCCATCATGGAGGCCAGCAGCTCATCTAAGAGAGCCTTTTGCTTCTCAAAATCCTTGAACTCATTACTGATCAACACCAGAGACTCCACCAGGGCGTACTTCTGCAGAACGGTAAGCCTGGCGTCGTTGGAGAACAGCGTCTTCACGTGGTTGTAAAACATGTCGAAATAAGACTGCGGCAAAGGGAGGAGGAAAATGAAGACATTTAAAAAAAAAAAAAAAAAAATACTGAGCTCTTTAAATTGTGCACTTCAATTAGATTACCAAAATCAACTGTGGAAAATCTCTGCAAATCTTGATGATGGCACAGGACGAGTGCCTCCTCACGTTATTTACACCTCGGGTGCGTGGTGCCTGTGTTGAAGTAGATACTTTTACTCTTCCATCTTTTTATTAAAAAAAAAAAAAAAAAAACTAACCCGTTACCTTGACTTCCTGATTTTCTTGAACAGCCTCAAATGTAAGAACTTCAAACAGCTGTGAAGCCAAAGCAGATTGGGGAAGGTTAACATCTTGCAAAAAAAAAAAAAAAAACAACAACATATGAACTTGATAATACCTTGCAAAGGACCCGAGGCAAGAACTGGAGTCTGTGCTTGACGAAGGGGAAGAGCGCCGACATGTTGCTGATCACGCAGGACATGATGAGAGGATCTTGGGAGTTGTAGCTCAGCACGGCCTGCAGCAGCTCGACGCCGCCGTCCACGGGCAACTTCTGCACGACATTTAAGTATCGGGAGCTTATATCGAGCCGTCTGCCACCTTCGTCGGGCTCCGTTCGTTACCTCCTCCGCGAGGCTATGAAACATCTGAGACAACACGCATTCGACGAACACGGTCACGGCGTCCCACTCCAGCAGTGGCGTGGAGAAAAGCGAGCAGCGCCCGTCCACCAGAGCTGGGGAAAGAGAAGTCAAAATCAAATCAAATATGAAATAAAAAGTAATCAAACAAGTCTACGTACGAGCGGCATTGCCGAGCTGGTATTGCAGCGACGTTGCGGCCATCTGAAAAGCCTCCAAGGGAACGAGGCGACTTGCGCTCCTCACGTTCTCTCCCAGTTGAGCGCGGAACACTAAAAAGGGAGCGAGAACCACACATTGAAAATATTTCATTTTCTAAGAGAGGGATGCTCATATTTCAAGAGTAGAATCGCTTACAGCTAAAGAAATATCTGAAATCTTCATCGCTGTCAAAGTCCACACGTGAATACTGACAACTCGGGTGGTCGTTCCTGGTAGGGAAACCCATCTGAACAGGGAGAAGAAGAAAAAAAAAAAAAGTGAGAATGGACATCAGGTTTGGCTCCGAAGCAATGACAACACGCAGACCTTGAGGAGGTTGCTTATGGCCGTCCTGAGGAACTTGAGGGCCACTTCCACAACGACGGGCTGCTGGGAGAGCGTCTCGTGTTTGAACATGGACGTCCAGGTCGCCATCGTGGACGACTTCAGAAACTGTTTGGTAAAACATGAAACGATGTGGAGACCTTTACGTGACAAATGTAACCGCATTTCCTCTTACCAAGCTGGAATGTGTCGTGAAAGCCAACAAGGCTTCCAAGTACTTGCTGAGGTTTACAGGAACGTTCACTTTGACATCAGAACCCTGTGGAGATATTTTACACGTTATTTACATGGATCGGTAAATCGAGTTCACGAAAAGGACTCGCGTACACACCACCAGTGAGATGAGCTGGGTTCCCAGTGCACACAGCACCTGACACAGCCTCTTGAGGAACACGTAGTGCCGCTCCATCATCTCAATTGGTCTACAAGACATCAACGTAGTCAATATCCACGTAGCATTGGAAAGACACATTTTATCATTCGAAACATCTACTCACTGCGTTTCAGAGGAGGCTGAGCAATCTGCTGACCTGGAAGTAAACAAAGCAGGTTAAAAAAAAAAAAAAAAAAGGCCAACAAATATTATCTCATTCACTCCCATTGACAAATATAGACGTCAAATTACTGCGCTGGCAGGGAATGAGCTAAAGACGACGACAAACTCACTGGGCTGCAGAAAGCATATAATTGATGGCGACGTCATCAAAGAGCAGCATAAACGGTTTCCTTTCCTCCAGCTTGCCCTGCCGATCAACAAGTTAAGAGATATTGAAAATCCCGTAACTATACCTAACAGGTCGCCGCCGCACGGAACCTTGCGGCTGATGGCGATCAGGAGGCACTCGGCCGCTTCCAGCTGAAGGTCCGGCTCGCTCAGCAGCAGACATAAGCTCTCCAGCAGACGACAATTGCCCGATGTGATGTATACCAGGGGCACCCAGTCGATGTAGCCGGCCAGCGTGTTCAGGGTGGCCACGGCCACTTTGCAGTGAGCCCTGGCCTGATATCGTAACACAACGTTTGTTATTGTTACTTTAAACATGGAGAATTACATATTTTTCAGAACTTGAGTGTCAGCTAGCTAAATGCTATGACAAAATGCAAAAGTCCATTAACAGGCTAACAAAATTAGCAATGCTCAATACAATGGCATATTTTTTTTTAGCATTTGCATTATTTTAATGGGGAAAGATGATTTGAGATGGAAGACATTACAAGAAGCCACTCACCTTCATTTCATGTTGTGGAGACCCTTTCTAAAAAAAAAAACAAAAAAACATTTTCATTACATCTTTGTGTGTCTTGACATGCGGAGGAATTGACAATAAAGGAGACTTTGACTTTTGACTTTGATGCAGCTTTTCCATGTTTAAAAAGCTTTTTTTACTCAGTATTTTAATTTACCATTTTTTGGTACTCTTCGATGTTTTGGTGTAGAATGCTCATGAGGAAGCTGAAGATGCTGTCCATGTTTCGCGAGAGCGTCTGCTGGATGTCTCGGCGGCGCTGGTTAGGCAGCGTCTGGAAGGTGATCACATCCTCCGCCAGCCTCAGCAGGATCAGCATCACCAACTCCGTCTGGGCCTCCTGTGTGAATGTTGTTAATTCAGAGAATTAAAGTTTAAACTTAGAGAAGGATATTTTTTTTTAACTTGGATCTAAGTAAAATGTTGATGCTTTATGATCATTTTGTTTCTCAACTTCTTTGCCGCCATCTTGCCGTATTGATACGAAACTATACGCACCCCTTCGCTCGAAAGAGTTTCCATCTCCTTAAGCATATTCGGCCAATTTTGCGGCCATTCCCTCTTGATCATTTCCACCACCACACGAGAGAGAACATCCTTGATGTAGGTTTCCTCCGCCAGGATCGAATGTGTACCCTGGGTGCAAGCAGGAGTAACATCAACGCCGAGCAGTTACATGAATAAAAGAACACCAAAAGAATCTTACTCACGTTCGACAACAGTTGCATGGTGCAGTCTTTGACCTGGATTTTCTCTGGTTGTTGCATATCGTTCCATCGGAACCTAAGAGGGGGGGAAAAGATGCTTATTTAATTCTCATTAAAATCCGACATCTCAAAGTTAATTATAACACTCACTTGATGACATGTTCAAAAACTTGCAACCCAAAATGCCTGATTACAGCAGGCTGGGCTTTATCGGCTAGCCGTAAGGCGCATGGGACGCACAGTTGACTTTTCTCTTTAAACTCCTCGAAAAACTGTCAAAATGAAAAAGACAATGTCATGTCATTCAATGCAAGCCATATTAAAGTAAACATGTGTGTATATTTACAACTGAATAGCATAAAGCAAAGCATGACAACTCAATTTAGATGATATATTTTGTGAAAAATAAAACTAGGCTCTATCTATGGAATTAATGGTGTTTTTGAATGGTCCACGTGATGCTAGCGTTTGAATGAACGTAGTGGACGATGTTAGCATGATAGGCTAACTTTCAAAACAACTGGGAAACAATTGCCCGTATATATAATACAAAAGAACACTGAAGAAGACAACGCTAAAGTTGAGAAACTGTTTGACCTCCTAACAATATTTGAGTTTTGATCACGCTTTCGTTCTCAAATCATTGGCACATTTAGCCGCCAGCTAACAACCAAGCTAATAACCAAAAAAGATGCTACCTTAAGGGCCTCCAGACGGTATATTTGACTCGATTCCGCATCCATGGTCACGTTCACAGCCTTAATAAGCTGTTCACACATGGCAGCTATATGCTCATCCATGGTCGACGTAGCACTGAGTTAATGTTTACAAGCAGTAAACCACCTGCTACAGCATTAGACGACTTAACTAAAAATGCAACGTGCGATAAATGTGACAACCTTTCTCTTGCCGTAGAAGGACGTTTCTGGGAGTTGTAGTTTTTTTAGAAATGACACGTTGTTGCACCGTTTGGGTTCTTGTCGGGTGTAAATAATTTAGCAATCGTGTTCATACACAAGGATTATAGGTCACAATAAAATAAAATAGAGCATTTGAGCCAAAATATATTTAAAACTGGAGAGCTGTTGGTGAGAACTATTTAGGTATTTTGTTGATGGTGTTGGCAAAACGATTGAACTAAGGATAATTATTTCATATATATGTTGATATTTTCGATGTAAATATTTTTTTATTTTTCAAAGGAAATAACAACGCGTGAGTGAGCCTTTTTGAACATTTGAGACGCCGTAGCGCCCCCTACCCCGCCCTACTCCCACCTTCCTCCCTGCTCCTCCTCCTTACGTCACGTCATTCTGGGCTCGGCTGCGAGCTAACGAGCACGGCAGTGCATCAAAGGCGTAGTTTGTGGTTCTTTACCTTCGTCTTTTCACGGGTAAGTATCACATAAAAGACGCTCAATTCTATCGAATTTGCGTTTATAAACAAGCCGTGTGTCGCGTAGGTGAGAAAACATTTTTGTTTCATTAAGCTCGTCACGAATGTGTGTAAAGTTGTTTAGTCGAAACTTTCCTAGCTGAGGGGACGCCATGTTATTAGTTGCAACAGGTAGTGGACGTTTATTTTTCCCCATGATAATTTGAGTTAATATTTTTTCTTCTTTTAACGGCAGGACGGCGGTTGTTACGGAGAGGTGAAAGACTCCTTGCCCAAAGCGGCTTCAAAGGGACTGTGTGGATTAAAGTCGCTCCGCTTTCGTCGAAACTCCCAGTGGTGTGGATTCATGCTGAAGCTAAATGCGGTACGAAGCTAAAATGATGCCGGTGAGTTCCGTGATTTTATTCACCCTTTCCTCCCTGTTGATAATCCCATTCTTGATGATCACGTGACAGAAAAAACGTCTCAATTTGACGTGGCGAATGTTCAGTCGTTGCTATGGCTGCGGTTGTGTGTATTTCATGTCCACTCTGAGGGATCTACTGTAAACTGTGACGTATGTCACTGTTGACACTGACCGTATCATCTCGAGACATTTTCCGTATTTATATTATGGGTGGGGAGATCACGGTACTTGCGTAAGGTTCTTCTACGGTGGCGCTACCAGGTACGATTTTATTCATTAACTCTAATCAGGAATATTTGAAAGGTCTCCACCGATTAAATGCAAATTGTTTCGTTGGGACTCTTAAGAGCAGATGCACATTTATTTATTGATTGGAAGGATTGTGAAGACTTTTTCTGCAAAACCTAATGAAAAGTATTTTCTGAAAATCCCCTTGTTTGCACCCATGAACATATTTTTCTGGTCTTTCTGCAAAGTTCATGTTCACTTATAGCGTCTGCCGACACCTGATATTGTGACAGAAGAAAAATGCCTCATGCAAAATGTCAAATAGTTAAGAATTCCTCAGACTGGTGCTTCTAGTAAGACAACTCAGTGAATGAATCACTTTTAGCGGCGGCTACTAGGTTGTATTTAGACGACTTCCTCCTGTCGTGTGACCTGCGACCGCTACTTCCTGCCACCGGCGTGTGGTCGGCCGTAAATATCGGCGTCCTTTCAAGTACATTTACCCCCTCGGCTCGCGTTAGTTGAATTTATATGCACGTGTTTGAATGAGATACAGGCCCCTGGGGAAAAAACAAAAAACAAAACGGTATCTGTACACCATGGCCGATTGTCTCGACGTGAGAGACATGGCTCTTGCTTGTACAGGCCGGGTAATTGCTTCCCGGGATTGTAAATAGAGGGGGAGGGGCTTCTTTAGCGAACACAATGAGCCGCAGAGACTCTTCAGCTGTGTAATGTCACGAGCAGATTGTTTCTGTGCTGATAAGTGACAGGCATCGTTTGCTGCGCCATATAAATCACGTGACGCTGATTTATTGTCCCGTTCCTTCAAACCTGCCTTTTTTTTCCCAGATGTGATGTTCACAGTCACCGACCTCTTCCTCATTCTTCTCCCGTGAAAAAAGCAGATTACTGATTGGCCTCCCTTTCTGAACGCACGTTGGTACATAGTCCTTTTTTTTTTCTTTCTAGCTGCGAAACCACAACACCGTGTCTTTGGTGTGTCACATCGGTGGGAAAACGAGCGCTTGTGTGTCAACACAAAAGCGGGCGTGCTTTCTCTGCAGACTTTGTGCCGGGGCCGTACGGCTGTTACATAAGCACGTCAACACCGGGGTTGGTCTACGGCCAAGCTTTGGACTGTTATCTTCAGAGGAAGAATTAGGGGAGTGAATATCGATCGCAAGAAGTTACGATTATGTTTGTCCATTTGTTTTCCGAGCGCCGAGTTGAGTTCGACGACCGCATGTCGGACAGAATTTAGCGCCCATGTGGTACAATTCGGCTCAATATGAGGAAACACAAGGAGCTCCGTGTTCAGGTTTTCATTACTAGCCTGGACTTTGTCCTTTTCAGTTTGTCCCCCCACCTGACAGATGATGATGTCGACCACGGTGCTGATTATAAAATGCCTCGCCCAAGACAAAAAGTCCATTTGGGCAGAGTCAAAAAGTCCATCTGGGTGCTTTCTGCTGCCTTGCCCTTTTTTGAAGGACTCATGATGACATATTGGAGCCTTGTCAAGTGGGAAAGCTGCGGCGTGGGGAGGGGGGGGGGGGGGCAGCTGTTGACGGCCATCCAGGGAAATGCTGCTGCAGTGTCCCACCACCGGCTAGTAATCACATTGGGAGGTGACTTGATTCATTTGCTTACCTCAGCGAGAAGCAAAAAGTGTGCAAGGAGTCCACTAAGATTAGCCTGCGGAGGAATCGGCAAGGATACGACTTTTGGAGTTACTTACTCTGTTTACCCCTCAAGGCATTTGATTGGACGTTTTGTGTCCAAGGGATACGAGAGCGCTCAATAAAGCGCTGAGAAAATTAATGGAATAATTTGATGGGTGGACAGTTGACTCGATTGCGTTTGATTTTTGCGTACGAAGCTTAGCAGGTTGTCGCATCGAATGATTTGATCGTGCCAAGCCGGACAAATCAATGTGAAAACTTTCTCTTGCGTTGTCCCGCAGAGGCGAATACAAAGAAGTAATTGAGTGCACAAAAATGTCGTTCTGCACAGATCGACAGACGGGATAGCTTATCTCACTTGGACCAGTTTCCAAATGCAGATAATAAATTCTTTCTGTGTGTGTTTTTCTTTTTTTTCTTTTCTTCTTTCCGAGCCAGTACCGATGTGGAATGCAAGAGGATGACCTTACATTTGCCGGTTATCCTGTTGTTGCGGCGTAACTCGATTACAAAGCCATCCCCCTGTGATCCGGCCGTCCCCGCAAAAAAAGCAAAGTGCCCGACCGAGCGCTTTCATCCCTCTTAACTTAATATCACGTTTGAACGATGATCCTCAGAGGCAAAGTGACCCTGACAAGGAGAATGAGGGACTCGTGGATTGAGATTGATGCTGGTGTTTTATTTTTTTCCCCTCAAACGACAATTTTCAAACGATCCACTAGCCGGAAGATGTAAATGATTGGCTGTGGCCGCGGTGTTGATGTTTGAAAACTCCCTGATCTTCTCACAGTCCAAACAACCCCCTCAAGCTACTTAAGAGCCCCGGTTCCATCTGCCGCCGGGCTCTTCCGAATGAGCCCAAGGCCGAATAGCTATCGAAAGTCTCAAGTCGTTGAGCTCGGTTTGCCTCAGGAAGTTTCGGAATGCTGACCTGGCTCGCTTTCAAACCGCGTCCGTCATAGCAGCGCGACACACTGATGAATTCCTAGGAACCCATATAGTACCTGCGTGCCAGGCGGTATGCAAACGAGATTTTTTATTTTTTTTTTAAATCCACAAGATTTCCATACCTCCCCACGAGAGGACAACTATTGTTTTCACGTCCTACCCAGTTGTTTTATCAACTTAGTTGCCATTCCTCTTCCATCCAGTTCAATTCATCAGCCCTTTTTCCCAAGATGGCAAATTCCGTTCCCATCCTCGCCGCTTTCCTTGCGATCTCGATGAATGACTTTGTCATTTTTGAGTGACCCCCAAAAAAAATCATTACTCGACACTTGCGTCATGCTTCGTCATCTGCTGGCACTGTCAACTGCCGATAGAGTTGCAACAAGCGCAGCTTAAGCTTATCGTTGTAATACTGAGCCTGCTGAGAAACTGTATTTTTTTTAATATTAATATATGTATAGCAGATTATATTAATCCCCGAGATGCGATTCCAATGCCTCGTTGGTATCGCAGCTTTACTTTAACAGCGAAAGCCGACTGAGCTCAAGCCGGGACGGCCGCGCTGTAATTGCCAGTTTGTCATTTCGAAGCTGTCGTAGCCGTCCGACATGTCGGGAACCGGGACGGCCGCGTCTCGGAACTCTTATGACGATCGGAGTAATAGATTCGCCTTTCTAGATTGGCCTCGGGTCAAAGTACTTGCATGTGTTCTGCTCATTATTCAGTCGTTTGGTTGCCTCAGGCAGCGTGTTCTCAGAAATTCTTCCGTTTGTTTTGACAGCCTCATCCGGTTTAATAATTTTTTTTTTTTGCGTCATACTCTTCAGATGAATGTTGTTTCCTTGCAAATTGTCGGAAAAAAATGCCTGACAGTAACTGTCAACGAGAATTTATCCATCCATCCATCCATTTTCTGAACCGCTTAGTCCCCACGGGGGTCGCGGGCGTGCTGGAGCCTATCCCAGCCGTCATCGGGCAGTAGGCGGGGGACACCCTGAACTGGTTGCCAGCCAATCACAGGGCACACAGAGACAGACAACCAATCTCACTCACACTCACACCTAGGGACAATTTGGAGTCTTCAATCGGCCTACTAAGCATGTTTTTGGAATGTGGGAGGAAACCGGAGTGCCCGGAGAAAACCCACGCGGGCCCGGGGAGAACATGCAAACTCCACACAGGGAGGGCCGGAGGTGGAATCGAACCCGCACCCTCCTAACTGTGAGGCGGACGTGCTACCCAGTGCGCCACCGAGCCGCCCTATATTCAGGAATTGATTAACCAAAATGTACACAAAGTGCACATACCTGCAGTGTCCCACATTAAATATTTACTTGCTCGGCACATTAACTTTAGTGCAAAGAGGAATTGGGCTCTTCAGCAGGCATCACTGTTTTCTCACCCTTCCCCCCCCTCGCTGTGTTGTCTCTCCTCCACTCTCCAAATATTAACAGGGTCATTTGAATGTCCTACATTGCTGGGAAGTTTTGATGATGTCAGCCGCTCTGCTTTTGCTAGAACCCCCCGAGTCACCGGGCGTTCATCATGGCGGCTAACAAACCAGGTTGGCAGCAACGGCGATGAGTCGGAAATGCGGCTTTTGTCGTCATCCCGGTTTGTTGTTTCTAGCTTCCTCATCGGCCCGTGACTCACCAGCCGATTGGCGTTATCTGCATCCTAATGGCACAGACCTTTTTTTGTTGTCATCCGCCTTTCACACGGGAGGAACGACCACGTGCTTGTTGCTATGGAAACGTGACTCCTTACAAAAGCAACTTCGATTAGTTTAGTTTCTAGCTAATAGCGTTGGCTGCATACTCGTTCCCACAAAGCCTTTGTAGCTGCGACCCGGCCGACCTCGTGTCTTCCCATCGCGGCCCCCCGTAGTCCGCAACGTACCCAGAATAGAATCCATTTGAGGGAATCAAGGAAAACAACAAAGCGCTATGGCCACTTTATTTTACTTAGCTTTTTTTTATTTATTTTAGCCTTATCAAAGCTGCCATTTCTACCATATGATCAGATTACATCTGAGAGCAAAGCCTTTCGGGCATGAGATTAAACGAGATTAGATTAGTCTCAGATGTATTGTCACGCAACTATTAAATGCAGTTTTAGCAGAAGGCTTGTAAGTGCAAAGTGATGCGCACGTTGCTAATATAGCGCCGAGGAATTGACAGCCACCCCAAAAAGTTTGTAGTTGCCTATGGATGCCACAAGATGGCAGCAAAGCGCGAGATCGAATGTTTATTTTTGTTTTTTTCCCCCTTATCATGATCCAGTGACAAAAAGTTGTTCTTTGACTCGTTCAATTCTTCGTAGCTGAAGCAGAAAACCAGCCCATATTGAAACTAAAGAGCTTAGCCAAGCCGTGGAAATCGTCAAAGTGGTGTCAACACTAGTTAGCAGGTACTTGGCAGCGGGTGCAATGGAATTTTGGAAACCGGCCTCTGATTTCTGTGTTGACAAAGAGGAATGTGGGCCCGACTGCTGATACTGCTATCAGTGAAGCAAGACACACACAGGCTGAAATAAAATGCCAATTGTTCGTGTGGAAATTTCCATTCCTTTCCATGAGGGAAGAATATTTGAGCAAGGAGTGTTTTGATTGCAATCGACATTTGTCTGATCTGGCCTCGCTTTGTCCGCAGATGTTCCTGACAGTTTACCTCAGTAACAATGATCAACATTTTACTGAGGTCCCCATCACTCCGGAAACGCTGTGTCGGGACGTGGTGGACTTGTGCAAGGAGGCGGGGGAAACCGACTGTCACCTGTCAGAAGTGTGGCGCGGATCCGGTAAGCGACCATCTTGTTTATGTTTCCGAGAAAGAGCTGTGTGTTCGTCTGCATGGGGATTTAGTTTTTTTTTGAAGGCCTCTTAACACTCTTAAATGCAAATGGGATCCATAATCTCGGCAACAAACTAACACTCAGACCCCATCGAGCATCTCATCCATTCCTGAGGAGCTTGAAGGAGGTAGTTGCGTCTGTGTTGCCACGGCGACGCCGCGGCAATTACCATGTTTGAGGACTTTGCAAAAAGAGGGACAGCCATTTCGCAGCACAGAATATTCTCTCCCAGTTTCTGCTCGACCGCAACGTGTTATGATACGGAACGGCTCGAAATCAATCGTTTCCAGAATGGGTAATGAATGACTTTGGCTCTGTTATCGGCAAGCGCATCAATCATGGTGGCTAAGGTCATGTGACCCGCACGCGGCTTTGATTCGGTCACTATGATGAATTAATGTGACGTGTGGCTCGTTTGTGTTTTATTCTGCGCTTTGAACCCGAGTAAACGTTCACCGCCTCCGTGTTGCAGAGCGAGCTGTAGGGGACGGAGAGCGGATGCTGGACGTGCTCCAACGAAGGGGACAGCACAGGGCGGAGGTGCGCTTCTTTCTGCGTCACAACCGAGCGCCAAGTTGGGAATCCGGTAAGACAATTCCTCGTATTCTCAAAGACTGAGCGGCATTAGAACACGACGTCTCCCGGTCAAATTGGCATAATCTCGTTACCTTTCTGTTTTCCTTAAGAAGAGAGAAAACCCGAGTGTTTTTGGTGGTGTGCGATCCTCTCAACCTTCAGTTGCGTAACTAAGCCCCCTTTGCCCCCTCGCCGCTTGAGTCTGGCCTACAGATTAGATGGTTATTTTCTCTTCCTGTTGTCTCAGCCCCTCTTATTTTCCCACAGTTGACTCATCTCACTTTTTTTTTTTAAATTTATGATGCTAGCTGACTATAAAAAAAAGTCTTTTTATTATTAGGTATTTGGGTCTTATATTTTTACCCGTTTGCCTGTTTACCGTAATAGTATGTCAAGGGTCACCCAAAGCCATTATGCAAGCTAAAAGGCTTTGGTCATGGGGCAGGGCTTTATTGGATCTCGACTCCCCAGCCGTAAAAATGTAAGCAACCTGTTCCGGCGCTCCGTAGCGTCGCCGCCCCCTCGTGTAAGCAAAATAAGCGTCCTTGCGGGACCCCTCCCACCGCTCGCTCGGTTACGTATGAAGTTAAATCCCGAGGAATGCTCGTTTCCCAGAGGAGGGGAGATGGTTGAGCGGCAGCCAGGCTTTTGTTGGACATCCTTCTGATGTGCGTCCAGCACCTGCCAGATAGGGGACAATTTTTTTTATTAAATACATATTCATGTCTGACAGAGGATTCTACCATTTTACTTCCTTAGGGGGCTCCAGAGGATCTGAGCCAAAGAGAAATGGAGTGAAGGGCCATTCAGACCGAAGGATGGAAAATGGGGTGAGTGCCTGAATCACATTTTTTTACTATTTCAAAAATATATTAGATACTCTGAAGGACCTTTTTTTTTATTTTTGTCTGATTGACTTTGAAATCTGCTTACTTGACTCTTTTTCTTGTTAAAAAAAATTAAAAATTTCTCTGCATTGCTTTGATAAACATGCAAGTAAAATTTATTGTGCAGTCATTATTATCCTAAATCTTTTTTGGATGACTTTTCCCTCCAGCTGTCAACTCCCAGGATGGACATGACTTTAGCCGAGCTCCAGGAGATGGCAGCCAGGCAGCAGCAGCAGATCGAAGCCCAACAGCAACTCCTCGCTTCCAAGGTACAAACCGGCGGCGCCAGGGAAGGAAGATGAAAGGCCCAGACCGGGGCCGGTAGAGATGATTGGATATGGAGGATGAAGAGCTTAAGTGGTAGTGGCGGTGATAAAAGTAACAGCCAATGGAAGGAGATTAAAGGAGGGATAGATTGAGAAAAAAAAGAAAATGATGATTGTAAGATGAAGAGTTTTTTTTTTTTTTTTCCACCCTTACAGGTAAGATGAATTGCCGCAGGTGAATTGTTTAGAATTTGAGATGCCTGAGACAGATGCCTCTCATGCATTCTCAAGAAACACCATAGCTCATGTTCATGAGACAAACCTTTTTTTTTTTTTCTAAGCAAATATTTGTACTGCTACTTGAGTGCACTATACGTATGCCCACCAGGAGCAGCGCCTGCGCTACTTGAAGCAGCAGGAGCAGCGTCATCAGCATCACATCTCCGAGCAGGAGAAGCTCCAGCGCCTGCGCGACAACATCGAGAACCAGGAGGGTCGCCTCAAAAAGGTCCGAGCCCTCAAGGGCCAAGTGGAGCAGAAGCGCCTCAGCAACGGCAAACTAGGTAAACGACATCAGATGTGGATTTACGAACCGATTATGCTCAACACTTTCCTTTTTTGTGTGCAGTGGAGGAGATCGAGCAGATGAACAACCTCTTCCAGCAGAAGCAGAGAGAGCTGGTGATGGCCGCGTCCAAAGTGGAAGACCTTAGCCGACAGCTGGACTTGCTCAAAAGTGGCAAAATGGACAAATTCCACGACCACCAGAGCTCCGTGGCTGAACTGGAGCGACTCTACAAGGAGCTACAGGTAAGTCAAAGCCGCGTCAATTCAGCTTCACTTCCGTGAGGTTGAACCCCGTTGATGTCTTCGTCAGCTGAGGAACAAGCTCAACCAGGACCAAAACTCCAAGCTGCAGCAGCAGCGCGAGAACCTGAACAAGCGCAACATGGAGGCAACGGCCATGGACAAGAGGATCAGCGAGCTCCGTGATCGGCTCTGGAAGAAGAAGGCGGCGCTGCAGCAGAAAGAGAACGTACCTGTAAGAGCCGCTCGCACGCATCACTCAAGTGACCACATTTAGGAACAGCGCCCTCTAGTGGCTGCTTTCTAACCGAATTAAAGGCAGAGCACGATTTGCTTTGCTGTGTGAGGAGGCTCTGCTGGTCGTCTGGAGGTAAACACCTCCCGTTACGTGCCAGTGGATTTACAAGCGCCCTGCTGACATTGCAGACAAGCCGTAATGTCAGGGGAGATGTTATCATCTCTGCCTTGCAACAGGAAAAGGGCGAGATCGACCGGTTTTTCTTAAAGGGCACACAACCATCTTTCTTTTTAGTCTTGGTGGTGAAATGTGGAATGAAATGAACCTAAAAAGCCCTTTTTTTATTCATCATGTACAAATAAGTAGGACTAGGGTGTCTCATTTTGACGGGAGGTCCATAAAAGGTTCTTGCGAGGAGGTGATTCACCCACCCTGCCCGGAATCACAATGAGCGGGTCTTTTTCACAGCCATACAAAGGAGGAAAAAAAAAAAAAAAAAAGCATCCCAAGCTGCTCTCTCCTCCAACTCGACAACTGACAGAACACACACACACTCCGCTGACTAAAAAGCTAGTCGTCCTCTCTTAGTCACCGAGTTCAGCAGAGCCCAAGAGTTGGGGGGTACTACTTTTTTTCCTTGAACTGCTCTTCCATGTTTGTGTTTGTGTTCTCCCAAGAATGGCTATCCCAGTAAAGAGAGGGCTTCAAAAGACACACATCCTCAGGTAATCAAAACTAGCGTCGGCGGGAACATCTGCACCCTGTTCTGCTCTCATTTTTGCACGGCTCTTCATTTATTACATCACGCGGTTTGATGTTGGTGGACAAGTTTTAGGGTCTAAATTAATTTTTGTCCTGGCGAGTCTAAATGCAGGCTGTCCGAATGCTAAATCCTAAATGTTTTTATTTATGTTCCCATCCCCAGGTGCCTTCCGATGGCCCGGCCAGTCAACCGCAGTCAGGTGGTCCTTCCCGCGTGGCAGCCGTCGGCCCGTACATCCAGTCGTCCACGTTGCCCCGCGGCGGTTCGGCCAGACACGAGCTGCTCGTAAAACCGGCCCACCCGGACGCCACCGCCGCCTTGTACGATCCGCAGGGGATGCCCGGATCAGGTGAGCGCGTGCTAGATGAAGATTTAAAAAACCGGACCTGCTTCTGTTTGTTTTTAAAATGTGCCCAGCACTCCCGTGACTAGTCCGAAATGACTCTTGACGACGACAAATATTTAGCTAAGTCAACAGACTGACATTTGACTAGACTGTGCTGCCCCCAGCAGGAGCAGAGAGGCGTGACGCTCCCAACGCTCGTGACGTCACTCTGAGCTCGGAAGGTAGAGCGTTAGCCACCCCGGTTGGTTTGCCGTGTTTCTTCCTGAGCATCACCTTTGTTTTCTTTCTTGACTTTTTTCGTTGTTGTTGCGGTGACTTTTTGATGTGGACTTTGTGAAAGTAACTGCTCTTAGTTTCATTTTGATTTTCTCAAAAAATTTAGTAGCTTGTAGGCCAACAATTCCTTTCTCTGACCCCGCTAACATGTCCAGCTCTAAGGCCAATATTGTTTTTTTTTTGTTTTGTGTTGTTCCCTTTGGAATGCGTCTTCCTCAGAAGCCATGTTCTTACTTGAACCTCTGAAAGAACTTCGAGCCAAGAGAAAAGGTAGAAGGAAAAAAAAGTGTTGTTGGGTGTGCTTCTCAGTAGCTTTGTTTATTTTTGTGAGTGAGGAAAGGACGCCTTGTTCTTTTTTTTGTTTGTTTTGTGATCCTCCTTAGTTAGAGTGCCTTTGAAATCAAACCTCAACTCGTTTCAATCATTTTTGAGTTGCAGAATCAGATTATACCCACGGTGTGATGTTTGTTTGCTTAAGAGGGAGCTTTCAGACAAACTAGAATCAATTTAGCCCCACAAATGTGAACAGCAACACTTTATTTCATGATCTACTCACTTGTGTGTCTCTCAGGAATCCAATCAAAACTGGAGTCCAATGGTCATGCTCCAGCTTCTTCAACACTCCCACGAATGACGTCTCACTCTCGCAAAGACCAAGGTAGCAATATACAATTGTGCAAAGGAGATATGAAATACCTGCAAAATGGTGAAATTGTTTTAGCTTTAATTTTTTTTTTTTCTTGTGGTCTTGTGATAAGATGACCCTGAGCCGAAAAGGGATAAAAAGGTGCGTCCGTTTTCCATGTTTGAGGCAACCGACGTTCCCGCCACCTCGCTCCGCAAAAACCAGAGCAGCGATGACTTAGTTAGGGATGCCCAGGTGAGAATTAAAATATATCCAACGTTGCAGAAAGACATTGTCTAATTAATTTTGTCATCTTAGTCTGCTCCCAAGGCTCCAGTCAAGGTCCCACCACCCGTGCCTACCAAACCAAAAGGCCCAAATGTCACCCCGTACGGCAAACAGGGCTTCAACATGGGCACCTTCCCGAAAGCCAAGCCACACCACAGCCAAGCTCAGCCTGGCCACGTCCCTCTCCCGCCCTCCCAGAGCCAGACGCTCCCCCTCCCTCCGAAGCAGGACCCCCCGCCCGCAGCCACCGTGCGACCTTTCACCCCGGAGCTGCCCTCCTCCAAGCCGCAGACCCTCGCCGCCAGCTCCATCTATTCCATGTACACCCAGCAGGCTGGCATCCAGGGGGCCCTCAGCAGGTTTCAGGGCCGCACCAACGGCTTTGTCAGTGGTAAGCCTTTCACAAAATGGCAATATGGCGTTGCTTGAACTACGCTAACGCCATGGCGTCTTATCACGTGTTTTATTTGCAGTGTACGGAAAGCCGGTGATTCCCGGTGGAGGCGCCCAGCACCCAGAGAACCCCTACTTGGAACGTCGCTCCCCGGCGCATGAATCCGAGGTGGACCACAGCGGAGCGAACTACACGGCTCCCAGTCCGTCCGAGGGAGGCCATGCGGAGACGGAACGCATCCCGCGACCCCTCAGCCCCACCAAGCTGCTCCCGTTCATTTCCAACCCTTACCGGCACCAGAGCGACGGCGACCTGGAGGCCCTCAGGAAAAAGCTCTCCAACGCCCCCAGGCCCCTGAAGAAACGCAGCTCCATCACGGAGCCGGAGGGACCCGCCGGGCCCAACATTCAGAAGCTCCTCTACCAGAAAACCACTCTGGCAGCCATGGAGACCACAATCATCACACCGGCCACTCCCACTTTTGCTGGAGAAACTGAAAAGGGGGCGGAGCTACCTGTGGGACCGCACCACCCGGGCCCCTTGAGCGATGTCGAGCACCACCCTGCGGATCTTGGACGACCTGTGGAGGGACCCCAGTACCCAGGTGGGAACGTTCACCTTCAGGCTCCCGCCGAGCAAACCCGGCCACCCTCCGGCCTCCTCGACGCAGAACACATCGTCCCCCCTCCTCCTCCGTCACACCCGGCCCCTCGCCCCGAAGACGCGCTCTTCCCACCGGCCCCGGCCCATGCCAGTATGGAAGACCCGCTTCCAAACCTCCCTCCGCCTCCTCCGGAAGGTTTCCTGGAAGAGTTCCCGCCTTACCCGCCGCCGCCGTACCCGAGTGGAGCAGAGCAGGACAGCCTGGGAGAGGACACCTTTAACATGAAGGCTCCCGAAGTCACCGGCCAGGTTGCTCTGCCCCCGGTAAGAACTGAGCGACGAGGTGTCACGGCCAGATTTGTCGAGTCGGCAGACATGAGCTGGGTCAACGTTATATAATGATGTAATCCCTCTCAAGCAATGCTATTGTTTGTTGGAGAAAATGCTCCTTATTCTACTTCGACTAAGTCGAGGTTCAGCCTACTTTTCTCCCAGATTTCCACACTCCTCCTTGTGTTAAAAATAAACACCAGGAGGATTTACCCCCAAAAAGACCAACAATTATGGCCCATTTCTCCCTCGACCCTCGCTTTTCGTTTGTCCGGCTAATCAGGTTGCGTAACGCTCAATTAAGAGAGGTGAAGTTGTTTCACGCCGCTCGGCTTAGTTTGCGCAAAATCACGTCCAGCCTTCCTCTCTCAGTCGAGCGCAAACACGGCGGAGAGCGGACGCCTCGGAGTACGCTGATTGCCACGGTTGTTTCTTAAAAGGGCAAAAGGACCAACCTGCGCAAGCCCGGCTCGGAACGGATCGACCACGACATGCGAGTCAAGTTCAACCCGCTGGCCCTGCTGCTCGACTCGTCTCTGGAGGGAGAGTTCGATTTGGTCCAGAGAATTATCTACGAGGTAAACACTCCCAACCAATGAGCCACGACGTTTGGGGTGAACACCCGTGACGTTTTTTTCCCCTCACCTTCACGCTCAGGTGGAGGACCCGAGCCAGCCCAACGACGAAGGCATCACCGCGCTACACAACGCCGTGTGCGCCGGACACACGGAGATTGTCAAGTTTCTCGTCCAGTACGGCGTCAACGTCAACGCCGCTGACAGTGACGGCTGGTGAGTTAGTTCAGAACTTTTCTCCCCACTGAAATAAAACTAGCATATGACCGTAAGATTATTCCAAGCAATATTTTCTTATTTATTGAGAAAAAAATTCTTCTTGGGCCACAGGACGCCTCTTCACTGCGCCGCTTCCTGCAACAACGTTCAAGTGTGCAAGTTCCTGGTGGAGTCGGCCGCCGCGGTCTTCAACACCACGTACAGCGACATGCAGACGGCAGCCGACAAGTGCGAGGAGATGGAGGAAGGTTACACCCAGTGCTCCCAGTTCCTCTACGGTCAGTCACCTTAACCATATAAATTTAGAATCGTCATCATTTATGAGATTGGACATTAAAAGAACAAAATGTTCAACAAAAAAAATATACAATGGAATTTGTGCCCAGGCGTTCAAGAGAAGATGGGCATCATGAACAGGGGCGTGGTCTACGCCCTGTGGGACTTCACGGGGGAGAATCCAGACGAGCTGTCCTTCCGCGAAGGGGACTGCATGACGGTCCTCCGCAGGGAAGACGAGGACGAGATCGAGTGGTGGTGGGCGCGCCTGGGGGACAAAGAAGGCTACATTCCCCGCAACCTACTTGGGGTAAGACCAAAATTCAGGCCATTTTACTGAGTTGGCCATTTTGTTTTAAAAAAAAAACAGCAATGTGACAAGCCTTGTTTCTAACCCTCGGTTGTCGTCTTTTTTTTTTTTGCCTCTTGTAGCTGTACCCACGAATAAAACCACGACAGAGAAGCCTCGCTTAAGGATCCCTGCACATTTCAAAACACACACACAATGTCTTAAACAATCCGGGAAGAGAAGGAAACTGCTGCAATGAAGAAACACTAAACCGGAGGTGGGGAGCCTGCAGCACCGTTGGGCCACATGCAGAAAATAAAAAAAAACCCTCAGAGGGCCTGTTGGTTAAAATGTTTTGACATATCTGTTCATAAGTTTAGTAAGGACCTCTGAGGACTTTTTTGGACCAAGGTTCCCCACCTCTGCACTAAAATGAAGGATCAACTAATGAACACTTTGTGGCCCAACTGTGGCACTTTTATTTTTCTTCACACTAATGGCATTTCTGTCCACGATTTGTTTTTATTTACGTTACCATTATCCGAATCCCTAAAGTGACCGAAACTGTGGATTTCAACGGAACACGGCAGTATTTGACATTTTTTTTTACCCGACTGTTAGGTTCCTGGTTCATTCGTTGGAACAGCGTCAAATGCTCAGTTACCGTGACAATCTTTTAGCCGAGGCTTGTTTCAAGTAGGCTCCGCCTCTTTTTGTATATCTGCACTGGAGCTGTGTACATTCTAAATAGCCGAATAGCATAGCTTAAAACAAATTCTGCGTACAAGTCGATGGATTTCTCTTCGTCATGTGGCCGATGACACCGGAGAGCCTTTAAGATGATTAGAAATCAAGAATATCGTAGCAGTTTGAGCATTGATCTGTTATCCTTGATGGGCTGCTTACAATTAATCGTAAGGTATAACGAGTAATCGGAGAAAAAAAAAAACTAAGACACAGTCACTCTAGTGTGCTGAATTGTCTAAAGAACATCAAGGATATTTAAATAAATGCTCAGAGCTTTTTATAGCTAGTTTGTTTTGGTTGAGATGCCACTATATGCTCCTTCGTCACAAACTAGTGATTTGACGCCATAGGAGTAAAAAAATGACTCCCAATTCTCAGCCATTCGCCGGCTAATTAAAAAATGTACAGTGACAGGTCTAGCAGACGACCACAAAACCAAGTTAACACTATGACTACCCATGTTTTCCTAATTCAGACATTCTCAGTCAAATCTAGCAGACTGGACTACTTACTAATAGTTAGCCACGCATATCTCACAGTGCAGATATATTTATTTTTGTTACTATTTTTCCGTATGCTGTCTACAAAGTATACCCTCAAATGTACTGTAGTATTTTCAACATTTATAATAAAAATGCTTTGTACCACGCAAAGCCTTTTGTTTTCCTTTTACTCAAGGTTATGATCACTTTTTGAATATGTTCCAAATAACTCTTATTACAATCTGAAATTATTTTTCACGTGAAATTGAAGATTGCTTTGTCTATAGAGCTGCATTCTGCCCTCTGGTGGCCGAGGTGGGCACACCAGAATATGCAAATGTGTTTTGTGTGTAGAGCTGCATTCTGCCTCCTGGTGGCCAAGGTGAGCACACCAGAATACGCAATTTGATTAACTCTTAACGTTCTATTGAATTTTATTACTCATTCAATTTAAATTGTTATTTTTGGGGGGGTCAGGTTGAGTCATCCCCAAACGAGAAAGACCTGCAGGCTGACCATTCATGCAAGTTTGATCCAATCCATAGTTGGCCAGGAGATTAATGGTCCTCGTCCCCCTTAGGGTATTTCAATAAGATGTCTGCGCCTTCCAGACTTACTCATTAGGTATCAAGACAGCCTCAGTGATTTGGATCTTGGATCTGCCCCATCAGCACAGCAGCATTTCTTATGTCTGCAAACAGCTCGAGGTGGAATGCGGCAGTACAGTAGAGCCCCAATGAGTTTTTCCTCAAATATTCCTGGTGCAACATCAAGTTTTGTTTGCATTTGTGTCTCTTAATCACTGAGTCAGCATTTTTGCAAAACCACACTAATTAGTAACATCAATAAAACAGCAGTTGGGATTTTTTAGGATTTGTTTTTACACTTGCATGGTTAGAGAATCATAGTTGAGAGATGGGGAGCCCCCTGGATTGATCCCCCAGAAAATCACAGGCTGGAGGCAAACTCCACTTCGGAACGTTTGACTCCCAAAGATGCCAAATAATGGTGCCAAAGCACTATTTTATATCACTGCATAAGAATACAGATGTTTTTTGAGAAACGCAGCTCTAATAAAGTTGATTATTTAGCCTGCAGTTCATCAACAATCCTGCTGGTGTCACTGTTGCTCCTCAGGTTTTAAACAGACAGGTTGCTCGAGTGTACCCTTTTTTTTTTTTTAAAACCTCGAGTCCACTTGCGACACCAAGCTCACTCGCACACTGCCGCAGACGACGCCTCTTCGCCGGGCATAAAAAAGCGGCTTTTATCGTTTAAAGTGAACCGGCACGTAAGAAGAACTAAGAGGTTTTTTTTTTAGAAGGTACAAGTGTGAACGTCGTGGGCGGGTTTGGCTCGTTTAGTCGCTCGTGCAGGTCTGTCAACAGGACTAAAGTCCACTTGCAATAAATAGTACGTGGAAGACTATTTCCTGCTTTTTTTTCTTCTTTACGATTTCCACGT
The DNA here is from genome assembly GCF_024217435.2 of Syngnathus scovelli. Classification (NCBI taxonomy): domain Eukaryota; kingdom Metazoa; phylum Chordata; class Actinopteri; order Syngnathiformes; family Syngnathidae; genus Syngnathus; species Syngnathus scovelli. The sequence continues at coordinate 3,312,793 of NC_090858.1, forward strand.
GATTAAGGTAAGACTTGAAAAGCACAGCAGACTTTCAAATAGCGTTACTTATCGTGATTTCTTCTCTCATGATGCTTAATAAGGATTTTTTTTGCCGTAGTTTACACCTGACAAATCATTCAACCAGTGTGTGATCTAATCAACTGAAACCAGTATTTTGAATTACTATCACGCGTCATCTGTGGGCGAGGGGGAAAAAAAACTTAAAGCACAGATGTCAAACTCAAGGACCGGGGCCCAAATTTGGTTCGCCCCATCAATTTTGTGGCCCACCAGTGTCTAAATAGATTTAATTTTTGACAGCAAGTCTGGACCAACTTGCAATTTCCATCTGCTCAAAGTCTGCTAACTCAAAGTCAACATCGGACTTGACTTGTGATCCCATAGAAGTCAAATCCACTAACTTCACAATAAGATGCTTTTTGGCAAGTAGTGAATAATTCTTGTACTACCGGTTAACCTCTGCTTGACACTCAAAAGTTTCTATGTTCTTGCCTCACTTTTTTCAATTTCTCATTTGCATGTTTTTGTGCGGGTTGTCGCCGACTTTCTTCAGAAATAAAATATTCACTAAAGATGCTGATTATTAAATATATTCATGTGTGCATATTGCAAACAGAACAGGTTTGCTTTGACCAACCAATCATTTAAATCGAAATTTAAAATCGGATTGATTCTGGAAATTTTTCACTTTTAATAATACTGATTTTAAAGGGCAGATTAGACTGACATGGCAACACAAAAACTTAAATCTGATTGGATAAAAAGACAACATACACATTCTGGAAGCTGCATTGAGATAAAAAAAAAAAAATTATTAGGATGAACTCATGATTGCCGAGAAGACCACAAACATTTAGAATGAAGTCAGTGTGGAAATTTCACGACTAGCGACACAGTTGAATGAACTTTTGTGCTGTGTGTCCACGGTACAATGTTTCTATTCTCCTATTGAATATTGATTGCATCCTTGTTCCCTGACTCCAAACAAGATCACACAATTTGGTCATTTTTACTGATTACAAAGCTGAAGCAAAAGAATCATCCTCAACTGCCGCCATCTTTTGTCTGAGCCTTACAAAGTCTATAGACTCATAACAAACACAAAACTGCCGAGTCAAACAAAGAAGGCTTATTAAAATCGCGCCTGTCGTCTTTTCTACTAGTTGTAGACACACATGCCTTGGTACAAAGAGAGTCAAGTCTTTTTTTGTACTATTGATGAAGTCGCCTTGTCATATATTTTTTTTCAGCTGCTAAAACGGTAAACGTGCCTGCAAATCCGAGCTCTATTTAAATGTGTGACTGTCAGACAATATATTACCCAGCTGGCTCGTAGCTTCCGCCTCTTCTTTGTTTTGTGTGAAAGCCTCCCCAATTTCTTTTTCTTAAGACCACATCAGCACCACTTTGGCAGACTGATGAACCGGCCGTCTGAAAGCATGGAGAGGCCTTGACGGTCATTTGCACGAGCCAGATAAATGACTCCTAAAGGGCTCCTTGGCGCGCTTCCCCCGCAACCCGATCAAAGGAGCTTAGATGAGTCTGTAAAGGCAACTGGCACTTTTTTTATTGCCAAATCTCAGTCGGGGTGAAAGTCCGTCACTAGCTCAAAGCCGCGACTGTCGGAATCGCCGGCCTTGATGTACACTATATTTCCGAGTTTGCAAAATCGTGATAAATCTCAATAAGCCCCGCCTGAAAAAAACCCGTAAATCTGTCATTTTTATTATTTTAATTTCCAAAATTGGCATGGGAGTACCACACTTTTTTTTTTCTTTTAATACATGACGCTAAAGAAAATTAGCATAGACATTACAGTAATCATAAATCTCAACTACTACACAAACAACCAAAGCATTAAGAAAAACGACATCATATTCAACACTGTATATTTAAACAGCACGATGTTTAATCAAACCTGCCTAATGAAAGTCTGCTAGCTAAATGATTTTATGCAAAATACCTTCGCTGGGCTACGCGAGATACTGAGACTGGTTACACGCCTCTGCTGTGCTGTTGTTTGCATATTTGAAAAGTCAAAGGAGCACATTCAGTATTTACATTTGCACACCTGCGGGCTTGTCACGATGTCCTAGCGGACTCCTATGACAATTATTATTATTAGTTATATATAATTTCATATGATTATTTAGTAACAATTTATTCTGGGGTGGAGCAAAACATTTATTTTAATTATTCAAATACATTTTTTTTCCCCAAAAATAATTTTGCTGTGTCTTCTCTTCTTTCAGGTCCTTGCAGTGAACCAGGCAGCCAGTGTGTGAATATGTTTGTGTGAGCTTTTTCGTTGGTGCATGCATCCTGCTCACTGAGTGTGTGTGTGTGTGTGGAGATGAAGGCGGCCCGCTCCTCATCACTGCGGCTCCTGCTGCTGGTTAGCTGCTGTGTGTGCGTGGCGGCCGCCTACCCATTCAGACCGCCGCTGGATCTCGACGTGACTCCGCGTGTCACCGTCTTGAGCAATAGTAAGCGTGTTTTGTGTCACTCAATTATCCAAAAGTGCTCATTAACCATCATTAACCACAACATTAGGTACACCCGTTCAGTTTATTGCCACGCCCGCAAATGGAAGGTTGCTGACAACATTAAAACAAAGAGAATTATTCATTTTGTTGTTTAAAAAAAACTATTAGCTTAATGCTAAATAGCATCCATGTTGACAGACAATGAAATTATTCTCTGCAACAAATAACTGATATTAGTGCCGTACCGATGAGATGGAAGAAGACTTGAGATGTCACAATGAACAGGATATTCGTAGCCCCCTAGTGGCACATTTTAAAAATTCATTTTAATTATGCATTATTGTATGTTTTTATAAAGTCTTTAAGTGTTTCTTTTCCTTATCAAATTTAAAATTTTGGGTAGAAGAGTGGAATATATATATTTCTATATTTGTAACAGTAATTGAGATTCAACATTTTTTCCGTGGTCTTCGTACTTCATGACGTTAGCTTTGTTTATTTTCTTAAACTAAAACGCTCTTCTGACGCAGCTCCTATCGTTTTTCCCCACATCGCGACATCTTCCCGCCAGTATCAACGCCGTCGTTATACCGACTTTTATCCCCGCGCTGTCTGTCATATCGCCCGTGGCACTTGGTCTCTCAAAGTCCTCCCGTTCGGATCCCCCGCAGAGACTGACGACTTTTTTTGAGGGGTGCACCGTTACCATGACGACTGTCGCGCTCGACGTCGACTAACACCTGTGCCGATGCATCGTTTTATCACATTATTCTTTTCCAGCCTCCAATAAAACTAGTGCGCTAGTTATAATTAAATATAATGTAAAAAAAAATAGACAGTTTTTATAGCATGATTTCATACTTTAATTCAATATTTGCTGGTCCATCTGGAATGCACGCTTTAGCCACTAGGCGGCAGTATAATACGTACACGAAAAAGATTGTAAATAAAAGAATCTGTTCGAATATCCGTTTTTATGACTTTAAGAGTCTAACTACTGCAAGTTTAATGCTAGTTTCATTAGCCGTACCTATGGAATTTTGCATTGGCTGTTAGCATTAAGCTAAGACACGTTAGTACGGCGAAGTTATCTCACCTCAGCTGGATCAAGTGCAGTTCTGATTTACAATCTGCTGTTCATTGCTCTTATTTTAAATTCATTCGTGCTCACTTTTGAGGTCAAAAAGTCCTGCGTGAAGGCTTTTATATGTAAATGCCGTCATTCCTGTCATCTGGCCACATTGTATCTTAGCAACCTCATGAAGGTACCAGCCAGGTGATTAAATCTGGTTATTTTTGCATTGTGGGTTGTTCATCGGAAAACGCTGAGGAAAAAAATTACAAATCCAGCCCAACCCAAAAAAAATGACACTCGCTGATAACGCTTGTATGACTATTGGTGAGGAATTTAGTATTCTACAAAAGTGCCATATTTTGATACACAGCTATAATTTTTACCTCCAGTATCTTGGGATGATGTAACTTGGCTTATTTTTCTCTCCCAACAGCGTTTCAAAATGTACCCTTTCACCTCCAATCTTGTATGCAGCAACTACTACGTGCCTCAGCTTGTCATTACTTCATCGTATGACGTTAAACCTGACCAAATTTTATCTCACAGTTCTATTGCATTCACTTTTGTTTCCCTTAGATATGAAAATATCTGAATTTTAACTTTTGCTTTATGAAATTTGTGTACCACCAGAACAAAGCCACGTAAGTGATGAATATCAGCTAGCTTAATGCTAGGCTATCGTTGTTTTCCTTAATACTCGATAAATCTGTCAATTTAGTTTTCAATTTCATCCGTAGATTCAAAATCTGGTTCTGTGGAACTGTGTTTTGTAAAATGTCCTAAAAGGTTCATCATTGTTTTTCTAATGTAAAAAACAAAAGTTTTATTTTAATTCAACGTAAAGATAATCATCCTTGATGCTGTCATCTCACAGCGGAATCCTCAAGGTATCGTCTCGGAGCATCGTGTTTGCCCACGGTGAGCCGCTCATAGTGTGCACGCTCACGTAGGCAAAGTTATTGTCCAGGAAATCCCACGCAGCCATCCGCTAATACTCCTCCTCCTCCCGGAGAGAAAGAGTTAGCACACAATCAGACAGCAGAAATGAAACGCGACGCATCAGCTGACGTGGGAGGAAGTTAGAAATGCACAAGTCAATCCCGAGTTACTGTGGCTAAAGGCGAGGAACGCATTTCAAGCAAGGCGAGATCACGTTGGTATAAATTCAAGAGTTTACTATCAAACTGAAGATGAAACAAAAAGTCCATTTAGCTTAATGCTAGCATTTTTTAAGTACAGTCTTTTTTTTGTGTTAAAAAGATTTATATATACGGACATGGAACGGATTAATGGCATTTCCATTCATTTCAGTATGGACAGACGATTTGATTTACAGACACTAAAGGAAAAAATCCGTGTTAAAAACACAATAGTGCTTCTCGAGAGATAATTCGAAGGAAAAACTGCCACAGTTGTTGAGAACGGCAACTGTTTTTTTTTTTTTCCGACTAATATTGTTTACATTTGTCGTGACCCTCCAGTCGTATTATTTAGAACTTCCTTTTTATATAACAGCAATACCAAAATAGCTTGGACAATTTAGCTTAATGCTAGCATTTTTTAAGTACAGTTTTTGTGTTAAGATTTATATATATATAGGGACATGGAACGGATTAATGGCATTTCCATTCATTTCAGTATGGACAGACGATTTGATTTACAGACGCTGAAGAAAAAAATCCTGCTAAAAACACTTTTCAAGAGATAATTCGAAGGAAAGAATTGAGAACGGCAACAGTTTTTTGTTTTTTCCGACTAATATTGTTTACATTTGTCCTGACCCTCCAGTCGTATTATCTAGAACTTCCTTTTTATACAACAGCAATACCAAAATAGCTTGGCGACATATTACTTTTGCAGTCTTCTCCCGCTCATAAAATATTCTCACCATCAACGTCGGTTGCGTGTTGCTGTTACCAAAAAGCCTAGAGGCGGCTGCGGTGTCATGTTTACACAATTCAAGTGGCACCCTGATCGACGGTCCGTTGTGCTTACGCAAGCCCCGGGGCGACTTTGCAGGACTTTCAAGTGAGAACCTTCCACTCCATGCCGTACACTGTCTTTCTTTTCTACCAGCTCGCAAAGACGATATTGCTTCGTCTCACATACAGGCTGCAGAAAAGCCTCTTTTCATTTTATTTCTGCGGAGTGCTTATATACAATCTGAAGTTATTTCTAAGCCAGGCTGACTTTTTCATTGCAGCTTCAGTGCAAATTGAATCCAGAGCAATATAATGGAAGGTGCTACTATTCCGCAGTCTTGGAGATGCACGCCGGCCGGTTTCCGAAACATGTGTGATTAAACTTGATGATCAAGATAGCGCTGAAAATGTGATTGCCGCTCGGCATCTGTGGGATTTCCGTGAACAAATCCCACTTGTGCCCGCAGGTCTGCAGGGCTGCAGGCGCTTCAGCTCCTCCTCGGCCGTCAACTACAGCACCATGCTGCTGGAGGCTGACAGCCAGCGCCTCTACGTCGGGGCCCGGGGGGCGGTGTTTGCGCTCAACGCCGCTGACATCTCAGCCGCTCCTATGCTCGCTGTGAGTTGATTCGCTCGTTTTTTTCTAAGGCTGCTTTTGCATTTAAGCTAAAAAAAATGACATCATTAATCACCAGGGGTTTTCAACTGGTTTTGTCCACCATTATAACCAATACGCAACTTGGGAACCACTGCTTTAGTAGAATATTTTTTTATTTTGCACTGGAGGAGGATACCTATCCAGTCTTTTTGTCTTTTTTGGGAATCTCAGCTACATTTGACATCATCTGGATAGGTAAATGATTCACAAAATTAATAATATATCAAATTAATTCATAATAAATTAATTGTAAATAATTAATCAATTTTATTTAAAAAAAATCTACAATTGTAAATAATTAATTTAATTAATTGAAATGTTAGAATCGGTTTCCATTTCCAATTTTGCGGACCACCTGCAATGCCACCACGGACCACTAGAGGGCCGCGGACCACCGGTTGACAACCCCTGATTTTTAAAACAGTCCTGTCGTGTCTGATTGTGCGTTTGTGTTACGTCAGATTAAGTGGGAGGCCTCCCCCGAGCAAAAACGCCAGTGTCTTCTCAAGGGGAAAGACAACAAGGTGGACATTGAACTTCTCCCTCTTTTGTATTTCTATCCTCAATCAATCGTCCTCCTCTTTTGCTTCCAACAGACGGAGTGTTTCAATCACATCCGCTTCCTGCAGAGGTTCAACTCCACGCACCTGTACATGTGCGGAACGCACGCCTTCAGTCCTCTCTGTGCATATATTGTATGTTCAACCCGTGTGGGGATTTCCATACATATCATTTGAACACTAAACGTCAGAGCAGCGAGACAGACATTTCTTTTCATCATTCTAATAATTGCATTTTTCTGATGTTCCAACCTTGAGCTTCACAAGGCCAGCTTGATCTGTGTTTGTATTCCAGCCTTAATATCGACAAGGCCACGCACCCAGGTGTCTTGTTGCTATGCCAACGTAAAGCTTTAAGGAGAGAATTAATAAGTGAGTTAGAGAAAGTGTAGCTTTATTTAGCATTTTTTTTATTTGATTTTTTACATATGATCAGTGTAATGCCGCCTCGGGTGGGAAAGGAGAGCCACGGTCAAATAAATATATATATATAAATAAATATAATTTGATTTAATTCTTGTTATATTCTATCCTGTGGGGAAAAAAAGTGGATTATGCACAATTTTTTTTTGTTTTTTTTTTGTTACAGGATGCTGAAAATTTGGAGATGTCTCCACCCGAAGAGGGCCGAGACAAATGTCCCTACAGCCCGACAACGGGATACACCGGCCTCATCGTTGGTAGGGACTTTCTCCCCATACCTGTCAAAAAAAAAAAAAAAAAAAAACTTTGATTTCCTCTCAGACCAGGAGCTGTTTACCGCTTCCCAATATGAGTTTCGAAGCTTCCCCGATATCCGCCGCAACTCTCCCACTCTGAAGACCGAGGACGCTCCCACACGCTGGTTAAATGGTGAGACGCCTCATTTTTTAAAACTTGCAGTGCTTGTCTCTATTTCATTGAATTCCTGCCAACCTACTGAGTGAAATAAATAAATATCTAAATATCGAGCCGTGCATCTTGATGCTTGTTTTCTAACAAGTGGGATCGTGTCACTGGCATTTCTGGGACCATGCATAAACATGAGCCGAGGATATAATTGGGTCTCCTCGACGGGGAATGAAAAATGGTTCTTCCCAGTAGTGCCAAGTAGTCCAGATACTTTGTCTTTTATTCTCCACATTTGATCATCCGCCTCGTTCTTCCAGAGGCCAGCTTTGTGGGCTCGGCATTGGTTAGGGAGAGCTTGAGCAGTAGTATCGACGGCGACGACGATAAGATCTACTACTTCTTCACCGAGGGCGGCCAGGAGCACAGCGCCACCTCTGGCGGCCACGGAAGGGTGGCGAGAGTGGCTCGGATTTGCAAGGTGAGCGAAACAAACAAAGATGACAGAATATTTTTTTCCCTCTGATCTTCTCCCGCCACCTGTTACATCTCAGGGAGACCGAGGAGGCCTCCTGACCCTCCAGAAACGTTGGACGTCTTTCCTCAAGGCCCGGCTGACGTGCTCCCTGCCAGAGTACGACTTCCACTTCAACGAGCTGCGCAGCGTCTTCGTGGTGCCCGGGGACACGCCGCAGGATACGTTCTTCTACGCAATCTTCGGCCTGGGCTGGTGAGGAATCGATCTGTTAAGACAGTCGAAGCGAGATCAAAGCATGAAACGGGCGAAGACGGGAACGGAAAATGTGGCAGACAGTCGATTTAAAAAAAAAATCATCTGTCTGCTTACGTTCAAATAAGTTCCCGCCTCAACATTAGTTTTGTTAGCCCATGTATAGCATGTGTCGGCGTTAAGCTAGCAGGACGTGTATAAACCGTTTCGTACTGGGCTGTGTGGAGTTTTCAACTCGTCTTTCCTCTTCCTCTCTAATCTGCTCCTTCCATCTCTGCCAGAACTCCTCCTGCGCCTTCCCATCTCTTCCCTCTTGCCATTTATCTTGTTATTTTCATCTTTTAAAGTAGGTGCGCCACTGATCTACTGTACTTCGACAGCGGTCGCCATGGTTACGCCATTTTTTTTTTGTCCTCTGCTCTCGCTCACTCCGCATGTGTTTGTTTCTCTTTTTTTTTTTGGTGGGGGGTTAGGAAAAACATAAAGGCGTCTGCGTTGTGTCGCTTCTCGCTGTCTGATGTCCAAAAGGCGTTCCAAGGGCCTTACATGGAGACGCAGGATTCCAACTGGAAGGAGTACAGTGGAAAAATACCTGACCCACGACCTGGAACGGTAAAAAAAAAAAAAAGTGCCACCTTGACTTTTAAATGCATGAACCTGCAAGGTCTTCTCATTTTTTATTTTCTTCACCCTATTTTAGTGTATCACAGACACCACGAGGGCCAAGGGCATCAACGTGTCCACCTCCCTACCCGATGACGTGCTCAACTTTGTCCGAAGGCACCCGCTGATGTCCCAGCAGGTCCAGGCTTTCGACCGCCGCCCCCTGTTGTTCAGGAGGACCACAGACTACACTCGCATGGCCGTGAATGTCGTCCAAGGCTTGGATGGGAACGAGTACCATGTGTTGTATATGGGAACAGGTGGGAAGCAGCTTGGCGTTTTATCTCCAGAGAATGCCGGCAATTTTTTTTTTTTTTTGAGTTTTCAAATGTTACGTAATTGGTTTATTAGATAATATATGATGATGTATGTGAAGGGTGCATTTTTGTGCCTTTCAGATGAAGGCTGGTTGCACAAGGCCGTCCACGTGGAGAGTCAGCTGCACATCATCGAGGAGCTGCAGCTCTTTGAAAAACCGCAGCCTGTGGACAATGTGATCATCTCAGTTGATCAGGTAGTGTGTCCACACCACACACACACACATGCACGGGTGTTTATTATTTGTTTGTTGCGTAACAGGTGAGCGTGTACGTGGGCTCCCCGTCAGGCGTAGTGCAGCTGCCCCTTTTCAGCTGCCGTCGGTACGCCTCCTGCTACGACTGCATCTTCGCCAGGGACCCCCACTGCGCCTGGAGCGGGGACCAATGCGTGGACGTCATGATGTCCACCGACAAGTACGTGCTCTTTCTCTGACTGACTGAGTGTGTGTGTGTCAGCACATTTTCCAAGGCATTTCACAACAGGGCGACTTCCCGTTTTAACCAAAGCAAATAATACGAATCGAAAACATGCGCGGATAGGCCGATACGCTTGTGTGCGTGTTTATCAGGTGATCAGAAAAAAAAAAAAAAAAGCCGCCTATCACCTTTCGCCTCACCTCAAACAACAGTGTGCCCTGTCACAGCGGCCTTTTTCCGAGAAGTTACGTAATCCCTATGTTGGCTGAAACAAGCATGAGCTGAAAGTAAACACAACGTGCAGCTCTTTTACTCCAAGGAAATTGGAAACGCTAGCCAGCTAAAAATTTTTTGTTCTTTATTGATCATATTGGTTAGCTGAACTTTAGCAGAAAGCGCTATTAGCATATACACAATCCAGAACCTGTGTTACATAAACATACGGAGTTAGCAGTTAAATCTTAAAACACAACCGAAAAAAATATTTAGATATTTAGATTGCACTCATGTGTTGTTTTCTCGCCCCTCGAAGATCCACGTTGATCCAGGACATCCAGCAAGGCAGCAGGGGCTGTGACGACTCTCAAACGGGTAGGTAGAATTCTCCCGAAAGTTTCCTATCGATCAATACCGGTGATGAAAGTCAAACCAAAAACAATGCACGGAGTTTCCATTTTTTTGAAAGCTGATTATGCACAAGCTGCTCTCCTCTGTTCTTTTAATCCCGTTGTGAGAGAGATCTGCTTGATATTCATGGCAGGGGAATGCTGACTCCTTCCTCGCACTTTCAATCTGATCAAATGTGGCAGCTTCTTGTTTTGGCCTGTGCTAGGTGATAAGAAGGCTAAAAGTAAAACGAGTTTAAAACTTTGGACGGCCTTTGATGTAAAATATGCGCCGGCTGACAAGGAACTGTTGGATGAAATTTTCACGAAGGGCAAAATGTCGACAGGGATATTTTTTAAAAAAGGATCTTGCCCTACCTGTGTTTAAAAAAAAAAAATCATGAGCTAGCATTTTTCTAGCTCTGCACCGAATCACAATTTTTGAATCATCTCAACGTTTCTCCCTTTTCCAGAAGTGCCCACGCGCAGCCGCTCGGTGCGAGTGGGCGACGACGTGCTGCTGCAGTGCGAGCTCAGCTCCAACCTAGCCGCGCCGCTGTGGACGCTAGGCGGCCAGGAGCTCCACGGCTACGGCCTCAGCTCCGGCTTCCGGACCGGCACCGACGGCCTGCTCATCATCCGAGCCCGCCGAGACCAAAGCGGCCTTTACACCTGCTACAGCGTGGAGAACAACATCCAGGTCGCCGTGGTTACCTACAACGTCACCGTTTCTCCCGACTCGGCTCCTTCGCCCGTGGGAAACCCTCGCAGCCACTTCAACCCCGCGACGCCCGCTCCCTCCGAGCTGCCTCGGATGCCGCACTCGGAGCTGCTTTCCGCCAAGAACATGGAAACCATGTATCTGTCCCTCATCACCATCCTGGGCAGCCTATGCGTGGTTCTCGCCGTGGTGCTGTTCTACGTGGGCTTCTGCCTGCGGGTTGGCACCCGAGGGAAGTACTCGCTACCCACGGCGGCCGCGGCGTACCCGAGCGGGAAGAGAGACCGCAGGAAACAGCAGCGAAATTCCACCCACTTGGAGCTAAAGACCATCTCCAGTAACGGACACGGCGTCCGCAACGGCGTCTCCAAACCACCAAACGTCGACGAAGGAGGCTTCCTGCAAATCGTCCCGGGCGAGGCTTACACCTCACCCAACGAGGAGAAAGCATCCCCGCCGCCTGCCCCGCCGCTGCCCGTCACGCCGGAGAGCAACATCCCCAACGGGTTCTCGGCGACCCTGCCTAGCGTCTTGCGGCGGATGAACGGCAACAGCTACGTGCTGCTCACCCAAAGCGACATGTCGGACTGCTCGTCCATTTCCGAGGAACTCAACAGGATCTTCGAGAAGCGCAAATGCACTCAGGTGACGGCCAGGCCGGACGAGAGCTCGGTGTAGCCCGGGGGACGGGAGACTCGCTTTGCTCAAAACTTTGGGGGTATCAAGGGAATGATGGCAAAATTGTGAAATGGAGGTGCCGAGAAAAAAAAAAACATTCTACCTCACTTCATTTGTTTCCTGAGGCACACTTGCGACCTCTCTGGAATTAGGATTGGAAAATTCCAGGTGGTTCAGATCATGAAAAATGGATGTAATCCTTTATTTTCTTTATTTAATTTTTCTCTTGCTCGAGTTCAACTGGTGGAGCGTGCCCACGATTAACCAGTCACCAAAAATTCCCCATCTTAAATTCCCGTGGAAATTTACCAGAAACTCGATCCTTTGCAACCCTAAAGCTGGGCTCAAAGGAAGATGGCAGCTAGCTAAACTTTGTAAGCATTAACTCTGTACAAAAATGACCCTATGCATTTTTAAAATGTGTCACATTCACAATTTTTATTAGACTCTACTCACGATTAATAAATTTGGGCACTGATCATATTGTGACATCCTGATTCTTGTGACGGAGACGACAGGTTCATTCACAAAAATAGTTAGTTGGGCTTTTGTGGCAAATTTCCAGAAGGCACTTTAAATTTAATATTTAAGTGAGTTGATATTAAGTAATGGTTGCAAAACAATCCAGAAAAATAATGTATTATTTCAATGCTGTATTGTTTTATTTGAACCTGCAGTTCTTAAAGGTTCTAAAGGACATCAAGCCAGAGGGAATTTTGAATTTACGAGGAAAACCATCCACAGATGTTACACAAGATGAACAGAAGGACATTACGGAGGCGGGAGAGTGAGGCAGGGTCAGTGTTGAGGCCGAGGTAATTCTTATTTTTTTATTTTTTTTATTTTACTGTTCTTGTGTATTATTGTGCAAATGTCAAAATTTGACGCATTAGTGTTCCCACACAGAATATATTGCCATCTTAAAACGATCGGAAATGTGGTTCATCTTAATCCATTCCAGCCCCCAACATTTATAACATTTTTTTTATTAAATATGGACATTATAAAGTATTGTAATATATGAAAACATTTTGCAAACGTAATTAAATACAACCGTTTTTGCATCGTGATTTCGTGGACATAATGCTGATCTTGTGCCAGCCTTGACCACTAGGGGACAGTATAATACATAATTATAATCTGAATCAACGATAATGGTCAAGCATGTAAAGAACACACAAGGATTGACAGTTGATCACGGAATAAAATGAAAGTTACGTACCACCACACCACTTTTTTTTTTTAGCTAAGACGCTATATCTAAGCTGTTAAGTGTAAAATTGACGTGATAAAGTATTTCATGAACTGAGCAGCATGCTCTTAACTCTGTGTCAATCTCTTATGACTTACCTTGTTATTGCCACGTGTTGTTTTTCTTTTTTGCATCTTCCTTTCCTCTCTTGTGTCCTTAACTCTTTCTCACTGACACCAATAATGACAGAACGCTGTTTCATTTCAAATAAACTTTCTCCTTCAACCTTCCGTCATCTCCTCGATGCTCGTCTTTTACTTTTTTGGGGATTTAATTTTCAAATTTAAGTCCCTGAATTCATTTGATGCCACGTGACCTGATGTTGTTGATGACAATTTGCCATGACGTCATAATGGGTTTGTTGGTACCGCAACAAAACCTCAAGTGTTGTCACACATTGTAAACACATGATTAGGCGCACACGCCACTCTTAAGTCCGACTTGTGCTGCCGTGTTATTTCTGTCAAGGCCTCTCCTCCAAAACAGGGCAAGCAGGAAGTGCCAGTTCTCACTCGTTTTGTTTTTCTCCGCCGGCAAAACGGGTGAATTTGTTTTTTGTGTGTGTGGGGGGGGTTCGATTCATTTTGACAGTTCTTACCTGTTTGTCTTCACCTTGTTAAAGAAACAGCATGTCAATTTTGGAGATGGATCAAAACGGCTTTACATCGTTGTGGTTCGTAAAATAAGATCCCCGGGGAGAAGAGTATTAGAAATAGATTTCAAACATCAAGAATGAACTTCAGGGAGGGTGTGGAAAGCGATTATTAGACACAATTGTGCTTAATTGTACTATTTGTAAAACTAGATGTTAACCATTGTTATTCTATTTGCCTATAGCCCATGTATGCAAAATATTTAAATAACTGACAAATATTAAATGCAACTGCACATGTATTTGCATTTTACTTAGGAGTAAATTATTTGAATGAAACTACTTTGCACTGGAAAAAGGCTAGGTGGGAATGCTTACAGGCACACTTGATTTCTTTGTTTCGTTAATTTTTAATAGATTTGAAAATTAATTTGATTTTGGATTTTATCAACAATAAAAATGTGAATTAAATCAATTTTGTAATAAAGCTGTCAGAGAAAGGTAAGCTTGTTAGACCGTTTTCAAAAGTGACTTGTTTTATGCTCATATTGCGACATCTAGCGGTCAATCAAATTCAAGCTGAAGCACTTCAGCTTCTGTCCACTGGAGGTCACTAAAGGCATATTTATGGGTACAACTGAATTAGACGTCAGCTTTCCTGAATAAATGAGTGATTTGCGGACCAGGAAGGTGGGGGTTAAAAAGTAGTACTTTAATAAAAAAAAATAAAAAAACGTGCCATTGTGGAAATCTTCCCAGACCAAAAGTGTTGTTACTATTGTTTTTTTAAGCAACTTTTTGCTCCTGGGGTGAGAAAAAGATCAATTTGTTTTCCTAATTCAGAATTCATCTAAAAAAAAAATGAAGAACGTGATGATATCCACGTCCTTCCCTCGGTAGTTTGAATAAGTGACTAATCTCAGCGCAATTTTTGGCCCACTTCACTTTCTGCGTGCGCGCAGTGAAACAGATGTGTGTATAATTGAGTTACTGCAGGCAGCTCCAATCCAATGGATTAAAGCTCATCTTTGTGTGTTTACCTCCCAGTGGACACGGTGGTTTGACCCACTTATGCGCCACGCATATCTGCACATCCGCCCTGCACTAAATCATAGACACATCGACTGTGGTTAAAATAAAAAAAGTGCAATTAAGATCCTGTGATGTCCTCTGATGTGGGCAAGGAGAGGCACAGTCATTAATTGAACAAGACATATTAGGCCACACCCCTTAAAGGCACGTCCGACACTTTGTCTCAGTACTCCTTCCCTTGTGGCAAATCTCTAATGTGATTCAAATTAATCACACACACACACTGACACGTGCTTTTAATAATTTCTCAGAGCTCCACTGTAATAGTACGCCAATATTTTTATAGCCCTGTTGTGCTACGGAACGGAGCAGCCTGGAGTGATCCCAATTTGCAAAGAAAAAAAAAACCCATAGAGATGTGGTGGCTTAAAAGAAGTCATTACCACATATTCTTGCAGTATCAAGACTTTTCTCCTTCGAGATAAACGGGATTGTAACATTAGAAGTTTTTCCCCTTAAAAATGACTTTTTCCGATATGCCTCGTAAAATTGGGACTATTCGCAGCATAACAATAAAATGCTGATTCATCATGTTTGCTTTAAATTCTGAGCTCCACTAACTGAAAAAAAACCTCATAAGCCTACTTTATTGCTTTATATTCAATTTGCATTTCTTTAATCTACATCTGACTGCAAATGCAAAGAATTATTATTATTATTTTTTAAGATGTTTTTGGCTGTCATACTGTATGCTGATGGGGTCACAAAGTTTAATATGTCACAAACTCCATGGAGGTCATGTGCCGGGCATGGCGCAGTTGAACAGTTGGCCACTTATTAAAATGTATTAAGAGCATCTGGATGGAGAATAAAAGAGGAGGATCAAAGTAGCGTCTGGTGACCGAATATATTCCACATCCCCCCCCCCTCCCACTCCTAAGGAGCAAATATGAAATAATCATTCCCTCTCATGTTGGAGAAAGTGAGCCGTCATGTAGATCAACCTCGACAGTGACGAGATGAGACGCTGTGCTTGTACGCAAGCCACTCAATATTGGATGAGTTGGGAATGAAGCATTTCACGCTACACTGCACACCCTTTTCATCAGACCATTATGAAAATATGCAAATTAACTCGCCACGATCATGTGCGCCTCTAATTGATGCATTGTTGTTGTTGTTTTTTTTTTAAAGGGACCAAACAATGGCTTCATAGTTTGTTGATGAGAATTTACATTTTGTTTTAGTTGCAAATTAAATTAAATTAAATTAAATTAAATTAAATTAAATTAAATTAAATTAAATTAAATTAAATTAAATTAAATTAAATTAAATTTGGTTGACATGTCTACGATGGATAGCTTTACAGAAAAAATATTTTGGTAGCATCCTTTGGAATTCTTTGAAAATTCAGCCCCTTAAACCATTCACTGCCAGGCCAGTTAAAATGAAGTTTATAATGGCAGTTAAGCAACGTGAAATTTAAAATTTGAAAAAAAAAAGCCTCATGAAGTCAGGCCTGAACATGAATAGGAAATCTGCCATTTTGAAAACAATCAACTGGGTTATTTCCAAAATTGATGCACCACCATAAAACCGAAAACTAATATGTGACTCCACTATTCCCAATTTCCTTTAACCTCCGCACACTCGCATTTCGTCCTCCATTGAATGCATCATTCAAGTTTCCCACTCAGGTGTGGGAGTGCAAGGACCCATTCATCACACTCGAAAAAAGCCAGAAGCAATCGCTGCTTAGCCTCAAGGCAATCGGCCTTATTTGTGGCTGCTTTTTGAGTCGTCATCCGCTCGGCAGTAGGAGGTGTTTGTTTGCTATTTATGAATCACGCCGAGGCAGAAGGTCGGGCTTCGGTCAGGTGTCTGGCGGAGGGGCGAAGACCCTCGAGGTGGGCGACAAAGCATGAGTGAGTCATATGATCTGCTACCTTGGCCTTCACACACACTCACCAAAGAGGATTGGGAACAAAAGCTGAGTGTGTTCTTACTGCAGAGTCATGAGCGCCAGCAATTCCTTAAGAAGCTTTTTTTTTTTTTTCCATTAATGCTGTAAAAGTCTCAATATGAAGTTCACCTTAAATGTGATTCAAAGAGGGAAAAAAAATCATCTTAAAAATATTTGAATACCTTCTCTTATTTTGTATTGAAAAAATACACAGAATTAAAAGATCCAGGTGGATTTTGGGGATACTAAAGGACTTATTTGTTTCGACCCTTTTTAATCGCCTCCAGCTCGAGATGGGAGGAAAAAAAATTTCAACGCCCACCGCGACATGATGGAGTCGACTTTAAGAGGCGGCCCGGCGGGGATTCACATTCACATTTGCACGTTGCTCATTTCAGCTGGAAATCATATTAGCCTTGGCGGGCTTGAATTGAAGCGTGGAGAACATTTAAAGGAGAAGAAGAAGCGCAGAAAAGGAAGCCGTGGACAGACGGACGCACAGTAAACGATCAAACGGACGAAACTTGAAGGCATCGGATGAAAGCGCAGGAGATGTCAGTCACGTCCTTGGCCGTGACGGGGGAAATAAAAATGTTCACGGAGGAGGGGGGCTAGGTCACTGAGAGTTCAGCATCCTCAAGATCAAACCGGTCAAGGTGATGCACTGATCAAACGCAATCAATCGATTAATCAATCGACCTTACACGTTGTGCAGTTCATCTTGTCAGAATTTTGGAGGAATATCATTCTCTTATGTGACCTATTGACCTCTTTATTGACTATCTCACGATCGATTGATCTATCATATACATATCTCCTGTTTCTCTGACCCCCCCACCCCTCGGTGGAAATCATCCCCTGTAATCTTCTAACACATGACATCATTGTCGTTATGTCTCCTCTTTCACAGATAAATCTGGCAGGTGGCGGCCATTGTAGCCAGGAGAAAGGCTCTCATATTGAGTTTCCCGGCGTGTGAGGCAGCAGGATGTAGCGGGCGGGGGATCTCACCTACCTGCAAGTTCAAAGCCCTTACCATGACCTCCACCAGATAGTCCTGAAGGCCCAAAAATACATATTTAATTTTGAATTTATAAAATAATTTCTTGATGTTAACCATTAAAAAAATTTATTAACTGTTTTCCACTACAAGTGCCACTTTTGGCCTAATATGCCCACCAGTTTTGCCTTACTAGTTAGTATTCAAGTGTTTATTCTGTGGCAGCGCCCCCTGGCGGAAGCTCTAGCGATTTCACTCAACCGAGCTTTAACTGCGTGACCCCGCCCCCCCACATTTTCCAAGCGGGCTCCCCGGGTGAGCACGCCGAGCACTCTCAGCACTCGAGCAGCTTCAGCCTGAGCCTTTTTGGACGACAACGAGCTGGAGAACCGCCCGCGGTGGGAGACACTTCGGTGCAGGAGATTAACCCAACAGAACTCGCTTTAAAGAACGGCGAGAAAAGTGGAATGTTATCGTACGGTTGCCACGGAAGTTTCTCTCGGATATACGACCAAGTGTCGTGGTCATTGTTGAAATTGTTGTCCGGAGCTTGAAGACATCTTGTTTGAGGTGAGTCCAACATTCGCTGTTTGTCAACGAAATAATGACTTGAGGCTTATTTAACGCTAATATATTGTAGTGTTGCCTCTAATTGTTTGTGGTTTGGAAAAATTAACTTAATAAAACTAGTATGGGGTTTAATAAGAATTCATGACAACGAGGTGCGCTTGTTTAGGGGTTTACAAAATCAGGGTTGGGGACCTAAAATGGCCCCTTGATCAGGTTGTTTTGTTATATATATATATATATATATATATATATATATATATATATATATATATATATATATATATATATATATATATGTTGTTGTGGCCCCAGGTGAAAATATTTTGTCTTATAGTCACGTCCCTTGTATTTATGTAATTATTTGAGTGTGATAAACAATTATTTATTTTGTCCTGGTGATTTTGTGTGTATGTGTATATTCCACGTCATCTGAGTAGTTTGTCGTCAATCTGACTGGAAATCTGTGACTAGTCCAGTGTTTTATTTCTGTGTTGTGTTTTTAATTAAGCGCTCAGTGTGTGTAACCAGACACTATTAGCTCCACATGCTATGTGCAGCTGTTAGCGTACACACACAAAGTTCCAATGTGATTGAGACTTCTGATCCCTCCAGCTGTTTTCTGTTCTTATGAAAGCCAAGAGCACTAATGAAGAGGTGGAAGGTCAACATAGATGCCGGCGAACACCGTTTGTTTTCATGATCCCAGGCTGGGCTTACTTTAATATATAGATTACTTTGGAGTTGGGATGGAAGCCTACCAAGGGTCATAAATAAATAAAGAATCCCCGACAGAGTATCTCTTCTCATCTGCGTTGAACTCGCAACGCTTGATGTGATTGGTGGACATCAGATTTGTTGTTGAGGAAAAAAAAAAGACATATGCAAACTGCATATGTATTTTTTTTTTCACCTTTACAGTACAGCACGTGCTTCAACTTCTCATCTTGATAGCGTTACATCACCTCTCCATGGGAATTCTCAAGTATCATTCCGCCTCACTACCAGGAGACCCCATATCATTCTTGGTCTATCACCAAAGCACAGGCTGGTGGGGGGTCAGGGGGGGTAGGGAGACGGTATGGTGGGACACAGGGGGATTTGCTGGCGCTGGTACGAGGTGATAACTGAGCTCCAGGTTGCAGCAGATTAAGAAGAAGGCTGGCGGGAGGCGGGCGTGCCACTGAGTGTGCATTCTAATCATCTCCAAGATGTCGAGCGAGAGCACCACCACGGTCACGGTCAAGTCGGTGATAGCGACGTGACGGCAGAATCGTAAAACTGTCATTGTTGCTTGTGGTGTCGTATACTCCCAACCGGAGCGTTTCCGTAGCTAACGTCTCGGTAAGGCCGATATTAGCGCTTTTAGAATCGGCAAAATTCAGGCGATTTTTCATAAAAAAAAAGAACAGATCTGAAATATTGAAAAAAAAAAAACATTTATCCCTATTTCGGTTTTAGACAGCTGAATTCACAATTGATGCAAAACCGTCGCCGCTTCCACTCTGATGGCGTGGCGCCGTCTGTTCAAGACCCCCGGCGGCAGCTTTTGCATAACGCGCTCATTAGCTAAACGACAAGCTTGTCGTCTGCGCTTTCGGGAGCCATGTTGCGTAACCAGAGTAGAACATGGCGACCATCGCTGGCAAGCCAAACCCATTTGATGCTCGGCCGCCAGGGGGCAGTATAACACAAAAGTACAGTCCATTTCAGCTCTTTGCAGAGGATAAAGAATATACTTGTAGGCTTGCAAGTGCTGGATGGATTTTGCACACTTTTCTAGCCTTTTATAATGTGCCGTTAACATTATTCCTATCTTTTGATTTGTAAATATTCCCCCCTTCCCCCAGCTATTTGCAGAAATGTTGTTTTCATGATGTAATGCCGATTATGAATGCCAGGAAACTCCACCCCACACCGCTCTTACTTTGGTCTCCTCTTTGCGGCAAATACCAAAAACTCTTCACGCGTGTATATGTTGTGATGTCACAATGAGCTTTACTATCTCTACTCAATGTGTGTGCAAGTTTTTTTTTTTTTTTTGCTAGCTACGTTAAAGCTCCCAGTTGTGCTTCTTAAGTCCCCTCAGCTGTCATGTGTCGAACATCACGTCATCGTGGACAGCTGTGAGAATATTTTGGAGAAAGGTTCTCTGTGTCGCACGCCCTAGCTAACACAACAACTGTAAGCTGCCATTTTGGGGTGAGCTTTCCAAATACAAAGCCTTAATTCTCATTTCGTTAAATAAGATCTTTAATAGAAAAGCCTCGTTTTGATTCAGTGAAGCTCGAAAGTCCAAAGCACACTAATAAGCATATTGGACATTTAATACATTGTAAAGATTGAATAATTATAGGTTTACAGCTTTTTTTATTATCGTGTCACATAAATTATTGTTTCATCGGCGATGGAGTCGATGGCGCTCCACGAGCTTTATTGTTGATGTCTTTTACAGGCAGAACAAATAGCGCTTATAAAAATGGCGTCCATTGAATTTTAAACACAGCAAGATCAAAAGGAAAATAGCGCCGGGCGTTTTTGTTTTCCATCAATTCCCCGCGTCCACCTTTTGTGCTATTCGACAGCTTCTTAATCAGCACGAGCCCTCTGAAGCCGTTTCGGCGGGGTTGAGTTTATTCCCTCATTAAATATTTAAAACCGTACGAGGATATTAAATTTGCGTTGTCCCGGGGACAACTCCATTAGCCACTTCACATTTAACGTGCTTGTTGGAAAACGTTGCCAAGCGCCGCTGCAGAAGTCTGCCAACTGCTCGCTAGCATCCATTAGCGGGGCCGGTCGGAGCGTATTTGCTCAACTCGGCTTCTTTGCTGAAACGGCATCTCAGCCCTGCATCCGTCTTAGCCCGTACTTGGTCCTAGCTAAAGCGGTCTCGCGTGTCGCCGAGTGTCAGGAGGCTGATGTACGAGCCCCCGAATGACCCATGCTGAAACAGCAGACCACACACACACACACACACACGGTTGATGGATGAGGGGAATCGGGCCGGGTACGGAGGCCCGGCACCGGAAGATCCAGATGTTTTTATTTGAGATGCGCTGATTTATTATCCACTATTGTTTCCTCCTTCTTTGGCTCGGCAGCGTAACATTGAGTGATAGCTCCATCCGTTTGTTGATTTCCAAGAGGGCTAGATCCTCCTTCACATGTACTTGGCTGGCTGGAAAATATACAAACGGTCATAAACGCAGCTGCCAGTAAGCCGTTTATAAAAAACAGACTGTTCAGGTTTAAGGTTAGTGCGAATCATAAATAATTCCCAGACATTTTATGGAATCCAAGACTCGCTTTTGTGTTTCTAGCTTCAGCTACTTGTTGGCTAACGAGAAGGTGTAAACGGGTATCCGGTGCTTGTCTCGCATGGCGAGAAATCCAAAGATATTAAATTGAAGCCAAAAAAAAAACAACTTAACTTCTGCAGCTGTCCTTTCTTTCCATTGTAAAAAAGAAAAAATGGATTTGCTGATTCAGCAGAATGATCTTTTTCAGGATGTTACACCTCCTAAGAGGTAAGCAAGCCAAGATGTGTTGACACCCGATTGTTTGCTCACAAATCCCCTCGGCCAAATTGGAGGATGCGTCTGCCAAATGACCCTGTGGCAAGATCCCTCCAGGACCCCCCACCCCCACCCCCCCACCCCGACCCCTTCCTGTGTCAGCTGACTGGCGGGTTTGTCTTGTCAAATCTCCAGAGGCGCCTGTGAAGTTTGCCTGATTTCCTGCACCGTCGAAAATGTTGGGGCCAACCGTTCGTTCTTAACAGCCGACGTGTGTTTTCATGAGCGTCTTGGGATTCCGTCCCAGCTTTGGTATCCGTAACATAACTCCCACTACCCTAACCCTCCCCCTCGTGAATTCCCAAGACATCCCAGAAGGCCCTGGATGGCGTCCCGGAACATTTGGCTGTTGTCTAACATGTTTTATGAAGTGATAAGACATCATTTCACCAAGCTGTAAAGTTTACTGAGCCGTGCTACGGTTGGGGTAGGACCTTGAGGGCGGAGCTTAATAAGTTTGACAAAAGGGTTTTGTACCCCAACAAAATAGAACCAAACAGAGAGACCATACAGATTTTGATCACTCATTTGATTTGGTGTCATCAAACCTGCTGACTCATTTGCTGACCATCTCCGGTTTCAAAAAATTGGAGGAGGACGTCTTGTGTGTGATCAGCAGAAAACTGAAATCAAGTTCTCAGCAGGAGATGCGCCGAGTGTGTCTTTGTGGGCTGAATTCTCAATGAACTCCACCAAAAAATTCTTTTCCCAAGCTTCCCTCTGGCATTTGATATTGAAAAGATGTATTGTCTTCTCAGGCCTTTGATATTCATATCATATCAAGCTGGGGACAAGGGGAACCTCGCTGGGTTCTTTGGCGTTCCCCCTCTGTCCAAAAGTGGGTCAAAGTTTATTGGAGCGTCACGTCTGAGTAGGGGGCTTAGGGGGCGTCCTTCGTACCAGGGACCACCCTCCGCTTTGCTGTCTTGTATCAAAGGACTGCCAGTCATGAGTTAGTCGTTTGCGAGTCAACCTCGTGGATGATTCCGGACCGCATGCCCTCAGTAATAAGGCTTCTCTGTTATTCTGGTTACACCATAGGTGTCAAACCCGAGGCCCGGGGGCCCAGATACGGCCCGCCACATCATTTTATGTGGCCCGCCAAGACAAATTGTGCGTCGACTTTGTGTCAACACTAAAGTTGCAAATTGTCTTCACTTTTAAAAAAACTACAGATATCGCTAGCTTTGACCTCTGACCCCTTTGAGCCGACTTCCTTTAATACGTTTTCAATGTATTCATTTCTTGGTTTTGCTGAGAAACTGTCGTAGGACAACCTGATGAAGGTAAAGAAGAAAAAGAGGAAGAGGGTATCGGATGAAATGAGAGCAGTGTCGTTCTGTCTCATTTTCCGGGCTGGGAAGGGATTAGCATCACTTACATAACACTCGCCCCTCTTTAACTAGTTACCCCCCCCTCCCCAGCCTTCTCGCAAAACCACACGGTTGCCGACGAAAAATAAAGTCTCACGGCACACCTTTCAAACAAAAAGCGGCTTTTCAGGTTCATTGTATACATTCTGCCCTCTAGTGGAAGAGCGTGTTATTGTTGTGTTTACGGTTTTGAATTGTTACGTCGTTGCTGATGTTTTTAATCAATATTAGGGGTGTTTTGGAATCAAATATGCTATCGATTAATCTATCGAATAATCGGGGAATTGTATAGAAGTGAGTTGAGGAGCACAATTTAGACAGAAATGCTGCCCTCTTGGGGCACCTATAGCCAATTACACCACCGTATTTTACGGCGATTGCAGATTTTGGTGTTGTTTTCGGAGATGTTGAAGGGATGGAAAAACGATTTTGGAAGGATGAGCACATGCGTGTGTGTGTTTGTGAAGCGAGCAGAGCATAAACTTCAAAAAGAAAATCTCCACGCAAGTTAGGCATATAAAGAAAAAGGGAAAAAAAAAGGGGATGGGGGAGTGTTGGGGCTGGATGATAGTCTATTTATAGTTTATCCCTGCTGCTGGGTTAGACCGCCTGGCCTAGTGCAGCATAGCTCAGCATCCATGTCAGTCCTCGTGTCAGTCTACATTAGCTTTGCACACACACACACACACACACACGATTACTCTGAGGGCGTAAAAACGGCTGTCATGCAAACGTAGGAGCATTGACCTTTGCCACTTAGTTGTGAGTTAAAAGAACCCACATAGTTTTAGTTTTTTCCTCAGTATGTGGAAATTGGGTTTTTATTTATTCAGTATACTTATAACACTTTAAATGCGACAAGGACTTTCCCGCTACTGTTGACGTTGGTGACTCATGGCGGCTTTCACAGACAAGGACCTCCTTTGTGCGTGCACTTAAACTCATGGACAGAATGTCATTCATTGGTGTAAATGCGTTCACAATCCACGTGTGAAACGGTCTGCTTTTCATCGCAGCTCGCTCCACATCAATTCCGCCAAAATTGAAATGGGATGGTCGTTCCATCTGTTTTGGTGACACCATCGGCACGTGAATGTGTGTGTGTGATTGGCATTCACGGGGAAACGTGACTTGGCTACGGCAAAATAGGCCTCGCTGAAGTCTTTTCAAGTCGTTTCTTTTGAAAGCTCCTCGAAACCGGCGGAGACAGACGCTGACAGATGCTGCAGTCGAGTGCCTCGTGGCAACTTCAGCCGTCCGTTTCATTTGCTTTTTTGAACGCAGGCGTCTGTTTGTAGGAAAGAGTTTGGGAGAATAAAAAAAAAAAAAGATCCAGACAGACAGAAAGAACAGAAGACGTGCGAATGAAAGAGCAGCTACGGCGACAGATGCACAAAAAGTATAAATGGAAATATTCCAGACGCCTTTTTTGTTTGTCCTATCTCTTTTATTTCTACCGAGCGGTCACCTTTACCGTCTGGCGGATTTGCACACTGAAAACGTCTTATTTTCCAAAATGGAAGCAGTCTACTGTAGTTCCATAAACAGTGCTAGGGGGCGCTATTTATTTTATTTACTCCAAGTGGTGCCTTGACATCCAAATTTAGTTATTGTGGCCAAAGCGAGGAATGATTGTCGTCAGAATTCCGCCCTCTAGCGGCTCAAGGTGGAAGTGCATCAAACATGACTTTGGTTTCTTGTTCATTGCCGTGCACTAACAAGACAGGAGTGAAATATAACCCGCAGATGGATCTGTCAGGGCAGCCACTCGCCAACGCCGGTTCCCACACATCTTTTTCTTTACCGCCAAGATGAATGGCTCTCATTAATCACGGCCGTTTGTCTTGTGTCGTAAGTTTGGAGGTCAGTTGATTAAAGCTTGTTCTCGGCTCGGTTGCCAACCCCGAGCTTCTCCCCTCTGCTTTGCTTCTTGTGATGACTCGGGCATCTTCTGCCACGTAATCCCCGTCGAATAAAAGTCGGGAATTGAAGCAGCAAATCATGTTTTATGTACGCGTGCTTACACAATGTAAGCGGGCTGGAAAAGTGGGCCAAGCATCACACGGGGCAAATTATGACAACAAAGGAGCTTGCCTTTTTTTTTTTTTTTTTCAACATTACAACAAGCAGCCGTGGAATACATTAGAACATTCCTGCTCGTTTGAGCAACAAAAAAATAAAAATAGGACACAATACACTTTTTAGCACATTGTAAACGACCCCCCCCTTGGCAAAATTATTAGCGTAAAATGTAAAGAAATGTAATTTTTTTTTGTAATTCTCACGGGGTAATTTATGCCCCTTTGCGAGACCTTGAAGCCCAACTCGCAACCTCCTCAAAGGAGGTAATGATCGCTCCGCCATTTTCCTCTTGACTTTTTTGATTGACAGCTCCCACTTTCTCCTTCAACCTTCTCCTGCCAAGATGGAGCGGCATAACTCTCCAAAATGGCAGAATGCTTTAAAGACCCGGGCTGACCTTCTACAAGATGCGTGACCGCGAACGTCTCCACGACGAGGAGCGTAACCTTGCTAACCGTCAAAGTTGGCACCAGATCCTCGTTTTAAGTGCGGTGACCGCTGTGAGGACATATGTTGCCGCAGCCTTGTAATCTATCTAACAGTAGGATTAATAGTCTCACTCTAATCTACCATCAGACCCTCAAGCGGGCAGGGTGACGCAAGGTTACACGGCTTTTGATAATCAGAAGATCGGAATCTGGTCTATTGGTGAGCAAGGCTCAAAAACAAAATGGATGACAGGTATGGCAATTATCAATCCATATATTCATTTTTACCGAATCCATCCGATTGCTGACCAATCAATCAACCTGCTACCTGACTAATACTGGAAAAAAAATTAATAAGTGAAAAAAGTTGGTGCAGAATAAATGTAAACGAGTTAAATCATCTTGCAATACGCATTGTCGCCAGATAGGGGCAGTATTACCCACTCGCAATCCTCACCTGCTTTCTGCTTCCATAATAATTAGCATACATCTGAATAAATTTATTTGTTAATCTGTGGAGGTTATGATTCATTTCAGTTCTGAAATTTCACCCCAAAGCCATTTTCATCACTAATTTGATTTGTTCATGGAAATTGGGGCCCGAGTCTTTGAAAGAGGGTCGGGTTTGGGTGTGCATGTCACTCAGAATACAGGTTGAGCCTGACCTTATCAACTCACGGGGGGGGGGGTTCTGAGATTTAGATAAGCGTGTGCGGACAACAACACAACGGCAGCTGTCTTTCCATCCTCCTTCCAGCGTTTCTCCATCACAGGCTTCCTTGTTTGCTCGTGTCCGGGCCCAGCTGTGCCCGTCCTTCAGTAGACCGGAAGGATTTGTGTTGACATGGTCCCTCTCGTAGTACAAATGGCTCACTGTCTTTTATTTTCGGTCGGGACCCTCTTTTGTTTGTGTTTTTTTAAATTAAGAACAACAGCACTGTAGGCTATAAAAAGAGAATGTAAAAGAAATGGTTTAATGATAGTGATAGAAAAATCGGTCGGGATTGGGGAGTAGTTACTGACTGTCCATTTCACTCCTGACATTTTTATTTCTTTACACACGCTGAAATTCAAACGCACACGCACACAGGCGGGCTCAAAAGCTTTTTTGTGTTACTCTTGGTGACGAGGTGGCCCGTGTTAATGGCACCAAAGTGCCGAGCGGGAGAGCTAAAGTGAACTTTCTTCTCACTTGTTGACCACCAAGGGACTCGTGCGAAGTACATGTAAAGTTTAAGTAAAAAGTTGAAGTGGAAAAAGCACACACACACGTCTGCTCTTGTTCAACATTACTCAGCTCTTACTGGTTGTCCACTTTGGCACTTTCAGCACCGTGTGTGTGTGTGTGTGTGTGATCTGTAAATAGCCTGATGCTGAAACAGTTGGTGCATTAATCACGTGCATTAGCAGGAGTCAGCCTCGTTTCAGCATCCCGACGGCGGTGGATCAGGTTGCACAAAGAAAGCCTCGGCGTGTGCTTCTTCACTCTGCTCATCTACGAAGAAAGACGTTTGAGCATTTATCTTTTATGACGGAAATCCAGTTGAGCCTCCATGAATTACTAGTTGGGGAGTGTTACTAGCGCGGTGATAGTTGACTTGTTAAGTTTAATTGCGCCACAAGTCGAGCCCATTGTGGGAAAAAATTTTTTTAGGAGACGGTGGTTTAAAAAAGATATCAAATAAACGCTCACACGGCTTTCCGTGCATCCCGTTTTTATCGGCGATTATGATTCGCTTGGTAAACCAACGCCCTCGCTCACCTCCGAGATGGAACGTTATGTAATTTATCCCACGTGGGTTCATCGTTCCGCCCTCGCCGCCTACCCCCCGTTGTGAAGCTCCTCACCTTATTAATGTTAATGATTTCAACACAGAGTGGTGGGTGATGATGATTTAATGTAAATCCTTGAATACACTCAGTAAAAAAAAAAAAAAAAAAACAGACATGATCTTATGCGGGAGTTGGTAGAAAGACGTTGGTCCAAAAATGGAAGTTGGAGGTGTGTGTGGGGGGCAGTAAAAGATGGAAACAAGAGGAAGAAGAGGGGGGGCCGTTAGACAAAAGTGAGGGAGGGAGCAGGAGGAGTGAGTTGGGGGGGTGGGGGCGGTGCTAATGCAGGCAAGAGGGGAGGCAGCGCAGAGAGGAGTGCGAGCAGGACAGGAGAGGAAAGAAAAGAAAAGAGGGGCGTCCGTTTTTGAAAAGTGTCAGGATATGAAGAAGTGGCGGAGTGACGCAGAGGCGGCGGCGCCGGGGAGACGTTAACGCGGCAGCACCCGGACTCATTTTGACTTTCCCACCCGAAAAGGAGCACAGAGGCAGAGATGCAAGGCTCTCACCGGGGTGAGTGTTTGCATAATCTAACGGCTCCGTGTGTGTGCGTGCGTGTGTGTGTGTGTCGTAAAAAAAAACTCCAAAGTCGCCATTTGCATGAAGACAAAGTTTGCCGAGGGAAACTTTTGTGTTGACGTGAGCTTGACAAATGGAGGCTCTTGAAGACAAAAAAAAGTTGCTCGGCTGGAACACTCACACATTCCTTAATGGACTCAACGGCACCGGAAACCTAAAATCAGATCTCATCTCTGACATTAAATAATAAATGTTGGAAAGTCAAAGCAGCAGTTGGATGCTTTGAGTCCACATTTAAACGCTTCATCTCGAAACAGATGAATAGTCACATTTTGGGCCGTAATTGTAACTTCATAACAAAATCAAAAGGAGGTGACAGGAAAAGCCTTCTAGAACTTGTGATCTTTATTATGAAGTTACTAAAAGTGTGTGTGCTGACTCCCATTGAATGTGATTTTGAATTCTGAACACAAATGAAGAGGGTGTGCATACTTATGCAACCACATTCTCACTTATTTCCTGTGCTGTTCATTAGAGTCGTTTGAGCTATTGATTTGAAACAGTTAGAGGATGTTATCCAATCGGCAAATTGACGATAGCAACGTGCCGGATCGATACACGTTCCAGCTGAGCGACTTGTTGTTGTTTCTTATCAGCGGAGATGTTTACAGACGGCAGAGCGCTCTGACGTGTTGACATTTTCGTGTGAGCGAAGGCCGTCATTAAGTGTGGCAAGGCGCCGTAAATGGCCAGGTGCGAGCGAGGGGGGGGGCTGACGTCACTTTGAAACGGAAAACGGTGAAGGCCGTGAGCTTTGAATCCAAAGACGGCGGCTTACCTCATCGCCTGTGAGGTAAAAACGTGTGATGCCGGTCGCACGAAACACACACGCAACCTTTCGGCGCTGACTCATAAATGGACCCAACAAATCACAGGCCTTGTGCCTGTTTTTTTTTTTCCTTCTCATCTTCTTCTCATTGTCCTTTTTTTTTTTTTTTCTCCAAGGCTCTTGTTGAGCTCAACCTCCCAAGCCAGGTATTTATGTAAAGCCTAACACAGAAGACCGAGAGCAAGCGGAGACGACAAAAGATTAGAAGTGGGCTTGCGGCTTCTCTTCACTTTGCTGAATGAGACTTTTCCAAGTCACCCCCCCCCCTCCCCCCTCCATCTTTCTCCACTTCGCCAGCGAACGCTTCAGTACGTCGACGCGTACGTCGGATATTTTCTTAGATGAGCGCAAGTGAATTATACATCAAGGCAGTTGAACTGAGGCGGAACACTTATGCAATAACTCGTTTAGCATCGCTAGGCTAAACTAGCAATAGCTCGCTGCGGCAGCTTTGCTAGACAAAAAAGAGAGTAAGAGAGTTAAAAAAAAAAGATAATAAAAGTAAATGAGTAAAAGACCACCCCCGCTCACATCTCAAGCGGGAGATAACAGGCCTTTTCTTTCTGCTCTCTTCCCTGTGTTGTGTCCAAACAATGGCCTCCCAAAGCCTGGAGGGGAAGGGGGGGGAGTTTGGGAGGGAAAACTTCCCTGAAGCCTCTTTCACACAAGGCAGTAAAAGCTGGCCTTTTCAATTTTTTTTTTCTTCAGCAACTTTCCATCTTTCGAGGTAGTGTCAGAGATTTAAAATTCCAGAAAGAGTTGAATGCCTGTCACTCCCCGCTACCGAGGACGTCGTCAAAAATTTAATTATCCGCAATCCGAAAATGCAAATATTAGCTGGGTTGTGTTTCAAAGGAGAAGAAGAAGAATCTTTTTTTTATTAGGCTTCACACTGATCTCCTTCCTCAGCCACATTCTGGCCCAGCCTGAGCTACTGTTACAACTCCCATGCAGTAATTTTCCGTTGAAAATAAAAAAAAAGGAGACTCTTGAACTGTACAAACAGCTTGAGGCGGTGAAAAGTCAAGATGGAAAACGTCTGCTTTGTGCAGACAGAGCAAATCTAAATTTAAGCTTCCGATCAATGTGTCCCTCAAAGTGAAACATCTCAAGTGGCACCATTGATTTTGCGCAATAAAAAAAAGTCCACCGCCTCTTTCAAAATGACACCGGCGCTATTTCCGCTGTCTGACCGCTGTCGGGCCGCCGTCAGCGTCTGGAAAAACTCCTGGAAAACGCAACATCCAGCAAATCAGGAATTTCAAGCAGCTTTTTTTTTAATTTTTTTTAACAGACAATCGTGTCTTTCCACCTGCACCATAAAGCGTCTGCCGATTAATCGAATCGTCCATTTTGACCATCACTTTCAATTATTCCCTTGAGAGAAAAATCAAGCATCTAAAATCGGTTCAAGCTTGAATTTTACTCATGGAGGCCATTGAGCAGATGTTTTGTCCGCCTTAATGATTTTCCCTCGACAGGCTCGTAACCTCATTTTCGTCATCCGAAGGTCTCGGCGGAGACACGGACGGGGGCAAGTTGATTCCGAATGAACCCATAAATAAACGTCCGTGTCCCCTGGATGACCATCTCCAGACTGCGTGGCCCCTCTCCATTTTTGTCGGTAGCTGGCTGCTCTCGCCTTGAACCCCGCCACGGAGAATTTTGGAACGCACTTATTGTAGGCGACCAGATCCGAACCAAATCTGTCCGTCTAACACATCGGGTCTCTGCTTCCTTGACAACGCAAACAGACGGAGAAAAGTCCAGAACGAATAGAAAAAAAATTAGAGTGCATCTGTTGCCAATTACTACCGGTAAACTCTTTTTTTTTTTTTTTTTTTTTGGAGAGCTTATTCCTCCTCCTTCTTTTCATCTCTTAATCAAGTCCCAGCCGCTTGGACGCTTGATCTCGCAGCTTTTTTGTTCAAAGTTGCAATCAAGCATGTTCCCGTTGCCAAAACGGACAAAAGGGATTTGGCACCCAGGCGGCTTTTTTTTTTTTTTTGCAATCCCAAACTGGCCCACTGAGAGGCCAAGTGGGGGAAGGTGACAGTAAGCAGCCGCTCAGACAAGACACTCACCGTGTTGGAATGGCAGAAGAAGAAACTTCAAACCTGTTGACTTACTCTCAGGGAATCATGGCTGCCACCCAGGCTGTAAAAAAAAATATACTGCTACATCTTTGACTCTCCATCAAAGAGGAATTATCACGCCAAGATCTTTCACCATCCAATATTCCTTCCACCTGTCGCTCTTTCGCTCATGCTGTGCGTGCCGCTGCCATAGAAGCAGATTGAAAATCTCACCGCATAGCTCGTGGAGGGGATTAAATAGACGGCGGCTCCGTTCCAGATTTATTTTATTGTTGAAAATTAATCACAAGAGCAAAGAGGTGTCCCGACGAGATGAATAGTCGGGGGTTGGTCTCGTCTCGCTACAATTTGGAACGGTCAAATCTGATCTGGCTTGTGTTTCCACTACTGGTTGTACATCATCGCAGGCGGCGGCCTAGCCGATGAATAAACCGAGGAGAAAACAAAGGACACTTTTGTTATTTGTCATAAGACAAAAGACTTTGATTTTTGTTTTTTCAGTCATCTGCCTGTCAAAACTCACTTATGATGCCAAAAAAATTGCTCAAATATCTTTAAAGTTTGCAGTTTTACGTTGACTGTAAAGACCTTTGCTAGCTAGCGACACGTTGCCGCTAGCTACTGACAAAACGAAAACGTTGTAACATGTCAAGATAACGAGCAGCCGCTATGTTAACCGTCCAAATGAGTTGAAAAACAAAGTCGTCCTTTTGATTTATTATCAGACTAACTTCAAAGTACAAATACCTGATTTACTTTAGTAAACAGATAAGACACTTTTATCGAAGTTAGAGTAGCGGTGCTATTTGTAATGATGTCTCCCTTCTCCATTGACCCCAGCCATTTTGGACATTATAAGGCGTGTGTGTGCTCGCCAAACAGGATTAGCGAGTTCTGCTTTTCCCAAGGCCTCTCTTTAGACAAGCAGGTACTGGATGGAATCCTTCAGAACCCCCCCTTCATCGTGACCTCCTCCCGCTCTGCTTTTGTCTCATGGCCCTCCCTCATCTTTTTCTTCCCCCCCCGTTGAGCCTGGGCTCGGCTCGGAGGTTGCGTGTGATTGCGAGGAACGATGTGTTGCTGCGGAATAATGTGCTTCCGCTCTTGGGAATGGGCCGGCGGTATTAACGGTCTTATAATAATGGGATTATTTGCTCGGCACGGACCCCGCTAGTGTCTTGTTATTGGAGAACCCCCCCCCCCCCCCGATAAGTTCTCGTCATCATCCGAGGCCAGTCGGTCACACGCACAAACGCGTTTTCGGTCGCCGTCTCCGAGACGTTCGGCATCGATTAATAGTTGCGGAAAATGACCCCGAGTTGACCTCGGGATAGCTAGCTGCGATGCGATTGGAGTTTATTTTTAAACGCCTCGCCGGGAGAAGAAAAAAAAAAAGATCTGGCTCTAAAGATGTTTTCTATTTTTAGGGCTGATGACAATGTTTTTGTTCTTTCTGTTTTGTTGTGCTGATGGAACTTGCATTTCATTTTTTTTTTTTTATCTTGACTGGATAACCACACAATTGAAATGATTACTTTCAGAACTACAAAAAAAAGTTTAGGTGGAAATGTGAAAATGTTCTCACAGTCTAAACACAATGACGGGCCTCCAAAGTTCCTGTGGTCCAAGAGATGCTCCAAGTTCTTCAAGACTTCAAGCATTTCGGAACATCAGAAGGGGAAATTAGCTTTTGGGATTTATTCCTTGAGGGGCCGGAACAAAACAAGACCCTCGGAGGTCACCGTGGTAGGAGGAGCCCCTTCATAGCCACTCCTCAGGAGGTCACCGGGTTAGCACTCAGTGGGTCACACTTGACGTTCTCAGAGGATTGTTAATTCTTTTCTTCCCTAAGAAGTCTTCGTCAAGGAACATTGTTGGTCACGAGGTGGTGAAGCAATCGCATCACAAACGTGACTAATTGTCCCGGGTCATTTCCACATGTGAGCTCACAAAGCTTTCCTCACAGGAATCAAAGACACAGTTGGCTGATCAATTAGGAGGCCTCTTGTTTCTTCTAGCGTGACTTCCGCACTGTTGGCCACCTTCCTGGAGTTATTTTGGTCTGTTTGGAAATTACAATAGGTTGTTCAGGAAAGTATTGTTTTGATTTCAATGCCGACATCTGTTGCACAGATTGTCCAAGGTTCTTTAGACATCAAAAGTTCGAGGTGATGAGAAGATAGTTTGGAGTAAATACACAAATTTAGCAAACTGATCGACAACTATTTTAATAATCGTGTGAAGGTTTTTCTTCAATGTGAGTTATGTTATTTATTGATCATTTATAAAAACAAATTGATTCTTATTTGTGTTCAATCCGGAAAATCCGATTAATCGATAGAATAATCGATTCCCAAAAATATTTGATAGTGAGACGTCGTCCATCTTTTGATGAGTAAACATTTTCTTAAAACACTTCATTTTGAAGTTTCGTGCAGGATATCACCTGACAGCTTTTCCCGCCGGACCCGACTGACGGTGATGTTCGTCCCGGCGGACTGCGTGTGCACTTTCTATCTGCTTCGGATTATTCCGCTTGACCAGACGGATTTAGGTTTGGCACGACAGGCTGAGGATGCGCGCTCACCCGGCCGGGCAGCCGACACCGATAATACTATCTCCAAACGGAAGCGCTTAATCCGCCGCCACGCTTACACTTTGAATGGCATCATCACGTTAGCGTCCTTTCATCGCAAGATTCGCATCGGGTTGATCGCCGATGAGCTTTCGGATCGCCGGGTTCAGATGGGGACATTCCGGAAAGGCACGCATCAGCTGACTCCTTTTGTCGCTAAAGCCAAAGTCTTTCTCTCCTCCTGCCTCATTAGCGGAATTGGCAATTAGCAGCTGCGTTTTCAGGCGCTCGCCTTTGCCAGATCGGATCTGTTAGTAATTGTGTGGCTTTTTTTTTTTGGGCCAAGATTTGTTATTAAAAAAATGATTTATTGTCTGCTTTGATTAACATCCAATATGTGTTCTGATGATTCCTCTTCTTTTATTACAGGGTGTGTGGTGTGGCTAACGCCGTCGCGGCGCCATGGCTCTGGTTCAGGCTCTCCCTGCCACTGACCACCCCAATCCCGGTGTCGACGTCCAGCAGCGCCAGCCCCCATCCTCCTCTCCCTCCCCCCCAGCCTCCCGAAGCTCGGCCACCGCTATGGGTTCCGTAAGCAGTCTCATATCGGGACGCGCCTACCAGGAGAGGCACTGCCGTGCGGCTAGCGAATTCGCCGCCAAGCAGCGCCGCTCCACGCCCGCGACCAGCTGCTTCCGCCTCCAGGATAATACCCTCCGCAGCGCCAGCTCCTTGGAGCAGCTGCTGGTCATCTGCAACCAAGAGGAACATCACCAGGTTCTACCGCCACCGCTGCCCACCAAGAAGCAGCCTCGACCCGGCAACTCCGCAACCGCCGTGGCTCCCGTCGGCGGGGATAACAATAACCCGGCATACGTCAGCGGCGAGGTGGTCGTCGGAGACTGGAACGACAACGTGGTCGTGGCAGCCGTAAGTCCCTGCAGCGACTCGGAGGAGCAACGGGAGAACAGGACTCTGAATGGCAATATAGGAGGACCTCCCCCAAAGCTCATCCCAGTTTCCGGACAGCTTGAGAAAGTAAGTGGTTGAAATGATGACGTGAAATCAAATCAGCGTGTCCCCCAAAAAGCTAGGGGTCAAAGGTCAGGGGAGTCAACAGTCATGGGTCAGGGGTCAGTCGTTGGAGATCGGGGGTCAAGGGTCAATGGTCAAAGCCTACATTTACTTTAATTTTTTTTAGAAGTTGAACAAGTTTAGGCAACTGACACAGGAAGCAATCTGATCTTCTCCCGTTTTGTCCTTTTCAGAACATGGAGAAAGTGCTGATCCGTCCGACAGCGTTCAAGCCTGTCGTCCCCAAGAATCGCCACTCGGTGCATTACCTGTCCCCGCGACCCGGCGGCTGCAGTCTGTCAGAGAGCCAGGGCAGCCTCAATCTCCTCCTTCCCCTCGCCGGAGCCAATACGGCCGGCGGCGGCGGCGGCGGTTCCAATTCGGAGGAGAAGCGAGACTCTTTCGGTGGGACTGGCAACGCTCGCGGAAGCCAATCTTGCTCCATGTCAGACTCCGGCAGGAACTCCCTCTCCAGCCTGCCCACTCACAGCAGTGCAGGCTATAGTCTGGCCCCCAGTGAGAGCTCCAGTTCAGGGTCAGCCCACCCGGAGTCCGGCCAGGTTCTGGTTAGAAACACTTCAGGCGGGATGGGGACTCACGGTCACTCGGATAGCGGGCGTTCGTCGTCCAGCAAGAGCAGCGGCTCGGGCTCGCTTAGCGGGCGCGGGCAGCCTCTGTCGGACAGCGGCTCGTGCGGCCACTCGTCGCCGCCTGTAGAAGGCTACGAGGTGGTGGTGAGGGACCTGGAGGAGAAGCTGAGGGAGCGCGACATGGAGCTCCAGCATCTGCGGGAAAATCTGGATGAGAATGAAGCAGCCATTTGCCAGGTGAGACCCACGGCTGACCAAAAGGTGAGAAGATCCATGCAACCTGGATGCTTTTCCGTCAAAGGTGTACGAGGAGAAGCAGCGTCGCTGTGAAAGTGAGATGGAGGAGCTGAGACAGAACTGTGCCACCAAGATGAAGCAGGCCTCTCAGAAGGCCCAGAGGACACAGCAGGTCTTACAGTTGCAGGTTGGCCATTTTGTGTCAGATGATCCGCTTCCGATTTTGCTTCTGTACGAAGCCAATAATGCTGGTTGTGTCGTCAGATCTTTCAGCTACAGCAAGAGAAAAAGAAACTGCAGGAGGACTTCTCGGCTCTGCTGCAGGACAGGGAATCTCTGGAGAGGAGGTGCGCCACCATCCAGCGTGAGCAGACGCAGCTCGGCCCACGGCTGGAGGAGACCAAGTGGGAGGTGGGACTCTTTTTTACTTTAAATTGAAGAGAAGAAAATGAATTCAAGCTAACGGCAACAAAATCTGTTTTCATTGTTTCCTGTCGTGGGCGGCGGCAGGTGTGCCAGAAGTCAGGCGAGATCTCCCTGCTCAAGCAGCAGCTGAAGGAGATCCAGTCGGAGCTCAGCCAGAAGGCCGGCGACATCGTGGCGCTGAGGGCCCAGCTGAGAGAAGCACGATCCGAGCAGCAGGCCGGCCAGGCTCGCTGTCAGGAAGCCCAGGCGGCCATGCGAACGCGCTCCCTGGAGCTGGAGGTGTGCCAGAACGAGCTGCAGAGGCGCAAGAGCGAAGCCGAGCTGCTGCGGGAGAAGTTGGCCCGCCTGGAGGACGAGACGCTGCGTCTCCACGACTCCCTGACGGCCAGCGGCGGGAAGGCCCAGTGCGTCGTCGGTCTGCCCCTCCATCAGGGGCGGGGCTTGTCCAGGCGGGCGGGGCCCAGCCCCTGCATGTATCGCGACGTGGACGACTGGCGAGGGGAGAGCGATGAAGCCAAGGCGCTGAGGCAGAACGCCGAAACTCTTCTGGGACTCCGACAACAGGTGTGTCCATTTCTGGACAATAATAAAACTCACTCAGGAGTTGGATGGACCTTAACTCGTGAAAAAAAAAAACTTTCAGGTGGACAGGCTGAAGGCTGAGCTCATGTACGAGAGGAGGACAAGCGAAGAGCAGCTGTCTCGATTTGAGGATGAACGCAGGGTGTGGCAGGAGGAGAAGGAGAAGGTACAAATTCCTTCAGTCTTCACACAAGTGGCTCAGTGAAAAAAAATTTTTTTTTTTTGTTCTGTATGAATCCCATCAGGTGATCCGCTACCAGAAGCAGCTGCAGCAGAACTACATCCAGATGTACCGGCGCAACCGCGAGCTGGAGCGAGTGATGCGGGAGCTGAGTCTGGAGCTGGAGAACAGGGACATAGACGACTACGAAGTGCACAGCGGCAGCAACGACATCCACTTTGAGGAGATTACCGCCACTGAGATTTAAAGAAGACATGAACCTGACGCCGGACCGAGGAAAAACTAACAAAACAAAAAAAAAACAGGACGGCTGGCTTTACCTCTTGAGCAGCTCCCAAAGGTGCGTTCTTCTTCTACTGCTGCACTCCTCGTGATCTTTCATACAGTGTTTCACCTGCACTTTTTTTTTTTTTTTAAAAGACTTTCATTCCACCACTACAAAGTCAGCACAAAAACTTTTTTTTCTGAAGCGGTGAGAAGTGTTTAAATCAGGAAGGATTGTTGGAAACAGCAAAAAAAAAAGAATAAGTCGGCCACATGCACATTTTTTTACGGTAAACAACAGGGCACAAGCATGCTTGTCATGTGATGAGAACACCTGCTACTTAATGTTGTGTCTTGTAGTCTTTAAGGGGGATATTAGCCTGAGCATGCTAACGTAGGGGCGTCTCATCTGACAGTACCACTCCAATCCTTTGGAGGGCGATAGTGAGACAATTTGCTGGTGTCTGCTTTTCCCTTACTCGAAGAACTGCAACCTTAAGAGCAGCGACGCATACCAACAAAATTGTTCAACCAAAAACTTAAAATTCCGTCTCATGAAAGTCAAAAAGCCAAGTCTTCATCTTGCTCTTAATTCCGCTGTCTCTTTTCCTGTAGACCTCAGCGCTGCCAGGCATGCTGTGGCACAACGTGGTATTACACGCAAGTTGCGCAATTCTGAATTCAAACTTGAGGAAATATTTTAAAATAGGATTTAATTAACAAAAATGTTTGTACGTCTAAGTTAAAATCTAAATGTAAGTTAAAATAGGCACATAGTAAGATTTACTAATTTTTTTTTTTTATTAATAGACGGCAATCCAAACTATTTGTAGACAAACATTCAAAAGTAATTTTTTTTTACAGAGTCCCCGCGGAAGGAAAGTAAAACAAGTGCAGCTGTTTGTTGCGGATTCTTGCGCTCTTTGTTTTGCCTCCTACACTCTTAAAAAGTATTTTTAGCAGCGCTAAGAAACTAAAAACAAAGTTTTATTAGTCTCACTGCTTCTTCCTCTTCAGGCAGCCATTTGTTCCTTCTAGCGGGTTTTATTTAGCAGCCTAAAGTTACAATCACTTGAACTTGAGTCTTTCAAAGCTTTGCGAGCTGAGCCAATCACAAGCCACATGGAGACAAACAATTCTTTCAGTTCAAACTAGAAAATACAACGCAAACTTTGGCAGAAAAAATGAACACTTAAATCGCTCCACAAGCTCAGCTTTAATTCTGATTATTTTTATTAGCCAGCATGAGAGAGCTTACATTTTCTAAACGAAATATATATCGAAAAGATCAATATCAGGAAGGGTTGTATATTTTTATATACATATATGAATAAAGCACCGACTAATATTTTTTTTTTCTTGTAGCACCGTTGTCAGTGCCAATTCTATCTATATGAATGTCTATTCTAGAAATATATGCAGTAGACTGCAAAGGCTAAAAAGAAAAATGTCTGAGAGAAAGCCCCCAAAAATTAACCTACAAATAATTTTAATATTTTGTTCATATTTTTTAAAAATATCGAGTATAGCCCAGAGAAACAATTCTCGACTGTTACTTCTGGTTTTGAGTGTAAATATGTAAAAAAAGTATAACACATATTAGCCACTGTGACTATAGACCAAAGCAACCTAACGTTCGTTTGTTTTTCTTGTGGCTTCTTTTTTGTTACCCTTTTTTACGTTAGCTTAAGTTACGTCACACTTGATTCATAAAGTAGACGTCGTTCATGTAAATGTGTACATTTCTTGTATAAATGTGTGGCTTTTTTCAGTAAAGACAAAGTTGTCAGAACAATCAATTCTAAAAATATTTGCTAGCCTGGTAGCATTTCTCCTAAACAAAGTAAAAAATACATTGAATTATTAAATTGTGTCATGGCCTGCCTGCTTTTTTTTTTTCCTCCCCAAATCCTTCTCATGTGTAAGTAAAAGTCCAAAGTGGCTGATTGTTCCGGAACAGGCAGCATTTGTGCCAGACAAAAATCCTGAGCAGCCATTTTGCAATCACGGTTTTAGACATGAGCGCTAATCTGGCCAAAAATCTCATGGGGCAGTTTGGGATTATCTCCTGTAGCCGGATGCTAACTTCACCAATGACACAGTCACTTTCAATATTAGTGGGCAGGCGTCTCCTTCGGGACCTTGACCACCAGTACCATGGGCT
The DNA here is from genome assembly GCF_024217435.2 of Syngnathus scovelli. NCBI lineage: Eukaryota > Metazoa > Chordata > Actinopteri > Syngnathiformes > Syngnathidae > Syngnathus > Syngnathus scovelli. The sequence continues at coordinate 3,351,753 of NC_090858.1, forward strand.
CTTTGCCCTTGTTACTGAACGAGCGGCGGATGGCGTCGACGGCGTGTTGGTGAGTTACGCCTTGCAGACTCTCGTCATCCACGCTCAGCAGTTCGTAGCCGGCCTGTGAACACGCGCAATGTACAGTTCTTGATGATATTCTTAAAAGTCTCATATTTTAATTAAAAAAAAAAAGCCTCAAGAAAGTTAGCTTAATGCTAACATCACACAAGCTAACAAGTAGCAACAACATCCACGCTCAGCAATTCGTAGCCGGCCTGTGAACACGCGCAATGTACAGTTCTTGATGACATTCTTAAAAGTCTCATATTTTAATTAAAAAAAAAAAGCCTCAAGAAAGTTAGCTTAATGCTAACATCACACAAGCTAACAAGTAGCAACAACATCCACGCTCAGCAATTCGTAGCCGGCCTGTGAACACGCGCAATGTACAGTTCTTGATGATATTCTTAAAAGTCTCATATTTTAATAAAAAAAAATGTTTGCCTCAAGAAAGTTAGCTTAATGCTAACATCACACAAGCTAACAAGTAGCAACAACATTGCATTATGAGATGCCTTTTGAACACTTTTTTTTTTTACTGCTTTATATAAAAACTGTTAACATATTTTCCATGTTCCTCCTTGTACGATAAAATAATTTATGTCGGACTACACCTAAATAGCAGATGAGCACACACGCTTTCCCGCAGGATACGAGCCGTGTTAAAAACTTTCGTGTTGACAGCGACTTCCTCTGATGTCATTGTCATTTTTTTTTTTTCCAAGCGAGGATGCACCTGTGTGGTGACCATTGTTATATGTCCTCTAATTCCCTTTTCCTCTGCCTGCATTAGTCAAGAAAACAGATGTAGACAGCCATTTTATTTGATTCTCCCTATTTTTTTATGGCACATGTCCCTCGTGGCGGCATCAAAAGATTTGGCTCCATTTACGCAAAGAGGGGATTAAAAAGTGCATTAAAAAAAAGTAATTTGAATTAAATAGATGATAATCTGACCCCCATCCATTTTATGCTCATTTGATGCATTCAGCAAGATTAATGGGGGAAAAAAATATATCATCCAGTAGGAGGATAGTCTAAGTTGAAGTAGTGCTAGTAGGAAAACCGCATATTACTAGCTTTAATGTCTTGTCATCTTGCTATTTATCCAATATGGTGGTTGTAGTAGTGCAAGTTAGCATGCTAGCAATGCTACCTTGAGAGCGGGATTCATTGAAGCGGCTCCTCCAGGGAAGACGCTCTCAATCTTGATGACGGGCTGAATTCTCGACTCGACGCCTCCAGACACGCTAATACCTGTACACACAAACACTTTTTTCATGTTCTCATCCTGCCCTCTGCTGGTCATGCGTGTCACCATCATATGAATTTATTCCAATTTGTGTGTTTTGTGCTCACCTAGCGACGGTTTGGCTTTGGAGATAGTCAGAGTGGAGATGTCGTAGTCTGCTGGAGTTTGGGAGTGTCCATTAGGTGTGACCGCGGGGGGGCTTGCAAAAACATCCTTCAGGGGCGTCCTGGTCCGTCGTGGCGAGGAAACACGTATGCTGACTTCAGCAAAGTCCTGCGGGCGACCGCTCAAAGTGGAGTCGGGACTCGCCTCCCTCCTCGTCCTCCTCACGGGGGACCTTCCTCGTTCGCTTCCTCGAAGGCCGTTGAAGGACGAGGAGGAGGAAGAGGAAGAGGAGGTGAAAGTGTCGACGGGTACGTCCAGCAGGGGGGTGAACACCTGTGACGGAGACAAAGTCAGTCCCTCCATGCTGTCAATCGCGTGAGCGGCCCGTGGCACGTTCTCTACAGGCTGGAGAAGGAAGCCGCCACGAAAGTCTGAAAACAACACAAATCATTCCAAAATACATTTTTAAAAAAAGGTAAAAAAAAATAAATCGATTGTCGACATTATGGACGTTGAGAATCTGTCTTTGTTTAACCACGAAAACCGTTTTGTGTGTGCGTACCTGGGACTGGCGTTACGAGGTGGCGTCGAGGGGTTCCTCCACGAGGGGAACGTAGAACTGGAGAAGGTACTAAAAGAAATAACCCAGATTTTTTTTTGAATTTCGTTATCTTTATCATATCAATGTGTCAATCGTCTGACCGATTAATCGTTCGGGTCGTCGAGTGTCTTTCTCCCCTGCTGGATTCTTGAGAAGATTGTAGGCCTGGACTTCAAAAGGTATCACCATGCTGTCAAAACGACTTAACTCGCTCGGGGGAATCAGCGTCCTGTATAAAGAATATTATGTTGATGACGAAGCGTCATACATGCTGCTTTCCATGTGCCACCTTATATCACGGAGAAGCAGTATCTTCTCAGGCCGGTCCAAGATGGCCAGCAGGGGGCGCACCAAATCCTCCAGAATCTTCTCGGACAGAAACTGCAGGAGAGTCAATTTGTTATTCGACACACTCGGTAACATGGAAGCAAGAGACTGACCCGCTGACAGTGTCTCATGACGGCGGCCACCTCGTCCGGGCTGAGCAGCTTGTTGGACATCTCCTCCACGTGCCGCAGGGACGCCTGCTCTCCTTTCAGGCCTGCGCGGGAGATCATTCCATTATTCCCTTTTTCTAACAAAATGGTGGAATATGTAGTTACTTAAAATCAAGACTATTTTCAACTTTTCAAATCTGTTGGCATTACTTGATCTGACCTTTGGATGGGCTCCTCTCTTTGCGATCTTTCTTGAAAAAGAGGTTGAGGAAAGTTTTGGAACGCTGCAGTTTGGCTTGCTTGTCGTCTGAGCTGTGTGTCTTTTTTTCCACTTTTTTCTTCTGCTTCTGCTCCTCTAAGAAGAACAATCAAGAAACAATGGTCAGCATAAAAAATATATCGATACAAATATATTTATAAATTATTCCTAAATATATTTTTGTCAATAAACAGTTTTTCATTTAACAGTATAAGATTTAAAAATGATTTTTTTAAAACATTTTTTTAACATTTTAAAATATTTTTTTTTTATAAATAAATTTACGACACATTAAGAAGAAAACTTTTTGTATTTTCGAATGGAGCAGTGAGAACTTTAAAAGTAGCTTGATGCGCATGATGTCACATCTTCTCTTGTGCGCAATAAATCTGCCTCTGTGTGTGTGTGTGTGTGTGTGTGTGTGCGAATGTGTGTGCATGCGAAAGTGTGTGTGCATAGGTAATGCTCAAACACTGATAAATTGCAGTCCTTTTTGCACCAACAGGCCATCCATATGGAGACAACACACCGTAACAAGTTCAATCAGCCAAGTGGCTCTGCATCGAGCAGGAAAGGCCAACGAGTCAACAAGCTCGGTCATTTATGCAAATCAGGTTGAATGTGAATTTTTGTTTCTTTTTAAATGTATATATTTTTGGTTCTATTATTTAGAACTTATAAAATATACATCACCTGACAGGGTGATGTGACTCTGGGAGCGTCTAATAGGCTTGCGAGGCCTACTGAGAGCCATGAGGACCTTGGTTTTTGGACCTTGGTGCCGTCCTCTCTCATCCCGCCCCACCTCTCCCTCCCCACGTATGACGGTGTCCTTCAGGAGCAGCGTGGCGCCGATTGTCCGGCTGGGGGAGGAGGATGACTCCGTCTGTATGGCCGTGTCAGCGGTGGCGACGGCAGTGGGCCGGTTCTCCGTGGTGATGGACACGTCCACCATGTTGGAGCCAAAGATAGGAGGAGGGAAGAGGAGCTGGGAGAGACCACTGAGGGAGCTCACGGGGGACGACGAGACGGACGAGTGCGAGTCGTAGCCTTGGGAAGACCCTGACGCCAACGCCGACCCATTGGAAACTGAAACGTGACACACATCTCAGATAGTGATCAAGTATGTTTAGCTTAATGCTAACAAACATTGCAAAACAGCATTGACAGGCTAATGAATAGCATTAGCGTACCATTTTTATAATGGACATTTGAAGATAGATGCCAACAGGTATATATTCTTTATCCTCTGCCAAAAGTATTATATGCTAATTATCGTTAGCCAATCTATTTTAGCATGAAGCTAGCAAGACTTTCAATCACGTTATCGTCCCCTTGTTTGAACACACGCTCAATACCAAGGCAGCAAGATTTAATTTTCACAATGTCCTAATCGCTTTGTAGGGATCAGGAGCAGTCTGACCTCTTGACCTATTAATCCTTTAATCCTCTCAGACAGGACATGAACTAAGTATGATCTTCATGTATTCCTTTATTTATTTTTGCCCTATCTAATTTAACTCTTGAAATGTTCAACTCCAAGAGACACAAATGTTAGCGGATGGATTGTTTTGTTTTTAAATAACTTTATGATGATGATGTATTATCGGTATATTTGAAAATATTACAATTCAACATACGTTTGTCCAGCCAACCGTACTCCGCCACCATCTCCTTATATGCAGGATATCTTCCAGCTTCCTGTAACAACACCAATAATTTACATTTAATATACATTGATGTAACGTATAATTCTGTACTAGATAGCAGTTTAGAAAAAAAATTGAAAAATTAAAAGATCTAATCAAATATTTACAAAAAAGCAGATCATAGGCCAATTTGAATCTGATCCCTGACCGCTTATCAATAATGAAACGGACGCACTTTGCAACGTGCAACTTGAGATGTGAGGGACACAAAATGAGAACGGCAGCTCTTGAACACATTTGGTGACACACTTTCGGCTATTGTGTGTTAACAAAGACAACCCTCCATCACAGGCTTAAAACATGGATGGACAGGAAAGTGAACCACAGTCAGTGAGCTTTGGTGCAACTGCTAATATTGCATCCACCAAAAACATCTCACCCTAATTGTTAACATGACATGCGTGTGACTCTTCAGGACCTCCACGGCGTTGCTGTGTGTGATGTCATCAAAGCTGACCCCATTGGCCGCCAGGATCTGATCCCCCATTTTGATACCATGCTGCTCCGCCAGCCCACCCGGGTCCAACCTGGACATAAAAATTTAAATTTCAAGAGGACAGCCTAATTAGAAACACCTCATTAGATCATGATTACTTTGAGACGTAAATTCCCAATCCAAACTCTCGTCCTCCTCGGATGTTGAAGCCCAGGTAGTAATCATCTGACGTGGTGAAGAGATGCACTATCCTGCGGAGGGCGCTGTCCGAGCTGGCCTCAGAAGGTGTGCGTCCACCCTCTTCCACCACCATCCTCCTGTGAATCAGGTCCACCCTAATACCCAAAAGTCCAGAAGTGAAACAACACGAGACCATTTGCATTGGGGTCAAGTCACACCTAAAAGTGAAATCAGTAATCCATCTACTGCAATACAACACCAAGACACGGGTTGGTAGAAGCTAATAACTCACCACGTGGTCTTCTCCTTGGAGTAGCGTATGCCGGGAATCTTTCCCACACGTCGCACTACCATCCTCAAACGGCTGTTTCCAGTCAGGACCTTCACGGCACTACTCATGGTGATACTCTCCAGACTTACGCCGTTCACCTCCACAAGTTTGTCCCCCACGGCCAGGCCGGCTTGAGCTGAGGAGCAAATAGGTCTTAGTGAGAGAGGTTGCTCCATAATTCTGTTCGGAGAATTCACGCTGACCTGCTGAGCTGTGATCATCCACCTTACTAACAAAAATCCCCAGTCCATGTTCAGACCCGCCTCTGACGCTGAAACCCAGACGTCCATCTAAAGTCTTGTCCACTGTCACCGTGTGGATGTCTTCACTCTCATCTCCTCCTGAGAAAAAAAAAAATGGTGTTAGTAGAGCACAGATGTCAACTTGAGTAATTTTGTCTCGCAAGTACTTGAATCGTCTTACCCTGTACAGGAGCGTTGATGAGGATGACTCGGCCCATGGGTGAGGAAGACCTCCGTCTGCGTCCTTGTTTTTGTTGCCTCTTCAGCATGTAGCTGTGGGACCCCCCGGCTTGTCCTCCATTGTGGACGTGAGGGTGCCCACCCCCATTTGTCATCTCCCTCTGGGAGTGAGCCATGGTTTAAATGCTACAAGCCTTCTCTCAGTCATCCAGACTTTTCAAAGGATAATAGAAAGTCATTTAAAGGAGAAAGTCCACTTTTTGGGACCGTGCCTTTGGGTCCGTGGTGCTGCTCTCTTTCTGCTTGTGCAGTCCAATCAGAAATGCATGGTGGTTCCCTCTTGGGAGCCATGTTTAATTAACAAGGGTGTCTGATATAGCAAGCCATCCTGTGTCCTGGGGACTAGTTATTCAGTTTTATCCAATAACTACTTGCCAGGGGGATGAAGTATGAGTACAAATACATCAGTCAATACCTAAGCATAGTTGTATTTAAGTTTTTAATTCAATACGTTTGCATTTAATCTTTATCCAATTTTGTGAATGTTAATGTATTTGAGTATAATTTAATTTATTTGCGAGATATTTTGGTTAAATATTTAAAAGTGTAATCAAAATAATGTTCCTAAAAAGTGAAGTGCGTTATATTAAATAAGATAAGATGAAGGAGTAAAACGTCTGCTACGTTTTTATGAACACTTCAGCTACGGCTGTATTTTACTGTTATTTGGAGATTGAAATATTTATTTTTTATTAAGGTTGAGAATCACACAACCTAGAGTGGGGGAAAGGGGCCGTGTCGTGACAATACGTTGTGAAACAGCACCGTCTAGCGGCCAAAAGATGTATGGTCCAATCGTGCGGTCGGCTTGATTACTATTTGTATCATCAGGAATCCCAATTAAAAAAAGGTGATGATTAAAACACCGCCAGTTCACGTTTCACATAGTTATGTAAAATGTAAAATAATAATAATAATATTTTAGATGAGTTTTCTTTCTGCTTCATTGGAAAAGAAAATTCAATCAGAGAGAGGGGCGTAGTGTCCCCGCTGATAGGCCTTCTGTCAACTAACCACGCCCTGAATACGTCGTCATCTGTGCCACATTTATTAACATCAGTTTTTTACAAAATATGCTCCTCCGGTGTTTAAATTTGCCTTTAAAGAACGTGAGGCTGGGTTCATTATGAACGGATAATCCGCATTATTTCACGCTGGTCTCTTTTTGTACCTGTTTTACGGTTAATGAACAGTCAACTTGGACTAAAAGCCTAATATCCCTACACCGCTCAGGACAATTGAACATCGCACATCTCTCTCAGCCGGTTGCAGTGATATTGAGAGGTCAATCGTCGTCAAATTTTAATTTCAACAGGTAACGTTTGAATTTAATTCACATTTTTAGCAGTCTGAATAGTCATGATTCATATCATAACGCGACGACTGCATGGTTTAAACCCCACCGGGAAGCTTTCATCCGCGACTCACACTGGAGAGCTAGCTGTATACTAGCATAAACGGTTAACAACCCTGGTGACTCGTTAACAATGAGGGCGTCGAAATGATGAGAATTGGAAAATAAGCAATTTAATTATTATGCCATCACAATGTCTCATCCGATGAATCATAATCGGTTCAGTCGTCTTAAGAATTTGTGCACCGAAAAACATGTCACGTGATCTTCAAAAGTAAAAGCCTGCACTCAGTTTGCTCGGCGAGTTTGACAGCTTAAAGTCAGGCTTAACATAACCGCAATTAATGCTGTTTACAATACACTTTTTTATTTGCACAATCAAAATTATCACACGACCGTGTTGGCGCCTTGATACAAAATGGAGAAATATTTTTCCTTTTTTTTTCCTCAGTTTAATTTGATTAATGTCAGCATTGATGGGAAAACAGGCAAGCCACAACTATTTGTATCCAAACTTTCAAAGTTGAACCCTTAGTAGTAAATAACCTAAATAATCACATAATAATAATATGATAGATATATGTGATTAAGTAATTGTGTCTTTTTCTTTTTTTTTAAATTCAAGGGAACCCAAGATGTCTGGAGATTTGCCCCTCAACATCAACATTAAAGAGCCCCGATGGGACCAGGGGACGTTCATGGGCCGCGCCAAGCATTTCTTCATGGTCACAGACCCCAGAAACGTCCTCTTGTCCTCCGAGACGCTGGAGGAGGCCCGGGTAATCGTGGAGAACTACAGGTAGAAGGCTCGCCTTGCTTTGTAAGCAAGCAGGTTATTAAAGAAGAAGCCATTAAAATTGTAAATAAATTATATACTACCCAAAAAAATAAAAATCCAGTGGCTATTTCTCTCCAGAGCTGGAGTGGTGGCGCCCGGCCTGACGGAGGACCAGCTGTGGCGAGCCAAATACGTGTACGACTCGGCCTTCCACCCCGACACCGGCGAGAAGATGTTTGTGATCGGTCGCATGTCCGCTCAGGTCCCCATGAACATGTCCATCACTGGCTGCATGCTCACCTTCTACAGGTACCGCTTTAATGATCATCACACTATCGACTCCGTGTGTGTTAACGCTGACTGTAAATTTCATTTCAATAAGTGCGCCGAAAGAGCCGCACGAGGACTGAACTGCAGTTTTAATCCAAGTTGAGTGAAAATCCTCTTAAAGACTCCCGAAAAAAAAAAAGGGAACTTGGGTGGAGACAACACGTCAGTTATGTGGATCATGTTGACCTAGTTTTAATTCGAGTGCTTAGTTTTTCTGAACCGAATTCAAAAGTGAGCGAGTGATCACATGATGACAATGAAGTGCATTGAAAACTATTTTTGGTTTACAGAACCACACCGGCGGTCATCTTTTGGCAGTGGGTTAACCAGTCCTTCAACGCAGTGGTTAACTACACCAACCGCAGTGGAGACGCTCCCATAACTGTCAAGTATGGAGAGAAAATCATATTTGTTGCATTGTTTTTCCCCCTATCATAAATAATGACATAATTAAAGTAAAATAATGCCTGACCTCCATTCAGTCAGCTCGGTGCGACCTACGTGAGCGCCACAACCGGCGCCGTCGTCACCGCCCTGGGCCTCAAGTCTCTGGCCACGGTAACATAATAACAAAAAAATGACTCAACTATGATTTTTCTGCTAATTTTAAATATGTTTGTGCTTCCCTTAGCGTCTTCCGCCCATCGCCAGCCGCTTCGTGCCCTTCGCCGCCGTCGCTGCTGCCAACTGTATCAACATTCCGTTCATGAGACAGAGGTGAGATCTACTTCACCGCAGCTCGACTCGACTCGGCACATGTCGGCGTGTCCCAAACAGGGAATTGAAATACGGCATCCCCGTGACCGACGAGAACGGCAACAGGTTAGGAGACTCTGTCAACGCGGCCCAGCAGGCCATCACGCAGGTGGTGGTGTCCAGGATCGGCATGGCAGTGCCAGCTATGGGTAATGTAAACATAGCCTGGACATCGAATGAAGTTGTAAGAGCGTATATATTTGAATTTAAATTTTTTTTGCTACCCTCGCAGCTATTCCTCCCGTCATAATGAACGCGCTGGAGAAGCGAGCCTTCCTGAAGGTAATATTTTCTTGGTCATGAAAAGGAGCCCTTCCACATTCCGAGCTAAACCCGCTGTCTCCTCCCTGCAGCGCTTCCCTATCCTCAACGCTCCGATCCAGGTGGGGCTTGTGGGTTTGTGGTAAGTCAACGGTAGGCTGTAAGGTAGCGCTATATTTTTAAACTCCAACATAACCTCGCCCTGTCTTTGATTGACAGCTTGGTGTTTGCCACTCCTCTGTGCTGCGCCCTGTTCCCACAAAAAAGGTAACACACATACATGCACTAAAACACAAGTTAAGGCATTGTGTCTTATTAAAGGATGTTTTGGTTTTGTAAAAAAAAAGCGAGCAGCGTCACCTTATGGCACATTAAAAACGACAACCCAAAAAAAAAACTACATACATTTAAGTAAACAATACAATTTTGCGGTCAAATGGCATCCCGCGTCATGCTTGCAGCTCCATGAACGTGAGCGGGCTGGAGGCGGAGCTTCAAGACAGTATACGTCAGCGCAACCCCGCCACCACCGTGGTCTACTTCAACAAGGGCCTGTAGGAACTTCACGCACACATATGCAATCTAGTTAAGCTTTTCCTTTGTATTTGTTTTTTGAACCCCTCCCACACGGAGGAAAAATGTTTGTGTGTGTAAAACTAAGTCGTTACTGATGTGTGTATTTAGCCATGAACTCGAATGTAACTTTACTGTTCTATTATCGATCTGTTTCAACCCCGGTTGTTGGTGTCTGCCCCCCCACCCCCCACCCCTTCCGTCAAAGTGGTGCTTCTTCCCTTTAAGTTCGGGGTGGGCAAGGTACGGCTGTAAAATGCTCTTGATAAATCAGAATTGTGGATCACTTCAGTAATATCCTACTGAGTATATGTCGTCAAACTACTCCGTTTATTCCACAGACGCCCCCCCCCCCCCCCCACACCTAAAAATGGTTTAACGCTGTCAGCACACTCGGAAAAAGCGAGTCAGCGGTTGGCACGTGGGCGGCAGGTTGTCACTGTAAGCTGATCACAAACTGTCACTGCAATAATGAAAAAAGCTGACGTGCAGGACGACGTTCCGTATTTCTGGTTTGATTTTTGAAACATACTTGAAGGGGGGGTGGTGTTAAGTAGGTGTGGTGCAAGTATTATATGTTAATAATAATGGAAGCACCGTTGATATCCGTGCTCCCCATGGAAATCTGTTATAAATATTTGTTTGTGGTGTTTTTGCTGTGCTGGCTTTGACGGGGGTTTTATTCTGGAGTTTATATAGTTGCACTGGATTTCCTCTAGTAGTAAAATGAAAAAAAAAAAGATTTTTTCCCATGACAAGAAACCCGCATTAGCACAATTTATTTGAATGAATATTAACTGCTGGAAATACAGTTCCGTCTTTGTCGTTTGATGTACGGGATACATTATAAATGTATATGATTGAGGGTTTGTTTGTTTTTCAAACTAAGATGTGCCAGTGTCCCTGAATGCACCAGCTAACCAGCAATTCATTTTGATTCAGGTGACACGAGGTGTCCAATTTCCCACCGAGTGGTTTATTTCTACTCTTGTATTCCTGAATGGTTTCATTCCAACATCCTTTAATTGTATGTAATTCATCTCATCATACCTCAACCACTGGAATAATAATTTTAGCATTTGTCGCTCCTGCCAAGACTGTATGAGTCAAGGAATCACCTTGCTGTTAGGAACCAACTATCATGCTGCAAAGTTAAATAATATAGATTGTATTGTTGATTTTGTTTGTCTCCCCTCGAGTGCAACTTTAGCAGATTAATCAGCACACAACCGATACGGATTGCTGTTAGGAATGTAGCCAAAGATGGAGTTTAAAAGGTAAAGAAATATTTTTTTTCCACAAGCTTTATTTTAAGTGGTTTTGCACCATGTCACTATGCATAATTTTTTTTTTAAATATAAGGCGCTACGTGATGTCTCATTGTGTGCGGTTTTTAAAAAATAATTTCTACAAGTCACGGTAGAGTCAAGCACATTGGAATGACACGAATGCTACGACAATCCGTGCATGTTCCACACCATGAATGTCATTATTGGTTGGGTGTACTCCCTTCTTTGTATTGTGTTGACATATATACAGGATATATTTCTTGACGTGTATTTTACTCAATCTTACAATAAAATATGTTATTTGAAATTCGAGTTTTGACTGTGAATTTGAGGATACCTGCGGCTCCAAAAGCTTTTTTTTTTTTTGCATCTTAGTTGTGAAATCTGAGATATTATGCAGTAGCTTTATTATACTGCCCTCTAGTGGCAGTAAGTATACTGTAGCTTATTTATCCACATGAGAAAATATTAGTTCTCAGTATAAAGTGAACATTAGCTCTTGGATTGGATGTCAACACTGTTTGTGGGTTGTGAGGGTAAACTATAGTTAATTTATTGGAGAAGAATGAGAAAGAGTGCTTCCTTCCTATAACGAATGTTATTCCTGTATCATTAACACACCGATTGTATTTATATATCTAGCTACAGCCATTTTGTTGTTGGGTCATTTGAATCACTCAGGCCAAGTGAGATTGTATATATTCTATATTTTCTTACTTTTAATTATGATTATTATGAGTAAATACCAAACCGCACTGATTGAAGGTCAGGAAACGCCCACCGCCCTCATTGGTGAAAAGAGAAAGCGTCATCTTGTACTGGAATCTCATTGGATAACAAAACCCGGAAGCGACGTGTTGACCAATCGACCGGATAAAAGTCGGCACCGGGCTGGAGTGAACTGCACCAGTTTATCGTCGCTATAACCTCTGTCAAGACTCATAAAGTCGCGTTTTTTCCCATTGACATATTGATATTTTTTGATTGATAATGGCTGTCTACAAGCTGGTGCTTATTCGCCACGGCGAGAGCAATTGGAACCAAGAGAATCGCTTCTGCGGCTGGTTCGATGCTGATTTGAGCGAGACAGGAGAGAAGGAGGCAAGGAGAGGTGGACAGGCCCTGAAAGGTAAGCAATGATTTTTATTTGATTTTTTTCCCCTAAATTTAATACTTCTGTGATTGCATCAAACGTGTTGCGCGCTATACATACAGCTAGTTGCATAATCGTGTCTACCTCTACCTCGTCATTGACCATGTGACATCGAGATGAAGATGTGCAGAATTTGGTGGAGAGTAGTAACTCAATATAACTATAAAGTAACTCAGCACGTTCCCTTTTACTCCATACATTTTAAAACATACATTGGTTTGGTTTTTACCACCCCTGTTGTGCAACGGTGAGTCAATGCATCTTGTTGCATCCTGCTTGTATAACCTTCTCAGATGCTACATGCTCCAACAGGCTTTTACTTCGCCTGGGTAAAACATTTCTAGTCTACTTTAAAAAAAAAAAAAAAAAAAGTTGGCCAATGCACACACACACACCAGAAGGAGCATCGCAATGTTTTGAAGCAAGAAATGTGGCAATAACATTATGTCGTTACTTTCTGGTCGAGAATGATCAAAAAATAAAAATCATGATTTAAGCATTTTCAGCCTCCTGTTTTTCCACCCCACCCAGACGCCAACTTTGAATTCGACATCTGCTACACCTCGGTGCTGAAGAGGGCCATCCGTACGCTGTGGCTGGTGCTGGATGCCATCGACCAAATGTGGCTGCCTGTGCACCGTACCTGGCGACTCAACGAGCGCCACTACGGCGGCCTGACAGGCCTCAACAAGGCCGAGACGGCCGCCAAGCACGGCGAGGCTCAGGTGAAGATCTGGAGGCGCTCCTTCGACGTGCCTCCTCCCTCCATGGGCCCTGAGCACGACTTTGACGCCATCATCAGCAAGGTGAGGGCAGTACACATTGAGCAACACTATTGCATTAAACTTAACAAAAGAAAATATTTTAACTTAACTGTTAAGGCCATGAAACCCACAGACAGATAAGTGAAATCAGCGGTCACATGACCCCGTTATTCTTGAGCTAGTATTACCCAATAGCTTGCGTTAGGAGTTAATATATGACTGCAAAGAATGGGTTAAAGTTCAGCGGAAAGTCAAACTGGTGGCCTAGTAAACACTAAGTGTCAGTGGTGGCAACCAATAAAGTCTAAATACTTTGTTAATATACTTAAATAAACATAAGATAATGATATTCAACCGCCCCATCAAAAACAACAATGTTGCAGGATCGGCGCTACGCGGACCTGACCAAGGAGCAGCTTCCTACTTGTGAGAGCCTGAAGGACACGATTGCACGTGCGTTGCCCTTCTGGAATGAGGAGATCGCCCCGCAAATCAAACGGGGAAAGCGAGTGCTCATCGCCGCGCACGGAAACAGCCTGAGGGGCATCGTGAAGCACCTGGAGGGTAGGTCGAACTTTCTCCACGCTTCCCGAAAAGACACTACGATGTAACTACTTTCCGTACAGGAATGTCCGACGCGGCCATCATGGAACTCAACCTGCCCACCGGTATTCCCATCCTGTACGAGTTGGACAAAAACCTCAAGCCCGTCAAGCCTATGCAGTTCCTGGGAGATGAGGAGACCGTGCGCAAAGCCATGGCGGCTGTTGCTGCTCAGGGTAAGGTGAAGAAGTAAAAAAAAAAAATCACCTGCAGGACAAAGTCTCTCATCATTGTGTGTTTGTCGGAACATTGTCACTCGCTGGCTTGTGCGATTGTTAGGACTGTAAATAAAAGGCCTGTGAACACAAAAATATTCAAATATAATACTAAGTCGTATTTGACTACACTAAGCGACATTTTAAAAAAAACATTTATGTTTGAACCTCACAATGTATGTTTTATGTTTTGATTCTGTCATTGATGATAATGATTAGAATTCAAAATGTGTCTTATAATACACAAAAAAACAGTAAATGGCTCCCGAAAGAAAAAGTTTGACACCCCAACTGTCTTTTACCGTGCATCATTCCATTAATGTTGTTAATGTGTTGTTATTGTTGTGTCCTATGATGAATATGAATGAGTCTTGTGCCGTTATTAACACTCTACTAATTGCCAAATCTAATATCCAAGTAGCAAAGCAGAAATCATTTTCTCAGTTAAGATTTTGATTTATTAACCATTTGTCCAACAGACATTGTCAGTCTTTCATGTGTAATATAATTGCCTGAAATTGAAAGTAAAACTGTTCTGCTGCTGTCTTCCTTTTGGTTCTTTATTTTACCACGCTATAGTTACATTCATAGTAATTAAAAAAAATAAACTAAAACTGAGCATTCTCAAAAAATACTGATGCTCTGTAACACTAATAGAATAAAATAAAAAAAATCTACATCTTGAAAAACAAGAGGTATACAGCAACAAATATTAAATTGCGATATGCGTCTTTCACCCGCACGGGGCAGCGTTGTAATCGCCAGTTCCGTCATCTGCCGTCATTACGTCAGCATGGCCGAAGAAGACGAAAACCCGGAAGTACTACAAAACCCATAATGCATTGCGTTACTGTTCGACGACCTCGGGCGCGTAATGCGCTGAAAACAACTTTTATTTTTACGTCTGCTCCCATTAATACATGACAATAACGAATGCCTATTTTACCTTCAAAATGAAAAATGGACCTGAAAACAAAGGAGATACTTGGTAAGCGTGCGAAAATCGCGTTTTATTATTAGCGTTAGCTCTCTTCATAGAGCATTTCCTCGTATGTCGGCGCATGCAATTTTCAAATTTTGCTCCCTCTACGAGATGTGAAGCAAAATTAAACTAACATTATCATCACATTGAAGCGTTAATTTTGATTTTAATTGGTTGAAGGTTAGCAGCGAGTGTTAGCTTACGCACAAGAACAAAGACAGTTAAAACGACAAATTAACAACATGCTGATTCCCACGTCATTTAGCCAGAACACAAAGTCGTTTATTTTATCTGACTTTTTTGGTAACATACTTTTTTTTATTGTTACAGGATATGTAAGAATGCAGAATACTGCTCCCCAAGGATTAAAGGTAGGTTAAATAGTTTCTTTGTCATTGTAATCCAGAATTTATTTCTTTATAATATGCAATTATCCCTTAAGGTCAATGAATGCTCTTCATGGAGCCCCCTACACCAGTTCATGTTTTTTTTTTTCTGTTTTAGAATCTCCGATGAAACCCTCACAAATCGCTAATCGCCTCGTACCCCCACCCAGGAGAATGTTGCCGCTCGACAGCTCGCCTCTTCAGCCGTCAGCTCGTCTGACGCCAATTTGCTCATCCGAGTCGAACCGCCCGGAGCACCGCATGTTGCTGTCGGGGTTGCAACGGAGCTTCGTGCCCAGGCCCCAACCTCCGGTCACCGGTGCCAAGAAACACGATGGGGCGCAAGTCCATCGACCGAGTATTTGCCGAGCTGAATCCTCTCATCGCAAGACGGATTTCAGCCCCCACTTTCTTTCACCTCATAAAGGGAGAGAGCACAAGTCCATGGCAGCAGTGTTCTCGTGTAGTTCCTCTGTACATAAACTACTGTCCATAAAGGTACATCATGAGTAAAAAATGTTTTTGGAATTGGCCTAAAAATATATAATTTGATTTATTTACTCTTTTAGGAACTTTCAAGTGAAAAATCCATTCCAGGTAATATCTCAGACATCAGTAGCTGGTAAAAAGAGATGAGCTACAATCCCAGAAACCATTTTGTGATTTTTGTTGGTCTTCAGCTATGAGCGTGGACCACGCCTCCCAGAAGCGCCACAGGGAGAGTGAGGAGAACGACGCCAGCGTCAAGAAGACCTGCGTCAGAGCAGAGCCTCCAACGCCAAAGACTCCAACAAGAACGTTCCCGACGTCACCGCACTCGTCGAAGCAGCCCGCAATTCCAAATGAACGGCTTTCATGCTCGGAACCATCGTCCAATTGCAAAGCCGCCGCGCAGACCAAACCTACTGTGACCAAACAAACTTTTTTAGGGGCCAGGCAGCTCCAAATATATTCCAATCACAGCAACGTTATCCGGTTGGGATCATTTTCCAAACAAGACCCTTTCAAGCTAGCGGGATGCGACAAAAGAGACAAAACAAATGCTGACGTCCAACCAAAACACAGCAAACCAGTTCACCGTAGCCCTCCTCGGCAATCCCAGCACAGTTCCTTCGACTCGTCGCTCAAGACCACGAAATGCAAACATCCCCACAGTCCTCACGAATCGCCCTCTAAGTTAAACGGTTCTCTAAGTACTCCTCCGGCAAAACGGAAAAAAATACACCACCGCAGTCGGACCGTTCCCAACGACTATGACCAATTGTTCACCCCGGACGTCATCCTCAGGCCCGTGCTCAAGACCACCAAGAACAAAACCGACGAGACGGAGGAAAGACCGCCCCGATGCGATCCCGCCGTCCAGAGTTCTGAGAACTCTTGTAGGAAAGGTGAAGACGCTGGAGGCACTTGTCCTGCTAAAGTTCCCATCTCATCTAAACACCTTCACATTTCCCTGCCATATTGCTATGTGTCGTTAGTAAGGCTCAGTATCAAGTCCATAGTTGCTAAATCCAAAGACCGGGATGTCCCTCGGTCATGCGGGCACTCGACACACGAGAGCCTTAAGCATGACGACAAAAACAAAGACGAGCGATCTTCCACATCACCCCGTTCCCGCTCTCCACCGACTAACAGAAGCAACGAACGCGAACCACCCGAGGATAAAGTGGATTCGTTGGACGAGGACCTGGACCTGAGTCTGGGTATTGCTTTCGATTTGGAATCAAGCCACACGTCCAGAAGCAGCGATGAGGAGGACGAGCTTCCGTCGTTGCAGGAGATCATGAATCGCGTTCGCAAGGACCCAGCATCACCGGACAAGGGCGACGTCTTCTCGGAGCCGAGCACACCTGCAGTTTCCGACAACACCTCTAAAGCTGTAAGAGTTTTTTGTACCGCCCTGCTTTAGAGATCTTTGGATCTCTTACATGTGTGTTTTTGCGTCAGCCAAATGTCAGAAGAAGCTCATACAGGAACAGCCTGGACCAGATTCTGAAAGAGATGGACACCCAAAAGAAGTAAGCCAAATGTTCGGCTGCTTGTTTTGAGAAATGGAGCGCCAACACTTTGTCACCAACAGGGCAAAAGAGAACGAGGCGCAGCTCCGCACCTCTTGCGACGAGGAGCTGTTGAGCGTGGCGGAATACCACGAGCAGGAGGAGAACCGCAACGACTGCTCCAGCGAACAACAGTATGACACCCTGGAAGCACGCTAGCCGGTTTAGCGTAGCCATTTTTTTTCCTGGGTCATCTGATTCAGTCATAATTTTGTGGTCGCAATTTTTTTTTCCCCCCTCCAGGGAATTCCTGCAACGCTACTCGCTGAACTCCAGCTGCGCTATCCGAGAGACGCCTCCCGGAGAAGTGGCGTTCCACCTTGACAAATTTGGTCAGATCTTCAATCAGGATTCTCTGCAGCTCAGACAATGCACGGCCAAGCCGCAGAACACGGCGGAGAAAACGCTGCTTTGGTGAGCTGACTTTTACCCGCCCTCAAATTTCAAAAGATCTTAACCGTAATGTCTGTCCTCTCTGGTCAGGTCCAGCCCGGCTCAGCTCAAACTGCACGTGAATATCGGCTTGTTCCAGGACGCTTACTGTTCTCACTCGCCGTGCCCGACTCAAATCACCAATTTTCTATTCAAGGTAGGCCCCACTCGCTCGCTGTCAACGAAGCGCCCAAGCACCGAGTCATAGTTTTCTTCCGGTCAGATGATGTCGGTGCATCCTGAGAGGTTGTTGTCCGAAAAGATGCTGCAGGCTCTCTGTGACATCGCCAACTCGGCCGCCAGTAATATCGGTCAGTACTTTTCTTTTCTTTTTATTTAAATTTAGAGAACTTTCTGCCGGTGACTTAACACCGTCGCCGTCTTTCTCAGTGAAGAACCAAAGCCACGTTTTTACCGTGTGGGTGCCCGCATTGGCTGACGTGACCTTGGCGCTGATGAACATGGGCGTCGCGTTCGTGACGCTCTTCCCGTTTGAAAACCTGCAGCCTGCGTTCACCGAGGGCGATTTGCTGTAAGTTTTGCTCTCCATCACAAATCTTGTATTTTGAAGAACTTGAGTGTGATACTTTGTGTTTTATTTTTGATACAGGAAGAACATCAGCATTCAAGGTGAATGTCCCCCTCACAACAAAGAATGGAACACGTTCCCGGAACACAACTGTAACAACATCTTGAAGGTGATGAGAGATGGCCAAAAAGTCCTTGAGAAACTACAGCACACACTTCACCCATTTTTTTTTTTTTTTTTTGCAGTACCTTTCATACTGCTTCAGCTTGTGCCCAAAAGCGTACAGCGACTACGAGCTGCTCCTGCTGCTGACGCTGATGGCTCGAGTGGCTCTGGACCCGAACTTCATCCCCATGGCCGGCGTGGAGATTAACAAGCTACTCAATAAGATTGTGAAGAACATCAGGGA
This sequence comes from Syngnathus scovelli, assembly GCF_024217435.2. Lineage (NCBI taxonomy): Eukaryota > Metazoa > Chordata > Actinopteri > Syngnathiformes > Syngnathidae > Syngnathus > Syngnathus scovelli. The sequence goes on from NC_090858.1 coordinate 3,370,458, forward strand.
CTGGGACACCATGGTCAGTTGTACACTCGCTGCAATAGATGCTTAATTTAATTAAGTTATTTGTACCCTGAGGTACCCAAAGTATCGTTTGCGGGCCAGCTATTTTTTTATGTCGTTACATTTCCAATCTTTGGGTTTAGATCCCCAGAATGTGCCAGGCCCTCACCGAGCTGACCGATGACCACCACAACATGTGTCTTCTGGTTCAACTGCTGCCTGACAACACTCGCGGAAAGTATGGAAGTTCGTTGGTAGAGCCTTGATTCTGAAATAGTGCAGACCAATCACTTTTTTCTTTTTTTTTTTTTTTTGGGCAGATGCCTGCGACGGCATCTTAGTCTCTCGATGATCTCGAAACTCCTAGACGGCACATGTAGATACCGACCAACCGGAAGTGAATTCAAGGTGGTTGTTTTTCTCTTCTGTAATTTCAATCGAATTTTTTTTTGTGTCGCCTTCAATGTCATCAGTAATCCGTCGTCGTGTCCTCCGCTTAGCTCACCGCGCTCAAGCCGTACGTGGCCGCTATGCCACCTTCCTCCCTCCGCCGTTTCTTTCGGAACACTTCCAGCCGGAGTTCCACGGAGGAGGACTTGACGTTTCTGGATCAGCAGGTGACCTCAGTCTTGGAAACATTTTTAACTGTATCAAACAATTGATAAAAGTTCCAATGTCCTCAATCTGTAAAATGTTTGTGTTGCAGTCCTACTACCTTTGCTACAGCCTCCTAACTTTGACCAACGAAGCTTCCAATTTCCGCTCCTTCCCCACACATCAGAAGGTACGAGCGGCTCTACATTTGCGTCGGTCACGCTAACGTGCCCCCGTTTCGTTTCCCCCTCAGGCGCATCTGCTTGCTCTCTCGTCGGATCTCAGAGCGCACGTCATGTGTCGCATGAGAGAGAGCGAAACGTGTCTGTACAGGAGTAAGGTGGGTGCTCTGATTGTCATGTTAGGTTTTTTGTCCATGTTGCATGATAACACATCTGGCTGCACCTCCATCCTCCAGGTGAAGGATCTGCTGGCCAGGATTGACACCAAGTGGCAGATGATCCTCCATCGCATGCAGCCTCTCAATGTAAACCTGCTCTTAGATCACATGTACTCTTTCGGAACCTGGCTGTTAATTTTTACGCAATCCTCCTCTGACACAGTCGAAGCTCCGCGACTACTGGAAGCCCTCGACCGTGAGAACCTCAACGTGCACAAATCATCAAGATAGTTCCAGCGGGCTCTGTACGGGGAGCGAGGAATTAGTAGAAGAGAAAGCCGAAGAGGAGGCGAGCAACGACTTAGCCTCCCCCGAGCAGGACGCACCTCAGAGCACTGAAACGGGAGCAACCAGTCAAGAGCTTGAAGCAAACCACACCTCAGACACAGATGCACAAACAAACAGTTGCCGTCAGGATAACACAAACGAAGAGTTGTGAAAAAAAACAAAAACTTTTGTGTTCACGTTTGCAACATTAAGTTATAAGGCTTTAATGTTACAACTCGATTTGCACTATTAAGCCTGACATGAACAATTCATTCCGTGCCCACATTAGGTACGCCTAAAGTGTCGATTTCATAATGCGTTGGAATTTTGTATTTTTTCTGACGTTTGCACATAAATGGGAGCCTTCGTTTGGCCAAAGTTTTGTTACTGAAAGGAAAATAATGTTTCTTGCAGACCAAAGTAATTTTAATTTAATGTCACCGTGAGAGTATGACTGGCTCTAAAAATACAGTCAATAAACATTCCCCAGAATAGTGTTTATTTATGTTTGAGCTTTTCCTACTTATGAAATAATAAATATTTTGTGCAAGACTGTTCCTCAGTAAATGGTCTACTTTTAATGTACACTCAGATTGGAGCATTACATTTGTTTTATTGATTGCTGTTCTTTTAAATTATGTAAGTTTTCTCCGAAATATCATCTAAGCTCCTCGTCTTTTTGTCTCAGAAAAAAATAGACAATTTCTTGATTCAAAAGGAGTGGAGATGCCGGGGATCGAACCCGGGGCCTCATACATGCAAAGCATGCGCTCTACCACTGAGCTACATCCCCACATGGAGGTGACCCGGAAAAGTTTTAAATTATATACAAAACACATCTATACAAGATCCAAGTTTATATTTATTTGGGTTGATTTCTATTATGTCGACAAAATATGCGCATGCGCCGTAAATATTTGCAAATGGAACGCTCTTTGATGAAAAGGGGGGGCACAAGTGAGTGCGTTACACAACAAAATTAACTGAATTCTAAATCGTTTACACGTCGGTGGCGGTTAATCACTTATAAAAGCTTCAAATTCTTGCAAGTAGAGGAATCCATTTTTTTGTCCCACTTACCAGCGGTTGCCTAGCAACCGCAGTCAGATGACTGTCTGCAGACAGAACATGGCTGACCTGTCAGAAGTCCAATGAGGGAAAGGCCGAATTTAGCATAATCGATCATTTGTTCGCCGTCTTTTCTCATCACACTCCAAAGCGGTTCTTTGGGCCAGACGTCTTTGAGGTAAGCACGCTTTCCGTTTCGGAGGAAAATGTATTTTTCGCGTGTGTCTGTCTTTGCGGGGGGCTCTTTGCGAGCGCTAACGTCTACGTTGGTTAGCTAAGTTGAGCTAGCTGCTAACTAAACACCCACACTCGCTCCCCTGCCTGTTAAAACATTTCAACTTTTTGTCAAAGTAACAGAATGTTACAACGTTTTTTGTAATAGGTTGTTTTTAAATGCAACAAGTCGGCCTTAAAGCAGTCGAATGGCGACATATAATAAAGCTGTCGTTTAAATGTAGTTGTAGCTAGTTAAGCTGTGTCATATTTTAATTTGTCTGAATCCTAAAAAAAAATATCTAATTTCAGTCGAGGGCGGTTTGTTTTTTCAGGGGGGGTTTAAAACCTTTGACCCAGGGCAACAGTTCCAGCCTGAATTCACCTTAAAAAGAGCCTATTGATTGCCAGCCATTTTAAACCCTTCTTATCTTTCAAGGCACACTGAATATTGTTTTGACTTTGTAAACCTAGAAACCAAATAAAACATTAGATTATCTTCTTCCATTACAAAATATTGGTTCTATTCTACCTTATTCCATTTTTTTTAGTGATCAGCAGTGGAACAAAATCATCAAACATCTGAACAATTCAATGAAAATTTACTATTGATGACAAAATACTGTATTTACATATAGTGTAACAACTTTACAGTTGCCAAATTTTACAAACTTTTTGCATGCTGTTTAATAGTAGTTGTGATTTTTAGTAGCGTGTGCGAACATTGTGGCTTCTTTCAACCTATTTATAGGTTTTTTAATTTATAAATTATGTTTTACACAAAAAAAGTGGTAATGTCCATATTTCAAAAGTGATGAATGGTCAAATGCTTCGGTGTTTGCAGATGTCAGATGGGATGTCAAATGGCCCGGACGGGAGTGAGCACCCCGGGAATGATGCTCAGGTTTGGGAGAGACCGTGGACCCTCGACGAGATGCGGCAGAGCAGCGCCAACTGGTCTCTCGCGGCCGACTCGGGGGTAACGTCAAACATCAAAACGTTCTCTCAGAATCAGCTGTATTGAAGACTGTTGACCTCCCTTTTTTTTTTTTTTTTTTTTCAATATCCTTGCCATCCAGCTCTTCTTATTCCTCCAAGACTTCTCTCAGAGAATGCTCTCCAGGACACATGAGATGGAAAAGCAGCTGGACAGCTTGATCCGAGACACCAAGGCCACCGATAGCAGTCTGCACTCGGTCTTCAACGACTTCCTCATGCTCTCCAATACGCAGTTTATCGAGAATGTAAACTCAAAACTTCCACTTTGTACTCGTCAGTTGGTCTAACTTTAGACGGACGTGTTGCGTCAACATTTGTTTCCTGTTGCAGAGAGTGTACGATGAAGAGGTTGAGGAGCCCGTGCCCAAGACTGATGCTGTGGACAAGCAAGCTGATCAGGTATCAATAAGATTAATTTTTAATATTGTAAGTGTTTGCGAGGGTTTCAACCTCCTTGAATTACAGGGAAATACATTTGTAATTGTTTCTCAAATTATTCAAATCTGTTTGGGATGACAGATCATGTTAGCAAGCAAGGGTTCCACTAGTGGGCGCTAGAGAAAGACTAACCAAAAAGCCTATTGTGGGAATCTGTGGCGCCGTTTGAGTATTTCTCTGCCATGGTTTCCCAACAGAAAAGCCGTGAGCAGAAAGAAGCCGAGCTGATTCCCAAAATGCAGGAAGCGGTGACTTACGGCCTGAAGGTGCTGGAGTCCGCCTTCGAGCACCTGGACATCAAAGCTGGGAACTCGGACTCCGAGGACGAGGAGGCCAGTGACAGATTAGAGGCAATCCTTGAGCCTAAGGTAAAGTCATTTTTGTTATGTTTCATAACTGATAACTATGCAGTATCTAACAATCTTTTTTTTTTTTGGAAGGACCTCTACGTGGACAGACCTCTTCCTTTTCTGATCGGCTCCCAAGCCTTCATGGAACAAGAGGACGTCGGCCTTGGTGACCTCTCTAGTGATGGTAATGCATTCCTTTGCAATATATCCAAATTATTAATCCCCTCTTTTGATTGAAAATGGAAAGACAATGGCTTATTGTTGCAGAACTGTCAGTGGACAGCGAGAGAGACAGCGTGATCGACAGCGAAGATATCAAAGATGAAGATGTGAGAGCGCTTGTATCTTTTTCTTTCCCATTATGATCTATATTTTTGATGTTTTAATTTACCAAAAAAAATGCTTGATGTGCTCAGAATTCCGATGAGGACTTTATGCAGGAGGCCGATCGTCATAGTAACAAGAAGGTACGCTAAGCTCAGAACTACACAGTCATTAAATTTCACACTTTAAAAAAAAAAAAAAAAAAATGGACTCTTACAGAAGGCGTCGTCTATGGTGAGCTCGGATGAGGATGAAGACGATGATGATTCTGATATATTTGGAGAGTCGGACAAGGAGGAGGAGGATGCAAAGGTAAGTTCCGTGTCTCGTCTAATTAATCGAAATGTAATTGTGACTTTGAGTTGGCTTTTCACAACTTAAAGATCCCGTTTCTCTGTGCCATTCAGAGCGCAGGCCCGTCGTCGTCTTTTGCCGACGAGCTGGCCGCCAGGATCAAGGGCGAAGTGGTTAGCAAACCCACGGGAGATCGAGCCTGTAAGTCGGCCTTGTTTGAATTTTCTTCGCCTTCCTCGCATTCGTAATCCATCTTCATCGGAACGCGAGACATTGTCAACAAAGCATGCTCATGGAGGTTTTCAAATCTTTTAAGCCTTGTCGTCAAGGAAGAAAAGCAAAAGCAGAAAAGAAGCCAAGTCTGCCAACTCGCATGGTACGGACGGGCTTTTCATTCATCCTCATCGTTCTGTGCGTTTTTTTTTCCCCCCACTCCAAACCCATCACGCGGCTCACGTTTCTTTTCGTTCATACAGCGGACGAAGACGACAGCGACGACATGTTCAAACCTCCAAAAATGGAGTCGGATGACGACAAAGACGACGAGGATGAATTCTCGCCGTTTGGCGGGAAAAGCGGTCTCTTCAGCGGGGGGAAAGGCCTCTTTGACGATGACGACGAAGTAATATCTTCTATCAACGTCTTGGATTTCAGTACAGATATCAGGCAGCATCTTCAGGATTTTTTTTTTCTATCGGATCCCACACAGGGTGATTTGTTCTCTGATGCACCAAAGCTTCCTGCGTCCAAAGAGAAGTCAACAAACGAAAGCATCAAACCCGTCACCAAAGCTGCAGGTAAAGGAAATCGGAAAGATCTTTGATACCAATTTTTTCTCGACCAATGTTAACCCTTGTATACACCGATACCAAGGGCCTGATACTAATTTTTTTATCTGCACTCATCCAATCCTCGTACATACCGCGTTTCCTCAGAAATATACTTTCATGTGACTGGTTTCCCCTGACAATCATGTGACTGGCTCGAGCAAAACTGTGGCTAATGCTAGTTTAACTACGTGAGAAGATGAGGAAAATCGTACCACTAATAACCCTGAAATTGCGACCATGCCAAACTTATTAAGTTAGCATAATAGAGGCATTCATATCGATTTAAAAATATTCCTTATCTGTGTTTAGCTTGAAATGTGATTATTTTTGTTTCATCCCCTTAAGAGCCTGACAAAGCCGGCAAGAAAATTCCACCTGGCGCCGTTTCGATATTTCCAGGTAAATGCTGTCTGCTAGCATAGTAGCGTACATCGTGGAGGGTAAGGTTCTCAAACCGACAAAATCGTGCTTTTTTTACAAACAGACAACAACCTCTTCAATCCAGTGGGCGACGTAATGGCTAGCAGAGAAAACGGAGCGTCGACCGGCAAACCCCATGTCACTCCGAAACCGGCCCCAGTCGCTGGGGGACTGTTTGATGAAGAGGAGGATGACCAAGATGACTTCTTCAGTGGTAAAAGCAGAAAAAAAAATCATCTTCTGTTAACTTTGTTGACGTTTATTAATCACTTTGAGTGGTTTGTATTTTTTTTTTTCCCCACAGTCTCACAGGTCAAACCCAAACAGGCCCCTGACCTTTTCAAAGACGAGGACGAGGACATATTTAGCGAGAAGCCAGCTCAGAAAAAGGAGGCGGAAGAGCCGCGTGCGCAATCGGAGAAGAAGGTAAACGACAGTATGACAACAGGAAGTTTCATGGAAGTTCTTGTCGTTCTTATGACTTTTATTTTTAGATGCCTGCGGGTGCCATCTCCATGTTTGGCCCTGGAACACAAAGCTTACTCTCTGAAGGCCTGAAGAAACGTCAAACCTCCCGCAGCGACGAGTCTGACAAATCTGAGAAGGTTTGAGGAGCATATTTACCAGAACCTCAGTATTTGTTTCAAGACTTTTGACTGGCATCTGCTTCTTCAGAACGGGCTGAATCCAGATGTTGGATCAGCTGTCACTCAGACCCAGAAACCTCTCACAAGTCGTCTCTTCTCTGATGATAAAGACACCCAAGTAAGTCTCTCAAGTTCCTTCACATGATCTACTTTCCTCTGTTTATTTTGTCCGTCTTCCCTTGTCTAGATTTTTCCGACTATCCCCAAGAGTCAGTCGAATCCCCACACGATGAGCCAGAGCAGAATCAACAAGCCTCCTTTGTCCTTATTCGATGACGATGATGAAGAGGTGACCGCCCCACGCCCCAATCGGGTTTTTTTTGGGTTTTTTTTAGATTTTCTCAAATAGTAGCCATATTTCTTCTTGCAGGATCTCTTTGCATCTGCTTCAAACTCCAAGCCCAAATCGAATCCAGCTAAAACAGCCACGCAGCAGCCCAGTAAAGCTCTCTCTAGCTCCCTCTTCAGTGACGATGAGGTATTTCAGGAGATCAATTCGTCACTCAGTCTGCAATGCGCTTTACTAACTTTAAGAACATTGGTTCAGGACCAGTGGTTAAGCCCTCAAATGAGTGCTACCAAGCAAGAAAGCCAGACGGGAGGAATGAAACCAAGCGCCAGCGCCCCCTCCAGTCTCCCAAGTGTTATGACGTCGCCGAAAGGCAGCCTCTTTGACGATGACGATGATCTCTTCGCTCCGGTGAAAGAGTTGAGGTATTTAAAAAAATATTCCACTCTAGACTGGGAACGTCACGAAGTGTACATATTAGGAAAATAAAGATGAATTGAATGTGTTGCCATCTAACGCAGTCCGAAGAAAACCCAGAGAAGTCTTTTGTTCGAGAACGAGGATGATGAAGATAAAGGATCCCTGTTTGGAATCAAAACCGATGAGGTCAAAAACGTAGCAGCTAAAGTGAGTACAACAGGGAAAGCTAATTTGTTTCATTTAGTCATCTGATTTTTTTTTTTTTCCCCTCTGTTGATTCTCAGCCTACGTCGCTGTTGGAAAAATCACCAGATTCGGCTAAGAAGGGATTGAAAGAAAAACCGTCACTGCCACAGAAACCGCCAGCGAAGCCCCCGGAGACCCCATCGCCGTCGTCGGAGTCCACCGAAATCAAGAAGAAGCCCGTCGGAGCCGTCAGCCTGTTTGGGGGCATTGACGTTCTGGCCAAAAAGCAAGCGAAGAGCATTTTGGATGAAGGCGACGACGATCGTGACGGCCCGCCGCCGATGGTCGACACGCAAGAGAAAGTCAAAAGCAATGCCTTCAGTCTGTTTGATGATGATGATGATGAAGATGTGCAGGCTCCAATTTTCAACGCCAGTAAACCTACAGCCGGAAACACCGCAAAGGTTACCCTGATTTATTTATTCTGTTCAGAAAAGCACGTTGACTAGTTCGCGGCTGACCGCTTATAACTTTGAAATTTGTTTTCAGCCCGCAGAGGAGCGACCGCAGGCAAAAAGCACCGGCGTGTTCCAGGATGAGGAATTATTATTTAGTCCCACAAAGCAGAAGGACAACGATCCAGACGTCGACCTCTTCGCCGGCTCGGATAAAACCACGGCCAGTATTTTGATCTGTCATTGTCCTCACTTGGCCACTCCATTAGGAACACCTTATGCAATCTTGATACGGAATATTGTCAAGGTTAGGATGGATGTTGAAATGACCCGAATGTCTTTCATTTATAGAGCTCCAAGCTCAGCTCGGCAAAGCCGGAGACGGCGAGTTTGTTTTTGGAAGACGAGGAGGACGACCTGTTTGCCTCCAGCAAGCCCCAATCGCCACCGGTACTGAATTGATTCCACTTAATCACAGATTAACATTTCTAATGTTGATTTTAAAATTATCTTTACAGCAAGTTTTGAGATCTTTTGAATTTTTGTTTTTAAGTTTGACAAACTTTTTTTTGGATGTGTGGCTTCTCTTCCTCAGAAAGTAGCAGCTAAACACAATACGTCTACTGACAGGCCGCCGCCAGTCAGGCCAGAAACTATTCCGGAAATTCAGGTGAGTAGTATGAACTACTTGGACACACTATGCTGTGCCTTTTAGTATGATATTAATAAATAATATAATCCAACTACACAGAAACCTGCCCTTCTAAGTCCTGCAGAACCAAAAGAGCCGACATCAAGGATCGGCAAACTTCAAGTAAATTTAGATTTATAAAATTCTAAAAGATGTCTATGTATTACTCGTGACTCTTTTTTTAAACATTTTTTTAGGCAAGTCTGAAGATCAACCCTGCTGCATTTCTCCCTGGCTCAGCCCCCTGCATGCCGGGGGCCGTCAGCGTACTCCCGGGTCTGGATCCCAGTTCCTCCTCTGGGGTTTCCAGCTCCAGCATAAGCCCCAGTCCCGCCACGACGCCAATCGGCGCCCGGATGGACAGTGAGCCGGGAATCGGGTTCGACGCGCCGCTCCAGGTTCCGACTTTGCAGAGCGCAAACAAGGTGGGAGAAGTGATTGTCTGTACTGGTCAGCCACAATATTAGGTACACTGTGACACTTTCCAAAATATGTTTTTTCTTTGTACGCAGAATCGTGTGAGAGCTTCCATACATCGCAGACCGCAGTCCAGAGCGGCGAGGCAAGCGTCTCAAAGATCAGCAGACGACCAAGAGCAACGAGAGGACAATCCCTCTGGAGCCTCCTCCGACTTGTTTTCTTCTGTCCCGCCCCCGTCAGACCACTCAAGCCAGACTGCTACCCCACAGAACTCCGCTCCTATTACATCCTCGCCTCCATCTTCTCAAATGTCCACTGAGCCTTCTTTGCCAACGCCGCCTGTATCTAAACACCCCAAGAAGCAAGACTCTAGTAAGGACAGCAAGGTCTCACTCCCTTTTGAGGAGGAGGACATTTTTGCTTCAGACAGTATTTTCACAAGCACGCTTGCCGCCAGCGTCTCCACCAAGAAGGCCGAACATCCGCCTGCGGCGGCACCGAAGAAAGACCTCAGCGACCTCCCGTCAATTTTCGACGACAACAGCGATGACCTTTTCCAGACATTGAAACCAAAGTCGGCAACAAAGGTGGCCAAGACGTCGACCTTTTTGGAAGACGATGACGACAATGACGACTTCTTCGGAGTGAAGAGCAGCTCGGCGGCTACGTCCGCGATTAGCAGAGACGTCAAGAGCTTTCCCAAGATTGATATTTTTGAGGTAATGTCATTTCCTATCACTAGAAACTGTCTCAACATGCGAGTAGTAGTGTTGACCCCCTTTCCAAAAGTATTGGAACAGCTTGGTCATTTCAACAGTGAAAAAAAATCACATCATCATCGGCAAAATATTTGTCTTCACAGGACGACGTCGCCATCTTGCCTAAAGCCCCCAGAAAGGAAAAAGACAAGCCCATCGACATCAGTCTGTTCGACGACAACGTCGACATCTTTGCCGACCTGGCGGACACTCCCGCACCGAAACAAAAGAAGAGCAAAGCCAAGGCGGCCGCCGGGTCCATCTTCGACGACGACATGGGTAAGTAAATCTCCACTATTTGAGGAAATACCAAATGTATTATTTGTGATCCTCCATTTTCTTTCCTTAAGATGACATATTTGCACCAAGTGCAGTCAAAACGGCGACAAAGGTGACTCCGAAAGCAAAGACCTCGCCTCCCTCCCAGAAGACCAGCACAGCAGTGGACACGAGTAACATATTTGATGATCCACTTAATGCTCTTGGGAAGAATTGAAGTCGATTTGTACGGTTATGGATCCACTTTGTAGTATTTTTTTGGGATTGCTGAACCCGCAAGAGATCGGGCATCTTGATTGATGGACCATTCCTAAATTCTCATCCATTTGTTGCATCGCATCTTTATTTTGTAATATTTAGTAAGGACTGTTAATAATTAGACATGATAGCACTTTATGAAGATACCGTTGTGCTTAGTTAGACGCTGAGGCTAACAGTAGTTTTGCTTTTTTTTTTTTTTTTTTTGCTTTGCCTTGTTGAGATTTCTTGTCTATAAGTGCCATGTCATTTTCGTCAAGGCAGTTCGTAAGAGTTTTGACACTCATCCATTTCTTAACTTTTGCTGTGAGACAACTAGAAATGGCATTTTTATCTACTAAAATGAAACATTTTATACGATCTAAGATGTGTGGTTATTTTTGTGGGGGGTATTTTCTTTTTTTGAATGCTGTAAAAATGAAGAGCTCTTTTCCAAAGCACAATAAAACCATTAAATTACATTATTAATGTTTCACCTGGAAAGTTTATATTAGTTTCTTTTTTTTTTTAGTCTGAACATGTTCAACAATGAGGCCATAACTTGAAAGATATCACAAACATAAGATATGTTTTTCAGGGTCAAAATCTTTTGGACTGATTCATAAATATTTACAAAATAATTGGTATACTGTAAAACAAAATGCATAAACATTAATATGATAGAAGTAAGCCAAAAATGCAAAACAACAAAAACAAAGAATGCTATATCGGAAATGTTACAAAAACTTTTATTCCTGGGCTAGTATTGCACAAATACGGTATTTTATTCCTCACAAAAAGCAAAATTAATAAAACCTGGAAGCTCTTTAACTCTACTAAGCAACGATTTGTTACATCGTGGTGTCAATCCAATTTAAGACCCGCCTCTATCTGCCTAAACACTCAAGATAAGTGGTGGAACTAGTGTCAATCAAATCTAAGACCCGCCCCAGATCGTCTTTTCTCTAAGTTGATTGGTTAGTTTTGTGTCAATCAAATAAGATCCGCCCTTAACTTCCCATTTCCCTTGCAGCAATTGGTTACATCGTAGCGTCAATTAACCGCAGCCACGGAGGTGATGTCTCGCCCTCCCCCGGCCCGGCGTGAGTGACAGGTACGACACCGTCGCGAACACGGCGACGGACGACCTACCACAGACGCGACCCTGCGGGTTCGTTCTGTTTGTGGCGTTGAACGTGATGCAATGCTCTGTTTTGGCGAACGTAACGCCGCCCACTACAGCGACACCGGCAGACGGGAAGCGGGGACGGAACCCACGGGTGTAGCCTAGCTCGCTCGCCGGCTAACTAGCTCGCCGTATGTGTGGAGCGGTAGCCATTGTTTGAGCTGTTGGCTAACATGGCAACGTCGGCTAAGGACAGCAGCGTTGGCTAGACGGGTAGCTCGCCTCCTTGTAATTCACGGTAAGCAACACTTTGACCTCACTCATTTTTTAAAAAACGGAATGTTTAAATAGCACCTGCGTCGACGTTGTTGACTCTTGCTCGCCTTTCAGCACCGTTGTCTAAATAAACCAACATTGTCACTATTTAAAGGCAGTGTTTTGACTTTTGCTTCCTTTTGTGTGAGTGTAGCTTGCGAGCGCCTCATCTAAAACATTCTCACGAAGGCCTCATTGATGAACAGCCCGCAGAGAAAGCAAGACAAGCATCCCATAATTTTCCATTGTATCATGCTTTGTCTTAAGCCCTTATAATGGGCTATTGTGCGCTAAGTGGTCAGAATATTAGGTACCCCAGTCCACCCACCCCCCACAAGGATGCTGATGATGACACAAAGGTAATGTTGCTGCTTTGTGTTTGCATTCACAGGCCACACCATTTGAGTGATGCTGGCAGACAATGTGAATAAACACGTTTTTTTTGGCTGTGTGTGCATCCAGTTGCTGCACTGCATCAGATTGAGCTGTTCCGAATTATTCTTTCCCATCTCAGGTTAGCCTAAAATACCTAAACAGGTCACTTGTATCTCATAATTCAGTGGTCACGAAACAAATTGAACATTATTAAATGAATGCCTTATGAACCATGTCAATCAAAAGTTAGCACTCGCGTTTGTATTTGTTCGGTTCTCCGTCTTAATTCTTAATTGTCGGATTGTGCCGAGCGCGGTTTGGCACCACGAAGACCTCCTGCCGCGCACCTGATCTTTGACTTCTGGCTGAAGCCTTGCGTGCGTCTCTGAATGTTTCATGAGACCATTGTACACGCTGACTGAAATGCGCCCCCCCAAGAGTATCTGAGTGTCAATCTGATATAACTTTTTTTTTTTTTTAACTTCACAGTTGTGGTCATCCCACACGATGAGTGACGGTCCCCCAGCCAGGAAGCACAGCCTGCCCCTCTCTCCCTCACCTTGGGCCACGCCTCCACTTTGGCTACCCTCCTAAAGCCCCCCCCCCCCATCTACCGCCTCCCTCCCCACCAGCCGAGATGACCGACAGGAAGGAGCCTCCCTTCTTCAACGATGACCGCGTGGGAGGTTTGCATCACAAGATTCCTCTGTACGACCCCATAGAGCTGTTCATCGAAACCCTGACCGGGACGTGTTTCGAGTTGCGCGTGTTGCCCTTCGAAGCCGTCATCTCAGTCAAGGCAAAGATTCAAAGACTCGAAGGTACGAATAAAAGTTGTCGAGAAAATGATTCTTTTTTTTTAAATGAGTCATTTGAAAGCTCAACAGGGTTTGTGAGCGTCCTTGGGACACTGACCTTGTCCAAAAAATGTCTCCGTTTTGTGTTTATGCATCAGCCAGTGTTTTTCCTCATGGCGCCCATCACTCCCAAACGGTGGCTTGGCTCCAGCGCCAGGTCACCGAGTCCATTCGCTCACTTCATTTACATTCCCAAGACTTCTCTCGAGACCAGCCCGTCACACTCACCATCCCTTAAGCTCAGATTTCTTACAGAGCGCCAAACGCATCTCTAAATCGAATGACATGAAACTGTCATGTCGTCCATCTCTAACCATTTTGCCAACACAAACTGCAAAAGAATGAGAAGATCAAATTGAGCGGTAAATAAAGCCGAACAAGCTAAACATAATGAGATGGGTGAAGCTGGTCTCCGCAGTAGCGTTGAGCTGTCTGAAGAGGGCAGTCACGAGCTTTAGTGACTTGAACTATCGACTCTCATGAATCTCTGCAGCTCTGTATTGATTTCTCTCTTGGCCTCTTGTGTGTCTGTGCGTGTGTGTAAAGGCATCCCAGTTACCCAGCAACACCTCATCTGGAACAACCTGGAGCTGGATGATGACCACTGTCTCCACGATTACGGGTAAGTGCTCCCTGTTCGGCCTTATTTGCACCTTTTTTTAATTTTTTAGCACATTTATAGTCAACGCATGTGTTTTTTGCAGGATTGCGGAGGGCTGTACTTTGAAGCTGGTCTTAGCCATGAGAGGAGGTCCAATCAACACCAGAAGGGGTGAGGAAAAGACCACTGACAAGCTGGATGCAGGTCTTTTCTTTGACAGACTCTTCTCTTCTTTTCCCAGTAACTATGGAGGATCCCGTGAAGGAGGCGGCGGACTCCATGGAGGGCACAAAGGAGGAAGGTTGGGAGAAGACTCCGGCCAACAAGCAGGTCACGTTTGTGGTCTACCGCGAAGGCGACCAGCTCAACTTTTTCCGGGTGGTGGACAGAGGAGACGGTTCCCTTACTCCTCTATCGGAATCCATCAGGTCGGCGTTCCGATGATTTATTTTTCTTTATAACCCAGCTGGTCACAGACAAAAAAAAAGTTTGAATTCTGAGAGCGTTTCACAGATGTACGCACGCTCCTGCTTTTTCAGCGGCGGCTCCGTTTACATGTGCACCGAGGAGGACGGCGTCGTCAGCGGAGAGCGCTCGGCCGCTGCGGCGAGCCTGGAAAACTCCATCACCATGAATAAAATGAAGCTGCTCAAAGCCAAGATGGAAGACATGAACATCAACAAGAAGGTAAGACCAAATGTTGTTTTGGAATTCTCCAAAGTGGAACTCTCTAAACGGCAATCTTCATTCCGCAGCCGAAGAAGACGAGTAAGGCAAAACCGCGCCCCCCTGTCGGTCTCCATCCCTGCGGCGGCGGGCTAACGCCTTCCATCACGCGAATCCATCAGCGCCTCTTGCGTTCGCTCCCCCAGATTAACCAGTCTCGCCAGTTCGGTGGGCATCTACCTCCCATAGTGGACCAAGAACTCCCAGACCCGTCGCCGCACGCCGCCAGTTCTTCTTCCCAGTTGCCCGTTCCGAGACGGCCGCCTCCCTCGTTCCCCTCGTCCTCTTGCTACATGCTCCAGGAGGAGGAGCCGTGGGAGACGTGCCCGCCTCTGGCAAAGATTCGGCCCCCTCCCAAAGTCTCCCGCTTGGACATCGGCGGCACCAGGCTGATGAGGGACTGCGTGTACCCGCAGCTCCCGCCGCTGTGCACCAGGAGTTCGCCCGATGCCACGTTTGACCCGCTCAAGCCGGTCGGCGAGGCGGTCGGGGTGAGTTTATTAGACGAGGCCGGCGGGCTGGTGGCGCCATCGCAGTCCGCCGCTTCGTTCGGCGAGCTGGCGGACCCCCTGAGTCTGGACCTGTCCCCTCAGTCGGAGGAATCTTGCCGAGCCTTTGATGTCGGGGCGCCGCACCAGCTGCCGTTGCCCCCCTCCCCTCTCAGCACTTGGACGCTCGGGAGCGGCGGCGACACGCTGACCAGCAGAGCGGATGTAACACAGTTTAGCGCTTCCTTTCATTTAAGCCCGCCGTCGCCCGCCCCCACCTCCCCGAAGCCACGTTTCCAGCCTTTCGACGGCACGCTCCCCCTTCAGGTACACGGCGCGGCACAGGTGAAGCCGACCAGCCCGTCCCCCATCCCGTCCGTGATGTCCGGTCACACCGCACGCCTAAGGGGCGTTCAGGTGGAGTCACCCGGCAAGAGGCCTGAGATTCTCTCCAAGAGGGAAGCCAGAGGCATCACGAAAATGGCCAGTCAAGCTTGTCGTGAGCAACTGGGCTCCCTGAGCAACTCGGCGCTCTTGGCGTCTCTCTCCGCCAGGCCCATCGACGCAAGGCGAGCCGGGCTTGGCGTCCCCCTGCCCCCAGCTACTCCCATCGCACAGGGGATCCTGGGCTCCAGGCTGCCGGGCCTCCCGCAGGAGGACGCCGCCGCCGCGCGACATCGAGCCACGACCCCCTCGGTAAGAGCGGATGCTTGAATACAGATCATTTCGAAGACAAATTTCTACAATTGAGTCAAACTTAAACAATTGTCCCCCCCCCCCCCCAGGCCAACAAATGTCTTGGGTCCAGTGGGGGAGTCATCCCTCCATTCGGGAGAATTGGTAAGAAAGACTATGTCACAGAAAAGAACTCGATAATCTTACAGTCGTCATATTTGCCGTTATTCTGCCTTGCTCTCTCCAACCGTGCTGAGTTTTTCAATTTCTCTCGTAGCACGGAAAAATGTTCAGCTTAAAACAGATCCAACTTTCTGCATGACTAAGCGTCTGACGCGGATAGGTTGCACAAAAACAAAAAAGACAAAACATTCCAATCTGCTCCTTGTGCAGACTCACTTTTCTGAGATTAAAAAGAAAAAAGATTCCATGAGGGTGTCGTCATGTAGGCGGGCTGTTTTTCCTGCAAAGGCCTTCAGTTTAAAAATTATTGCTGGACGTCTTTCATTGAGGGAACAAGTCCAGTCCGTCCTTCCACGTATCACACAGGGCAGCTGTGATCCCCATAAATGTCTGATTTGTGGTGCGCAAAAAAAAAGACACTAATAATGCAATCCGCCAGCCGCTAGCATTTTATCAGTCCTCCTTCCCTCGTCTCATCTCCCTCGCGCTGCTCATTATCCTCGACACTTGTCTTTGTGAGCAATTCTGACAGCAGGATTAGCTTCGGACTGAATACAAGCACACGAGCAAATAAGCCGGCGTGCAAACAATCGGTCAAATCCGCGCTATTGATCGTACGTCTCCGCTCTAGGAATTACTTTGTGCGTCTTTAGTGCAGTGCTACCTTGAAAGAGAAACATTTTAAATGCCACCTGGCAAGTGAGCTGAATTTGTCATCCAAGTTTCTCTGTCGCTCTTGTGTGTAAGGAACTCCGACATACCACCTACCTCCAGTGAAGGCCCCTGCGGGCACCAAGAAGAAGAGTTCCAAACACTGCTTCCTTTGCGGCAAGAAGACCGGCCTGGCCTCCAGCTACGAGTGCAGGTACGAGAACTTGCCGCGAGACTCCAAACCGAATCTCGCCGCTTTTGTACTCTGTTTGCCCGTGGGCCATCACGGCTACGCGTCGGCCGCCCGCTGAGTTGGAAGATGGCGGACAGGAGCGTTCAATCTGATGCAACCACGTGTAAATTTAAACGGCGATTGCTCAATCGCAACGCTGGTCTTGCACTCCAGTTTTGTATTCTTAGATATATTTTTTTTATTGTGCATAAGAAAACGAAACCAGACCGACGAATCGAGGCTTCCTTTCTGAGGAAGACGATGTTTACAGTTTCATATTATCGTGAAAACCAGAGTGCTGTCTGCAGGCAGTAAAACAAAACTGCGGCGGAAAATCAATCCGAGCTGTTGCGCCAACATTGGCCGCAGCCAATGCAAACCGTTTAGAATGCCCGGAATTAAAAAAAAAAGAAAAAAAAAGTGTATTAACTAACAGATGCGTATTTAATAGACTGAGGGGAAACAACAGGATGACGGGAACTGAAAAGAAAAACAACTTAGTGACATCAGTCACACAACTGAAGCATGCAAACCGCAGCAAAAAAAAAAATCAAGGACAAACCCCAAAATGACTTCAGTTGCAGAACTAAATATAAAGCAGTGTTAATTATAACTGCGACACGGTGACAAGAATATCTCCGTTTGATTGGTCAATCAGGTGCGGCAGCAACTTCTGTGCCACTCACCGCTATGCAGAGACGCACGAATGCTCGTACGACTACAAGGGGACGGGGAGACGCTTCCTGCAGGACGCCAACCCGCTCGTCAGTGCCCCCAAGCTGCCCAAGATCTAAACAGTCCATTACTAAGGAGGAGACGCGCTCAACCCAGACGGATATTATTCACCGACGTGCGCATTGGATTTTTTTAAATTTTTTTTTTTATGTCCCTCTCTCGGCCACGGCGAACTCTCCTGTGAAAACGTGTGGACAAACAGCAGATGATCAATGTGAAAGTGTTTCTGTTGTTTTGTTTGTTCGATGAGCCCATCCAAGTCTGTGCATGGACGCTGGTTATTTTTGTGCAAAATATCTGCTGCATGTTCAGACCTTGAAAAGAAAAAAGCTGATGGATTTCCATTGGACACGTCTTGGCCAGATGCACTTTAGAAATATCATATTTAAACTTTTATTCTGGCCCAACGGGTCTTTTTTTTTTTTATTGTCATGTATGTTGTCTTTTTATTTTTGAATTGTATCTGCCCCTGAAATGTCTTGTCTTGTTACGGGCACATACACGTGAACACAAACAAACTCCATCAATGTGTGTGTTTTATGATATTTATTCATGAAATATCATATTTAAACTTTTATTCTGGCCCAACGGGTCTTTTTTTTTTTTATTGTCATGTATGTTGTCTTTTTATTTTTGAATTGTATCTGCCCCTGAAATGTCTTGTCTTGTTACGGGCACATACACGTGAACACAAACAAACTCCATCAATGTGTGTGTTTTATGATATTTATTCATGAAATATTTAAATTCAAGTATGCAGTCTGTGTCTGTTTGAATGCTGGTTGTAATTGTGTATAATTGAGAACGGGGAAGACTAATGAAATCGGATATTTCAATGTCTTTAGCAAGATAACGTGGTTGCCATAAGAATCTTTTGTATTTCTTTTTTTTTTTTTTTTAAATGCTCAGCCGTTGCAAAAATCTCCAATGCTGTCATATTTGCAGGGGTTTGACTTCAAATAAATTTTCTTTCCAAACCTTCAGAAAGAAATTATGGCATCTTTCCAGGAAACAATTGTGTGGTCACTCCTGTTGCTAACCAAAACAGCAGCACATATAGAATCACAAACAGATCAAGTGTGACGTATCAGGTGATGTAAACAAATTCGCTGGCCCTAAGGATAGACGCTGTTAGGAGTCTTAAATGTCCTGTTAGACCGACACCTGTTCAGTTGCTAACCAAAACAGCAGTAACTTTCACATTGGAATAAAACCTATCGAGTCATATCTCAAATTAAAGGTCACAATGACACCATTCTCAACCTGGAATTATTTTCTGCACCGTATTCTTGTATGTGGACGAAGTGCCCCCAAAACCTGTTTTTGCTGCTGTTGAATTGTTTTCAGTCAAGCTGAACTCGTAGCCGCCTCGAAATCCCCTTAATAGTTGACTGACTCATTCTAGTGATGTGCTGGTTGCTTAGCAACAAGATGACACTTTGTTTTGATTCCAGATGTATTCAAGATAAATTAAGAAAACACAGTATTTTGCAACATAACATAAATAGTATTTTAGTTTATTTTTAAACCTGCCTCCGTGCACGTTCCGATCTTAATCCTTGGATTGTATGCATGACAATTTGGTAAACTCACTTCGATCGGGAGAACAGGAGCTCCGTTGTCCCGCCCCGAGGACGCCGCGGCGGCCTGCGCATTCGTAATAAGGCCAAACACAAGGACGAGTTTCGCATACATGGACAACGATGCGAGATCGTGCCTGCAAATCAACACTACATTCCTGTGATTAATGATTGACTTGACTCTGGATGGAGTTCGAATGCCGGTCCAAAACATGACCTGTAACCTATCAAAGTCAATTGAAAAAAAAAAACTGGAAAAATGAATAAAAATAAACGGAAATAATGTGATTGCACAAGTGTGCACACCCTCGTATGCCTGAGGGTGTGGCTATGCACCTGTCACCATTTTCCTCTGGTTAACGCCAAATGAAATTCGGATTTTCTAAGGCGCATCTTTTTGTGCTTTTAGAACTCATTGGGGTGCTTGTGTCTGAAAAGTTGCTGAAAATTGCTCACATTTATTTTATAAGTAAATATATATAGTTCCCGTCAGTTAAATTATTTTAGTATTTATTTTGTATGCGTGGATTATTTAAAAAAAAAAACACGAAAAGATATCTTCCTAATTTTTGGACAGGGGGGGCTTCATCATCCCCACCAATTTGGAACCGTCTACCCTCTTAGAGATTTTTTTTTTTTTTTTCTTGCTCCTCTTCGTCTTTTCCACGTGAACGCGGAAGTGGGTGACGCGCCTACACACGCAGCTACTCCTTGGTGCTCGACAACCGTGCGACTGACGTGAATTTCTTACAACATCACTGCCACGCACGAACCGCGACGCCCAGTGTCCTCTTTGGACTTTGTGACGACAAGAGAAGGATGGTGCGCGGCGAACCTCCGGAACGCCGAGGTAGAGGCGAAGGAGGAAGGCTACGTTCGTGTCGGTTTGTCGGTCCATCGGTTCCGGACGGAGGGACGCTAGTGATGGGATATTAATCGAGTATCTCCGTGGGAAATAAAGGTAGGAACATTATTGATGATATATTGCATTGTATTGATAACAAAGAATTAAAAAGTATTATGTTGCTGTATTGCGTTTTTTTTTTTTTTTTAATATTGTTAGAGGCTCCCCCATTCGATTGACATGACTGGACATTTCATTAGGTACACTTCTTGCAGGATCTCTTTGCATCTGCTTCAAACTCCAAGCCCAAATCGAATCCAGCTAAAACAGCCACGCAGCAGCCTAGTAAAGCTCTCTCTAGCTCCCTCTTCAGTGACGATGAGGTATTTCAAGAGATCAATTCGTCACTCAGTCTGCAATGCGCTTTACTAACTTTATGAACATTGGTTCAGGACCAGTGGTTAAGCCCTCAAATGAGTGCTACCAAGCAAGAAAGCCAGACAGGAGGAATGAAACCAAGCGCCAGCGCCCCCTCCAGTCTCCCAAGTGTTATGACGTCGCCGAAAGGCAGCCTCTTTGACGATGACGATGATCTCTTCGCTCCGGTGAAAGAGTTGAGGTATTTAAAAAAATATTCCACTCTAGACTGGGAACATCACGAAGTGTACATATTAGGAAAATAAAGATGAATTGAATGTGTTGCCATCTAACGCAGTCCGAAGAAAACCCAGAGAAGTCTTTTGTTCGAGAACGAGGATGATGAAGATAAAGGATCCCTGTTTGGAATCAAAACCGATGAGGTCAAAAACGTAGCAGCTAAAGTGAGTACAACAGGGAAAGCTAATTTGTTTCATTTAGTCAGCTGATTTTTTTTTTTTCCCCCTCTGTTGATTCTCAGCCGACGTCGCTGTTGGAAAAATCACCAGATTCGGCTAAGAAGGGATTGAAAGAAAAACCATCACTGCCACAGAAACCGCCAGCGAAGCCCCCGGAGACCCCATCGCCGTCGTCGGAGTCCACCGAAATTAAGAAGAAGCCCGTCAGCCTGTTTGGGGGCATTGACGTTCTGGCCAAAAAGCAAGCAAAGAGCATTTTGGATGAAGGCGACGACGATCGTGACGGCCCGCCGCCGATGGTCGACACGCAAGAGAAAGTCAAAAGCAATGCTTTCAGTCTGTTTGATGATGAAGAGGAGGATGAGCAGGCTCCAATTTTCAACGCCAGTAAACCTACAGCCGGAAACACCGCAAAGGTTTGCCTGATTTATTTATTCTGTTCAGAAAAGCACGTTGACTAGTTAGCGGCTGACCGCTTATAACTTTGAAATTTGTTTTCAGCCCGCAGAGGAGCGACCGCAGGCAAAAAGCACCGGCGTCTTCCAGGATGAGGAATTATTATTTAGTCCCACAAAGCAGAAGGACAACGATCCAGACGTCGACCTCTTTGCCGCCTCGGATAAAACCACGGCCAGTATTTTTTATCTGTCATTGTCCTCACTTGGCCACTCCATTAGGAACACCATATGCAATCTTGATATGGAATATTGTCAAGGTTAGGATGGATGTTGAAATGACCCGAATGTCTTTCATTTATAGAGCTCCAAGCTCAGCTCGGCAAAGCCGGAGACGCCGAGTTTGTTTTTGGAAGACGAGGAGGACGACCTGTTTGCCTCCAGCAAGCCCCAATCGCCACCGGTACTGAAATGATTTTAACACATTTTAATCACAGATGTGTCCCTTCACACATTTCTTATGTTGATTTTGAAATTATCTTTATAGCAAGTTTTGAGATCTTTTCAATTTTTGTTTGTAAGATTGACAGACTTTTTTTGGATGTGTGGCTTCTCTTCCTCAGAAAATAGCAGCGAAACACAATACGTCTACTGACAGGCCGCCGCCAGTCAGGCCAGAAACAGTTCCGGGAATTCAGGTGAGTAGTATGAACTACTTGGACACACTATGCTGTGCCTTTTAGTATGATATTAATAAATAATATAATCCAACTACACAGAAACCTGCTGTTGGGTCTAAATACGATTAGACATTAAATCACTCGCTGGAATGAAGAGGAGAAGACAACCAGAACAGGTTTACTCGCGAGGAGAACGATAGAGCAAGCAATCTCAGTTACAACCTCCATCAGTTCTGAGTCTTTACTCCACGTGCCCCTCTTTTTAATGTTATGGTTGCCCTGGTTACAGAGGCGTTGCTACACTAAAGGGAGGGGGGATTGTGTCTGTAGCAACGCTGATTAGCAAAAGAATGTAGTGTGGTGTGAATTAGCACTTCGCTGTTGGCTCTTGACCCCCCGCAGAGGCCGTCCGCAGCTGTCTTCCTTCACAGTTGGCTGACCTGTCCTCGAGGTCAACAAATGTCCTGACGCACGTTGATTGCCGCTTTGCTGTGGAACAAATGCAACTAGACCTTTGCTAACTTTATCTACTTGGTAATTAACACACAATAGTAATAAGTAACTTGTCCTAAACATTTCAACACACATTAAGCAAACGTGAGGTAACCGGTATGCAGTTCCTTAAACAAACATTGAGTAAATATGGGATAACTTTAATGCAACTACTTCTAACTGTATGTATCCCTTAACAAAGAAAAACAGGTCTGATAAACTACAATCTATGAACCAAACAAAGAACATTTCACCTATGCAAATAAGCCCTGCTCATTGTTAGTGAAGGACTCTTACGGGAACCAAAACACACAGACAACATAAGGACAGGAAAGGTACAAATGGCTGACAGGGATCAAGACATCCCTATCACATAAAAGGAACAAAGAGATAAAAGGAAAAGATAAACTCGTAAAGGCGAGGCCTCCAGGTCTGGCAGGCCAAAGCTTCACTTAAAATTATTCCAACACCTGCCCTTCTAAGTCCTGCAGAACCAAAAGAGCCGACATCAAGGATCGGCAAACTTCAAGTAAATTTGGATTTATAAAATTCTAAACGATGTCTATGTATTACTCGTAACTCTTTTTTTTTTTTCTTTTAAGGCAAGTCTGAAGATCAACCCTGCTGCATTTCTTCCCGGCTCAGCCCCCAGCATGCCGGGTGCCGTCAGCGTTCTCCCGGGTCTGGATCCCAGTTCCTCCTCTGGGGTCTCCAGCTCCAGCATAAGCCCCAGTCCCGCCACGACGCCAATCGGCGCCCGGATGGACAGTGAGCCGGGAATCGGGTTCGACGCGCCGCTCCAGGTTCCGACTCTGCAGAGCGCAAACAAGGTTGGAGAAGTGATTGTCTGTACTGGTCAGCCACAATATTAGGTACACTGTGACACTTTTTTTCTTTGTACGCAGAATCGTGTGAGAGCTTCCATACATCGCAGACCGCAGTCCAGAGCGGCGAGGCAAGCGTCTCAAAGATCAGCAGACGACCAAGAGCAACAAGAGAACAATCCCTCTGGAGCCTCCTCCGACTTGTTTTCATTTCATTAGGTACACTTGTATCCAGTACAATTTCCTTTCATTTAAGCCCGCCGTCGCCCGCCCCCACCTCCCCGAAGCCACGTTTCCAGCCTTTCGACGGCACGCTCCCCCTTCAGGTACACGGCGCGGCACAGGTGAAGCCGACCAGCCCGTCCCCCCTCCCGTCCGTGATGTCCGGTCACACCGCACGCCTAAGGGGCGTTCAGGTGGAGTCACCCGGCAAGAGGCCTGAGATTCTCTCCAAGAGGGAAGCCAGAGGCATCACGAAAATGGCCAGTCAAGCTTGTCGTGAGCAACTGGGCTCCCTGAGCAACTCGGCGCTCTTGGCGTCTCTCTCCGCCACGCCCATCGACGCAAGGCGAGCCGGGCTTGGCGTCCCCCTGCCCCCCGCTACTCCCATCGCACAGGGGATCCTGGGCTCCAGGCTGCCGGGCCTCCCGCAGGAGGACGCCGCCGCCGCGCGACATCGAGCAACGGCCTCCTCGGTAAGAGCGGATGCTTGAATACAGATCATTTTGAAGACCAATTTCTACAATTGAGTCAAACTTAAACGATTGTTCCCCCCCCCCCCCCTCCTCCAGGCCAACAAATGTCTTGGGTCCAGCGGGGGAGTCATCCCTCCATTCGGGAGAATTGGTAAGAAAGAAGTCGATAATCTTACTGTCGTCATATTTGCCGTTATTCTGCCTTGCTCTCTCCAACCGTGCTGAGTTTTTCAATTTCTCTCGTTGCACGGAAAAATGTTCAGCTTAAAACAGATCCAACTTTCTGCATGACTAAGCGTCTGACGCGGAGAGGTTACACAAAAAAAAAAAAGACAAAACATTCCAATCTGCTCCTTGTGCAGACTCACTTTTCTGAGATTAAAAAGAAAAAAAGATTCCATGAGGGTGTCGTCATGTAGGCGGGCTGTTTTTCCTGCAAAGGCCTTCAGTTTAAAAACTACTGCTGGACGTCTTTCATTGAGGGAACAAGTCCAGTCCGTCCTTCCACGTATCACACAGGGCAGCTGTGATCCCCATAAATGTCTGATTTGTGGTGCGCAAAAAAAAAGACACTAATAATGCAATCCGCCAGCCGCTAGCATTTTATCAGTCCTCCTTCCCTCGTCTCATCTCCCTCGCGCTGCTCATTATCCTCGACACTTGTCTTTGTGAGCAATTCTGACAGCAGGATTAGCTTCGGACCGCATACAAGCACACGAGCAAATAAGCCGGCGCGCAAACAATCGCTCGAATTGATCGTACGTCTCCTCTCTAGGAATGCGTTTTAACACTGCACACCTTGTTTACTTTGTGCGTCTTTAGTGCAGTGCTACCTTGAAAGAGAAACATTTTAAATACCACTTGGCAAGTGAGCTGAATTTGTCATCGAAGTTTCTCTGTCGCTGTTGTGTGTAAGGAACTCCGACATACCACCTACCTCCAGTCAAGGCCCCTGCGGGCACCAAGAAGAAGAGTTCCAAACACTGCTTCCTTTGCGGCAAGAAGACCGGCCTGGCCTCCAGCTACGAGTGCAGGTACGAGCGCTTGCCGCTAGACTCCAAACCGAATCTCGCCGCTTTTGTACTCTGTTTGCCCGTGGGCCTTCGCGGCGGCCGCCCGCTGAGTTGGAAGATGGCGGACAGGAGCGTTCAATCTGATGCAACCATGTGTAAATTTAAACGGCGATTGCTCAATCGCAACGCTGGTCTTGCACTCCAGTTTTGTATTCTTAGATATATTTTTTTTATTGTGCATAAGAAAACGAAACCAGACCGACGAATCGAGGCTTCCTTTCTGAGGAAGACGATGTTTACAGTTTCATATTATCGTGAAAACCAGAGTGCTGTCTGCAGGCAGTAAAACAAAACTGCGGCGGAAAATCAATCCGAGCTGTTGCGCCAACATTGGCCGCAGCCAATGCAAACCGTTTAGAATGCCCGGAATTAAAAAAAAAGAAAAAAAAAGTGTATTAACTAACAGATGCGTATTTAATAGATTGAGGGGAAACAGGATGACGGGAACTGAAAAGAAAAACAACTTAGTGACATCAGTCACACAACTGAAGCATGCAAACCGCAGCAAAAAAAAAAATCAAGGACAAACCCCAAAATGACTTCAGTTGCAGAACTAAATATAAAGCAGTGTTAATTATAACTGCGACACGGTGACAAGAATATCTCCGTTTGATTGGTCAATCAGGTGCGGCAGCAACTTCTGTGCCACTCACCGCTATGCAGAGACGCACGACTGCTCGTACGACTACAAGGGGACGGGGAGACGCTTCCTGCAGGATGCCAACCCGCTCGTCAGTGCCCCCAAGCTGCCCAAGATCTAAGGAGGAGACGCGCTCAACCCGGACGGATATTATTCACCGACGTGCGCATTGGATTTTTTTTTTTTTTTTTTATGTCCCTCTCTCGGCCACGGCGAACTCTCCTGTGAAAACGTGTGGACAAACAGCAGATGATCAATGTGAAAGTGTTTCTGTTGTTTTGTTTGTTCGATGAGCCCATCCAAGTCTGTGCATGGACGCTGGTTATTTTTGTGCAAAATATCTGCTGCATGTTCAGACCTTGAAAAGAAAAAAGCTGATGGATTTCCATTGGACACGTCTTGGCCAGATGCACTTTAGAAATATCATATTTAAACTTTTATTCTGGCCCAACGGGTCTTTTTTTTATTGTCATGTATGTTGTCTTTTTATTTTTGAATTGTGTCTGCCCCTGAAATGTCTTGTCTTGTTACGGGCACATACACGTGACCACAAACAAACTCCATCAACGTGTGTGTTTTATGATATTTATTCATGAAATATTTAAATTCAAGTATGCAGTCTGTGTCTGTTTGAATGCCGGTTGTAATTGTGTATAATTGAGAACGGGGAAGACTAATGAAATCGGATATTTCAATGTCTTTAGCAAGATAACGTGGTTGCCATAAGAATCTTTTGTATTTCTTTTTTTTTTTTTAAATGCTCAGCCGTTGCAAAAATCTCCAATGCTGTCATATTTGCAGGGGTTTGACTTCAAATAAATTTTCTTTCCAAACCTTCAGAAAGAAATTATGGCATCTTTCCAGGAAACAATTGTGTGTTGCTAACCAAAACAGCAGCACATATAGAGTCACAAACACCAAGTGACTTATCATGTGATGTAAACAAATTCGCTGGCCCTAAAGATAGACACTGTTAGGAGTCTTAAATGTCCCGGTAGACCGACACCTGTTCAGTTGCTAACCAAAACAGCAGTAACTTTCACATTGGAATAAAACCTATCGAGTCATATCTCAAATTAAAGGTCACAATGACACCATTCTCAACCTGGAATTATTTTCTGCACCGTATTCTTGTATGTGGACGAAGTGCCCCAAAACCTGTTTTTGCTGCTGTTGAATTGTTTTCAGTCAAGCTGAACACGTAGCTGCCTCGAAATCCCCTTAATAGTTGACTGACTCATTCTAGTGCTAGTGATGTGCTGGTTGCTTAGCAACAAGATGACACTTTGTTTTGATTCCAGATGTATTCAAGATAAATTAAGAAAACACAGTATTTTGCAACATAACATAAATAGTACTTTAGTTTATTCCGATCGTAATCCTTGGATCGTATGCATGACAATTTGGTAAACTCACTTCGATCGGGAGAACAGGAGCTCCGTTGTCCCGCCCCGAGGACGCCGCGGCGGCCTGCGCATTCGTAATCAGGCCAAACACAAGGACGAGTTTCGCATACATGGACAACGATGCGAGATCGTGCCTGCAAATCAACACTACATTCCTGTGATTAATAAGTAAATGATTGACTTGACTCTAGATGGAGTTCGAATGCCGGTCCAATACATGACCTGTAACCTATCAAAGTCAATTGAAAAAAAAAAAAAGAATAAAAATAAACGGAAATAATGTGATTGCACAAGTGTGCACACCCTCGTATGGCTGAGGGTGTGGCTATGCACCTGTCACCATTTTCCTCTGGTTAACGCCAAATGAAATTCGGATTTTCTAAGGCGCATCTTTTTGTGCTTTTAGAACTCATTGGGGTGCTTGTGTCTGAAATGTTGCTGAACATTGCTCACATTTATTTTATAAGTAAATATATATAGTTCCCGTCAGTTAAATTATTTTAGTATTTATTTTGTATGCGTGGATTATTTAAAAAAAACACGGAAAGATATCTTCCTAATTTTTGGACAGGGGGGGCTTCATCATCCCCACTAATTTGGAACCGTCTACCCTCTTAGAGATTTTTTTTTTTTTTCTTGCTCCTCTTCGTCTTTTCCACGTGAACGCGGAAGTGGGTGACGCGCCTACACACGCAGCTACTCCTTGGTGCTCGACAACCGTGCGACTGACGTGAATTTCTTACAACATCACTGCCACGCACGAACCGCGACGCCCAGTGTCCTCTTTGGACTTTGTGACGACAAGAGGACCGTGCGCGGCGAACCTCCGGAACGCCGAGGTAGAGGCGAAGGAGGAAGGCTACGTTCGTGTCGGTTTGTCGGTCCATCGGTTCCGGACGGAGGGACGCTAGTGATGGGATATTAATCGAGTATCTCCGTGGGAAATAAAGGTAGGAACATTATTGATGATATATTGCATTGTTTTGATAACAAAGAATTAAAAAGTATTATGTTGCTGTATTGCGTTTTTTTTTTTTTTTAATATTGTTAGAGGCTCCCCCATTCGATTGACATGACTGGACATTTCATTAGGTACACTTGTATCCAGTACAATTTCAAATTATTTCGCCGATTTGAGGCATTAAATTAAAATTGTGGTGGTTTAGGAGGCTTGACGTCTTGCAAATTATTAGGAACACCCCCCTAGAATGATGCACTGCAGTTTTTCCCATACAACTCTTTGTATTGCGTCTCGTTCAAACTGTGAGTGGAAGGAAGGAAGGATGATGGATGGAGGGTGGAGGGGTCTCAGTTGCTGTCCCTGGTGGGATGCAGGGCAGACACGCATATCCAGTAAATGTGACTTTAGATTAAATTATTTTTTGCAGTGTGATAAAGCCTTTAATGCTATGAAATGATGATTATAAAAATGACTATGATAAACATCATAGGGTTTTTTTGGTCATGTACTTCTTTTTATAGTCCTGTTTGTTGATGTTACGGCAATACCTGCTTCATCTTGGCACAACCAAAATGTTTGAGCTGCCCAGACTGAAGTACTGTTTAGCTTGTTGGTCCCCATACACTTTGGATGGGCGCTAATAGGGAGTGTTGCAGAGAATGAGTCCACAGTGTGTGGTTAAATCAATGGAGTGTACTTTGGCTTCCAGCTGATTGTTAGAGCGCATCTCGCGTTTCAGCGCCGGGCAGGAGGGATCATCTTTCCTCCCGACGTGTGCCATGCGTGTCGGAGTTGCTGGCCTAATCCTTTTTAAACGGGCCGTACTTTTCTAGACACTTGTTAGACGCTGTTAAAAAAAAAAAAAAAGAAAAAACATATGGCTTAGTCTGCTATGGTAGTCAAAGGGGTGATTGTGCAACTGTCATCTGTGTTACATCATTGCCGTTGCCGTTGGTTACGCATGTGCCACATTGCATGCAGAGTGTTTGTGTGGTGTCTCCTCCAAGGTCAATTTTGGCCCACTTGCATGCAAAACAAACTTTACCAGCAAACTTTAATGCTACTAGTGTGTCCTTGTCACCTCGTGTAAAAACTACATTTGTGTAATTATTACAAGTGACATAGAAGTGTACAGAATTTTCGAGTATTGGAAATGCACAGAAATATAAACAACTTAAAATTGTTCCCTCCTTTTGAGATTATAGTTGTTCAGTCACAAAAAAAAAATAGTCTTGACTCGACTGCTCTTGTTGTTTCCGTCATGCCTCCTTACACATGACTAATCTTGCATCACTTGGGATTAGCGTATATAGATTGGCTGCTAGTGCGCTAATCTTGTTTTTTTTTTTTTTCCAATAAAAGACACACAAAGATTGCTGTCGGTATAAGTGGATATGCTTCTGGGTTGCTCAAGTAGTCTGAGTGGTAAGGGAAGAAAAAATGTGGTTTTATTTGAGAGCTGCTTTCACCTTGTTGCACTTTTACGGGTACGTCTTTAATCTTGATCATGAGTGGGCACACGTTGCAGAAGGCGCTCTTGAAATTGCTTTTATTATTAATTATGATTCTGCTGAGGATATCCCAGGCAAACATTCTGAATGGCTTTTAGTACAATCAGTTTTCAAATTCACCTGGTTTGTAATTTTTCTTTCAAAATCTTCACTCAAAAAAATGTGCTTAGGTCGAAGCAAAAACAGGACTACCTGTGCTTTGAAATGAATTGAGGCGCTTCATTTAGATAAAAGTAGTGTTTTGATACCTTGTATGAAGAAGCTTTTATTTAAATCAAAAAATGCTTTGCTGCCCTCTTGTGGTATATTGCTGCCTATGAACTATGTTGATGTTAAATTGAGGCACTTTATTTAGAAAGAACTGGTGCTGTGCTGCCATCTTGTGGTATCTCAGTGCACGTAGCAATCATACTAGATTAGTCAATGAGTGGCGCACAGTTAGCGAGGTGAAGATGACCACTCATGATCTCCAGTCACATCATTGAGCTTCAGATGACAGACTGTGAGCTTGCAAATGAACTTTGAGGCTTCTGTCTTTTCAGGAGCGAAATAATTGCGAGGTTGGAAGAAAGCTTGACAGCTTCCATTGTCCGCTACTTCTGTCAGTTTGACAAAATTTCCATGCTTCATCTGCTCTGACATGTTTCCGAATAATTCCTGAAAAGAATGACAAACCTCCATATCTGAAAGCCCTCCATTGAGATGAAATGTTAGATCATACGCCAAAGGTTTCATTTTGTCCAAAACTCAAATTTCCTCTTTGTTTCCGCCCTCAAATCTCGAAAATGTCGTCTGGCTGGCTCAGCATCTCTTAGCCGGCTGCTTCCACCCCCGTCGCTCCGTTCTTCTGCTTAATCCCTCAAATATTATTGATTGCATTCCATAAGGAGTCAGGAAATGGATACTGCCAACAAAGACAACGAGGGGGGGGGGGGGGGAGCCATTTTTGTGACGCTTCCTGTTTTGTGTTTTAATCTGGATGTT
Organism: Syngnathus scovelli; assembly: GCF_024217435.2. Taxonomy (NCBI): domain Eukaryota; kingdom Metazoa; phylum Chordata; class Actinopteri; order Syngnathiformes; family Syngnathidae; genus Syngnathus; species Syngnathus scovelli. The sequence continues at coordinate 3,400,919 of NC_090858.1, forward strand.
ACTCCGATTACGCTCAATAGAACTTTTAGATTGATAACAGTGCAACTTTGGTTTGAGCTTTTTTTTTTTCCCGATATGCAGTTTCTAAGAGAGCAAGCAGATCTTCCAAAAGTATGCTAACCTAATGCTAAAGGCGAAAGACAGCCTAACAAAGCTAGCATCCTTATCGCACTACATTTAAACAACTTAATCAAATCTAAGAAAGTCACACAATGTGGATTTTTCACAACGTAGTCTCTATTTCAATAAAACGAGGAGGGGGCGTGTTTTGGACGTCGGCCATCCATCAAAGCGCGCAGAATTGCCGGCTCAGCGGAACTGGGCCGAGGCGTCTCTGCAGGCAGCGGTGGCGCTCGATGACATCATTAGACCATCACGCGGCTCTCTTAGGGCTGGCAACAAAAGAACATAAGAGCCTCCCACACAATTGATTTAAGTTGATAGAGTCCGTTGAGAACGCATTAGATGAATAAAGCGAGGCGCCAGGAACCGGGATGGACGTCGGAGGATATATCAATCATCTAATCTTGGTCAAACGAACCAATTAAGGGATTTAATCTTCTAAATTAGTTGTGGGATTAATTCTGGGAACAGAGGTGGCAAAAGGAACCACCTGAATGACTTTTATCAAAATGTTCCTCAACTTTTTTTCAAAAGAGCCGCCATATTAAGATGCTCCGAGTTGGCGACAAAGCACTACATTTGTCTAAATGAAGCTCCTCACCTCACTTTAACATCTCTGCATCAAGATGGCAGCAAAACTCGATGGTCTAACAGTTCAAGTTGGTGGCAAAGCATTTACTTTTACCTTTTGGAGATTCAACCATAGGTCAAGAAGACACCAAAGCACTACTTTTGTCTAAATGAAGCTCCTCAACTCACTTGAACATACTCCCTAGTTGAGTTACCATTTTAGTCGTGCGATTTTAAACACCGAATTCCATTCTTAAGAAGTTCTCCTTGAACCATGCCAGGCATTTGAAGTTCTTGCAGACAAATACGTCCCGTTCAAGCTGTGTTTAATTCAAATTGCCTCTCGGGCACCAGAGTTTGTTGTCGCTGCGTGTTTTTTGTGGCAGCTTCTCGGCCAACCCCATTAACCCGGCCGGCCGAGGCGAGCCCCGTAGAGGACGGCGGGCCTCGCTTTGTCAACCCAATTAGACTCCGGTTCCGTTCGGCTGCGTGCGGATGCTGAGGGGCGGTTGCCGCGCGTCGAAATGAAGACTCGTTGGTGCACCGACGTGGCAAATGAACAACGTGCCACGCTCCCTTACCCTAATGTCCCTCGCAGGTTTAACAAAGTGCGTGTCACGGAACGACGCGGTAAGCCTCATCGCCTCTCCACGACGTTGACTGACAAATTCAAGGAATGAATCATTTAAATTAACAAGAGTTGATGTAAATAAAAAAAAAAATTGATTTATGTAAGAATTAATTAACATGTTCCGGGATGCCGACGTGTAATTTGTAGCAAAAGGGAATTAAACGAGTTGTTTTGAACTTGAGCTATATTTTAAGAAGCCATTTTAATTTATAATATTTAAACGAGACATTTTTGGCATTCAGCCAACACTTTTTTTAGGCTTTGTTTGCTGTTCCGACAATGCATAGCCTGGAGAAATGCTCTCCTTGTTTGCCAGCTGAACCTGTAATTGAACATTCCTGGCATCTTTCTTTCTCTTGCAACTGTGTTGGAACGTGTAAGCGTCCCGTGTGGAATATTTGGAATTACAACAGCTCGAGAGGAATTCCCTTTTCTAAATGGAAGTGAACTGATTTGAAAGGGAATTTAATGCAGTGATAAAAATTTGTGGGCCGTTACACCTACTTGGCTTCCTTGCCATAAATTATGTCACAAGGCAAGAAAAGCTTTTTTTTCTAGTCTCACACATTCTGGATTTTTGTTAGCGTAGCACTTTTTTTTTTTTTTTGGAGCAAGAGAACAATACAGGTTCTGCATGTTCTACAACTTCACTGCACTACATTAATATGATCTGGAATATGTGATAAATCAGTAATGTTTTTTTCGCACTTCTTCTCTCCGACATGTTATAAATAATTCACGTTTATAAAGTCAACAAACGATGACGCTTCAATGCTAGATCTAAATGAATCTAAAACGGATTAAATGTGCCATTGGCGATGTGCGTGCAAGTGAGACCTGTTTGCTCTGTTGATTGCAAAAGTACCAAAATAAAAAAATGTGGAGGAGACGTCAAAACAGGCTGGAAATGGTTCATTAAACTTAGACTTTGCATTAAAAAAAAAAAAAAAAAAGATTGTAGAACTGCAATGCGCTAATTAAGGGCTAAAATGGGAGAAATTACTCGTATGATTCACAAGGAGAAAATGGTGGACAAACTTCATTTTTTTATTTTATGTGCTGTATGAACTTGCAAATATGTACGTCCTTGATCTTCATGCAAATATTTGTACCTTTTTTCTAGTTCCTAGAGTCTCTTGGTTGCTAGGCAACATGACAAAACGTGATAAGAATGCATTATGACAGTGACTGAAAGGCATCCAGGTTGTAATATAATTTTTTTTTTTTAATATATATATATCTTGGACAATGAGGATGCCGGCTGCATTCTGTCAAACTGATGCGAGGCATATTTGACGGCTTGAATTGAGGACATGATGTCAAATCCATTTCAGTGGCGAGCTGGGAAACGAGCTGAACTTTAGTTGACCCACTTTTAAGTGTGTTCACCGAGGCCAACATTGTGTTTCTGTTTTGCAAGCCATATCAAAATGAATCTTTAATGGCAGAAGAACAGATTCTCCCATTTTTTTTTTTTTTGTAAATGCAAATTGGCAAAAGCGTCCTGTCATGGAGAAATCACCCGCTTCCGCAACTTCTCCCGGCTCCACCAGCGCGACTTAATTACATCCTAAGTGGGCTTCATTAGCGTCGACTCGAGAGGATGTTGTTCAGGTTTATTAGGAAAATACATTCTGACATTTGAAGGGGGGAAAAAAAACTCTGAATATTGACTTGTTAGTGCTGCTGTCTGCGTCTGAAAGGACAAAATTATGCAAATTTATTCCAAGCCTCTTGTCAAGCAGCGAAATCACCGTCTGTCTAAACTCACAACAAGATTGTGGACTTGGTGAGAACGAAATGACTTTGCTCTTTATGGTCTCAATAACGCTGCCTGCTTTGAGCATCTGCTGTTTATTTACTATGGGAATAAGTCTCAGAAGAACCCCACCCAGTCCCCTCTCCTGTGGAGAATATCGTTTTATAGCACTTATGGCCTATTTTGTAACCTGCCAGGAAGACATCTGTGGGATCTTAAATGCGGCTTGTAGGAGACACTCGCATGGGTGCACATCACAAGTGGAGGAGCATGTCGGCAGACCTATCTCAGGTCTGATCTGTCAGAGCGCGGCTGAGCAGAACGCCGGGGAAGACGGGGACACAATTGACCCTGGCCAGGATTTGAAACGGGGAAGGGCAAGGGGGAACTCTCTGAAATTGCTTCTCCAGTCTATCAAAAGGAGAATTCTATCCATCTTATTTACTGCTTTCGGCTAAATCACTGCGGGGATAAATATTCGAGGACCTCAAGACTTTTTTTGCAGTACAGTAAATAAATAAGATTTGTCCATTTATTTTTTTCTTTTGGGTTCTTCGCAGGGCAGTCGCAAACCATCATGCCCGTTGATTCGGCGTTGGGACAAGAAGCGAGCGTGTGAGCGTCCCACCCCTCGTTGGTCCCTTCCCGGCCGGCCTCGGCCACTTCTGCTGGGATGAACATGCCACTGCACCAAATTTCTGTCATCCCCCGCGATGTCACCTCGTCGCGGCTGTCGAGCGGCGGAGGAGCCGGGAAAGCTAAAGACAAGGACAAACAGGTACGGTTGTGGAAAAATAACAATATTTAAAATTGTGATATATTTATTAACTTGAATATTGAAGACTATATAAATACAAACATGGTAAAACACAAACTGAATTTTTAACACCCAAATGTGTAAAAGCTAGCTAGACAGGTTTACTGTATTGGAAATTAGCATAAATGTTATGCTAGGTTTGTATAAATGAAAATTAGCATAGATGCTATGTCTGTATAACTTTTCAAATAAGTTACTTTGACGCACCCAAATGTGTAACAGCTAGCTAGACAGGTTTACTGTATTGGAAATTAGCATAAATGTTATGCTAGGTTTGTATAAATGAAAATTAGCATAAATGCTATGCCTGTATAACTTTTAAAAACTGTTACTTTGACGCACAGAGCAACAACACACACACACACAAAACAGTTCTGTTCTCTCTCATTTTGTTTTCATAACAACTTTAAAGCCTTTTGACCTAATATGTTTATTCCATTATACAATTTTCACGCTTGGCTAGTAACGGTTGTTTATGGCAGCAAAATGCCCATTTTGGCTTCAATTTGACGGCGTCTAACTTTTTTATTTTTGTCATTATGTTTTCACAATTGCCTGTGCTTTCAATGTGCTGTTTTAATACTTGGACTGGGAGACATTTGGTATTCTGCTTTAAAAATGTGTCCTTATGATTTTTTTGGGGGGGGTGAGTTTGAGCACTATGTCCTTGGAAAAAAAAAAAAAATGGCCTCAGAGGTTCATACTTTGACTTTTTTCGATTTGGGCTTTGTGAAACGACGCACGCTTCTTCCAGTCATGCAGACCAAGCTCCGTTTGGGAGATGAATAGCTCACCTCTGCTCCTAAATGATTAATTATCACTCTGCATCTTTTTGTTTGCCTCGAGCGCAGTGATTATGAACGTCGCCGCAAAAATTAAAGAGCGGGCGGCATTCATTTGCCAGAACACGACGTCTTTTTCATTCAACGTTTTTCAAAGTACAAATTCATCATCGGGGAGTTGTCGAAATTTGAGACGTGGCAAAAGAGTCGGAGTGGTGGGAAAGGGGGGAAATGAAAGGTAGCATATGCGAGAGGGCTCTTAAGAACACCTGTGCCTGCCGGCTTTTGTTGCACATATTGCTTTAGCACTTTGCTTTGTTTCTGTGCTTAAAAATAGGGAGACTTACTCTTCTTGCTTGAGCACTTGTGGTGTGTGTGTGTGTTTTTGCTTGTGTTGTTTTTGTGTGCGATGTGTTCCTACATTTTTGTGTTTTTATTTGTGTGTATACATGTGTGTTAACGCCAAATATTTTAGTCACTCAGCATGTGCCCATCTGGCTGGCTTGGCCAACATAACCCCTACTTAGAATTCACCGGGCGTCGGCAGCTCATTCAGATGAAAACTTTTGAGTGTTCCACTTCCTTTCTAGTTCATTTGTCAAGCTCCAAATCTTGTGCTCATCTGTGGTCTTAGCGCCAAGGGGGGAAAAAAAAAGGGTTCTTTTGCATTGGTTAGCCTCAGCGAATAATTTGGTCGTCCTCTATGAGCGCCTGGCAGTTTTGATAAGCCCTGCTTTGCAGAGAGGAAGAATTACAGGGGCTATGAAGTCGGCGCTGGGCAAAAGGTCGGGCGGGTCAGTCGGGAAGTTTGTCGTTTGAAAAATAATTTGCGTTTTGCCTCGCTGCTTGTAAACAAACTGCAGCGTTCATGACATGCAAACAAGGTGAAATTGCATTTCTGTGATTTTCCTTTTCACTTCCACCATTGTTTTTTTTTATATACTGTAAATATATAGTTTCAGGGCATTTATTGGACATTTTCTACTCAACGGCTTGTGTTGAGCATTCAATTCTCTACCGGAGACTTTGTTTGCCGCATCTGCGGTAAGACTCCCACGAGCCGACATGAACAGGTGGCGTCAGCTGGCGTCTGTTGTCGGGCCTCCTCTGCACAAGTCGGCCGCGTTAAATCCACTTGAGGTTGAAGAGCTAAAAAGCTAATTAAGTGTGGAAGACAGCGTGGCGGCGGCCGGACGTCATCGCGGATTGCGAGGGATGGCTTTTATAAGAGAAATGTGAGGAAATGTAATCCCACCTTCATTTGCGGGGGGTTTATAATCTCAGAATATTCATCAATAATGATGTCTGGCACATTATAAAATGAATCAGAGCTGTCATTTGTATCCAGGTGGAAAATACAGGATTAAAGAGGATTTAATTACAAGTAGGCGTACATCCCTGTTTTTACACTTATTTCAAATTTTGCCTGCTGCCATCTACTGGCCGACAGTGGAATTACAACCAGTACAATCACAACCAGGAACCGGTCATAGACAACGGGGTTTATTATCCGTACCATTATGTATTCAAACATCAAAATATTCTGACAAGTAATTTTTGCCTGACAAGTCTGCTAACTTAATGCTACCATAACAACAAAAGACATGCTAACGGAAATTAGCGTCGATGTTACGGTTCACAATAACTTTAAAAAGATATATACACAATAAAGGACGAAGACTGAGTTTAGTTGGAGTCCTCTACCTTTTTTCACTGCTCTTAATTAGACTTCATATTTTCCATCAACCTCAGCCGGGGCATATTGTGGCATGACCTGGTACTACAGCAAAAGGGCACAACGAAATTCTGACTCTCATTAGAAGCATTTCTTCACAGGAGCTGTTAAAAGGGTAAAACTGTGCATATATTTAAAAAAATAAAAACCTCTACTGTAAAGTTTACATCTGTTTAGCTAGCTCAGGAACTTTGCTGAGATAAATTCGCTATCCATCAAATGGAATGCATCAGCTTTTGCTTCAGTTAGTGTCGTCAGGCAACCGCAGAAGCATTTGAATCAGAATGATGTCTTTTTTCGGCAGGACCAAGGTGAAGTCAATTTGTAATATCCGTATCGCTCGCTCCATCATGTTGACTGATGAATCTGTTTGAACCCGTGACAGCGTCGAGGCGAGCTGATTTCTGGGTTGCTAACCGCCGTCTCAGGTCATTCCGCCCGCAGCGACGCCAATCTGACTTTTTAAAAAAAAAATATTTTTTTGCGTGCATATTTTTTGCCACCTCTTCATCTCTCCCACAATGGCTGCCACTTTCCCTAATAATATGTAAGCAGCAGGGTGAGTTAATGTCGTTGTCGTCGCTATGGTAACCATCCATCAAGGTCTTTGCCGAGTTGCTCCCTATCTACTCCTGTGTGTCTTTTCAATTTAACCCGACTGCCGGTCATTCGTTTAGTGCTCCGGCACACGGAAGTGCTCATTTTGCTAGGGTGATGGGACCATGCCAAGGCCTGAAATGCATTTCTTTGGATGTGCGCCACTCTGGAATTGCTCTCTTGCTATTCCGTAATGTCCGATATTGGGAGTTTGCCCCTTTTTAGAGCTTTATGAATGTGATGAGCGTAGACCTTCATCCCCGTGATGTCACTTTACGAGTAAATAAACCCTTTTGTCATTTAGCACAGCGATTGAGAAATCAAGGTGTCATCCGAGATAGATTTCGTCAGCCGTAATTTATAGTCCAACGGGTAATGACGTGATGGAAATCCAGATACTGACTTGACTTGATTAATGGCACCGACAGGCTCTTTTGACGGTAAAATGAATAGCTCGCTTTCGCTAGCAAGATAGCTATTATATTTTGCTAAATTACCCGGAAGAAAATCCATCTCAACGTTTTTGACTGGTGAGAAAAGTTTCCACAAACCTCATCGTCTTCCGATATGCTCTGCCCGACAATTTTTAACATCTACTTTATTTGATGGAACAAACGCTTGGCACCATTTTAAATTCAAGGTTGTCAGTTGGATCTTTTGGTGACACCACCGGAACTTAAAATATGAAAAATTATTCGTCTCCTCTTTGCCTAAGCTGGTTTTCCCCCTCTTCTGTGTCGGTTAACTGCCAATGAATTGGCTCGTTAGACGTCAGCGTGAGGCTTAACGGTCAACCTGTTCTTGTACAGAGACGACCTGAGGGTGCACAGATTTATTCCTGCGTTCCTCGCGCAGCGACATTTTTGCTTTTGTTTTACTTGTGACTGGCTTCAGGGTAGAGTTAAAAATGCGGCTTTGTGTGTTGTTGTTTTTTTTCTACAATGTCACAAAGTGAAGTCAGATTTTATCACTGGCCAGTTCTTGAAAGAGTAAAAGCGAGGTGGTCTCTATCTCGCCGTGGTCTGAGGCGAACTTGTCAGTATCTGAAGGGTGCATCTTGACCACGGCTGCGTGAGGTCAAAAAAACGAGAGAAGCCCGGAATGGAAACATTTTCATTCGGTCGAGATGTCGGCGCTGGAGGCCGTGCCTCGTTTTTAGATTGAGGTCAAGTGATGAAGACGATTCGTGTTACCTCGAGAGGTAGAGGAGGTCATAGTCAAGTGTTATAGGTCACCTTCTGTGGTGAGAGTTGGAGATTATTTTTACAGCATCTTCCATTTTGATGTTGAAGAACTGGAGAGCCAAAGTTTTAATCAAAATTCACTTTAAATCCCAAGCTTGAGAATTGAGATGAATGAACATGTAGAATTTGTCGCCAGGCGATCGATTGCAGCGGACTAATTAATTGACTCATGAAATAAAAATTTTGTGGTGCTCAAAAAATATGTCAAATCAGTTTTCTATTTTCCAACCTGACTCAGGGTGATGGATGACACATTGTAGACTTAGAACTCGTTGCCAGGCAATCAATCGGAGCCGACTAATTAATTCACCCACATTTTTTTTGTGGCGCTCAAAAAGAATCAGTCTTTGTATACCGAGTGTCAATCAATCTCTAAATGAGTTTATCCCCTTGGCATTAATGCAGATAAGAAACGTTCCCTGTCTCAAAAGTCTGCAGTTTGTAATTACCAGAACTTTTAATTAAACCCGAAATATTGTACTTCCCAAATTTCAGACGTTGAGTATTTTTCCAAGGCTTTCAAAATGTAAATGTAGTCAATTCTGGGCATGAGCTTTGTAACATGAGGCAAATTACCACTGCTGCCGTGGACTATATTTTATCTGGAAGCCAAGAGAAAATTGCGCTTGAGGTTTTCAAAAGTGGGAGGACTCGTCTTCATGTCCACATTCTTAAGATTGTACATTCATTTGCATTTCACGTCTGAACATCATGTTTTGGTCGTGTTCTGCTCTGAAGATTCTGTCCCGTTATCAAACGCCAGAAACCTTTTCATCCCACAATCACATGTTCTGTTATGAGTTATTTAAACCACACAATGTCCCGGAAGACACTCGGGATGTTTCCGCCGAGGTCACGCTGACTCGTTTGATGACGAATGCTTTAAATGCAGGATGGGATGTTTTGTGACCTTGCGCTTCCCCCGATCCTACGCATGCTGAGAATCTTGATCGGCCGGTTTGAAAGGAGGGCGAAAGAGGAAGCGTTTTTGTTTCCACCGCACGTCCAGTGAATTTGCACGCTCGGCCCACCCGTCTGTCGACGGTTCTGGCGGGCCATCTGTTAAGCAGCAGGTGACGACTGGATGGACGCGGGCGTGGTGTGAGGTCCTTCCTGCCGCGTCGCACGTGGATGGGGAAGGGGCCGAGCACATCAAGTGAAGTACGGCCGCCAGAACCGCACAGGAAAAAAATCTCCCACCGTTATCCAAACGCTAAACCAAAGAAGAGTTTCACTACTATAAGTCTTTTTGGTAAGCTGCATTTTGGTTTCCCCAGATAGGAAAATATTTTTGGTTGTGTTCAACCTTGGCGATATTTATCCAGTAGTTTTGTGGCATCCCATCGAAACGAATACTGCAGGAACAAGGTCGGCGAGGTGATGAATTATTTAAAAAAATAGCCGCAATGAATATCAATCACTTTTTTCAAATTTATTATTCACGGCCAGCTAATGTTTAATTAAGCCATCCCCGCTTTTATTTATTTTTTATCGTTTTTCCACTGCATCTCGACACATTCACAATGTTGATGGCGCTGATGTTTTTTATGAGCCTGCAAAGTGCCGGTCTCATTTGGAGCGGTTAGCATTTAGCTACCGTTGAAGTACATCGAGCTCAACTGTGACCAAAGAGATAACAGAAGTGGATTTGAAGCCACATTTCGTTTAGTACCAACAGATACGACAGAGTGGACACACGCACTCTTGTCTGCCCTGCCGCCACTATTTTCCATTCTGTTCCATAACAGTGAGTCACCCTGGAGCGATACGGCGCTGATGTCGGCGGCCGGCCAATCGGGCTTTGCTGTACGTTCTGAAAGGGGAGCAGCGCATTCATATTTTCCTTTTGCGGATAGCACACGGCGTCCTTGTTTGTTCCATAGTCGTGTTTATCAAGGCCATCTGTGTCAAAGGGTGGAATTAGTAAACAAAATGTCCGTTCGGAGGTCATCGATGATGTCACGGGGTCGCCGGTAAGAATGGGGAGCAGTGTGTTGTAATTCGATGTTCCCCATGTTGCCAGCCCTTTTAAGATTATTTTGTCAAAACACACAAAATATTGCGTTCTATCGCAGTAGAAACACCAAAACAGTTGGTTTATTTATTTTTTAAATAACCCTCAGTACAGCATGTCTTGAAAAATATTTTCTTTTGACGGAGAAGACAAGGTTAATGTAAAAATTTTTGCTTTTTTGTAGCTTTTGTATCACCTCAAACTGTATTAAAACTATAAATGTAGGAATTTTTAAAGGACTTTGAACTGTTTTAGTCTATTGTATAAAAAATCCTGAATAATGACTAAAGCTTCTAGAATGAATGAATGAACGAATTAATTAATTTTTTATTTTTTTTTCCTGGAATATAGCTGAGAAACTGCAACCACTGTTCCGCAAGCTTGCCGTGGTGCAGCCTGGGTAGTAACGACGTGGCGTGTCTGATGGGTCAATACGGATAGAAGCTCCTGGTAGCTAGTTTGGCTTTTTGTTTTTTTGTCTTGAGGTTCAGGTGGTGCACGTGGGTGCAAGTGAGAAATGGAGGGATGGAGTGTGTGTGTGTGTGGGTAATTTAAGGTTGAGCTCAGCGTGCAGGGAGAGGCTTGTCTATTTAAAGGACACCGCCTCCCTTCTCATGAATGATTGAACAGCTCCATGCCCCTCCCCCATGTCATGAAGATCAGCTGGAGGAAGAATCTGCTCGGCCAATGGGATTACGCCGGCGGATTGAGAGATTGTGCGGCTGAGTGTGTGTGTGTATACACAGCTGAGAGTGAGTCTGGACAAGCAGCAGCCGCAGCAGCAGCTCAGCTTCTGTTTGCAAAAAAATGTAGGCCAGCCGTTTCTCTTTATTCATTTTTCCCGTCTAACTTTTGATTTTCTTTGAGGGGTGCGGGAGGGGGGGGGGGTGCTTGGTGCCTCCGTATCTGCAGTCGCCACGGTGACGGCTGCCATTGTTGCCGCGAGCTCCACTTCCGTATTTACCGAGGATTTCCTTCTCGTCCTCTCTGCGAGGATTTTAATAGGGGGGGGGTCATGTAACCCCCACTCACTCCCCTTTCCCGGAGGAACCTTTGTCTGCATCGGTGAGAAAGGTGCGCCTCGGGATCCAGTCATGAATTCCTGTTGGAAAATTAAGATCCAGGTATGTCGCTTGCTGTCTCTGGTCTTTTGTGTGGTCATCATATGATGGGCATAAAAATGGGGGCCGCTATGTTGAGGCCCTCCTGGTCCACAAATCTGGTGTTTTAATTTTTTTCCCCCCAGCATCAGCAGCTCTGTGTTGTTGTCTTCCTGTTTGTTTCCTCGGTATGAAAGCGTGACCCATTTTTTCCACCCCCCTATGCCCTCACCCCCACCCCCCTCTTTGTTCAGGGTGAAGCAAGTGCGGGGTGCTCGGATGAGTTAGTGAGGGTACCGCCGTCTCGGGCCCCTTTTCCATCATTATGTTGATGCCCAACTGGGGTTCGAAGCAGTCGGTGGCAAGAAATGACAAAAATAAACATACATGCTAATTGCTAACATGTTAGCCCTATGATCCGAAGTCTCGACTTTAATGCAACGGGATCTCTGGGCCAAGAATAAAACTCAATTTGTGCCTCTACTCACGCTCACGTATTTGAATATAAAATATAAAACGTTTTGGACTTCAGATTCACATCTAAATGAACTCAGCCGAACTATATTTTTTTTGGCTCCCGGCTTAGGATATCGCATCATGCACCAAATCACAGCTTTGTGTCAAATCCACAGCTGGGGAGGAGGCAGAGATTAAGTCAGTCACATGTCAGGGCCCAGTTTTAAAAAACCTGTTGAAATAGGAAGATTCGCAAAGACTGAGCATCACAATTGACCAAGTCACAACTCAGAATTATCGGTTAATGGCATAATCAATACTTTTGCGTATAGCACCACAACACTTAACGGTTGAACTAATTAGCATGCTACGTTGCTACATTTTAATGTCGGGCTTTTTGGTGCTACTTTCGAAATTCCGAATATCTTTTAAGGTGGCACTTTGCATAAAAACGCTGTGAGTCACTTTGCTAAATCATTTGACCAGAACATCGTCTTCTTAATGCTCCCAACAGCTAATACGACTAAGTGCTAAGAGCTATTTAGCACCTGTTTAGTGTCTGGAATACGAATTTAAAATTGCATTTTAATATTTGACGTTGTAAGCGGTTAATGCTTGACTCCTTCTCCTCGATTCTTCATTATGTAAGCATCTTTTCTCATGCTGCTAGCCTGTAATTGCTTGATTATCACCAGGATAGCAACAGTGCACAAAGTAATAAGAGCTAATTAACACAGTCCAGAATGATTATCTGTTGCTTGACTTCTTGGCAAAAGTCATAAATAATCAGCCACGTTTGTGTTCAAGGGGGTGACGTCCAAGTGCGGCCAATAAAGTAGTCCCGGAACGGATTCCCATCTTTGTTAGCATTTTATTTGTCAATAGAGGGCCACTCACTGTTATTAAGATGGAGGCTACTGCAGACATTAATGTCAGCTTCTTGTTCTGCCTGAAGCGAAGATAGAAGGCTGAAAATAGTCCGTGTCCTGATGTAATTACAATATGTCCAACATTGTTGTTGGCCTTAATCGAGATTGGAGGAGGCATCCATTTTTTTGTCGGTTCAAAAAAATAGTCTCTCTTTCTCTAAATGGCTCACCCTAGTCTGATGTCTGTTAACCTGCATATTTAAAACGTCCCACGTGTGTCTGCTTTCTTGGCTTGCGGCCGTACACTCGAGTCGTGCTGCTTTTCATCCCAGAGAGAGAGAGACAGACGGCGGGGCGACGGGAAACGTCTCGACTCCCTGTCTGGGGTGTTCGATATTACTCGGTGTGGCCTCTAATGAAGGAAGAATGAGTCGATATGGTCTTCAGTGCCTTCCTCTGGTTGCTATTATTTACCTGTGGAATTGTCCAATGAACTTCGGAATGTAATCCTGTTACCAGTTAGTCTGTTAGAAAAAAAAAAAAAATACGCTAGCTTATTTGTGGTGACATTAAAAAAATCCAAGGAACCTTTCAAGTAACATTTTGCCATTAACTGGCGTATGCTAACATTTTCGATGGCGCTTGTCCTTATTAGCTTGCGGCTGAGGCTGGAGCCTATTACCAAAATGCAAGCGTCACCAATTTATTTTTATTTTTTTAATTGACTGGAAGCAGACACGGAGTGACAACAAGAGCCTCACTTGAACCCAGCTCATTGAGATAATGAATTTACGCAGAAATCAACATGATGAAGAAGAAAGAAGCTAGTAGCGCTCTTGTCGTTGACTCGTCAATTGAATTTCCCCTCACGCATCCGCCGTGCTAACTATTAGCATGTGAGTGACGTTTTGATTTTGAAAAACATGCATTTGTGCAAAAAAATAAATATATCCCCCCACATAGGCCTTGATCACTTGCAGTTGGCGATGTAAACAAGAGCAAACTCCCACGTGCCGCGCCAAACATCCGCCGATCCGATTTGCCGCGGTAAAGATTTGTTTGTCTGCAAATCTCTTTGGAAGCCCGTGTGAACTCTGCACGTTATGTAACCGCGATTGACTTGTCATTAAGGAGCCGTGCAAGGCCCTTTAACGCCAGAGCTACAAGCGGCTCAGCAGCGGCAGCGCTGGAGGTTCTTCATCAGCGACTTTAAGTAGCAAGAAGGGAATCGAGGATCATTACCGATTCCAAAACACAATTTGACTGCGCCAAACTCTCCGAGTGTTCTCTTCCACTCACTACGTGGCTTGCCGCATTGTGTACTTAAGAAAAGTACACATTTTGTTTAAAATAAAGGCACTGGTAAAAGTAGAAGAACTGGTTTTCAAGTAAACAAGCGATACATGGTTAGCTGCTGTCATTTTGTACTTTGTTCCTCCCCATTATTTTTATGTATATGGTCAATAGATTTGCCAACTAAGAATTTTATGGAAACATTAGTGGTCTACTCCAGCTTCCACATATTTTTTTTTTATACCACAGTGCCTTGGTTGCCTCCATTTTACTCCAACTGTGAAGCAGTCATGCTAATGCTAATCACTTGTTTACCAAGCTAGTCAAGCATTCCATTTTCAACACATTATTGTCACTCCTGCTGTTCAATTCTCATTATGTCTGAATGATAACAATCGACAGCACCCTTTTGTTGAGAGAGTTGTTATTGACTTTTTTTTTTTTTCTCTTTTTAGAACGAAAAACCTCTAGGCCATTCGGCGAGCAGATCCAGCAATATATCAAAGGTAAGAGGAGCACAAATAACTGCAAAGCAAAATGCTTTGAAAGGTTTTTGAGATGCAACAGACGGCTCGTTAACTCAAGTGTAAGCTCATTTTAGCTGGTTAGAAGCATTTCAGGAAAACACTTGACACTTTAATTAATAAATCGCCATGTTTTGGTGTTGCTGTCTGGTTAGCAACAGTTAGCCTAGCATAGCATCTGAAGTGAAGTAGGTCCAAGGACTTGCCCATTTGATTTCCCCAAGTGCGGAAAAGGGAGGTATCTATTTTTGTATTATTTATTTTTGACATATTTTGCTTTTTCCACCTCAGCGTACGCACTTGTCGTCTAATGACCTCGGTCTATTTTCTCTCTCCCTTTCCCCTCCCTCGCAATCCTCCTGAGCCTCCTAAGAGGATCAACCTTTTACTTGCTCTGAGATGTGTCAGGGTCACTTAGCGTTCCGACGCCAGTACGCCGACCACGAGCGACTCCCGACTTGTAAACGCGAGGACGACGCCACATGATCACTTAACGGTCGCACTCAACCTTAATGGCTGAGATGCAACTCGGTTCCTCAGGCTAAATTATGTGTCACATGACGATGAGCCTGAGCTGAAATTTGACAGTTATTGATTATAATCGAAATACACATCTGCCAATCAGCTGCTTTTTCCTTCTCTCCGGGGAAATGGCGTTCGCCTTAATGATATTGTTTTTTATTAGCTCGTGTGGGGAAAGGTCACATTTGACAGGCTTGAGGAAATAAGTGAAAAATACAAGTTGTGAATAATTATATTTCATAGACAGATGATGACAACAAGGCGTTTGAAAACAATGAGTACAGTGAAGGTCTGCTAGCTTAATGCTAAACAATGTGAAAAGACATAGACAGGCTAATGTCAATTAGCATTGATGTTATCAAAATGTAGGAGGCTCCCCGCTTACTCTGTCCTCTGCTAGGTCAGGAGGCTTATCTGGAGCCTGGCTTGTGTGTGTGTGATGATTTTGGATAGGCAAGGATGGCTGGAATTAAAGTATTACACTGGTCATAAAGTCAAAGTAGGCGAGCCGGCGCTCAGTAGGCGGGTGTTGAGCTGCGGCCAAACATCTGGCGCTGGCTCTCCCAATTCAAATTGTTTTGCAGAGTTTAGTGGGCACGGTTTTCGGGCTCATGGGTTCTGCTGACGAGACACGACAGTGACATGTCACCAATTGTTAATTCTAGCAGCATTAATGGTAGAAAATGGATGGGTGGAATATAGTCGTTTCCAGTGAGGAGTATTAAATTATTTAAGGGCAGTCAATCGAGGTGGAAAAAAAAGCCTGTGGATTTAATGGTTCTGAAAAGTATTAGATTACGTTTTATTCAAATTCAGTTCTTAAGTTTTTTAATTATGTGTAAGCAGGGAATTACTGTTGGAATTATATACTAAAAATGTAATTTTTTGTTGTAATTGTTAAGCAGCTTTGGATGCATGTCACTCTTGCGGCTCTTGATTGCCTCTTTTTGTCCGAGCTGATTTGCTGGATCCTGATTTAGTGCGGCTCCAGCGTGTTAATGCTCGGCCAGTCAAATCAAAACCATTTGCGAAATCACCTGCTCGTCAAATTTTGTCATTAAAGCGTTGCCGTGGTTGTAAGGAACGACTCCGTTCTATTTTATTCGGTTCATTAGCGAACCGAGCGACATATTGCCCGTTAAGCAGGTGGCATCCCCCCTGGAAGGGGGATTTATGCTTCGAAGGCACCTTACATAATGCCGTTATGCTCATTAATTAATTGAGATGTTTATTAAAGCCGCAGCTAAATCTTAAAACCACTTGCGAAACCAGATACAGTCAGAATCAACTTAGTGGCCTATACCAAGAATATCGAATAACCGCTAAAAGGGCATACCATAACCCCCCCCCCCCTCAAACTGGGTCCGACGCCATGACGACCCGTCCGCACGTTTGATGTTCCCAGCCGACGCAAACGGGGCCACTCGTGTCATGTTGGCGCCCAGGTAGTCGTTTCAAGCGACGGCGTTGTCCGCCTGTCGCTGTTAAATATAGCCGCTGTTGCGTAACAGCATGACTGAGATCACCCCGGGGGCTCAGACGTCCATGGGATGTGAACTTTGTCTTATGTTGTGTAAATAAACAAATAAGAGGATTTTAATGAGGAAATAACTCGCGGGTAGCCAATAGAAACAGGAAGCAGGAATTTCTGGCAAGTATTGGCTTAAGATAGTCAAAGTGGTTGGACAAGCTTCAGTGTGACTTAAAACAAGTAGCTGCAGGAACTGTTGTCAAGTTTTCCCTTACGTGACAACAATCGCCAATGCTCAGTCAACCTCGGACTTTGAACTTGAGTTTTTAATGACATTCTGGTCCAGACAGCACGTTCGTCCCGAGCAAAAGTGAGATGCTATATGATTCATGAGCTAGTAAATATGAAAGGATGTCATTGATGCGCACGCTGAAGGGCGGATAGCATGACAACAGCGACACGTCTATCGATCAGTGCCAAGCCGCCAGCTATAAAATGTCGGCGCAGTTGGAGATAAAATCAATAGCTAATTAGTTTCACGCATGAATGATCTGGCCCATTTTTTTTTTTTGGGTCAATATGCGGTCCAGTTAGTGGTAGTCCTCAAAAAGCGCAATAAAATTAGAATCGCAGAGTCACATATGACATCATAAAATGTATATATTGTATAAAATGTATAACACATAATTTTTTTTCTGTGAATCCGGTAAATCTCAGACGTTTTACACGCTCTTCCCTTTAGACTCCTTGATTAGTCATCATCTATCAAAATGGCAGTGGAATCGAAAAAATTATTTAGTGGTATAAAGGCTGGTATTTACTGTATTATTCATGAATCTCTCAGCTATATATTTATCTACAAGCGCAGATGAAAGTAAACGTGAATAATTCATCCGCTGTCTATGTATACGCTTTGCCGACTCGACATTAAAGAGTTGTTGTCGCTTTCAGGCCGGCAGTCCGACTTCAGTCAACGCGCCGAGCAGCTTCTCGAGAACGTCCGTTTCACCCTCCAGCCAAGACATCTGCAGGTACAAAACACGTCGGGGATGTCGGTATTGACCTGGTGAAGACTTGGGGTCTGCCATCTAGTGGTGAATAGTGTTATTACAATTTAAGGTCAATTTAAGATGGTTGTGTTTTTTTTTTTCATAAAATGGGTCATTGAGTGCCACACGTTGTCATTGTCCGTACCCCCAAACCTTTTTATTTCTCTCAAATGTCCATTTGTGTCTCTTTTTGTTTTTCGGCCTTTCCCGTTCCCCCTTTTCCTGCTGTCCTTCACCACTCTGTGTCGCACGCCATTCACATTCAACACATGCACACACAAGCAGTGCAGATGAGGAGCGTCAGAAGCAGACCGCAGTGGTTCTCTTGGCTCCTAACGGTAAAAGCTCGGAAGGTCGCGGCGGTGTCACGGTGACCACCGTCTGCACGGACTCGCCGCCCGCCTCCAAACAGCGGGATTGGCTCTCACTGCTGCGACCCACCTTGGGCGGGGCGGGCCACCCCCACGGCCCGCTCCGTTTCTCGGCGTCGCTCAACGACGTGGGCCAGCGGGTGGACAACCTGTGTCGCGGCCTGCACTTTATCGACCGCACCTGCTCCGAGAGCGAGCTGGAGACCAAGGCCGGGGACGCCGCCCAGCCTCTAGACGACTCTGAACTGAGGACGGTGGACGCCGGAGTCAACGGCGGTCCAAAGCTGAGTCGGGACGTCTCGGCGCACACCCACCTGGTCCCTTCCTTTACCAACAACTACAAGTACATGCTGAGCCCTTCCGTCCCTCCACCACCTCCACCACCACCACCTCCTCCTGTTCCTGATCACCTCCACCCCTCCCCCAGCGCCAACTTCCTCCGCCTTTTCCTCCCCTTCTCCCGATCGTCAACGGCGTCGAGCCTGCCAAAGTCCTCCAGCGCCATCACGGAAGGCAGCGAGTTGGAGTTTGCCCCTGAGGAGATGGCGAAGAGCATTCATTTGGCGCCGCTTTGCTACATGGACGAGGACAACGACCTGGACCACTGCCCGTCCCCTATGTCGGAGAAAACGGAACCGATGTCGCCCTTTTCGCTGGCAGGCGACTGTTGCAGGTGGGTGACTCTCTGGATGGTGTCAAACATGGCCGCCCGCCCCCTCCTGTGACGTGGTAGAGCCAACGCCGGTCCCAGTGATGCAAGTGGAGTAGTAGAAGCTTCCGGTTGGCTGATAGATTCGTGCATACACACGAACACACACACATTCGTTGGTCATCATTCATGTTTACCCATCATGTCTTTTCCGGGGGGGGTCCTTGACGGTTTACAGCGCTTCCAATACACTCAAAAAATATATATTAGAAATATTATTAATAGATTGGATTAAAGGTAAAAATTTGGATGTGTGGTCATGTTGGCGTCTGCCTTTAATAGGCGTGGCCAAATCAGTGACATCACTAAGTGAGGACATTTGAATATTAATGCATTTTTTTATTTCTATAGAGCTTATTCATATTTATGACTTAAAAGTGTCAAAGTAATCCAAAAATGCACTGTAATTATGACTTGGCCGTAAACCGAGGAACCTCCCCCTGTACTTCATCGCCGTTTCATTTCCCCTTTTGTGTTTTTGTGATGTCATCCTGGTGGCAAAGTCAACTTGAATGGAAAAAAAAATTGAAGTCTTTCATCATTTATACTGTATTTTTTCAATCAATACCTTTTACGGCAGCCTCCAGCTTATACGTTAACGTCAGCCATGCCTTTCGTGGACAAATACGAGGAAGCCGAGCGGATCGTGCGGTGGATTAACGGCGTCAAATTGGCTTTGTCGTCTCTGGACAGAGCCAAACAAACAAGCAGCATGTGGCGGCAGTTTCCTGTCAGGTGGCTGCAAGCAAGAGCAGCTGATTCCACTCACAATGCCTCCGCTTTCATTTTAGCAAAGTTGGCTGGATGAAAAGATGGTTAACAGACTTCAGATTCAGAAGCATATATGTAGATTGGATGGATAAATAGTCAAATACAAAATTAGCTTAATTTAGCCTTTTAGCTACCTTAACTCATTCACTACCATTGACGGCTATAGACGTCAAAGATCTCTTTGTTGTGGTTATTATCCCACACAGAAATTTAACTGCTCACCAAAATGTAATGTCATTTATTTTACTTTGTTTTAACTTCTTGATATGTCTAGTATGTGTTTTAACCTTGTTTTTTAAATGTCTTCCCGCTTTTCCATTTTCACTTTGCCTCCCAAAGCACTAGGTCATTTCAAACACACCGAATGCATTCGACATTCTTTTGTAGGCTGAAAATGGCGGTCTTCTTATTCTCACTCGAAACAGGATAGTCTCAATTAGGCAGAGCATATAGAAAATCTTTTTTTTCCTCCAAGAACATCAAAAATGGGTCACGGATGGGTGTTCCCTCAAGCGGATCAAGAAGTCTATGATGTAGTCTCAAAAAGAAACTTTTTTTTTTTTTTTTTTTTTTGCACTTCCATCTTAGTATCTATTTTTGTTGGCTGGGCTTCAGGATCTGTCACTGTGAAGGAGACGACGAGAGCCCTCTGATTACGCCGTGCCACTGCACGGGCAGCCTACGCTTCGTGCACCAGTCGTGTCTCCAGCAGTGGATCAAGAGCTCGGACACGCGCTGCTGCGAGCTCTGCAAGTACGAGTTCATCATGGAGACCAAGCTCAAGCCTCTGCGCAAGGTATGTCAAAAAAAATTCTCATTTTGCGTCTTGAGTGTATTGAAACAAACCACATAGTCTCTGTTAGCTAAATGCTAACATACAATAAGAAACTCCATAGGCCTGCGGGCTAATAAAATACTATTTCCGTGGTAAATAATATTTACCACAAATCTTTCTACCATATAAAAACACTCACAGGCATACATTCTTTATCCTCCGTCAAGACTCATTCTGTATTACTGCCGTACTGAGAATCCAAAAGAAAGAGCTGACCTGTGCAACTGGGTTATTAATGTTATTTATTTTTTGAAATATGAATTCCCACAGTGGGAGAAACTTCAGATGACGGCGAGCGAGCGACGGAAGATCATGTGCTCGGTCACTTTCCACGTCATCGCCATCACGTGCGTGGTGTGGTCGCTCTACGTGCTCATCGACAGGACGGCGGATGAAATCAAACAAGGTCGGCCATTTTAAAACCACCATCTTATCACAGTGTTAGAAAAATGTGAAGTAGGCTAAAAGTCACTTTCGTTAGACGAAAACAGCAATAGGAACCTGCTGCTTGCCAAATAGTGAGCACCCTATATTAATGGGACAATTAAGATTTGCTTATGAAGCGACTTGTTTGTCTATTATCAATAAACGCTCCAGTGGCTTCCCATCCCTTGTGCATTTTCAATTGCGCACAGATGGAAGCACAAGCTGGGCCGGCACCTTTATTTATTTAGTCCATCCTGATGATTCACTTGCAAAGGCTGCCGTCGTGCTCTCTCGCCAGATTCAGATGCCATGTATTGTTTTTTTAATAAGCTCACACTGTACCTGTCAAGGTTACAATTTGAAGTGTCTTATTTTATACATATATACTTATATTCTCTTTACTCATGCAGCCCGGAGTATTCCAGGTAAATCATTTAAATTTGTTACCCCCCCCCTACCACCACCCCACCCATCAGCACTTAACTTTCCTCACAATGAAATTATTATGGTGATACAGGATTTTATTATTGGCAACCCTCAAGCAATTTTGTGTTTTAAATCCAATTATTGTTATGACTTTGTGTTTCAGAGGTAACTCATTTTTAAAATGTTTTTGTATGCAATATTATTTATTATTTTTACATTATATCCAGTATTGGTTTCATTGTCATCTAAATATATTAATTGAGTTTGTTTTCAAATTGTGTAGTGACCGCATCAGTCAAATAGAAGTCTCCCTCTAGTGGCAAATAATGGCACTGCTGATAATAATCTAATGGCTTTATCTTGCTTGTGAATTGAGGACGGAAATGATATAGCAATTTAGTCCTTCCTGTATCGTCTATCTCACACACATTGCTACATTTTACTTGAAGCTTGTGGTTTTTTTTCGTGCCCCCCCCCTCCTCAGGCATTATGGAGTGGCCCTTCTGGACCAAGTTGGTGGTGGTGGCCATCGGCTTCACCGGCGGCCTGGTGTTCATGTACGTGCAGTGTAAAGTCTATGTCCACCTGTGGAGGAGACTCAAGGCCTACAACCGCGTCATCTACGTGCAGAACCGGCCGGACTCGTGTAAAAAACTGGCTCTGGAGAAGCCACCTCTCTTGGAGCCCAGCGTGGACCAGAAGGACACGCTGGCCCCCGCCCATTCCGACACAAACTCCTCGCACTATACGGAGACAGAAGACTACGGTATGGAGGTGCTCCACGTGTGACATGAAGGTATTGAACAGGGATCTCAACTGATTAATTAGCATTGATCCACAGAGACGGACAATGGTGCAGGGTTTTTGCCTCTTTGTTAGGGTGCTGGTTTTAGGGAACTCAAAACTGGGCACATAAATTGTGTGACAGATTATCGGAACTTTTTCAGAAGTAAAGATGAGAACACACACACACACTTCACCATAGTCAATGTTCCATTTATAAAAATAGCCACCATAAGTCAGCGTCGACTTTGCTGCCGTTATTCTATTTTCTATCAAAATGTTCCCACAAAAAAAGTCTACTACTTGAAAATGAGTTTTGAGAGTTAATTTGTTGAGTCTCGGACAAAAATGTCATGGATCTGTGATGTCACTGGGTCCACCAGACCCCAGTCCACCACGTGGATGCACATCGAAGCGCTTTTTGGTTTCTTAAGCGGACACACACAAAAGGCTAACATCTGAAGAACACAAAAACTTTTAACCAGGATGTGATTTCCCTTTTTCCTTTAGGGAGGGGAAAAAAAAAACATCCAAACTTTATGAAGCGAATGTACACTTTTTTTGGTAAACACAAAACGTAAAAAAAAAAAAAAATGTTTTCTATGTCTTTGAACTTATCGTGTCAACTTTCTACGTTCGAGTTGAGGGGTGTGCGTGCAAGCATTTAATTTTTGGCAGCTAATTAACGCGAGTGTCGTCACGTGGCTGCTTTTGTCGTGATTGGTCGAGTAGTTGTTTTCAAACATTGTTCCCTCTAGCATGAACATGTAAGAAGAACCTCAACCTTTCAAAAACAGCCTCGGGGAAAATACATCCGGACACTTGCGTTAACATGTTGCCATATTCCAATACTGTAATTTATTTTCCTGGAGAAATCCACCGCTGCAATGTCTGCTCTCCACATGCTGCCCAAATAATTAAATTTGTAAGATTTTTTTAGGCTAATTGATAAATATGTTCTTTAGCACTTTATAATGGCTGAATTTTCTTCGTCTACTGTATATTTTGGTCAAACAATAAAATAAAAATGTATCTTACCACTCTTAGTAGTCACCCATCCAAATTGGGTTCCCTCTAGCGCCCTCCGGTGGGGAGGAGGCTGACATTGCAGAAAGATAGCGGTTGATTTCTCAAGGCAACTTGTTTGGTTTTTGGTTTTTTTTGGGGGGGGGGGGTTAAATAACCTTCATAACCATTCCACACACAAAAAATATTTTTCAAAAGTCTTTTTGATACTCGCCACTGCCTGCAATGCGCAATGGTCCAACAACTCACATGGTAATAACGACTGCTCAAGCAGCAATAAAAACGTAATTTTATTTTTTTTTCCCAGTTTGAGGAAGATTCATTTCTTCCTTGGCGCCTCAGTGCAATGTGATGATTAAAAAATAAGGGGGGGGAAAGTGCAATTACCATTTTATGTTGTTGATCTCTTCTATAGTTGCTCTCTCTGTTTTTTGTCCACTGGGTATATCTTTTTGTGTAATATTTATTTTGGGCAAAATATTTGTTAATTTCATCCTCGTCCCCTTTTTCCAAGTAATTTTATGATATCTACATTGTAGCTCCATCTTCTGTCACTTTAATTATAAATCACTTTTTATTTATTTAAAAAGAATCGCTCATTAAAATGTGTTTTAACATGCTGTATTTGTAGAATGTTTTTTTTTTTTTTTTTTTTTAAAGGGAGCTGGCTCCTTGCATTAAGTCTTGAGCTTTAGATGTAAGCATTCCCTTTTATTATCCTGTTCAGTGAGATGAACGTTTTTTTTTTTTGTTTTTTTTTTAAATGTACTTTGCTGCTTTGACTCGTCATGTCTGGGCGAGGGAGGGAGGGAGGGAGCACGAAAATGTAACTTGCACAAAGCTACATTTGTTTACTACTGACTGGACTTGAACATATTTGATGACTGTTGCCCCCCCCGTCTTTTATCATTCCACAAGTTTGTGTGTGAACGTCACTTTGGAATAATAATAGTGTAAAAGCGACATGAAAAAAAAAAAGGTCCTCCTGTTTTTTTAAACTAAAACTAGATGTTTTTTTTTCTGTTCCCATGTTTGAACAAAAAGTGTATAGAATTTAAAACAACCAAATAAAAGATGATGCTTTTCAAGGTTTTTGTTGGTAATTTTTTGAACCAGCAATTGCGCTTTAATATAAATTTATTTATATTTATATATTATTTTCTTTTTCTGAAGCCAGGAATGAGTTTTTAAAATTTTGTTTACGAGCCTGCCACGATAGTCTTGAGTACTTTGAATAAGGTCGTAAATGTCAGTTTTATTTTAATTTTGTTTCTGAAAATATTTTTTCCCATTTCAGCTTATTTCGTTAGTTTTCGTGAACTCTAATAACCTCGATGTGAGTTAATTTGACTTATAATGAAGTATTTTAGATGGTTTTATTAGGTCATTTGAATAAGGTCGTAAATGTCAGTTTTATTTTAATTTTGTTTCTGAATTTTTTTTCCTCCCATTTTAGCTTATTTCATTAGTTTTCATGAACTCTAATAACCTCGATGTGAGTTAATTTGACTTGTAATGAAGTATTTTAGATTGTTTTATGAGAAGGTCATTTGGTTACTCCAGTTTCTTAATTTTATATATAGAAAAATAGTTTGAACTTTGGAGAATTTAGTCTGTTTAAACAGCCACACTGTTAGGTATCCTGTCAGGGGACATGTAGTTGTAGGGAATTTTCAGTTCCCTCGTCTTGATAGCGTTGCTTATCTCCGCCAGGCTCTTCCTGAACGTCTCCATGGCAGCGTTCACCGGCTTTTCCAAGAAGTGTTCGTCGGGGTACGTTCCCAAGTAGAGCTGTAAAATGCAAAGGAATGTGTGCAAGTGAAGGCAGGTTTTTTTGGTGCCGAAGGGGAGTTGTACCTCGTCCTCCTGGTACTGACTGAGCGCCCAGACGGCCCCCAGGTGCCAGCTGGAACGTCCACGATCCGGGAGACTGTCCATGATCAGGGACATGCTTGCCAAACCCTTCCGATCAGGCGGTGGCTGCCGCATGGTGGACGGAGCATTGGGAATCCAGGAATACCAGTCGTACTTTTGGAGTCCAATGTTTGGGCCAAAAAATTAATCCGTCAATGAATCAGTCATCGAAATGTTTTCATGAGACATCACCAGTCTGTATCGTACTTGTCCAAAGTTGACGGCCGCATGTTGGGCTGAAGCAGTGAACACGATGATGGTCAGATATTCGATCAGTTCCTCACGGGATTCAAGTGATCCTGGGAACCCTGCACCGATGGATCGTGTGTCACCAAAGTAGCTTCTGCGTCCAAGATGTACGTCAGGGTATACCCACCGGAGTGCTGGAAGTCTTTCATACCGTTGTCGCACACATCTTTAACGAAGGCCTGGATTTCGTCGTCTCCCTGCACCTTCTCATCGCTGCTGTAGTAAATGCTAACCACATCTGACACAAAGCTACAAGAAGATCCAAATCAAGTACAGAGAACCAAATAACACTTGTTGTTCCCCAAAATGCTCCTCACCTCTTGATGGCCTCCCACACCTTGTGCCCGTCGTCTCTGTAGAAGTAGTTAGGCACCTCCGGCTTGCTGTCCATTCCGCGAGCTTTGATCATATCAGGGAAGCAGAGGGACCTGAAGGTCAGGGTCTTCATGGTCTTCTGAATCAGTTGCACATGAGCACCTCCACCTGTAGCATTTGCCTTGACGTGGGAAGCAAGAAAAGAATATGGACTCGAAACCTTGAGACCTCCCAAGTTAAGTACTTGATCTTGTCCCTGGTCCTACAATGCTCAGGTGTTTCCAGTCTCTTAGAATCTGTGGTATGTCCCCAAATCCTCAGAACCCGTGCCTTCTCTGAGGCTTCAAAGCCTTAGGGGCCAAACCTGTACCCCAATTCTCGAAGTCTAAGGATGCCTGTTTCAGTCAAGCTTGTATGACCTCTCCAGATTTATTACCAGGACATAATTGACTTGGTTTAAGGTTATCTATCAGGGCTTTACAAAAACCTCACCTTATCAAAGAGACCATGTTCACAGATGAGTTCTTCTCTGGCCTTGGTGTTGATAGAGATGGTGAAACGCATATGTGGGATGAGTAGCTGTGAAAGGAGCACATCAATTGCTAGCTTTCAGTCCTTCGGTCAGTCCGATCAAGAGTTTTCACCTTATAGATGGGGTGGACGGCGGGGAGCTGTCTGAACATGGCGATAGCAAACATCTCCGAGATCAGATGTGTCTTGAGCAGGTGCGTGACCGTCTGGTGGTGCTGGAAGTCGGACGAGCGGACCCAGATCTTTGCCAGGAGCCAGTCATGGTGACTGTCCGTGGGCAGGAAGATGGGGTTGTCCTCGCCGGGAGTCTGACCCAACTGGGAGATGGGCAGAAGTAAGGTAAGCGATGCGGGTGTTGGAGTAATTCAAGACCAGAGGACTCGTTTAAGACCTGTATAGCTATCGGCAGGATCTCGTTCTGTGTGTTCTTGTACAGAAGACAAATGGGAGCAGCCATATACTGCGGGGTCTTCGGGTCTGTACCGTTTGCTTTGATGCCATCCAACACTTCGTAGTCCACCATGTAGATGTTACCTGCCTGGAGAAACGATTGAAGCAGATTTATTGGTCAATTCATGGAGCTAAATGCTAAAACTGCTAAATGTCATCGTAGGGGAAACCATAATGGGATTATCTGAGAAATGATAAACAGGAAAGGGGCAAAGAACTGAATTTGGGGGACATCGTCCGCCATCCCTGAGTTTACCTTTACTTCCTGTTCAAGAGTCAACTGTCTCTCCAGACTGGCAGTGACCATTTCATTGGTGACAGGAAACTTGTCAGGAAGTTTGGAGATCTTTTGGATGAGGACAGGATTGCAGCCGTTTAAGAACTGGTAGCTGAACACGAAATCCTCTTCCCAGTGTTGCATCACATATTCTAGAGTGTAAGTAATTGAAATGAAATGTGAAATAATTACAGAATAGACATCTGAGACTGACCTGAGGGTCCATTTCGAATGGTCCAAAAGATCTTCTTAAAATGGTCAATGCTGTCCCAGGATGACTGGAACATGTTCATGAAGTGGTTCAAAAGCAGGTTCTGGATTCTGGAAATGTTTTATTCATCAATGACCAAGTTCTTAATTTCTTGTGGTCTAGTTTACGACTTGAGGGAATACGTACGCTTTTGTGAAGTTTAGTTTGAAATCAACTCCCTTTTTACTGTCAAACTGGATGTCCAGAGGCAAGTCCTGGTGTCTGTTAGCATCTATGCTCATGGGAAAGCCGGGTTGCCACTCCGTCCATCTAAAGTTCCGAAATTCAATTTGACACCAAACATAGCGTGGGCCGGCAGACAAAGCATACCTGTAAATTCCCCGCCTCGTTTCCAACTCGTTTTTCCTGTGCTCGACGAGACTTGTCTGATCATCCTGAGGCAGGTGAGCTAACCAAGCAAAAATGATGAAATGAACCGAGCTAACCTCCGCCCCTTTGTGATTTTACCTCGGCCATCCCGCAGCACCATTTCCTGGTCGTCCACCAGCCAACGGTAGCACGGGAACTCCACGGTGTCTCCGCCGGGAGTCCTGACCGAAACGTACCTGCAGTACCAGTGGTCCTCTACCAGTTTTTTTTGCTTCTCCAGCTTTATTAGGACAATCTCACCCAGGTTCTCCTGCACCTCCACCGGGTAGGAATCCACCTGTGAATAAAGGTCTTTCAGAGGTATGCTAGTTATGGTCTCCCTCAAGCATCCATGTCAATTGGGTAAAAACACAGTTAAACCTAATATAAGAAATTCAAGGAAGTGAATTGGAATCTATTTTGCCTTATTAGGAAATCGTCCATAACCCGTTGATCGAAGAAGGATTCCTGGCAAGTACTGAACCGTTTAATAAGTTACGAAAAAAGGAGTGCCCCCCCCAAAAAAAAAATCAGTCCTCAAACAGTTAAAAGCCACAAGATTCAAAGATGGTATTTGAAAAGGTAATGTTTCTGGAATGTAACAGGACAGCAGCAGATGTTTCCTGAAAGCCGACTTGGTTCATACTCATAAAAGGTCCTTTTGAAAATATGATGTTGCCACCTACCGATCCCTGCTCAAAGTCATTGAGCCCAAGTTTGTTCAGCTGAGTCTTCTGGCTGCAGCCCTCAGTGCCCACCAGTGTTACGGCCATGGAGTTATCAGTCCCCGACCTGCCTTGAGTTCCCGTCGCTACAGTCACGATATACTGCATCGTTGTCACGCTGGATGGAAACGCTCCTATCGTTGAAAAAGTCTGGAGTATAAAGTAAACAGAGTAGGAACTGTTGTTCGACTGGAGTCTCCTCCCCAGTCCCTCCTTAAAAGTGCTAGATGAAATTTGATAGTTCAGGATCTGGTGGCATTATTTGTCCTAAAATAAACAATAAGCTTTGAATAAATGCTAACAACAACTCCTTATGGGGAAATTCAAAAGTTTGTTATATTTCACTGTACAATTATGCAAAATTACCGAAATATCACTAATATATAAAAATGTGGGAAATTAAATTCATAGTTTGTACCATAATAAATAATATAAATGAATTAAATAAATATATGATGAATAAATAAATACAAAATAATAAATGATAATATTTTAATATTAATAAATAATACTAAATAATATAAATAAATTAAATAAATATATGATGAATAAATAAATACAAAATAATAAATGATAATATTATAATATTAATAAATAATAATAAATAATATTGTGCACAGTTGGTACATTAAATATAATGATTTTTTTTTTTTTTTTGAGAATCATTGCTATTCAGAAGTGAATCGGCCCAAAGCTGTTTAAAGGTAAGTTTGTCATTTTATTATTCGCATTTCTGACAACGAGCAAATGTTTGGATACAATATAAACAAGCACGTCAGACAGCGACACTGTTGGGGATTTGATCGGGGGACATGTTGTAGTAGGGGAGTTTCTTTCCCTGGTTCCTCGTCTTGATGGCGCTGCTGATCTCTGCCAGGTTCTTCCTGAATTTCTCCATGGCCATCTTCACCGGCTTCTCGATGAAGTGCTCGTCTGGGTACATTCCCAAGTAGAGCTACGGGATGGGAGAAGACGCCGAGGGTGAGAAGTTATATTTATTTATAGATACGTTTTACTTCAGTAACACTAACCTCATTTTCCTGATACTGGCTGAGGGCCCAGACGGCCCCCAGGTGCCAACTGGAGCGTCCTCGGTCCGGAAGGCTGTCCATGATCAGGTTGACGTTGGCCAAACCCTTCCGTGTGGGGGGAGGCCGCCGCATGGTGGACGGAGCGTTGGGAATCCACGAACACCAGTCGTACTTTACGTATGAAGACAGATTAATCTTTCTCGATGTCTGTAATGACGAGAAAGTTACATACCTGTCCGAAATTGACGGCTGCGTGTTGAGCCGACGCGGTGAACACGATGACGGTCAAGTACTCGATTAGCTCCTCGCGAGATTTCAACGCCTTGGGGAACTCTGTCGAGAATTGGCAAAGACTTGTGAAACGCATTCCGAGACGGTGACCAAACTCAGGAAGGCTACTTCCTCACTTTTTGGGCTTGTTTGTTTTCGCCGTGCACGTTTTCGTTTTTTAGCTCGACCTACCGCACGAGTCAAAGTCCTGCATGCCGAAAGTGCACACGTCTTTCACAAAAGCCTGGATTTCCTCATCTTCCTGCACCTTCTCGTTGCTGCTGTAGTAAATGGTGACCACGTCTGATACAAAGCTGCAAAAGACACAATTGAGTGGATAGAAAAAGTCTACACACCCCTGATCAGATGATTGTTTTTTGTGACAAAAAAAGTGATCGATATTATTTTCAAATTTTATATACCCTTAATGTGACCTATAATCATACCTCCCACTAAATAAAAAAAGTACATATAAATAAATACTTAAAAATAAATAATTATAAATACATATAAATGATTAAATAAATAGAACTCGATAAAAATAAATATAAATACATTTATAAATACATAGTATAAATTAATGTAAATAAATATAAGTAAATATAAATACATTTAAATAAAGTACATATAAATAAATACTTAAAAATAAATAATTATAAATACATATAAATGAATAAATAAATAGAACTCGATAAAAATAAATATAAATAAATTTATAAATACATAGAATAAATTAATGTAAATAAATATTAGTAAATATAAATACATTTAAATAAAGTACAGATGTTCTTGTGGGCTTTTCCTGTCGTATTTTTGACTTTGCTTCAGTTAGTTCTAATGACGTCGGTACGATGATTTAGTTAGCTACCGTTATTTAGTCACAAACTAGTGGTGTGACTTTGTTCAGAATCAACCAATCACATTCAAACTCGCATTATTTCCATTAAGTCCCACCTCTTGGTGGCTTCCCACACTTTGTAGCCGTCATCTCTGTAGAAGTAAGTGGGCAGCTCTTGCTTGCTGTCCACCCCACGAGATTTGATCATGTCGGGAAAGCAGAGAGACCTGAAGGTCAGGGCTCTCGTGGCCTTCCGAACCAGCTGCACGTGACCGCCTCCGCCTGTGGCGTTCGCCTTGTCGGAAACACAACAAACTGTTCTTAGGGATCATTTGAAAGAGGGTCTTGGTTTGGAAGATGCTCCTCACACTTACCTTGTCAAAGATACCACACTCGCAGATGAGCTGTTCTCTCGCTTTGGTGTTGATGGCGATGGTGAATCGGATGTGAGGAATGAGTAGCTACGGAGCGGCGAATCGGTCGCTCGTTAGTCAACTATCGACTCACCCATCGATTCATTCATGAGGGTCTTACTTTATAGACTGGGTGGACGGCTGGGAGATGCCTGAACATGGCGATAGCAAACATCTCCGAGATCAGATGTGTCCTGAGCAGGTGCGTGACCGTCTGGTGGTGTTGGAAATCGGCCGAGCGCACCCAGATCTTTGCCAGGAGCCAATCGTGTGGACTGTCCGTGGGCAGGAAGATGGGGTAGTCCTCGCCGGGAGTCTGACCCAACTGGGAGACGAGCAGAAGTGAGGAAAACGAGGCGGGTGTTGGAGTAAGTCAAGACCAGAGGACGTTTTTAAGACCTGTATGGCGATCGGAAGGATTTTGTTGTCTGTGTTCTTGTACAGAAGACAGATGGCGGCCGCCAAGTATTGCAGCGTACACGGATCCGTGCGGTTGGGTCTGATACCTTCTAACACTTCGTAGTCCACCATGTAGATGTTCCCCGCCTGGAAGTGCAACAGGAACGGGTCAGATAAGTCCGTATGTATGTAGATGGTTATTCTACCTTCACTTCGTCTTCAAGAGTCAAGTGTCTCTCCAGACTGACTGCGACCATTTCATTGGTGACAGGAAACTTGTCAGGAAGTTTGGAGATCTTTTGGATGACGACAGGATTGCAGCCGTTGAGGAATTGGTAGCCGAACATGAAATCCTCTTGCCAGTGTTGCATCACATACTCTGGTGTGTTAGAAAATAACACGTGAGAGAAGCTCAATGAGAACAACTCCAAGAAATATTTGAGGCTGACCTGAGATTGTATTTTTGATTCTCATAAAGATCTTCCCAAAATCGCCAAAGTCGCTCCAGGAAGTCTGGAACATGTGCATGAAGTGGTTCACGAACAGGTTCTCGATTCTGGAAATGTTTTTTTTTTTGATCAATGACCAAGTTTCGATTTTCACGTGGTCCAGTTGACTATTTGAGGGAATACGTACGCTTTGCTGTAGTTCAATACGAAATCGACTCCCTTCTCACTGTCAAACTGGATGTCCCGAGGCAAGTCCTGGTGTCTGTTAGCATCTATGCTCATGGGAAAGCCGCGTTGCCACTCCTTCCATCTAAAGTTCCGAAATTCAATTTGACACCAAACATAGCGTCGGCCGGCAGACAAAGCATACCTGTAAGTTTTTTGCCGCATTTCCAGTTCGGTTTTCCTGTGCTGCTTGACGAGACTCGTCTTATCATCTTGAGGCAGGCGAGCTAACCAAGGAAATAAAAAATGCTACGTGATGAAATGAACCGAGCTAACCTCCACCCTTTGTGATTTTACCTCGGCCATCCCGCAGCACCACTTCCGTGTCGTCTACCAGCCAGCGGTAACACGGGAACTCCACGATGTCTCCTCCGGGAGTCTTCACTGAGATGTTGCTGCAGTACCAGTCGTCATGCACCCAGTACTTCCTCTTCTGCAGCTTCACCAATGCAAGCTCACCCAAGTTCTCATCCACCTTCACCAGGTAGGAATCCACCTGTGGAAAAAAACTAAACTGGTCCATATTTGGATACTCCTCATTTGGGCCCCTCCCTCCCATAAAATACCTTTTATGCCATCCATCAAATCAAAAAACATACATCATACAAATGTTTCATTACTTTGCTTTAATTATTTGGCCCGCAGTGTAATTATATTTGACCCATGATGACAAAATGTCCAACTTTGTGTCAATATCAAAATTACCGTAATTTCCGGACTATAAGCCGCACCAGCTAAAATTCATGGATATTTTCGTTTTTTTCTTACATAAGCCGCACCTGACTATAAGCCGCAGGGTTCAAAATTTTGGAAAAAAGTTGCGGCTTATAGTCCGGAAATTACGGTACAAATTATCTTCACTTTAAAAAAAAGAGATATTGTTTATCTTTTTAAAATATTTGAACAGTTTTTACTAGATTTCAAAACTAGTTTATCATTTTGTTGTGTAGCCTATACTATTATGAGATTTATTTGGCCTTCAGAAGGAAACTATGACTATTGCGGCCCGTAACAAAAATGAGTTTGACCCCCCCGTTTTAGAGTCTACAAACGCCGCTATTGCTTGGCGCAGGTGTGCAATAGGTCGGTTAAAATGTCATCATCCCTCTGCCAATGTATCTTCCTCTTTTAGCGTTCCAACCATGATGCGAAACTAGTTTCAGATGTATATTTTCGATAATAAAGACTCACTTACCGCACCCCTCTCAAAATCATTATACAGAGGCTTGTCCAGCAGGATCTTCTCGCTGCATCTCTCAGTACCAACCAGTGTTATGTAGACGTAGTCATCCGTCCCCGCAAACCACTGGCTCCCCGTGGCGACGGTCACAGTATAAGACGGCATCGATGGAAAGACTCCAAAAAACACTTTCCTTGATTCAAATGATCGATTCCGTTGCCCATCAAATTGTCGTCACGTCTGTTGGGTGGTAAAAGTGTGCACTTCTCACTTTTCTTCAGATGTCCACACTTCTCTTACACAAATGCCACAGGAATGTGGAACTCTATAAAAGCAGACGTGGGCGGTAAGTTACGGGGATAACGTTCAACCTGAGCGCACACACGGTTTTGCTTTTACGAACCAAAATGGGTGTGTTTAATTGAAGCCTCAAATTTACTAGGCAAATGGATGTGACGCTGGACAATGCCTGGTAGTATGTTCGATGCAAATATTCAAAGTACAGTCCTCCATATGGGCTACAACTAAATCTTCCGGAATACAGTGAATCCCTGTTTAAAAGATAGCCACACCTAATTTGATTCAAAAATACTTAAACTTAATAAAGATACTTTTTAAAGTAATCCTTAGTACCTGTTGTTATGCACGGCTCCCCCAAAAAAGAGGCCAAGCATGTTTGCTTCAAGCTGCCAGTTGAAGTAAAAGTAACACATAAAACCCTCTGGTAAATAGCGTATATATAAAAAATGTAATATTCAACATAAACGTGATGTTGTCCAACGAGAGGCTGCTAGCTTAATGCTAACAAATCATGCAAAACGGCATTTACTACTTATTTGATGACATGCCAAATTTTTCCAAAGTACAATTTGTGCCAAGGATTGATAAAACTTTCCAAAAAAAAATTGCTAAGCTTGATGATCATTTCCAGGATTTGCTAAAAAAAAGTGAATAGATGAATAAAAATATATACGGTACATATACTCTGTTTTATTTGCATGACTTTGTCCAGCTACAACTGTAAACCACATAATTTCTGTAAGCAAAGTCACCACTCAGTGGCAGCATGTAGCTAAGTCAATAAATAACAGAAGTAAACAAATAAAAGTGCAATTTTTTTCCACCTTTCAGACCATCGCCCGATGCGGACATCTAGTACATTCATCACAGATCCAAATATAGACGTCAACAAAAAAATAATAATAGCATGTACGAAAATCTATATGTAGGGTGATCCTTGAATTGCGTTTGATTATATGCACAACATCCGTGTGCGTGACAAAACAAATCATGATACAGTTCTATTCAAAGTTTGGCATCAGACAAAAATTTTTTTAAGAGACATTTAAAAAAAAAAGTATATTGTTTGTAGACAAGGCAAATATAGCACTTGCACCCCTTACACATTTATAAAGCCCTGAATCATAAATACTGCAAACATTTAATCTTTCAGTGTATCAAACTCATAACAAAAAATGAAATGTGTGAATTTTACGTTGAATGCTACAGTTGATCATTTGTTCGTGTTACGCTTGTTTCCAGCTGCCTGTTGTATACCGCTAAAACGGAACCCTGACTTAGGAGTTTTTCAGCCCATAAGCCGCGGCTTGGATATTTTTTGTGTGGAGTTGCTAGCAAAAATGTGTCCTTGTTGAAATTTAATGTAAGACGAAACATAAAACCAGACTCGCTGTATTCAAACCAACCACTCAACTCGTGTAAGCCACCTAGCAAAATGCTAACACGATGCAAAAGGCCCAAAAGGGGCTACTGAAACTCACATCAATCTGTGAGAATTGTAAATATTTGACAACACTCATGAGCATATATTCTTTATCCTCGTCTGCAGCTGATTGTTTTCTTCTCATGTACGTTTTATTATGATGCCCCCTAGTGGCCAAGGAATTAAAGCACTAAATCATGATGCAAATATCGTTTAGTTTCTTTTACATTCTATGTTTTCATCAAGTACAATACATCAGAGGACAGTTTTTTTTCGTAATAAAAAACACGTTACAAAAATTTTGTTGTTCGGAACGAATTAAAATCTTAAGTCAAAGCACCACTGTGGTACAATAATTTGGGGAAAAGTATTTCCCACCGCACACAGCATAACAAGATTCACTCCGGTCTGAGGAGTTTAAGACATACCGAGCAAGCATCCACGCGAGTCGGATGAGTGACGCGGCCTCTAGTTGAGGTGGAGGAGTTGCTTCATGAATTCGTAAGTTGTGAAGGCCACAGCCTGAGAGGGCACGCAGCGGATGTAGTTGAGGGAAAGACCTCGGTACAGGCCGTTCTTGATGCCGTACTCGGTGTAGACGTAGGACAGAGTCTTGCTCAGGGAGCTGTTTGGTTCCAGAAAAGATGATATGCAAATATTTATTTTCATTGCGGGGGAGTATGTGCTTTTTAAGGAGGTGTTCGAGGAGTCCTAAAGAAGGGCTTGGTGGTACTTACACACACTTGTGGGCGTCAGGAAGCACAGAACCGAGCTGCATTCTTCGCCTCGCCACATCCAAGGGATAGCTAGTGAGACCAAAAAAAGACTTAGCTGCCAATCGGTCGCGTTAGGTGGAAGTAGTCCACTTACGATATCGTCTGAGCGATGGCACCGGCGATGCCTCCACACAGCAGGTTGACTTTGGTTTTAAGAACCAGGACGTCAGGGTTGTCCGAGGACGGCCGTCCTAGCGTCTCTGGGAAATGTTTCAAGCCGAGGCTTTTCAAAGTCCCGAAGGTGAAGAAGGAGAAACCTGTGTGTTTTCAGATTTAAATTTGTAAGTTGAGGTACCAAGACACGTACTGATAAGAACAATCACCTGCATAAGGGGCCATTCCAATGAGGGTTGGGGTGAGACCCCGGTAGAAGCCGGAGAATCCCCCCTCCTGTGCCAAAATACAAAAAAAGCATAATCAATACATTCAATACCTTAAACGATTTTATATCCAGCAGGTGACCTTCAGATAGATGGTGTGGAAGGCGTTGGCGATTCCAGTGTAGCGATGATACCCAGTCACCTGGAAAGCAAGTCTGGCTCGAACGACGTCCAGTGGATAGGTGCATATCACCGCCGTCATACCTGACAACAAACCAGTAAGCCATTTATTATTGTCACACTAGCAATGCATTCAAACAGCAAGTTACCACTAGATGGCGCTAAATTGATTGATTTCATTGTTTGGGTCGGAGGACAAAAATGATTTTCTGACCTGCCATGGATCCAGCCATTAGGCGATGAATAGGTCCGGAGATCCCAAGTTGTTTATTGACCAACTGTTGAGCAAATGTATGTCGGGGTGCAAATTGATAAATAAGCCCAAGTGCATCCCATTTGTCTTTTATCTAAAAACATCACATTTACCTTTTTATAATTGTCGAAGGCCATGAACTGGATTGCGCCATAAGGAAATATCCTCACCATCATAGCTCCATTGCCCTTGTACAAACCACGGTAGCCTTCTTTTTTTGGGACGGCTTTTAGGGTGGAAAACACGCCTGTGCAGGAAGAGGCACAATGATGCTATAAATTCTACAACTATAATTCTTATTTGTAGACATATTACCCAGGTGTTTGTAGTGGGGATTCTGGGCCTGAAGCAGAATCTTGACTCGGTCTAGAGGAGCGATTGTAGTCTTGGCACAGCATCCTGCGACACCTACGGCAGAGAAGTTAAATCAAATTTATTTATTTAAGCAACCCTTTAAGGAAAAGATATATTTGATCACTATGTGTCAGGTCCCTACCTCCTGCAACAAAGGAGCGGAGCCAGTAGTAGTCTATTTGGACTGGAGTGCTGCTTAAGGCTGAAGGTGTGGAGACAGTAGCAGCAGCAGCCTCTGACGTCATCCTGGATGTTCACAAATTCTCCGCATGCAGCGCTATCAATCAAAAATGGACATATCACTTTTAATATTGTTGTTATCATAAGCACTGCCCACATTATTTACCGTCATTTATCAAATAAATCAGGATTATTTTGAGTAATAAAATCCGTCCATTATATGTACTATAAAATATAAAGATGTACTTACGTTATTACATTCTGGACAGAGCAACGTGGAAGGTCGATAGAACAAATGTTCCTCAGTAAAATAATTTCTCCGTCACCTTGTTCTTCAACACGAAGCTAGCTCACATGACACGCTAGCGTAGCAAACATAAGTGTCGGCAAATATTCATTATCTGACTCCAAAATCTATCAAAGTAGAAAATTTAGCGACGTTTCAGAGCTTCACGTAATACTGGACCGGGAGAAGAGTGCCCTTCGCTCTTGCTTTACGAGCGCACATTAGTGACGTAGGATGACGTCACTTGGCCCAGCCTCGGTAGTCATGTTTACGTTCTAAAAACCTGATACAAAAGATGAGATGTGGTCTTTAACGGGTACAGACTGAAGAAGATCAAATTAAAACTGTTTTTGATTAAAAACAGGGTTGATAAAAAAAAAATATTTGCCCTTTTCTTTGTACATTATTACTTGGATCTGCACTCCAAAACGATAGGTGGCGGTAATGCATCTTATTCGTCAGATGCGACCCGCCCTAACAAAGAAGAAGACGAAGCGGAAGAAGACGACGACGAAGCAAACAACATCACAAATCAAGATGGCATCGACTGGTTCTGTTTTTAATAGAGCGAGGCCTGCCTCAAAGTTGAATTCCCAGTTAGATCAAGGCGTCAACGTTACTCAGGTGGAAGCTCGGGAGGATGAAGAGCAGTGCATCAAACTGGCGGAGATCCTTGAGCTTCTTTTGGCCGCCGGATATTTTCGGGCCCGCATTAAGGGACTGTCACCTTTTGATAAGGTGGTCGGCGGGATGACTTGGTGCATCACCACCTGTAACTATGATATTGACATTGATCTACTTTTTCAAGAGAACTCAACCATCGGTCAGAAAATAGCATTGACTGAGAAAATTGTGTCTGTTTTGCCCAAAATGAAGTGTCCTCATCAGCTGGAACCTCATCAAATCCAAGGGCTTGATTTTATTCACATTTTCCCAGTGATACAGTGGCTAGTGAAACGGGCCATCGAGACCAGAGAGCAAATGGGCGACTACGTGAGAGCCTATTCCATATCTCAATTCCAGAAGGCCTACAACCTTCCAGAGGATGAGGAGTTCCATCAGAGAAGAGGCAAGGCAGTGGGAACAGTTCTTGATATTCTGGACGTATATAAACCGCAGAGGAAATACAGAAGGCAAAAGGAGGCAGGAGAACTACTTGATGAGGAGTCCAGGGTTCAGTCTACATTGCTGGAATATGGCAGGCGATATGGATTCAGCAAACAATCCAAACAAGATAAGCCAGGTGAAAAAATGGCCTTGTCAAATAAAGACTCTGTGACGCAGGTTTCAGACGAAGAAGTTCAGTGGGCGGCTGAGGAGAAACGCATCAAAAGCCTGATGAACACAATGGCCGCCATGGCCAATCAGGAGGGTCAACTGACAGCTAGCGCGGTGGGCTACATCGTGGGGCAACAGTCTGAAGAGATCAAACTGATAGCTTCGGAGTACGCCGAGAAGCATTTGGAGGTATCGGAGGATTTTTCCGAGCGGTACGGCCCGCTTCACCAACACCTCCGAGCCGTCGCCTCTCTGAACAAACAGATCCAGCAGATGATTAACCAGCATACTGAGCTGCAAGGTCAGCACACCCAAGTTAAGGAAGGTTGCGACGAGGCCAAGATGAAGCTGCGTGAGGTCACAGAGCAGTCGGATACGCTAATGAATCAGATGATGATTTTAGAGGACGCCGAACGTGAAGCTGAGGGCAGCGTGCTGGAGAAGCTGAGATTCCTGGTAACGTCCAATGAAAACTTGAAACTTCAAGAACAGGAGTTCCGTACCCACTGTAAAGATGAGATGATCCGCCTGCAGCAGAGTATTGAAAATTTAAGCACAGCATCGGGACTTGGTATAGAGGAGAAGGAGAGGAACCAATTGATTGACAAGCAGCACAATACAGAGCGAGAGAAACTACAGAAGGTCCGTCTGCTGATGGCGAGGAGGAATCGTGACATTGCCATTTTGCAGAGAAAGATTGACGAAGTGCCTTGCCGTGCAGAACTCACACAGTACCAGAAGAGATTCATTGAACTCTATTGCCAAGTTTCTGCAACACACAAAGAGACCAAACAGTTCTTCACTCTGTACAACACGTTAGACGACCAGAAGGTTTATCTCGAGAAGGAGGTCAATTTGCTGAATTCCATTCATGACAACTTCCAGCAAGCCATGTCGTCTTCGGGCGCCAAGGAGCAGTTCCTCAGACAAATGGAGCAGATAGTGGATGGGATCGGACAGAGTCGCATCAAGATGGAGAAGAAGAAGCAGGAGAACAAAATGAGGAGGGATCAGCTGAATGACAAATACCTGGAGCTGCTCGACACCCAGAGGCTTTACTTCCAAACCGTCAAAGACTTTCAAGAGGAATGTCGAAAGAATGAAATGCTGCTGTCCAAGTTGAGAGCAAAAGGAGCATCGTAGTTGTTATATTGCAAACAGCGTGTTTATGCTTTAGGTTGCAATCTATGAAAACGAATTATATCGATAAATTGCCAATGTATGTAATCTTCACTTTTGAGTCATAATCTTGACTGAATTAGTTTTCAAATGATGTCATACCCTCGTCATCTGTTGAATGCAAGAAAAATAACTGATCTTTTCAACAATAAAAGATTTGATGGGTTACAAAACCTTTTAAGTCCTCTTTTTACTTCCTCTATTTAAATTAGTAAAACTGTCTGCAGTTAAGATGTCCCTCACCAACTACACTTGGGTAAGTGATTAACTCTCCTGCTATTTTTTTATTCAATATATTGACCAGGAATTATATATTTTTTTTAATTTTCAAATATCATACCACTAATTGCTCATCGTTCTGTGATTGCACAGTCGTCACAGAAACAATTATCCCAAACGTAGGTTTGTAATTGCTCATAGTTACCACAAGATGGCGTCAAAGTAATGTATGTATACAATAATGTATGTATAATGATAAATTGCTATTTTAGTGAGTACAGAAATATGTTTTACAAATTAAACCGTATCCCTGACTTTATGTGTGTGTACACTCTTTAAAGCCTAATATTGTGACTTGATGAAAATGACTAAAAATGCAGTAAGCATGTATGATTAGGGTTCCATTAACACATTATTTTTCCCTTGAAAATATGCAATAAAGTGAGTTGTTTATACCGTATCTATATATTCCTGCAAAAAAAAAAAACATTTTTCTCCTCTAATCTTTTTCACTTGTCTTCCTTTTACACTTGATAAGAAGGAGTGGCGGGAAAATGCAGTCGCACACGTCCGCACTTCCGATCCGGGCCCCACTGACAGCTGGCATCCGTGTCTGGTTTTCTCGCCTCCCCTCCAGCCCGGAGACGACGAGCTCTACCGGAGCCGAACCCGAAGCTTGTTGGCGTCTGGCAGGAGGGAGTGAGGAGCGCGGAGAGCGAGAGGGGCTGCCCTGGCGGAGGCTGTGACACAAGAGGA
Source organism: Syngnathus scovelli (assembly GCF_024217435.2). Lineage (NCBI taxonomy): Eukaryota > Metazoa > Chordata > Actinopteri > Syngnathiformes > Syngnathidae > Syngnathus > Syngnathus scovelli. The sequence continues at coordinate 3,441,211 of NC_090858.1, forward strand.
TTTGACATTTTGACAACGCGAAGTGAGCAAACCGCTCGGCGACGTGGCCACCTGGGTCCCCCCCTTGCCCGCCTCCTCGCACGCCTGTCATGAGCGCGTCGGTGTGGGAGCCCAGCAGCCGACCGACTCGCCATCAGCAGCGGTGGGCTAAATTTGCCGAGGAGGGAAAACGCATACAAGGTCTGGCTGTCTCCGTGGAGTATTATTAGCACTTCAGACGGCGCAAGTGGCCCTCTCTCTGGTATGTCAAGAATTTTCTGCGTCAAAAACACGTAAATAAACCCACACGAGCGTCAGAACCGTGTGAAAGTGGCGTTTTGTCTTCGGCCCCCCTCCACGCCTTTCCCCCAATAGGCGCTTTAAACGCGGGCGGTCAAGTGCAAAAAAAAAATGGGAGTAAGGGGGACGCGGGGGTCGTTTGTAATAAGCACATTCGACAGCAGGATCTGGCTTCGAGCTCCACTCGGCAACGTGTTTGCCCTTTAAACTGCTCACGCCAAGAAGGAAGCGCTAGTGTTTGGAGCAACTTATTATTCTTATCTATCTTTGACTCGACGTTTTTTGACACTCGTTTGACACAAGACAAGTCAGGCGTGGCCAAATATTAACCCCCAGGCATGTTTTGCGTGTTATTCTTTTTGAATAAATGTATTCTTCTCCCTGGGTGATTGCTTAGCATATCTTGCCTCACATCTCTGAGGTTCTGGGTTTGAGTCCGGCTGCCGGCCTTCCTGTGTTCTCCCAGTGCAGTGTTCCAACTTCCTCCCACATTCCAACAACATTTATGTTAGGATCGCAGAAGAAACAAAATCACAGGTGTTAAAACTAAAGGCCCAGGGCCAAGTCTGGCTCACCATATTTTCTTATGTGGTCCGCTAAAGCAGATCATCATAATCTAGGATGATCAACTAATCGTTGAAATAAATTGAGAAGAACTACAACGTATCCAACCATAGTCTGGCCTCAATTATTCTTCCATGTTTTCAATATTCTACTCCTTCCAATGGATTCAAACATCCAAATACAGTGGTGCCAAAATTTATTTAGTAACCAAGCTCATAACCGGTAGTGTAGTGATACATGGAATTTGCTCCAGAACATGTTTTACAATGCTATGAAAACTATGGAGAAATTTCTCTGGAGCCAATTATATTTTATTATAGCATTTTTTTTTCCGTTCGCAGCCTTTAAAAGATTCTTGCCCATTCCTTCTTAGACATTTCCAAAAATAGAGACTTGCGAATGATAGGCAGATTTTAAGATATGAAACTGAATGAGGTTTGGCTCTTGGATGTTTTTTTTTTGTTTGTGTTTTTTTTCACCTGTTCATTTTGTCTTCCTAGGTCATGCACCACCAGCTTCCACAGCCAAATCAAAACAATAGAGTTGGATTTTAGACAGAATCTTGTTCCAAATCTGGCTTCCATGCTGGCTACAAAAACCCATCACCTCCATATCCTCAGCCATGCCAGCCCCCACCAAATCCAGCAGGAGACAAACCCCTGCTCAGAGAAAAAATGGCCAAAAAGTCGCCGGCTCCAAACGGCAAACTAGCAACTCAAATAAAGGCAGGGAACGAGTGTCAGAGCGTCTCCAGAAAGTCACAACTGCCTCCACAAGGTCAGGTGCCAGGCCACAGGCGCAGTCGGTCCGGAGCCCCCGAGGGCGAGGGATAGGTCGCCGCTCCTTAGGTGCATCCCCTGGTAGAGTTAGCCATGCCCTAAGTGTAACAGGATCCACGAGGCTGAAAGGGTTGAGCAAGGTGCCTGACCACTACAGAGAGTTAGACGACACCCTATGGCGAAGAAAGTCTCCGAGGGGGGCGCAGCTGTCAACTGATTCCTTCATGCCACCCAAATCGTGCAGGGGTGCGAGGAAGACCAGGGGAGGAGCTACTACCAGAAACCAGCTGTCAACGACCAGCAACAACAACCCAACTACTGATGAGTACCTCGAGAAAGCAGACCCCGAACAACTTCTGCCGGTTTCTTTGAAAACGGATTTTCAAGGCCCTGCTCATGTTAAAGGTGCTAAAGAGGGCAGCCCCCTCAAAGCGGACTCACCGCCGTGCAATGAAAACCTGGAGGACTGTGTCCCGCTAGATAACCGGACAAGCATAATCGGTGAGGCTGTGACAGAAGCCCCTGGGAGTGAAGATGAGCAACTGGACCTCGGTGACGACGCTAGTCGAGATAGCCCTCGCGAACTAGCTGCTACGAGGATCGCCTCTCCTGTCTCGCAAGGACTGCAGATGCCATCTTTCACGGGAGACAAACTCGGTCAGGTCAAAGATGACGATGTGATCTCGGTAGAGACGAGGACCGACAACACGGTCGATTTAGAGATAAATCCGGACATAGCGGCCGAGAAAACGTCTGAGAGTTCGGACGAGGTTAAGCAGAAGACGGCTTATGTTACCGAGGAGCCGGTTGATGGTGAGGGTTTACCAAAACAGAGCAACTCTGCTGAACCCCTCCTTAGTACTTCAGTTCTCTTACAACCTCCGGATAGACCTCTGTCCGTCAAGGGACTGCCTGAACAGTCACTTGACAAGGTGCTAATTGTCCCAAACACAGCTACCTCATATTCCACCAAAGCCCCCGACCCCTCCGAGTCATCCCAACCAGAGGTTCCCAGGGAGACCTGGACAGACATGCAAACTATCATTCAAGGTGCTAAAACTCCTGTCCCGAGATCCTCTGCTGTACCAGAGACCTCTATGTCACAAAATACCAACCCGGTAGCAAGGAGTACCCCGGTTATTATCCGTAGTGACTGCCTGAAAACAAGCAGCTTCTGGGAGCGATTGCAAAGCCTAGAGAACCCTGCTCCGCAAGCCAAAGATACGAAGCCCTCTCCAGAACTGTTGGACCGCCACAGTCAGGTTGAGACTCCGGCTGAGTGTAATCCGGTTCCGAACGAGGATAGAGTTGTAGTAGTCGCTGCGCCCGAGGTAGACCTGCCACCAAAGATCTCGACCCCTTCTCTGGACGGCAGCTCGGCCTTCTCTTGCAGCTCCGAGAGTACCCGCTCATCCTTTTCCTTGGAAACAGAATCGGAGTCGGGCTACGGCGAATCTTCTGTACCGTCGTTATCGTTGGGGTGCGAGGGAGGACGCCGCCCGCCCTCCTGGAAGCAACAGCACCGCAAGGAGAGGCGAAAGCGAAGCAGGTGCGGGAGATGCGAACCGTGTTTGAGGACCATCAGTTGCGGCCGGTGCAGCTGCTGCCTCAACCGCAGCACCGGCCATCAGATCTGTAAATTGAGGAAGTGCGTGGAACTGAAGAGGAAGAGGCCGTCGACGTTGCTCCCTCTCCCTGCCGCACAGGTCAGTTGTTTTGTTGTTTATTTTAGACAAACACTCCTAAAGTCCAGTCCTGAGTAAAAACGGAATGGTTTTAGTGGTACACTGAGATTTCCCTAGATGTGGTGCAGCCTTCCTGCGAAATATTTGTGCATGGGGGGGGGGAGGGGCGTGGAGAATAGACATCCCATGTGAATGCGTGTGTGACTAAATTGAGTATGCTGGATGATGCCTTCTTTGTTTTCATGACCGGCAGCCGCTCAGCACGTGGTTGGAGTAATGCGCCTGTTATCTGTGTGTGCTCGAGAACCTCACTATGAATGGTTTCCTCTGAAATTTTTTAATATGGCGCCATAATTTTTCATCGTTTTGATGAAATTCATCCAAGTCGTAGCTCATAGCGTCTCTTGTTTAGCACGACCGCCTCATGGTTTTGAGGTTGTGGGTTCGGATTTCGATCCTGGCATTCCTGCGAGGGGTTCCCTTCCACATTCCAAAGACGTGGATGTTGAGTTCATTGAAGACTTGTGCGATTCTAAGTATCAACGTTTCTTTTGGTTTTTGGTCAACTGGAACCAGCTCACCTGGTAACCAAATGACGATATATGGTAATGAAAATAATGAATGACTAGTCCAACTAGACAATGTAAGCTAGTTATGGTTGAATGAATTTGACCTGACATATGAACCCAGAACCTCAGAACTATGAGTCAAACCCGCAAGTCTCCAAACCCAACATGGTGGGTAAACCGTAATCTTGCTTTGTGTTTATCATGTCACAGAGCAGCTGTTTGCTAATGCGGCTAATGGGTCAAAATTGCGCTAACTTGTTCGGGGACGTTTCTCCCTACCTCTGGGCCGACCGGCGTTGCGCCAAGTCTTTATTATGACACGTGACGAATTTGGCCCGGCGGTATTGTCCTCATTCGGTGGTACGAGTTGTCGGAGCCCCGGCGTACACCATGTGCGTCGCACAATGGTGTCCATGCGGCTGGGGGGAGGGAGAAACTGAGAGCGAGGATCCATGCGGTGTGTGTGTATTAACTGAGTCGCCCTCCCTGTGGCAGAGGGATAGGCAGATTAGGAGTGACTGTTATATAACACCTGCAGAATCACTCAGAGGAGACCTTTGTGCGCCATTGCCGAGCACAGGAGGCAAGAGTCTGCAGACGTATAATTAGGAAGGTCCCAAAATGTGGGTCAGTGTGGGCTTGTGTGGCTTTAAGGCTCACTGGGTGTTGTTTATCTACACACACATACGCATGGTGGCTGGTAAACTGGCTGTTAGAATTCAGAGCAAACTGGTTCCGTTGAACTGACATGACATCGGCGCTCATCTCAAGAATGGAAATTGAATCATCGAGATTTTGTAATTGCGGTGAGGAGGCAGTAGTTGAATATTTAGTAGTTACATTTGAACTATTTTAACTGTCAACTGCTGCAGGACTGAAGCCTAAACTAGAGAACTGAAAGAAAACGTCCCGGAACTGAGGTTCAAACCCCAGAAACCTGCGAACTGCGAGGCGGATGGGTTAACACTATACCACTGTGTAAATAGAAATGCTCATAAACCACCAACGCCAGATTCAACATTATTACTTAATTGTATTTAGTCGGTAAAGTAATTCCCGCTAACAAAACGCTTTTATATTCGGCTCATGAGTAGCATTAGCTCGCATGTAGGCTAAATTAGCATAAATAGATGCAACACTACTTAAATGAAAACAACTCAAGAAAATTTGAGGCACTTTTATGTCGAGTTATAATATGAACATAACGCGAGATTGCGTTAGTCATTTGCAGCTCGTACGGGTTTCCCAAGTCGTCGAGCCGAGGGCGAGATTACGACTTGGTAATTATGTAGCAATAGCATATGTTGGTAGATACTCGGTGGCCACACTTGCTGATCAAGCTCACACACCCTTCCTGCCAAACGTCTCTTCCACAGGATTGTGAAAAAGGGCAGAGGCCAAGTTGAGCTTGTAGTGGCTTGTCTACGACTGTTCCTGTTTTCCGCAACATAGCGAGCGGTTTGTTTTGGTCCCGTCTAAAAATAATAATAGGTTCATCGAAATGTGCTGAAAACACACTTGAAAGAATTTAGCCTGCAAAATTCTTCTTTGTTTTGTGCGAGCAGTGTTGTTGAGGTGGTTTCCCTTTTTCAAATAAAGGTCTGGTTTCACTCAGGCTTCCTTGATGGCTCCCTCATGGCCTCGCCTTACGTTGGGCATTCAAGGGAAGGCTGGGCCTTGGCCCTTAAGGCACACATGCACATTAGCACCACACGCTAAATGCTGCCTTTCATAGTGGATAAAAAAAAAAAAAAAGTCCTTACTACATGGGGCAGCATGGTGGCTAAGTGGTTAGCATGTCTGCTTCACAGACCTAAGGTTTGGGATCCAGTTCTGGACTTTTTGTGTTCTAGTTTAGGGTTTTTTGAAGATACTAAATTGTGTGTGAATGTTTTTCGGCTTCTGTGAACTCACCCATCATCATAACGAGGACAAGCGCGATAGTAAATAGATATTTCCTAGTCCTAACTTTTTTTAATGGCTGACCAATAGACAGTTAATATCGCTAACGTATGCAAAACGATACCCGAGTGCTGTGAGCCTGAAGTGACGCAAAATACACAAAGATGAAAATATTCCAAAAATGTCCATCTTTTTCTACAGTAAGAACAAATATTTCTCTCTTTACTGTTTCAAGCTTCCCCCCTTGAAAATGGTCACAAATTTCCATTTCAAGATGGCCACCATTTTTCCTGACGATAAATTTAAAAAATCCATTTTAGTCGAAAATGTCACCAGTAAAGTATTTATTATTCATTACGTCCCACCCTTGCCTCCTCCCCCAGGACTTCAACTGAGCTTTCCGTAACCTGTTTTAGCCTCCGATGAGCTAAGCCTAGCTCCTCCCTGCCATCTCATTAATCTCTCACACATCATCCAATTTTTTTTTCTCTCTTCACTGCGGCGGTGCGTTCGGCAGCGAAAAAGTAACCCAGCTGAGAGAACACGTGTATCATGAAAACAACTTGCACATCCGCCAGAAAGAGAGGGAGGGAGCGAGGCGGCGCTTTGGGGGATGTGTAACACCGTTAGCTTTAGCGCTATTAAATAAAACAAGGTGTCGTCACCATTCATTGATTATCCAATTTCAAATTCGAATCAATTTGCCTTACCGGTGACATCAAATAAATGCCATGTTTTATTTTTCCGTTCGTGAATATTTGCACATTAGCGTACGGTTTATCGTACAGCAAGCCACCTCCTCTATTGTGTTCAAAACGTGAGCCTGCTTAATGTAAAGCCAGAGTGATTTGTTCCGAGCAGACGCGCCTGTCACGGCGCTTCCCCCCACTCTGCGCCTTTCGGAGGTCTTCAGCTCCGACGGTTGCCACGGCGACCTCATTGTCTGCCGCCCACCTTTGACCCCGCCTGCCTACTCCGACGGCGTATTCTCAGGGTCATAATGAGGCTTAGCCAGAGATAAACGGCGGACACGCACCACTGCCGCTCTGTAAGACTCTGAACTCGGTAACCTGCGTCCAGGTAATTAGGCCAAACTAGAATCTATTACAATTGATTATCCTATCCAATAATCGGATAAAATTTGAAACGATTGCGACAAGGTCCGGGTGCTTTCTCGATCAGCTGAAGGACGCACGTGCGCGCCATTCATCGCCCAAGCATGTGGGACAGAAGGCGAGCCCGCCTTGCCCGCTCAAGTGTCAGGGACGCTGCCAAAGTTAGCGCCGAGCCAACCCGCTACGAGTCTACCTCAGACTGGTTCATTACGGCAACCCAACGGTTTTCCTTTCAAGCCAGTCCAAGCCAATTAGCTGGAATTGAGCTCTGCAAGGTATACACATGCAAGTAACAGCCGCCCTGCTTGCTTGCTTGGGCCCAGAAAAGAGCAGATGAAGAGGAAATGTCTCTTTTATGGGACTCTCAGTTCTTCTGCCAGAGCCCAGTAAACATGAGCGCAGATGGACTGCTGAGTAGGCAACCCGAGACGTCACCACGCGGCCGAAGCTATTAACGCTAAGTGAAAATGCTTTCCTCAATAAAAAAAAAAAAACAATCTATAGATAATGATGGTGCAGATGGATACGGAACAAGCTTTTGCATGTTTGCCGTTGTTGTAGTTTTAATCCTAACCCTAACCCTACCGATACCAAGTACCGATACTTCCAATACAATTTTAATTTAACACAGGACAAAAAAAAGGGAATATTCGGATTATAATCTGCCATCACGCCAACAGTATAGCGAATTTTTTATTTTTTTTGTGCTACAGGTATCGGCAGTTTCTATAAGTACTCGATACCTTAAAATAAAGCTGCTATCTGTGGCTCTCCTTTCCCATCTACTGTCATGAAAGATCACTTAAAAAAAAAAAAAGGGAAATGCTCACATGACTTTACTACAACGTTAGCATTCAGCTAATGATATACTCAACCAAAAATCTCATGTAATATATACTGCGAGTTTTATTTCTCATCCTCCACTTATACAATGCATTTGCGCTTTAAATACACGTGTGCACATGTGCTGACTCACCATAACACAAACCCCAAAAGCCTTTTTCCACTCGACTCGCGAGCAGCCACGAGGCCCCCGGGGGGTTGGGGGAGTTGCCTGCCTGCATAGTTTTGCGCATGTGTGTTTTTGTGTGTCTCTGGGTCAACGCGTTCATTTGCGTAAACTCAACTGGCGTTCACCGTGTCTTTCACAAGGAGGATTAGCAAATAGTGTTATATTTCTTACTATTGTCATCTCTGGGTGAATTATAAAGTATAGGGGGCAAAGTGTAGTTCGGTCTTTCCACCGCACCCTGGGCTTGCCACATGTTACTCTCTCGAAGGGCAGCCTGGCTCTTGTTACGAAAAAGTAGTTTGGACATTAATCACCTTCAAATGCATTACACGCGAGCAGCTCAATAGCAACAGTCGCTAACTATCCCCAAACATCTGGCGGGGCCGAAGCCCACTGGAGCCCAGCCCAGTAAAACGTGACCGTTGCCAACGGTTGTCATTAATGCCGCAGCTAATGTCAACGTGCCTCTCATTGGCTAGCGAGCGGTGACAACCGCAAGCAAACAGGAAAGCACACATTTCAGTCTAAAAATAATCCGTGTTAATCGAGCAAACACTTCCATTTCGCAAAGCAAGGAAGGTGGGGAACGTTTATTTTTGACTTGAAAGGTTGTTGTTTTTTGTGTCACTCAAGATGAAGCATTTGATTGATACCACTCAGCCTTTTCTTAATTTAGATTGAGTTTCCTTCATCTAGCCATTAAAATATTCAAGAAGGCTTCAGGCTCTTTTTTCATTTATGCACTGAATTATTTTCTTCTTACAAAGAAATGTTATTGAACACTACTTTTGTTTTTTTGCTGTTTTTTGTCATAGCCAATTAATGCTAATCCCATTCATTTCAATAGAGTAAGATGATTTGAGACGCAACTATTTTGCAAATAAAGTTATTCCACCAAATTTTGCGCTATATCCAAATCACATTAAAATTTACTACAACTTACTATAAACTAAGAAATATTTCATTTCCTCTGCCGTTGTATTACACATACAATAACATTTCACAATTTGGCTTTGGTAGTCAATCGTCCCAGTTTTTGTTTGTCTTTGTGTGCAGTTCGTAATTTGTCAAACCTGTTCGGCAAGCTGTAACACTTCTCGGTTTTATTGCGGCTCATCCGGAACTAACACGAGACAGCATTAGCCATTTCTGATATGATCTCGATTTATCCTCGTCACCGACAGGTTACACTTCGAGACTTATTAGCGAGCGTTATAAGGCCGTACATTGAGTGACTTCCAAGTCAGGCTGTTTCCTCTACCGCGCTCAGCAGAGCGCAATCATTTCCTCTGTGTGTGTTGCGTATTGTTTTCCTCCTCGATGAAACGCTCAGCTGAGGCGGCCTCACCGGAGTGTTACGCACTGCCGCTTGAGTTCCTCTGATGTTGTCCCGGTATGACCCTTCTTACCTCACGGATGCCTTTAAACTCACTCACATCGTTTTTTGATTTTTGTTTCATCGTCTCGTGCTCTCTAGTTCCTTATCTTTGTTTAGCATCCTCTATCGCAAATCGTCTGCGGTGACCACAAATAATATCTTAATATCAGAGATCACATGATTTTAGGGAAGTTGTTTTCTCGGGAGAGGAGGTCAGTGTCACAGTCATGTGAGAGCGAGGAATGTGCTGCGTAACAAGCCTTCGGACAGAACTTTTTGGACACTGAGTCAAGTCAAGTCAAGTCAAGTCAAGTTTATTTGTATAGCCCTAAATCACAAACAGTCTCAAGTCAAGTTTATTTGTATAGCCCTAAATCACAAACAGTCTCAAAGGGCTTCACATAGACAAAAATTGACAATTATTCAATTCACACTCCAAAGTAACGATGGCTTTTACCGATTAATCGAGTTATTTTTCTAGTAGGGCTTCAGGCTCCACCACTTCGACGTAGTTCCTTAGCGTCAAAATGCTAGCAGTTGGTGCTGAAGATCTATTTTTCTCTCTGGTGCCGTCTTATTGGATCGTGGAATGACTCGACGGGTAATTTCCCAGTGATCAGGTCAATTTATAAGCCAATCAGGAGTCAGCGCAGGAACACAATGATACTATTCCTGTTTATTTACAAAACACTTGAATCCAAATCAACTCTGAATATTAATTTTTTTCGACAACGAACCGAGGAAAACTTCTTCTCATCTCGTCTAATGCTCGAGTCCATCCTCAGTTCTATCAGTAGCACCGGGGTGGTGCCTTAGGGGTTAATCTCTCCCAGTCACAGAGTTGTTGTCCTCAGCGCCAGATCCAGCGTGTGCACGCCGTCCATTCCACAGCTTGCCTCCGATCCCTGCGCATAGTGCTCGAGTGAAAAGCCCACATAGGGGATCCTTTGTTTAGGAGAGTCTAGGCATGGAAGATAATTTACAAACCGCTAAGGTCCTCACGCTATTGGCTGATGAGCCCCCTGTCTGCCCCTTGGGGAAGGCATCTCGTGTGTGTGTGTGTTTTTGTGTGTGTGTAACCTTCAGCTGTGGCAGTGTCTGACTACCACAGTCACCCTTGTCATGTCATCCAGAAGCTGGCCCAGTGCTCTGTTACTGTCGCTTGTCTTTTGAAGCAAAGCAAGATGGCCACCAATACCTTCTAGTGTGTGAGGGAAAGGGGGTGGGGGTGGGGGGTGATGCTGAAAACAGAGGGGCTTCCTCCCAGGGCGGATAAGGTTAAAAAAAAAAAACTGGCTGTGTGTGTGTGACTTAGTGGTCTAGCTGCAGTGAAGCTCATCCCTTGGATTTAGCTGATTGGAGTGCTTTATTTGGAAGCTGGTTTTGATTCAGGCTGAGGACCTTGAGGGTGTTTGGCTTGTCGTTTCCAGGTGGGTTTAAAGGACCTCGTAGCAGCCGGTGCTTTGTTCGGAGGAATCATTCTTTTTCATTTTGCGTTACTTTCAAGAGAGCCGTTGGTGCACCTGCTGTTTTTCTGACTAGCAAAGCGTGTTTTGTAATCCTGTCAGGCTACACTTACGGTAATACTATTCGGCCCTCTTCTTCTCACCCACGCGGTCGCTTTAAAGTTTCATCTTTGTCTTTAAAAAAAATAAAATAAAAAATCACTCCGGCAGGAAACGCTCTCGAGTGAATGAACAAAAAAGTCTCACGTGCGGAAAGAAGAGAAACCGCTACGACCTCAACTCTCAGCCAGGAAAGGGGAACATGCTTTCTTTAGCGTAGAATAAAATCAACTCTCACATGCGTGTAGAAGCGGAGAAGCACTTCAGACCTCCCTGGAGACGTGTCGCCCGGAGAGACAGGTTTGTTAGGATTCAAGTGTCTGTGACACCGCTGTTGCTAGGGTTGGTCTCTAAGAGTGCGTGAAGCTTTCGTTCCAAAACTACTCAAGTGTTTAGTGAACAGTCAACGCTTGGACGAGCAGAGGAGTTTTCCAAAGGACAGCAAAGATCTACAGTGGTTGTTCTACTAGTGAGGACAAAGAACATACTAAGATGGATAGCAATGATATTAAATGGCTTCACCTCCTTACATGTGACTGGAGGCAGACACAAAGACAGCATCCCCCCGAGTGACCCGCCGGTTAAATACAAGTCTGCGTTTCGCATCCTGGAATAAGAAACCTTTTCATTCTTTTTTTTTTTTTTTTAATTGCAAGGCCAAATGGAGAAGAATAAAAAGCTGCTTTTTGAGCTTTGAATGTCGGACACAAAGATGCATAGCGTACAGAGAGGCCAACGCGTGCGTCTGGTGCAGGCTTGGAAGACGGCCAGCGGTGCTTTGTCATTGAAAGCAGTTTTTTGTGACAGGCGGACTCCCCCCCGCCACACACACACACACACACGTCCACCCCTAAATACCCCTTCCATTAACTAAGCACTATCCTGTGTGTTGCCCATTTTTCCTCATCCGCTTCCAAAGGTTATCTCAGGATTACAGTAGAGGGAACTTATATTTTTAAACATAAAAATAATAATAAACATGTTTAAAAATTCTCATCTTCAATATTGAATTGGGCTGAATTATAATGAAAAGTGAGCAATGAGTTTAGTTTGATTTTCCGGTTTCACAGCTCAGCAGATCCCAAATAAGAAGCTAAAGTTTCCTTTTCATTTTTTAATTCAGGAAACTACAACAGAATAAATATGCAGCTTACATAAAAGCATACATTTAGCATGATAAATAAGATGCGAAAGCCCCGCTAGCTTAATGCTAGTCTGTTAAATTAAATCAGAATGCTAACCTTAGCTTAGCAAATACATTAATTAATGTAACTAAACATTCTTTAATGCATCATATAATACCTGAATATAAAAAAAAACACTCCCCGCCAAATGTTTTCAGCCATATTGCAAAGAACAAAAAAAAAAATCTGTATAATTACCTTCCCTGCTATCTGTCACTTTGTGACTTCCTGTTCTCTGAACACGGACTTCCTGTTAGCTAAACAAATGACAAATCCAAACACACCAAATTAACACGACTTATTACAAATCCCTGTATTAAACTAAAACTACAAACAGAACATAATGCAGGTTTATTCATTTATTTATTTAACTTATGTTAAACCTGTATGACCTTTTCAATGGGTTCATGTTGTGAGTACATCGATGTACAATACATATCCTGGAATACAGTCAACGTTGAATACTTATAGTCAACTCTCTCATCTTGGGTTCCTGCTTTTCATACTCTTTTCCTCAAGGAATAAAATGAGTCCAAATCCATGCTATTTTCCCAGCCTCGCTCAAACATGGGAACTTTTTATTTTTCCCACTCCACTGACCTCTTCCTCTCTTTAAACTCACACCCATTGTTGTCCAGTCCAGGATGTCGTTGCGCTTTTGATGCAGCTCAGCACTTGTGTCTTTGTCATATTTGAGGATAGCTTTGCATATTTTGCAAGTCTGGTCTCATTTACTGAAATATTTCCACCACTTTGAGGCACCACTTTGAGTATATTGAGTACAAGCCACTACCCGTTGTCTTTGTTATTGCCAAAACAAGGACTGTAGGAAAGCCCTCGAAAAGTGACTCATTTAACCAAAGAATTATGATAATAAGGGCAAAAAAAGGGCCTTTTGCATTACTTACTTGCGTCATGAATACTTAACAGCCGCAACAGTTTAAAGTCTGGTCAGTTGACTCGTTGTGGTCTGGTGATACTGATGAGTCTGTTAGACACTGATAGAGTTTGCGAGGCGTTTCTTCCATGTAAAACGAGAGAAACGATCTGTCAGATCTCATGTTGTTTCACAGACTAAAACAAAACTAATAATTTTTCAGCACGTTTTCCAAATTGAAAATAAATCAAATGGACTATTTTAATCCGTAGTAAAGTAGTACTGAAAGAGTTCCATGATATAGCAACATATCAGATGGCAGGGGCGTGTGTCGTTTGTTCAAATAAAGATCTCTCTTACTTCAAACAATAAATTTTTGATTTTGTATTCCTCATACTTTCACCTGCTCACTGCAAACCCACATTCGCTCCACTCTAATTATTGAGTCATGAGTCTTTGTCTGGCGGCTCCGTTGAAACCTTGAACGTGAGTGTTTGATTGGTTCGTGTTGTTTGCCACAATATTTTCAAGCATCTTGATAGTGGAGGTGGCAGATGCCTTCACTACGCTGAGAGGGAGGTGTGTTCTGTTTTTTGAGTAATGCTGAGTAACGCATGCCACGTTGAGTCATCACTTTCTTATGTTCTCCTTCTCTAGCAGGTGGTTCCACAAAGTGGGTCGTTCAATGGCAAAGGGGAGGCACAGATGGACGTCACCCACACGGCGGCAGAGGAGGACGAGGAGGAGGAAGGCCATATACGACATACAAAAACTCCTCCCGGCACACTTCGCCGCAACCTGGACCTCGGCGGACGCCCGGCACTTATTCAGCGAGAGCTCGGGTTGCAGCTGAGCAACATTGCACTTCACCAACAACATGTACGCTCTTCTGTGAATTTCCACAACGGAATTTCGGGAAACCCAACTAAACCTAACGGTGCTAATGTGACCGGTGGGGGTCACGCTGATCTGAAGTCATATCACAGGGCTAAGATGGCCTTAGAGCCTCAACGGAGCATAATCGCCAGTATCCCCTCTCAAAACGGACCCAAGACTCCTGATACGTCGGCCCCATTGAAGAGGATCAAACTGGAAGAGGATGAAGAAGCAATCGCCTCGCATTTTAGCGACAAAGATGATGTCTGCGAAGACCCGTTGTCCACGTTAGCGGCGGTGGTTTGTCTGTCCGTCACGGAGAGACGAGGGCTACAGGAGAAACTCTTCAGCTCACGTCCTTCCGCTCTTCGGTCCATCAAAACCGAACCGCCCGATTTGCATTTCATCAAGGAAGAGTCCGAGAACTTGAGGAATGACTTTTGTCACTCTCGGGGGAGCATACCCAGGACTCCCCAGACCATCAAAAGTGAACCGCCTTCAAATGACCTGTTACCAAGCGTTCAGTCTTTGGCAGAGAAGAGGAATCTTAGTTTTGACCAGGCTATCGCCATTGAGGCCTTAACTCAACTGGCAGCTATACCTCAGCACACCCCGATGTTTATTAAAACCGAACGAAAGTGTGAACCTTCTGCGGTCACCCTGCAAGAAACCTCAACGCAAGAAGCCAAACCCACAGCAGAAATCCGCTACAACAAAGTTTCGGTCATTAGCTCACCGGTTCACCAGACGTCGGTGATACGCCCACCCGTGGCCAGACACGGTAACGTCATCCAACGGTGCCAGGGCACGAGGCCGACTGAACGGGGCAACGGAGCACCCTGCAGGAGGCCGTACCAAAACTTCGGTTCTCGTGTTATCAAGTCAGAATACGACAACTCGGATCCGAAACTGGGTAAAGACCACGAGCGTCACTTTTGGGAGGACCGCGAGAGACCCAAGATGATGAGGAACCGAGACGAGGAGGAGGTGGCCGCCCAATTGGCCAACTTGGCTTTCATCATCCAGTCCCGTCAGAGCCAGCTACCCGGGGCCAATCACGTAAAGGGGACTCCCGTGTCAGCGATTAGATACAACTACCACTCGCATTTATCCCCTGGTCAGAAAAAGACCCCCGTAAAGAAAGCTAAAACAACCCCTTCAAAACCCAGGAAGAAGAAGAGTAACGAGGGACCACAGGAAGGAATCAACCGCCGGACCCCTCTCTCAAAACGCATGGCAAATGGAGATGCGGCTCATCGAAGCAGAGGAAAGAAAACCCCTCTGCCTGGCAAATCCGGTCCCCCTCATAGGAGGAATCTGTTCCTTCCTCAGGCCCAGATTGACCTGAAGAGATACCTGGCTGAAGCCCAGGAGGAAGCAAAGCAGCTCATCCGTCACAGTACTCAGACTCACCACTACAGGACCAACCAGAGCCTGGACCCAGAGAACCAGCATTTGTCATATGTGCACAACCCACTCCACCAACACAATCCTGCCGCAGGACCGGGGCAGGAGAGGTGTTTGTCAACTCAGGTAGCGCAGCCCCGCGAAGGGCTGCCGTACGGTGCTAATCCCGGGGTGACACACCTCAACCACGTTGCCGACCCTGGTCCCGCCGACAGCCTCTTTGGTGCTCGACAGTCTCCGCCTCCAAGCCAGCAAAGCTACTACAAGCTGGAGAGGTCGGGGCCTGTCACCGTCTTGTCTACATCTGCCGACGGAGACGCGGGCCACTCGGCGGAGTCGACTCCATCCAAGCACAGCGTCAACTGCTTCCTGGAGTCGCCCATGGCTTTTCTGGATACCCCGACAAAGAATCTACTCAACACACCCTCCAAAAAACTATCCGACCTTCCTTGCTGTCAATGTGTGGGTGAGTTGAACCTTTAGCTTCTGCATTCTTGGCGCACTTCAAAAGATGTAACTCAGTTCTGGAGTTGAATCCTGACTCCGGCTCACTTGATTCAGTTTTCTCATAAACAACCCTTCCCCCCCACAGACCAAATCATTGAAAAGGAAGAAGGTCCTTACTACACTCACCTCGGTGCAGGACCCAATGTTGCAGCAGTGAGGGAACTGATGGAGACCAGGTAGACTACCACCACTTGCTACTGCTATTGAAAAGCCATTTTAGCATTTAGCAAAGTACTCATTCGTTTGATTTGGACTCTAAGTCCCAATTACTACTACACTATTTATGGGAATCGAGCATTAATATAAGTTTTTAGTCAGTGTGCAAGTTTTCATTCATAATTCAATGCATTAGTAGCATGTTGAATAAATCCTGAAAGCCATTTAAGAATTTATTAATCACTAGTTTGATTTATAATTCATCACATTAGTAGGATATCAAATACATCCTCCAACAACTCGTTATATTACTACTACTGCTGTTTCAAGTACTACTACAACTACTACTACTACTGCTGGGATCTTTGTTATTATTTAACTGGATTTCTGTGGGGTGTGTTCACCACCAAACATGCTGAGCGTGTCAAGTACGGGCTTGGTGGAATGCGGCAAGGTCACCGCCAAGGAGTCTGCTATTAAGAGGAAGCACGCTTAGCATGTACACACACACACATATATATAAATATCTATATTTAGATATCCGCACAGACAACAGGACAAGTGTGATGTAATCGATTGTGTAAAACAGCAGCCTTCATTAGTTTGGGAGTGTCAGACAAGTTTTCATTTCGATCATGTTGTCATTATGGTTGCCCTCAGCGGGGATGGCTTCTGGCAAACAGCCAAACCACATTATTGCATAATGCCGAGACAGAAGCTGAGCTGCAGTGAGTTTGTTTTCAGAGGTCACACCGCATACTATCATTTCTTTTCATTTTATTATCAACTTTCTTACGGCTGGTTTTGAATAGAAATCAAAGCGCTTAGGTGTCCCTAATGTAATGTCTCTTATATATTTTTGCATCACAGATATGGCGCTAAGGGAAATGCAGTCCGGTTGGAAGTTGTTGTCTACACTGGAAAAGAAGGAAAAAGCTCCCAGGGTTGCCCAATTGCAAAATGGGTAAGTGATAACCACTTGTAAATATAAAATTATACGCAGTGTCTCCTCAGATATACAAATATGTCCTCTGATGTCATAATAACGACAGTTTGATCGATCATGTGACAGGTGGTCCGGCGAGGCAGCGAGGAGGAGAAGCTCTTGTGTTTAGTGCGGCAGAGGCCGGGGCACTACTGCGACACCGCCGTGCTGGTCATCCTCATCCTGGCGTGGGAGGGAATCCCGAGGGCGGTGGCGGACCACCTCTACCAGGAGCTCACAGATACCCTCTTCAAATACGGCTCGCCCACCAGCCGACGCTGCGCCCTTAATGAAGAGTAAGCGCTGATGACTCCGTAACCACGTAGGATTTTAGTTCTCAATACCCGTTGTTTCCCCCTCCGCAGTCGGACCTGCGCCTGTCAGGGGTTGGACCCCGATACCTGCGGGGCATCCTTCTCCTTCGGCTGCTCGTGGAGTATGTACTTCAACGGCTGCAAGTTCGCCCGTAGCAAAGTGCCACGCAAATTTCGCTTGCTTGGTGACTACCCGGAGCAGGTAAAGGGATCATCATCACCAAAAATGATCAAGATTTTTCAACCCAAAAATATGACAGAGCTGTTTGACTCCATTTTGGACAAGTAAAACCTAGATTTCGCATCTTTATGACTTTTAGGAGGAGAAGGTCGAGAAAAACCTTCAGAGTCTCGCCACTGACCTTGCACCACTGTACAAGTGCCTCGCTCCTGAAGCCTTCCAGAACCAGGTAAGAAACATGAAAGCCCAATATTTATTCTTCATTAACCCTCGGAGTAGGAGTTCCATCTTCTTTGTCATCACCACAAAGCAAGTGAACCCACATCTCTTCTCCAGGTGGAGCAAGAGGAGAAGGGTGACTCTTGTCGGCTCGGCTGGAGGAAGGGACGTCCTTTTTCGGGAGTCACGGCTTGTGTGGACTTCTGCGCCCACGCTCACAAGGACAACCACAACATGAATAACGGCAGCACTGTGGTGAGATGATTAATTTGTACCGCGCAGGAGCAATCTCCACTCCATACTAGGCCGAAACTAAAAATTGGCAGCTCATTATTTCGCTTGGTGACGTTTGGTTTCTTTTTTATTCAGGTTTGCACTTTAACAAAGGAAGATAACCGCGCGGTTCGGAATATACCGGAAGACGAGCAGCTCCACGTTCTTCCGCTCTACAAGATCACCGACAGAGACGAGTTTGGTCGTGTCGAAGGACAGTGGGCCAAGATCCAAACCGGTGCCCTTCAGGTTCTCTCATCTTTCCCGAGAGAGGTAAGCAGAGAGCGAATCCTCCCGCGGCCGTGGTACCGATAATGGAACGAAAGGTGAATCGGATCCTTCTTTTTCTCCGCTCCTCGTCAGGTGCGTCTGCTAGCTGAGCCGGTGAAGTCAGCTCGCAAGATGAGGCAAGAAGCTCGTTTGAAAGCTCAAGCCGAGAAGCTGGAGAAGAAGCTTGGCTTGAGCCCGCTCACTCCCACTAAAGTCAAGCGAGAAACCCCCACCAAAGGTGGTGAGTCCAGTAGCAATCCAGCACCGTGCATTATGGGATGCCGATACAAACTCTGTCCCCCTTTAAGAAACAATACGAAATTTCAGATGTTAACATTATCCTCCTGGCCTGCAGGCGATTCCCGATGACAGTGAGGCAGGTCCTAGTCAGTCAAGTGATGATCTACCAGAAGTCAGACGTAGTAGGACTGCATGAGGAAGGAAGCAGGGACAGAACAAGGAGAGAGAGAGAGGAGGTGACACTGAGAGAGGAACATGACGTGAGAGCAAACGCAGAGAGAAGCTAATGCTTTGGAAGACCTTTGCTAGCACAGGCGCCCCGCTAACATGGCCGTTGGTCTATTTATCTACACGATGTTCTCTCCATTGAATCCGAGGTCCACCGTATTTAGAAAGAAATCACCCCAAAAAATGATTTCTCATGGTTTTGAAATTCTTTTTCTGTTTTCATAACAGAGCAACATGCCCTTTACAACAAAGCATCGCCTCGTCCCACCAACGTGGACCGGTGCCAGGCCAGCACTTACAGTCCAAGCACCAGCAACTACCACCAACAGAGGGACCTCATGTCACCCAACCACCACCAGCCCGGATTCCCGTTCGGACCAAACCGCCCGTATCAGAGCACCGGCGACGCGGTGAACGGCTACCCCGCCGGCTTCCCTCGTACTTTTAAAAGTGAGCCTGGCGAGATGCTCTCCCCTCCGCGGAGACCTTCGACTAGCGCCCCTCCGTCTTCCTCCTTCTCCCCTCAACTTACCTCTGAGGGTCTCTACAGCAGGCTGAACGGACTCCACGGCTTTGAGGAGGAAGTGAAGCAGGAGGAGGTGTGGTCGGACAGCGAGCACAACTTCCTGGACCACGACATCGGCGGCGTGGCGGTGGCGCCCTCGCATGGCTCCATCCTCATCGAGTGCGCGCGGCGGGAGCTGCACGCCACCACGCCCATCCTCAAACCCGACCGCCGCCACCCCACGCGCATCTCCCTGGTCTTCTACCAGCACAAGTCCCTCAACGAGCCGGGCCACGGGATGGCCATGTGGGACGCCAAGATGGCCAAGAGGGAGCGGGAGAGGGAGGAGGAGGAGGAAGATGAAAGGCTGAGGATGGAGGAAGGCGGGAGCGGGTTAGGAGGGGAGACAAAGGAGGGGGCGGGGTTAGACGGGCACGATGCGTGGAAGACCAGGGACATCCCCACGCGGCAAACGTGGACGCTACCGAGAGACGGGGTCATCACCGTGTCCCCTTACGCCCTCACACAAGTGACAGGTCCTTATAACAGCTGGACTTAGGCAACACACACACACACACACACACACACACACACACACTGTGCTTATTTATGCCTTACCTCAATCAACTTGAGACTGCTTGTCATTTATTTTCTACCTGGTTTTAATCACGCTCTACAAAAAGCCGCTTGAGTATTTATTATACATCCTTAATATTAAAATGATTTTTTTTTTCTTGTGCTCACTCGTAAGACAAGCACGGTAGCAGAATGACTGTGTCTCAATAGATTTTTTTTTTTTATTATTATTCCTATTTGTGCCACTAGTACTACCTGAAGTTATCGAATATGAAAAATCTTACATATTAAAAGAGAACGGATGTGCACAGGTTCACCACACTAAAGCCGTTATGTGCGGAAATGTCATGTAGCAGTGGGATAAAAAAATATTTGTAAGAGAAATTTATTCTACTAGTGTTCTGAAGTCGTACTCGTTTTCTGGTAGGGGGGAAAAAAATGACAGTCGTTATAGGATATCGAATAAATACTCAACCGGCTCGCTTTGTGCTCCCTCGTCTTCCTCTGATTTTTTTTTCCCCATTTAACTGTGAGTTTTATGTTTATAAAAAGAGATGGTGCTTTGAAGCATTTTTAATTTTTTTTTCAACTGCTTTTATATATACAGTATACATACAATATATATGTATACTTATGATAAAGAACAAAAAAAGGTGATTATTTATTTCTGATCATTTCTATTTAAGTCCTGGTGTTAAGCCTGTTTACTGCAAGATAACCTGTTGCTTCAGAATCAGAATGACGGTGGTACCTTGCTTTTGTTTCGAGTTCTGTGCCATTCTCACTGTGCACACGATATACATCATGCTTCTATTTTACTTGGGATGATCTCATGTAGCAAAATGGCTTCACGCATTTGCTCCCCTCATGAAAGGAACTGATTTGTCGTCTGGAAGGTTTCTCAGAAGCACTTTTTTTTTTTTTTTTTTCATTTTCTCTCACTTGAAAAATTGTCCCAAACCTAATTATGTATGTACAGATAGGGATTTTTTATATATGAATATATTTTACAGTATTCTTCCTTTTTTTTTAACACTTAGCATTCAGAGCAATTATGATTTTTTTTTTTTTTTTGTCTACAACAAAGTGCTTATCATGACTGGCACTTATTTTATGTGTTCACTTTTTTGGAAAATTGGAATTATCAGAGTTGGGATGATAGGATTTTGGAATTTTTTCCGACTCGCTGTACATTTGATTGATGCCTGTTGAAACGCCAACATGTTGCCAGTTTGTACACATATCGATTTTCACCATCTTAACCAAAATTTTTTTTTAAATGTTGATACCATCATCCTTCAGACAATTTCACACTTCCTTCACAGCATATGACGGAGTCTAAATAAGGTGATTTTGTTTTATTTTAAATTGTCATTTTAAGGACTCTTGATCGAATTCCGTACAAATGTCACACGGCTGGTGCCGTAATTTCTTCGTGGTGCTCATAGGACAAGTTAGTTCACTGACTCAACTTGGTTTTATACAATATGGATGGTGCTCTTTTTAAAATGAAAAAAAAAATGTATTGGAGTCTCTACAAATGTAGTTTTAATGCTGTTGCAACACACACTTGATCATGATGTATTTTTAAAGTTAGATAAAAATCATAGTCCAGTTCCAATGTCTTCCGGAACGACAAACACACAATAAAATGAATGTAAGCATGTTTGAAATCAGTTGATTTACAGGAAAACCCCTTTGAAAATGAAAACACGTTTTGATTTATTGTATCACTCACAATATGACATTTTTTTCCCATCAATTATGAGCTATCACCAGCATTAAAAAACTTGGGAAAAACTTTTTACTTGTTAATATTCTGTGTAAATACGTATGTGAACTATATTGTTTTTACTGTACTGTGTGTAGACGTTGGATGCTCTTACTTATTTTGCAACAGAATTACTGTATGTGGCAAAAAAAAGATTATATCCATTTTAGACTTGAGAAGAGACTACATTTTGCATTTCTTTTATGGATGTCTGATCTTTTGGGGGATTGTGAAATAAAGTCATATTTATATTTTTGACTCAATCATATTCTGTTCATGGTTTGTCATATTTTTAGACTACTGTACAATCTAGGCTGGGCTTATATTTCATTTTTTGGACTTCTTATTTATTCCCATAACACAATGCAGTGCTTGAAGTGCAACATTAACATTTGACTCATTGCAGTGGAATTTAGACTTTGTTCTCATCATGAGTCACTCACTTAATTTGATGCAGTGTGACTCCAGAACCAATGCTATTTAATTTTCCTTTCAAAGAGATAATCATTGCCATATAAACCTAGATCATAAAATATTATTTGAAATAATTTGAACTATAACTACATTGATTACATACATGATTCTAATACAACCAAAAATATAAATATATTTTCAGTTTTTTTAAAACAAAAACATAGCAGAATTAGACACCAGGATTTGTATTGAGTTTTATAATTTATATTTTGAAAATTAAGTGTGACGAGGCCGTCGTCATACGCTTGTGTCGGCTTCCGTAGGCGAGTGGCAACGATATAAAGATGTTGAGTATTTGTTGGAGTATTAATCGTATATATGTCAAGTCAAGTAAATATATATATATATATTTAGTATGCGTGAGAATTTACCTGCAACGTGACCTTTTATTGATAAATAAGGCAAGTGGGGTTTAAATTTAATTTCAGTTCCTACTGGCGCAAACGATGTTTGGGCAGTACCGGCTTCCGTCGGCGAGTGGATACGGTGTGACGCAGCGGCCTTAACTGGTAGATCATTTCAACTTTCAAGATGGCGACATCGGAACCGGTAAGTAGAGCAAGACCTAACTGAGAAAATGCACCGGTTTGCCCCGCTAAGAGGGTGCAGCCTCTCTTTGTTTGACCAATATATATTTTCGGAGCTGATTATTGAATCAGCATCGAGTATTTAAAAAAAAATGTCCTTGTGCTTTTGTTCTCAAGGGGCGTCTCTAGGCGTGGGTAGCTGTTAGCAGCACTTAGCATCCAGCCAGTGGCTCACTTTGTCGGCTGGGAGGGAGGTTGGGCTGCCTGGATGTCGCACCATTCAAACTCAATTCACGGACTTGTTGGGTTAAAGTTAAAGAATCTAAAAGGCTTATTTGTTCTGACTGATAATGGTTGTACGTTTTACGTCAATTTCAATAAGGTTGCAATGAACGTCGTCTTGAATCGCTAATTAAATGGTGACACGTGTGTGTATATGTAAGCTTGATGCTAGGCTAACGTAATGCTAGCACGCCAAATAACTACATTATTAACAACAAATACTGCAGCAACGTTTATAGTGGTGTTTTTTGCAATGTACCACGCTAATGTTGTCGTGCTTTGAATCCACTAGAAGTTCAATCTGGCAGCTCTCCGGGGGAGTTTTTGAGATCGGGAACTCAAATTTCATTAGTTTCGATTCCGCTGAAGTCTGGTACTAGGATTACGAGTCAATCCAACCCCCAACATATCTTAAAAAAAGGAAAAAAAAAACCTTTCATTTTCTTTGAATCCTTAGTGACCATGATGGTTCGCACACATAAGATGCCCCCTCTCAAAACATAAATTTCAACCTTATGTTCATCAAAACCTGTATTTAATCAGATGATAAAAAAACAATCAAGAGGTCTGTTTTGCAAAGGTTCTCCCGGCCAAGAAAGCGGACCACGATTGACATCATAAAGATGTCTTTTTTTCTATTTTGTCTCATTACAGAAAGAACCCAAAACTGAAGAGCCGCAACCTGCAACCGACAGCCAAGTCGCAAACCAGGAACAGTACATCAAACACCCCTTGCAAAACAAGTGAGAATGAAAACAGCATGTGCTTGTGAAAAAAACTTGATTTCTGTACTTGTGGAGACTTAAAAGACCCATTTGGCTTTTTAGCAGCATGGTCCTCTTTGTCTTCTTTTAACTTCATGGTTCTGGTTCCATAATGTAGCACTTTAAAACCATATATATTTAGATTCATGCATGGTTGTTTGTGAATAGTTCTTTTGCCAAGTGGCTTCTGGACCATTACGCTTTTTCGCTGGTGTTGTCACGGTGGACAATGAGCATGTGAACGCCCAGTAAACAAACAGACGTATGTACACCCTCAGTTTTTACGGCTTGGCCGTAACAGGATGGTGCAGCGGGTGGGGATAAATGTAGCGAGGGGAGTCAGAGAGTTCAGCCGATGGCCCCACTTTGCCCCCGCTGGCCCCGCCCACTCTCCAAACAAATGAAAGAATCACCTCAGTAGCTGTAAACAAAGGCTGCACTTGTGCTGCCCCTTTCCCTCTTCCCTGGCATTTATACGCAGTCTGATCGTATTGTCGTCTTGCGCTCCGTCCCGTTTATTGCTCTTCTCCGCCGCCGACGGAGCTCGGGAACGAGACGGGCAAATGTCAACGATGGGCGAGCAAACGTGTCCGCCCCGTTAGTGACTTCATTAATTCATTCAAAAGTTATTTGCCGCGGCCGTGTGAAAGCTGACTGTTTGTGGTTGTTTCCTCTGGTCTCAGATGGGCCCTGTGGTATTTCAAAAATGACAAAAGCAAAAGCTGGACGGAGAACTTGCGTCTCATTTCCAAGTTTGACACAGTGGAAGACTTCTGGGCGTGAGTATTCTTTTCTTGTCCACTCACATTTTCATCACTGCCCTCCCTGGAATTGAACGCTACATTTTCCCACACTAGAATGTGTGTTTTCTCCCCATTTTTTTTTTTTAATGGCTCATCAATTTTGGAAACTAATTTAGTTGTGATATGGTTTGGATTACAATAAATTATTAGAATTATTTGACATTGTTTTTGTCAGGCTTCTAGAAAGATGCAAGGAAGCATGAAGGGAAAAAAAAAAAAAGTCATCGCTTGGTCAATTTCATTCTGGGGGATTCCATCAGAGGACTTTTCTTTCTGAACCTTTTGGGTTTTTCTTTTCTCAGATTATACAACCACATACAGCAACCCAGCAAGCTTGTCTTTGGCTGTGATTATTGCCTATTCAAGGTAATAGCTCCTCCAAGCTCACAAATACGCTGCCTGTGACGGCCGTGATGACACGCGTGCGCTTGTGTGACGTTCCAGGATGGCATCAAGCCCATGTGGGAGGACGACCGCAACAAACTGGGAGGGCGGTGGCTCATGACCCTCAATAAAGTCCAGCGGCACAACGACCTCGATCGCTACTGGTTGGAGACGGTGAGAGTGCACACAGAGAAATGTGAAGTGCTGCCACCATCTAGCGGTGCGGCGCTAAGTGACATTTTGCTCACGACGACCGTCAAGTCCAGGTGCCGATGTTGGTGTAGCGTGCGTTTTTGACAGTGTGTGTTTTCGCAGCTCCTCTGTTTGGTGGGCGAGTCGTTCGACGAGGCGAGCGATGACGTGTGCGGAGCCGTGGTCAACGTCAGGCACAAAGCGGACAAAATAGCAATCTGGACCAGCAACTGCCAAAACAGGGACGCCATCATGACGATAGGGTGAGTGAGCTCGTCACGTTGCCTCGTTTACACTCGCACGGGCATCTCGGTCGAGGTTATTACAGAGGTTGGGAAATGATTTATTTTTAGAAAACATGCTGCTCAAACTGGGAGTTTTCTGCACTTTTTGTTGGAATTTTAAAACAGCGTCGACTAAATTGTCTGAGATAAAAAGAAAAAAAAAAATCTTTTTTTGGGCATTCCGTCAGTCCATTTTCCTGACGAATGAAAAATAACAAAAGTAAAGAATAGTCAAGCACGACAAAAACGTATACACGAGCCAAGGGGTCAGAAATGACCTTTGTTTTGAATTTCCGATTTTATTTTTGGAAAAAGTCGGGTTAAGTAGGAGGTTGTAAAAATCGTATTTCAGAATTTATTTGCCAACGCCCCAAAAGACTGAAGAAGACCTCAAAGATAAAGCCTTGATAGTCATTGCAAGTTGGTTTCCGCAAGAATTTACGAGTCGCCACGATTGTACCTTTAGCTACAATGCGTCGTGGGATTCCGGTCAAGGTAAGTCCAATTTTAAAATAAAACTTGACTGAATGGCAAGCTTTTGTAAATTGCCCACCTCTGCCTTTAACATGCTTAACATTTTTTTGCAAAGCTATTTAAATAAACTAGCAAGAAAGGTACTTCATGTTAAGCGTTTGTATTTTTTACGATTCCACCAGAGGGCGCCAAAGTAGTATTTTAACTCCCTTCCAAAACTGAAAATCTTGTGCAGGCCAGAATTATCTTTGTTTTTTTTTTACTACTAGTGTACCATGTGAAATTTTAGATGCTAGTAGGTGCATTTTAATAACTTAGTAATTGCAGAACAAAGTGAGCGGAAGCTGTTAACTTATTTGTCTGTCTGTCTTTGTCAGGCAAATTTACAAGGAACTTCTGAGCATCCCCAGCAAAGCCATGCTGGGCTACCAGTCACACGACGACACGTCCAGCAAGAGCGGCTCCACCACCAAGAACATGTACTCTGTTTGAAAAGGTCCTCACTGTCGCCACAACAACCGGCCGCGTTTAGATTTTAACCATTGCTAGCGCAAAAATCATCATCATCCTTAACATTATGAGTTGGAGTCAACTACTATAGTGT
Source organism: Syngnathus scovelli (assembly GCF_024217435.2). Classification (NCBI taxonomy): domain Eukaryota; kingdom Metazoa; phylum Chordata; class Actinopteri; order Syngnathiformes; family Syngnathidae; genus Syngnathus; species Syngnathus scovelli. The sequence continues at coordinate 3,467,416 of NC_090858.1, forward strand.
TGTTCCCGTTCACTGAGAAAACAAACGCACCACTTGCTTCATTTCAGCGCGTTCTGGTTTAGAGCCAGGCGAAAATAATGTACATTGTTACGGGGGGTGCACTTGGAATAGTTTGAAGAGAAGTTTTAACTCGATTTCTTCTCTCAAGCGTTACACAAGTAGCTAACACACCATCTTGAAGAATCTATAATATGGTCAAAGTTTATTAAAAAAAAAAGAAATAAAAAAAAAAAAAAGAAAGCGTAGCCATGCTCCCCAGTGGTTTGGATTTGTGGAAGGCCACTTATTGTTTCAGCTATGCTGGAATTGTGGATTATTGCTTGTGTTTGTTTTTGTTCTTTGTTTCTGCCCCTTTTGCCCTCTTTACATTTATTTATAATGTATGCCTTGCAGTTGAGGTCGAATGACTTTTTTTTTCTTTTTTTAAGATTTTGTTTAGGGTGAAAATGTGGACTACTGCATTCTTAGATGACATTTTTTACAGTGTATCATACAGTAAAGATGCTGACCCATTTTTTTTTTTTTTTTGCGTGTGCTTTTCACTGTTCTCTTGCTAACAAATTGTAGATAATGACACACTCGCTCTTGATGCAACTTTAAAAGATGATAATCATTGTGAAATGATTTGTTTTCCTTTGCATAATGTATCTTTACCTGTCCCCCCCCCCCAGGGTGTATATTACCTTCTTTCAAGTAAAGATTAAGTGCTTTGCATTTGAATCACGTTGCCCTGTTATCTTTGCAGTACAAGCTGACCTCAAAAGTTCATTTTGACAATTTTTTATTCAGTCTGAGCTGTCTTGAAAATTGCTTTCACCCAATCTACTTCTCACAGATAACATTGGAGGTCTTAAACCGTTCCGCACAGACAATTTTTCTCCTCCGTCTTTAGTCACAGTTCTGTAAATAGTGTTTTCATACAGGTGGAAGATTCAGAGCAAATTTCGAGTAGACAACTCAGTCTGAAATGCCATCATTGTCATAGAACTAGGAAAACCAGTTTTTATTTCAAAACCAAAAAGCAGGCAGAGTGAAAGTGACATGCAAATTAGTTTCATGCAAATTAGTTTCAGCGTTTGCGCAACAGTCCTGGTTTTTACAGCGGTGCCTTGAGATAAGAGTTGAATTCATTCGGAAACTATCACATATCTCAGCGTCACTGCTAATTGAAATGAATGGAAATGTCGTGATGTAAATAATGCCCTGTAAGATTTTACAAAGTAAAACATAATAGAAAAAAATAATTCACTTTAGCTCAATGACATACTTCATCTAGTGGAGACATGACGGAGACTAGTAACGGTGATTGTGTTGGAGATTTTTGCTCACAAGACAAGGCACATTGGAATTTTTGCATGTTACTAAATAATCGCTCAATCGACGTTACTCTTGAAAAACAAAGCATCGTCGGTCACTCCCAAGGCACCGCTGTCACGTCATAAGGATTTAAAACAAAAGGTGTTTGCTTTCAGTACATGAATGTCATCCCTCGTTGTCGGCCACTCCTTGATGAGGGATTTAGGTGATGACATCCACCTTTGAAACATTTTAGCAATCTAACTCAACAGGAATTTGACTCAACAGGTTTTTTTTCTCTGTAGGCAGCCAAGGTATTAAAGGCATAAACGTAACATGAGACATATTCACAGTATAAGATACGACATTGATAAATCTGAACATCTACAGTCAGTCATTCTTAAGTCTTCAAATATTTATCGTCCTGGTAACCTGTTCTCCGGCTGTTCCCGGGTAGCCTTAAGTGTATGTCAGGCCATTATAAAGGGCCTCTCCTCCTCGCGTTGGCTGTAGAGATTGGACAGCATGTAGGAGGAGAAGAAACTGAATTCCACCATGAAGCTGAGCTCAAACAGCTCCAAGTTAGCACTGACGATCCACTCGAAAACTGCAGACAGGTGTACGTAGTGGTAGTCGTGGTGGGCAAAGCAAAAAGCATCTGGGGGGGGGGGGTTAAGGGTTTATAAGATTTAGGCTTGGAATTCAAGGGAAAATAAAATATTGCCAAATGTATTAAAAAAATAATCTATTTTAAAAAAAAAATTGGTTTCTTCGTATTTTAAAAAGAATGTTACAAGAATGTAAAATGTTATAGAAAAATAAATAAAATATAAATGTCTTATTTTCTTCATTCTACAAAAACATAATCCTACAAAATTTAAACTATATTTTCAGTTCTCACGGTCACATTGGGTTTGTCAAACAATTATGCCGCATTTTAAAGAGAGCACAGTTAAATGGTTGTAGCCAGGCCCACTTTGTCAATAGGATGAAGCTATCTCAGATCTGACTTGGTCAGTCCTCACACATCCTGTTCCAGTGAGTGCTTCCCAACATTTTGCTCCAACTACTAAAATGTTTACCTCTCTACGTAGAAACTTCATAAAACTATATCCGCGTTATAAGACAGGCCCTAAAAAGTCTATTTCATATTAAAATATTCGCAATTTGAACATCCAATTCAGTAATACTTTTGCATACCACTAGAGGGAGCCCTCCCAGTACACTTAAAAAAAAAATACTACAAACTGTTTAAAAAAAGGATACAGCAAATAGTGAGGATGGTCTGTTGCAGCGTGGACACGACGCGTAGCGGGTAGAGGACATTCTCGTATCCCGTCAGCAGGCATCTATTGGTCAGTGCGGTCAGTAGGAACATGTAGCAGCAGATGCACAAGAAGCTTAGTCCAGCCCCTGCATGGTGCAGTAGCGTCAGGTACCCAGGCTGAAGGAGGAAGGCGGGTAGAAAAAACAATTGTGTTGAAAAGTTAATAAAAGCGGTAACTTGCTGTAAAAACACACATGGGGCTTATTACTGTGTTATTACATTGTTATACAAACACTATATTAGCACAGGATCTTCATAACTACAATATGATGCCACTTCGTAAGCCCCTGGATGTTTTTTTTAGACATTCTCCATCACATTTATTTAATCGGTGTACATTTTAAATTATTTTTGAAAATAAATAAGTAATTTGCCTAACCACATAAAAAGATTGCATAGTTTATTACTTCCCTGTTAATATGTAATTAGTTTGAATATTCTGATAAATCTGGGTATCATATAACAGTATACTTTACTAAACATGGCATGAATAACCATTATGTTCACAAGCACATTGTTGGGCAATATGACATCATAGTCATGAAATAAATATGATGGGAGTAATTTGGAATAGTAAGGCACATTGTCAACACCCTGCTACCTTGAAAATGTTGTTTTAAAATGTTTGTATTTCCTGATTGTCCACTTTGATTATTTTTTTTGCCCCACAAAACAAGCCTGGGTGCATAGTTCAGGAACAACGTATTTAGAGTTTCTTTTTCTAGCTAGCTAAGTATACTCTAGAACTTACATTGCAGTTCCCGGCAGCGAATGATCCCATGGAGGCCACCACGCCAAAGGCCAGAGCAAACCTGCTCATGGTGGCATGGCTAGCATTTTTCTCCATGATGTGGGCATGGTGGAATATGCAGAAGAAGAAAACTACAAAAGAACATGGTCATATCAACACGTGTTTTTAAGGTTAGGGTTTTAAAAAATCCTCACACGACCTCTCATAATGACATTTTGTTGGTTGGTTTTCTTCAGACTGTTGATATAACATAAAATGTGGAGTACTTTTTTCCGGATGTACTTTTCTGAATACATCAAGAACTTACACAGGAAGGAGCCAGCGTTGATGACCGCTGTGAAAAGTGAATTCTCCGGGGCGTAGGTCCCACTTGTGCTGCACATTTTATTTTTGAGTTAATATAAATTCATATTCAGTTCTGTTATAATAACAGTTTGAATTACCTTATGGTGGGAACCTTACAGCAGTTGGTGGTGTGATTAGCTGTGCAGAAGTTCTCCCCCCACCTGAGAGATAACATTCCAATAAATTATTTTTGTAATTAATTACCTCACTCCTGTTGGCAACAGTGACGTCAAACGTACCAGTCGGTGAGCGAGCACACATGTTGATTGGAGTAGGCTAAGCCATATCTGAAAAGTGGAGGACACACCAGATCAAATTAAATAACCTGAAAAAAAAAGGTTAACAAAAATGCAATAGAAAATATAGATACAATTTATTAAAAAAAAGGTTGAATTTATGATGATAAGTGATTGTTGAATTAAAATGAAAAAGGTATTAAGCAAACAAATCAAATAAAATAAGATTAATAAAATAAAATCAGGCAAGTATACAGGAAAAATACAATACATATACATTACGTTAAAAAAAAGAATTTAATACCAATAAAATTAGAGATGGTTGATACCACTTTTTTTTCAGACCGATACCAGTACGAGTACTTCCCCGTAAAAACCTTATTCTTATGGGCACCTTGAAATAAGGTACCCACCCATCACTAAATAAAATAGACACTGAAATGACAGATTTATCCAGATTAATAAATAACACCAAATGAAGCGAATTTAAAAAAAAAAAAAAACAGGCCAAATTAAAATCTTTCAATTTTTGTAAGAAAATGATTTGCACTTATAAAATTATTTAAAAGTAGTGTGACTGTTGATATTTGCAATTTGAAACAACAAATATACGAAAGCAAACATTTCAAGCGTATACTTACACAGCCCAAGTTCCGACGAAGGAAGTTAGTGAGAGAGCCAAAGGAAAGAAAATCCAGAGCCACATGTCTTGGAAATGGAAGAACAAAAAAAATGAATCTTTTCGGTGTTCCTACTGCTGACTTTATTTCTACCTACATGCTTCTTATCAAAGCTGAGATTTTACTGTTCGTTCTCGTTCACACTCTCACTCTCACTGCGTGTTCTTCTCCTCCCTATCTGTCCGACTGCCAGCCGCAACTCGTCGAGTGACAGAACAAACGTGATGTAGGACCTGGGATTCCTGTTTGTTCTTGAGGAATGACACATTGTTACTTTGTGGTTACGATAGTTATTTTTATTTATATCAGTAATTATAGGTGCTCGTGCTGTTAAAAAGAGATCCAGGCGACAGGATATTGGATATTTGTTGATTTTTTTTTTTTTTTAAATGTTATCTTTTGGTATCCAGGACAGTTGTTTTATTGATTATGAAACATTATAACAGTTAACTTTCCTTATTTTCCTTTGCGGAGCAGTTCTGGTAATCTTTATTTGTGGAGCAATTTTGTAATTTTTTTAAAAAAAGGCGATTTCTTTTTTTGCAGTTTAATCTTAGGGACTTGAAGCAAGGAATTTATTAAATGGGGTTTGTTAAACAATAAAAATATGACATTATTTCGAATGAACATTTCCTTTAAACAATTTTTTTTGTAACTCAGTAGATCAGCAAACTATTTTCTTGTCCAGACCTAAAGCCAATCAAAACGTAAGACTGTATTGTGTAAAGACATTTTTGATATGATAAATACTTAATATTACATAAATACACTTCCAAGCATATAGGCCACTCTTAAAACACAAATAGATAAATAATATAAATAGAAATATAATCCAACCATTCATTATCTGAACCGTGTTAACTTTAAAAAAATATATATGTATACTATTTTAATAGATAAATACATACGCTCGCTTTCAACATTTGTATTCACGATGAATCTTGAAATTTATGACATATTTTATTTTAATAAATGCACGAATCTGTCGAAGGTATAGGTCATTGGGATGACAGCTGACGTCACCATCCTCGTCTTTCAAAACAATTAAAATGGCGGCGCACGCGAGATGGGCACTGTACCCATTGTTACGGACGGCGAGAAATACCCCTTTTATTCGGTTTGAACTTTAATGCCATCAAATTGTACTATTTTATAAGCATTTTATGAGCCTGGTCTGATAAATGTGTCAACTTAAACGTGTCAGTAACGAGTATAGCTAACTCATTAGCGAACTGCAATGGAATAGCATTTGTGATTGTGATCGCTTTCATTTTGTTTCGATAATGATCGATAATAACCCCCGTGTCTTTTTAGAGTTTATTGCTAATAACGTTAAGTTTCAATTGCATTTTCGCCGATCAAATTGAAATCTCATACGAAAGCTAACTGCTAGCAATGCATAGCAAAACAAACAAGACCAATTCATCGTGTTTCTTAGTATTAATGAGTATTGGTCATTTACTTGAAGGTTTCCAGAAAGGACTAGAATTCTTTACCACACCCACTTTCGCAGGACACCCCCTTCTGAAATCACACACGTCCAAAGTGAGAATTTGTTGAGTCTCTTGACTACTGGCGAACATTTTCCTCACTTTAAGATTTTTTTTTTTTCCTTCCCCCAGTACGACAGGTTTCCATCCAGACTCAAGACACCCCAAACCCGAGAAGCATGAAGTTCCTCCCAGATAAGCCAGTTTTAGGAAGCGGGACACTGGATTTTCCCTCTCAGAGCTCAACGCAGTGTTCATCTTTAGCCAGGTTTGGATTATGTATCGTTGTGCCTTTTCCGAATTGATCGTGTTCGATCGAGCAAACAATAACATGACAACAACATCCATGTCGTTTCCAGAGAGCTCTTTGAAATCGAAGGAGTGAAAAGTGTCTTCTTTGGGCCAGATTTCATCACCGTCACTAAAGTAAAGATCAGTTACATCAATGGACAAACATTGATTGTATTTAATTAATCAATTATGGTGTGCATTAATTTATAGACAACATCAATAACCCTTCGCTGTTCTCAACAGGTAGACGAGGACTTGGAGTGGACAGACATCAAGCGCAATGCTTTGGAGACCATGGCCAAATTCTTTGAGAGTGGCGACCCCATCACAACGGGAGATGTCCATCCAGAAAGTAGTAAGTATAGAAGAAGTGATTAGCTGAGGAGCTTGCTATGGAGCTGATTTATATTTGGACTTTGTAGGTGTCTCTGAAGATGATGATGAGGTGGTGTTGATGATTAAGGAGCTTCTTGACACCAGAATCAGGTAATGAGCTCAGATGAGGAAATTGTATTTATGATAAATGTATGCTGGTACATTGACTCCTAAGTTGCTCTAAGGACTAATATTTCTGCGTTTCTCTTCTCATCCACGCAGACCGACAGTGCAAGAGGACGGCGGTGACGTGATCTTCAAGGGCTTTGTGGATGGCGTTGTCCATCTGAAGCTGGTGGGTTCCTGCACGGGGTGCCCCAGCTCCACAGTGACCCTCAAGAACGGCATTCAGAACATGATGCAGTTCTACATTCCCGAAGTAAAGGCAGTAGAGCAGGTGACGATTGGTTCAATCTGTTTCTCGTTGGGTTATGCTATTTGTTCATTATGTGCGGATCTTTTATTCCAATGCAGGTGGAAGATGAAGTGGACGAAATCAACGCAAAGGTCTTCTCAGACCTGGAACGCAAATTACAAGAGTAAAGTTAATTGACAAATTAATTGATGAACTCTGCATACCAAAAAAAAGTAGGTGAGAAACTAAGTTGCTGTGCCTGCTAGTTAAAATAATCGTTTTCACCTTCACAGAAATGTCAAGCTAAAGAAGCTGTGAAAACACTTTTTTTTTGCATATTGCAACCACGCAAAATGGTACATTTTGTGAACTTGTGTCTGTGACGGCTGCAAATGTCTGTTTGTATTTATTTTCTCTGTTTGAAATACTGTATTTTTGAAAGGTTTTTCACGTTAGTGTAATTCAGAAAGAAGATGATGTGATTCCTGCTTTATATATGAAACAGATTATCTATTTGGAAATTATTATTAAACAAGTGGAAGTAGGAGTGTTCAAACGAAAAAGAACACATTTAACTGTATTGTAATATGTCGTATCCACTGCATCACAATAAAATTCACAAATACTGGATACTGACTCAAATTATATTCATTGTAATACTTTTTTTACTGTAACCCAGGCTCTACTGCCCTCAGGTGGCCAAGATGGGCAGCGGCAGAAGGACTTTCCCCTGATCTAAAGTGTGCCGACAACTGTTTTTATTTATATTTAATTGTGTAATTTCTCCATGTTTATTTTAAAGTACAACATTATAGTGCTATTCATAAATTAAACAAACAAAAAATAAAATGCTTTTCCTTGCGCGCATGCGCAGTTCCCGTCTCCACTCCGACGGCCGGGCGCATTGGTTAGCGGTAAGTCAAGCTGCGAGAATACGCGTGAAAAAAACAAACATAACCTCACTATTTGAGCTTGTTATTACTCCCTCGATGTCGAAATTGCTTGTTTATTAGTAGGCCTTTTACCGCGAGCATGTTGCTTGTGCTGAACACTTGTGATAAATAGTCAGCTGCTAGTGTCAGCAAAACTGAAGTCGAGGCCTCCATAACAAATCCCGCACGAGGCTACTCTGGCCACGATGCTAACGCTAATGCTAATTTCTCCCTCGCGGTCCGCGTGTTGTCTAAATAAAAGCGCTTCTGAACTTCAAATATATCTAGGACAAAACACACTTTAGTCATGGATGATTTAAATGCACGAATGCGGTTCTGTTTTAATGCCACCGTTTATTTGCTACAGTGCATGATAGTCGACTGCCATTTAAAAGTGGCTAAGTGTAGCCCGGATAGCTTTAGGGATTTGCCGTGTCAGCAGTTGCGATTTAAATAAAAGCTCATATTAATAGCAAGCGAAATATGGAGAGTTGCTAACCTATTAGCAAATTTCTGGGAAATTAATCCTCATTGTCCGCTAATAGTCTTTTAGCTGAAGGAACGAATGTTATAACGTAGCGTTTCAAAGCCTGTGTTTAGTGATTTACGTTGAATTCTTTTTACGTTTCTGTCAAATTAAAGGTGGGTGATTGTGTCGCACGCAAATTGGGAAGTTGCCCTTGAACCACGTGCTCACGTTGTTTGCTCGTTGTTTGCTTTCTGCCTGAAAGTGTGCAGCTCAGTTATAGCAAGCAATTCGTGCTTTGACTAAAACTAAACAGGGCGGTGGGTAGTTAGTTAACCTTTACTTTTCAATCAGTCGCTGCTTTTCATTAATTGCATTTTTACCCTCTTATTTTTTTAAGGTATAAGTTACAAGCTGGCGAGTGGAGACGAGCTTTCATCTGAGTGAGTCATGGCCCAGTTCGGGGGACAGAAAAATCCGCCCTGGGCGACTCAGTTTGCCACCACAGCCGTGTCCCAGCCGGGCCACACGGCCCACGCGGCTCATGCTCAGTCTCTTGACATCAATTTGCACTGTGAGTAACTCAATATTTATTTATTTATAGGCCATTGAACAGTCTGAATTCTTTTTCGCCATTTGTTTTACTGCTTTGGCTCCACCGGAATAGCCCCATTAATTATTTTTTTATTCGTCTCGCAGCTCTCGGCGTGCAGCAGCCTTCCCTCCTGGGCGCCTCTCCTGCCGTCTACTCCCAGCAGTCGGCCTTGGCTGCCGCCGCCTCTCTGGGCAATCAATCTGCTGCCAACTATCAGTTGTCCCAGCAAACGGCTGCCTTGCAGCAGCAGGCTGCCGCGGCCGCTGCTGCCGCCGCACTGCAGCAGGTCGGTCTCACAGATAGCGGACGTGTATCAAACTCGGGTCTTATCAGCTGTGTCTGTAGTCGCAGATCAATTCAGCCCTCCAGCAGTATCAGCAACAACAGCAGCAGCAACAACAGCAGCAGCAACAGCAGCAGCCTCCCCCACAACAGCCCCCGCAGCAACAATTGTATAGTGTGCCTCATCAGGTTTGTGTCACACTGAAAGGACCATTTTATGAACAAGTACAATGGTGCTCCCAACTGCTTCAACTCGAGGACTGTAATACAAAGCACTCCTCATCCACTATTGTTAGAACTGTAGCTATGCTAACTCCATTTTTTTGTGCTCTTGTCCCAGCTTCCACAGCCTCAACCGGCACTGCTATCACAGGTAACATGCAATAATCTGAATGTCTAAAGGGAATCTGCTTTATGGTAGTACTGACAGGAAATATCCGAATGCTTCTCCTTTAGCCGCCAGTGGCTTTGCCCACCAGCTTGAGTCTGTCCAATCCCCAGCAGACGGCCCAGATCACCGTGTCGTACCCGACGCCGCGTTCCAGCCATCAGCAGCAGCCGCAGAAGCAGCGCGTCTTCACCGGCGTCGTCAACAAGCTGCACGACACGTTCGGATTCGTGGACGAAGATGTTTTCTTTCAGCTGAGGTTCACGAGAGCTCATGAAGTGTCGCTAACGGGTTTGAATGAGCCTAATTTCCATCGCGGCTTGCCTTCTTCCAGCGCTGTAAAAGGCAAGACGCCGCAAGTGGGCGACAGGGTGCTGGTAGAGGCCGTGTACAACGCCAACTTGCCGTTCAAGTGGAATGCCCAGCGGATCCAGACTTTACCTCAGCTGGCAAATCAGTCGGTGAGAGTTGAAGATTGTTAAAGTCTAAAGACGCCTTTTGGGAGTTGAACCCTGCAATGCTTTACACGTTGAGGCTTTTTTTTACTTTTTGTGCTGCTGCTTGACTGTTGTGTTGTCAATCCTTCCCCAGCAGCAGCAGCCTTTACCTCAAGCTTCCCCACAGCTGGGCAACCTTTACAATGAGCCGGGGTTACAGCTGCGCTACTCTGATATGCACCCCGCAGTGGACGGCAGACAAAATGTAACCACGTCATTTCATGATGCAGCTTGTTCTAGACTGGAGAGTTTCGTAGTTTTTATCAAATGACAATCCCCCCCCCCCCCCCCCCCCCCCCCCCCCAGAGCCATCCTCCGCCTCCCAATATGATGAAGGCTCCCCCCATCCTTCAGTCGCTACCTCCCCCAACCACGTTCAGCGTTCCGCCGCCGGCCGCTGCTCCTTCCTTGCTTCAGGCTCAGCTGTCGGCCGCCTCGCTCGGCCCCCTCCTCCAAAACCCGCCTCAGCCGCTGCTGCCGCAGCCGCCTCCCAAAGGTAAATAAAATCCAGCGGAATATAGATTAAAAATAATAAAAAGTGTCCAAGCCAGTATGACATTGTTCTCTAGATGTCTTTCCAGGGGGTCTCCTTCAGCCCCCAGTGAGACTCATGCAACAGCCGCAGCCCGTGAGACGGATTGAGCCGCCCCCTCGTTTCGCTCCTCGCAACGATCGCCCTCCTGAGCTCATCCTCCGTAGTAAAGAGGATCGCAGGTCATTGCCTAGCACCTGTTTGGCACATTTTTGAAAAGACTATTAAATGGTATCGCCTGTGTGAATGTCTCATCCTCTCATTTCTTTAGCAGAGACAGAGAGCGGGAGCGCAGGCGTTCGAGAGAGCGCTCGCCGGTACGCAAACGCTCCCGCGAGCGTTCCCCGAGACGAGAGCGCTCGCCGCGACGTCCTCGCAGGGTGGTCCCTCGCTACACCGTTCAGTTCTCAAAGTTCAGTTTGGACACGTGAGTCGCACCGGATCACAGGAAAGAACTTAGCATTAGCGCCGAAGATGTAACGTGTGCCTCCTTTCTCGTATTCCAGTACCAGCTGTGATATGATGGAGCTGAGGCGGCGCTACCAGAGTCTGTATATTCCCAGCGACTTTTTTGGCGCAGCTTTCACCTGGGTGGACGGCTTCCCCCTGACGCGACCCTTTCAGTTCAGCAACGCGTGCAACTTCCACATATTACACAAGGAAGTGGATCCTTTTGTCAAGAACACAGCCGTGCTGGATCCTCCTGACGCCAACCACACGTACAGCTCGAAGGTAGGATTCATCACCTTCTAGAAGAGATAAACTCATGCTGGAAATTATATAAAAAAAAAAATTTCCCCCTCACTAGGTGATGCTGCTAGCTAACCCCAGTTTAGAGGAGTTATATCACAAGTCATGTGCCCTAGCAGAAGATTCCCAGGAGGTCAGAGACTCATTCCAGCATCCCGCAAGACTCATCAAGGTACCCGTTGAATTCTTTTGGAGTAGGGCTGAATTGATGAATTAAAAAAAAAAAAGATTTGGGGGGAAAATTGTCTAAATCTATGCCCTGGCTCTGTCTACTGTTTCCCACCTTCAGTTTTTAGTGGGAATGAGAGGCAAAGACGAGGCCATGGCCATCGGTGGCCACTGGTCTCCCTCTTTGGACGGAGCCGAGCCAGAGAAGGATCCCTCGGTCCTCATAAAGACAGCTATACGCTGTTGCAAGGCACTCACAGGCATAGATCTTAGTCTGTGCACTCAGTGGTAAGAGCCCTCCTTCCATTTCGTCATTTTGTCTTGAATTGCGCAACTCACAAACGCTCCCATCGAATACGCTTTGTGGTGTTAATGAGTCGCCACGATTTGTTCCTCTGATTGTTTTTGCCCTTGGTGTGTTGTCATCTTGGCTCTCTCTTTCTGTCACACTCTCTGAATTGACACACACATTTCACCGTGCTGACAAGCCAAGCACACGGGACTGTGGCTGGAAGCAGAAGCTTGGACCAGATGACACCGCCGTCGTCACTTTTGTTTCATTCTTGTCTTCTTCTTTTCTCTCTGTTTAAATATGACCCATTTATTGAACTGGTTTTCATATTCTTTTCTTGTTTGCACATTCAAATGTGGTGGGGGAGGGCTGGGGGGGGGGACTATATAGCGATTGGTCATGTTTGTCAACCTTCTCAAACCGGTTCCCGTCACCGTGACGACCGTCGGAAAGCAGCAGACCCGGCCGGCCCCCCTTTTGTGTGTTTTGTGTGAGGGAGGGGCGGGTGTAAGGGAGGTGAAGGAAGTCAGGCAGGGGTAGCTAAAAAAAAAAAAAGGTTTGCCCTAGCCAGGCTTGCCTGTTGTGCTTTGCCCTGACCACAATGTTTCTTTCCAATGCACCCTCTTCCTTTGCGACAGGTATCGTTTTGCAGAGATTCGCTATCACCGGCCGGAGGAGACCCACAAGGGGCGGACGGTCCCCGCTCATGTGGAGACAGTGGTTTTGTTTCTTCCGGATGTTTGGCATTGTCTTCCTACCCGCTCAGAGTGGGAGGCGCTGTCGCGGCGACTCCGGGAGCAGCTGGCTGAGAAGCTGTCGGCCGAGCGAAAGGAGGCGGATGGAGAACAGGCACTGAACCGCTAATCCCTTCTCTTCTCATTTCCGCTTCTCACAGGAAGGCACAGGAATTACAAAAAAAAAAAATCATAATAATAAGACACACACCTCAGGCTACACGCAAAACACATGTATACGGAGTTTATCACTCCAGCCAACCTCACCTAGGCGTCCTCTGTTTCCCCCCCCTGCCACCTCCCCCCTCCCTCGTCTTCTCCTCCATGCCGCCATCAGCACTCCTCACCCCCTCCCCTCCCCACATCCAGCAGACACACACAGTGGAAGCAGTGAGACTAGCTTGTGTTTGTGTACGCTCGCTCCCCTCTGCAACTGGTAAAACAGCTTCCAGTTTGTCTTTCGTGCTGCTAATCTGGGTCTAATCCTTTTCATTTGTTTCTGATCTTTGTTAAAAAAAAAAGAAAAATGGCCTCTTATTCTGAGATGATTTCAACCAATTTAATTTTTTTAAATGCTGGCATGCGGAAGTGGATTACTGCTGGAATCTGTGGAGTCAGTTGCATGCCGAAAGCGTGTTTGTTGTAGAAATGTCTTATTTTCATATGATTTCCTCACACCAATTTTGATTGGGAAACAACTCGACTGTTCCTTGTCTGTTCCTCTTGGTGGCTTTGATATTTTTCATTTGGACTACCTGTAGAGTTTGGCATCTCATTTAAACCTTACCCCATAATTGGCGGTAGTTGTCAGGGCCACCCTCACCCTCCGTTCGGAGACCAGATCTCCCGATGGTACACCTCATTGATTTTTTTTTATTTTTATTTTTTTTTTATACCTTTTTTGTGTTCCACAGATTGATTGATTGGCAGCTGGTTGTTAAAGAGCTAGAGAGCTTCCTTGTGTACTCCTCAGTAGCACTGGATTTAAAGCACAGTCGAGCTCACTAGAACCAGACAAGAATTTTTATTTTATTTTTGGGAGGGGCGGGGCATTTGTGATCTTGCACGGATCGACTTACAAGGTTCAGGAGCGATGCGCTGACTTTGTCCTGTCTCTGATCTTTTTCCCTCACTCTCTGTCTTTCTCTGACTCTGTAACTTTCTCTCAAGGAGGAGGAGGACAAGGAGAGTAACGAATCCAAGGACGTCTGCATCCCTACTCACTGGACCAAACTTGATCCGAAATCAATGAAGGTAACATTTGGCGTCTTTCATTTTAAATACTGGCCTATTTAGTTTATTTTTGTGTCTATTGGGGTTTTAAAATCCCCGTGAGGTTTTCCAGAACACAAAAATGCATTGTGGTGGAACAGCTTTTCATTGCAAGCTACACTCTGTGTCAGACCTCCATCTTGGACCATGGTCTGACTCAATTTGAGCTTTGCTATATTCAAACCCAGTTCCACCTTATTCAGCAATCTTGTTTTGGGACTGCTGCGAACGGCGGATTGGTACATTACTTCTCGTTATTTTTGTTTTACAACGTATGTAACGCACGACTTCAATTTCCCGGATGTTCCCCGCAGGTGAACGACCTCCGCAAGGAGCTTGACTGTCGCGCTCTGAGCTCCAAGGGCTTAAAGTCGCAGCTGATCGCCCGACTCACCAAGCAGCTGAAAGTGGAGGAGCAGCTGGAAGAGTCCAAGGAACCCGAGAAGCCCGAAATCAAACCACCCGAGGAAGAAGAGCCGTGCCGGACCGAGGAGGACAAAGAGGTGCGCGAGGCGTTCCGTCGCTAACCGTACTGAAGATGTTGAAGATGATGTAACACTGTCTCATCTGCCAGGAGGAGGAGAGGAAGAGGCTAGAGGAGCTGGAGCGCCAGCGCCGGGAACGGCGCTACATCCTCCCCGATGAGCCCACCATCCTCGTTCACCCCAACTGGGCCGCCAAGAACGGCAAGTTTGACTGCAGTGTGATGTCCCTCAGTGTGCTGTTGGACTACAGGCTGGAGGACAACAAGGAGACGTCATTTGAGGTGAGAATCGGAAGGCAACCTCCGCAAGCCGTTTGATATAAAAGTATCGCTTCGGTGCCATGTTGAAATGAAGGGAGGGGCGTGATTGAGTCGGCGGAAATCTCATCCTCCAGGTTTCCCTCTTCGCCGAGCTCTTCAACGAGATGCTGCAGAGAGATTTCGGGTACCGCATATACAAAGCGCTCGCCGCTATTCCGGCCAAGGATGAAAAGAAGGAGAAGAAGGTCAAAAAAGAAGCTGAGAAGAAAGAGCCCGAAAAACGGGAAATGAAGAAGGAGAAAGACGACGACGGTGACGAGCCAGCGGCGAAGAAATCGAGAGAGGACGACGAGGCAGAGAGGAGGAAGGTGAGTCACGCGCGACGCCGGCACTTTTACCAGGCCGTTTTATTTTATTTTCACGACACGCTTTTGATTTGCGTACACGAGCAGGGCGACGACAAGGTTGTGAAGAAGGAGGAGTCGCGTGATGAGGACGAGAACGAAGACGACGGCAGTCCGGCCAACGCGGACGAGTACGACCCAATGGAGGCCGAAGACGCAGATGATGATGAGGACGATGACGGTAATGCCCTTTTTTTTTTTTTGTTCACGTCATTATTTGAATATCTTGTTGACTAAAATCGTGGCCAATGATGAGAAATCATGCACCACTCTGAAGCTGTGATGGATACCCTTTTCCACAATCTCTGAGGCTTTTTCTGTTCAAGTCTTTAAAATCAGGACGTCACATTCGATATGTTAGATGTAACGTCGTTCAATTTCCGCCTCTCAGACAAGGACGACGACGACGAGAGGGAGCGAAGAGATCGCAAGGATGATCGTAAATCGCCCAAAGACAAAAATTTAAAGGACAAGGTAGGTTGTTTCATTTGCGCTATTTTTAACTCTTGGAAGAAACTTTTTTTTTTTTTTTCTCTTTCTCCCAGCAGGACAAGAAGATGGTCACGTACAACAAGGACCTCCTGATGGCGTTTGTTTACTTTGACCAAAGTCACTGGGGCTACCTGCTGGAGAAAGACTTGGAGGAAATCTTGTACACGCTTGGGTTGCACCTTTCACGTGCTCAGGTGTGCCCCAAAAAAAAAATCCTCACTTTAGTCCCGTCAAACATTCAAGCGTGTTATTCTGACGGCTCTTTTGTCTCTTTCAGATCAAGAAACTGCTGAACAAGCCGGTAGTGAGAGAGTCGTGTTATTACCGCAAACTCACAGACAAGCCGAACGACGAGCCTGATTCCTCCCCGACTGAAGCACAAACGGAACTTCTCTTAGGTGAGCTAACCAAGCCGTGACGCTTCCAGGATATAGATAGAATGAAACATGAAACGTCTTTTCTTCACATCAGGCAACAGAGAGCTGCTTCCCGCTCCCAAATCGTCCACTCCGTCCGAAACCAGCGAGTCGGGCAATCTGATCGTTTACAACGGCGCCATGGTAGACATTGGCAGCCTGATGCAGAAGCTGGAGAAGAGCGAGAAGGCGCGAGAGGAGATTGAAAACAAGCTCATGGTGCAGGACGCCAAGATGGGTAAATATTGATTGAGCCGACCTCTACTCGGGATGTTAGCATGCTAACTGCTAAATGTCAATTTTCCACTTTATGTCCAGAGGAAGACACCAAGGTGAAAACACAACTGGAACAAGAGAACAGGTCCTTGTCAAAGGAGCTGGATGAGACGAAAAGCACCCTCAGGCAAACGGAGAAGACGCTGAAGGACGCCGAGGAGCTGAAGAGCATCTACCAGGAGCAGTTAACAAAGACCTGCAAGACTCTGACAGACACGGTCAAAGGGCTGACGGCGGTCATGAGAAAAGTAAGTTTTGTAGAAAGTACTTGAACGCATCATGCCGAGTTTGTGACGGTGAATTTTGAGCAAATTGAATTTGAAGGTAAATTGTACAATGAAATTTAAAGGTTTGAAAAACTGCATGTTAGAAATTTGTTGAAAGGATACTATAAATGTATTTGTACTCCCCCCCCCCCCCCCCCCCCCTCCAGGATCAAGATGGAAATGATGAGGGAAATGTGCCTCTTCAAATAAATGGCGCTGAAGAAAAAAGCACCTCATAAATGAGCTGTGGGGGAACCTGCAACCTGTGGGATGTAGACGAGCGGCCCGCCATGCAAAACTCAAAACGAATAAAACCTCAGAGGAACTGATAGGAAAAGCCCCAAAAACTTTCAATCCACAAATCTGTTTGATTGTTGACATACAAACTTTTTTTTTTTTCCCTCCATTTTGCATGGCCCAAAGTTGGGAACATGTTCTTCTCTCATAATAACTGACCTAAAACACTCATTGGTTTGTAAATATTCACAAAAGCTATTTTAATTGTTCGGACCTTGTCACAAGTCCCGACGTGAGTTTATTTGAGAATTACTTCCTGTACATATTTTTATTTCTACCTTGTGTTGTCATAAGCTCACGTTCTAACATTTCTTTTTGCCATCTGTTGTGCCAGTTTGTGTGATAGTTGTGCTATTGAGAGATTTAGGTTTTTTTTTCTTTTTTGTAATAGGCATTGCCGACGCTATTTATGTGCAAGAGAATTCCTAATGGACTATATTTAAATGACAATAGCTTTGAATTTCACAAGGGTCGTGCTTGTCTTGCCATGTAAATAAGACTCAATCCACTTGGAATTCGTGTTGAATAAACACCCATGTTTGTTTTTTCTTTGTATTTTTGATTTCTGGTTTGTGACGCAATGCCACTTCTCACCAGCAGAGGGAAGCAAAGCTCAAGTTATTTTTGATTTCTGGTTTGTGTTGCAATGCCACTTCTCACCAGCAGAGGGAAGCAAAGCTCAAGTTATGCATCTGACGCATCTTCACATTTGGAAATCTGTTGACAGGTTGGATTCAACACGGTCCATCAAGTGGTTAAAAATATGACCCGTGACTTTAAGGCCGCGGGATCGATTCCCTGCATGATGTGCCCTTCAAACTCTCTCCTGGATACTGGAAATAATTCCACTGCTGCAGCGAGCCACCAATTGTGAGTGCCTGCCTCCTTATTGCTCATTTTATGATTAAGAGGTTACTACTTTTTTTTTTTTTAAATCCCCCTTAAGGAAAGTTGTCAAAGTTTTATGCATTTGGATTTATAATGGAACTGTCAATGGTATTGTCCCATTGAGAATTTTAAGTGAATTATTCCGGAGTCTGACTGTTGTATTGAAATATTTTCTTACTTTTGAGAAGATTTTAAAATTCTTGTAGCTGCAGTTCATAATGCAATAATTTAAAAAAAAACCTCATTAGGGTGCCTTGTGAGACTATCACAGGGCCAAAAGTCAATTCAATTCACATGAGTGAAAAATTTACGGTCTTCACAGAAGCTAACATATGTTTGTGGAATGTGGGAGGAAGCCATCATACCAGCGGAAAATACATTAAAAAAAAACAGGGAGAGTGTGCAAACTCAACATAGAAGGCTGGAGCAGAGCTTTGAACCCAGAACCAAAAAACCGAGGCAGATGTTTAAATTTAAATCCCTCTTACAATACTTTAGACTGGTTTAAATGTAGTTGCCTGCACACTCCTTGTTTTTTTTTTCCCCCTCCCACCGCCACCACCATACAAAAAAAAAAAAAAATGCACAGGAAGCATCTTTGTGCAGTCCCTGCAGCTTGTCTGCGTGGTTTCCTTGCGAACAATGCGGATCTGTCACCTGGCACTTTACTTATGTGACTTGTTTTTGTTCTGCTTCTCAGCGCCAAGTAGTTGACAAACAAACCTCATTTGTCCCTACCGACCTTTTTCACTCGTGACGTGTGAAATTAAAAGCTGGTCAGGTAAGCCCGCTCCCTAGGCTGCAACAGAAGCCCTTTGTGCCCCCCCCGAATGCGGGGTCACACTCTCCAGAAGAGGTTAGTTTCAAAAAACAAAAGCAGAACTGATCTGTGCGCTCCATTAAAATGAAGTTTATATTTCGTTGAGCGGTTGGGCTGGGATTCAACTTCGAACCCGAGTGTCTTCTTTCTCTCCTTATCTCCATTCTCATCTCGCAGCGCTTTACCTAATCACCCTCTACCCATTATCAGCGCCCTCCCTCCGCTCTGTGTGCATGTCAAAAGTTCAGAGTCATACTTACCATGACAAAAACTGCTCCCCGTCTTTCACACACAGCCCGCTGTGTCGCCTTTTCAACTCCGTGTCAGGAGTCAGCGTTTAGTAGGCCACGCGATTGTCTCGGGGCATCCCGCCCACTATTCGGACAACGTAGGAAACTAATCCCGGCTCACGTGAAGCACAACAGAGCAAGTTTATTTACGTGCAACCACGGAATTAAGCGGTTTAGCTAGCTGCTGTTAACCGAAAATGACATCAGTTCCTCAAAGGTGTTCCGCAGGGTTCTGTACTGGACCCCACACTTTTCCTGTACTCCCTATTAAATTGTTCTAAAATGATTTAATAGTGGCCACCCTAACTTCTTTGCCTTCTCTAAATGTAAAAATAAAACTCCAAGGGCAAATTGAATTGTAATAACACAACAACAAAAAAGATCCCTTACACATCCATAAATCTTGTTACCACTCGGGAGAGGTTTGCCAGAAATGCCCCGCGGTCGCCACAATCAAACAAACAAGTCAACCACCCTCTTCGGGCCTGTTTGGTATTTTAGGTAATTGATACATAAGAGGCTCATTTTGCGGGTCCCTCACGGCTGAGTGCGCCGAGAGAGAAGGCCCCCTGTTCCTTGCGAGGACCTCACCGCAAGAAGCTTACTTCCTGTAGAGTGGCACTGCAAAGTGGTGTTGTCGAGGAAGCCCCCCCCCCCCTCCAACTCCCACCTTCCCTTCACCTCTTAGGGAATACTGGCTTTCACTGTGAGAAAGTTGCACTCTTGTTTTCGACTGAGGCGTTCCCCGGCCCAAAGGCGGCGACGCCTCACCTCGCTGCTCTTCACGATAACCCGTGGTGTCGTCGTCATCTATGAATGATGAGACGCTTCCTTTGCTTGATGAATTAACGCACCAAACAGTGTCACGTTTCAGGTGGGATGAAAAAATTGGATTTAAGTCAGGCTTTGGATTTTTTTTGGTTGTGTTTTCCCCCCCAGTGCTTTTTAAAAAATCAGGTGACTGAAAGGAAGCGGGTTCCCCTCACTCATCTCGTCTGCGTACATTTGTTTTTTTATTCCCTGCAGCCCATCGCACGCCTCACTAATGAAGCGCATATGCTGCCCCTTTTTTCTGTTTAAGTCACATGACCACCAAGGTCTTCAAAGCCAGATTCTGTTTCCGTTTAGCTCGAGGCTGCCTGGATCCATAATTTGGTGCTAGGTGACACATTGCAGGCTGCAAAGACGACCATCAGTAGCTGATTGAAACTGATTTGAGCTGTGTTGGCTTTTGGGGGGGAAAAAATAAAAGGAAAATAATGATATTCCTGATTTATACTTGCACAAAATACGCAATGTGTAGATTGTCACAAATGCATTTTGCTAATTAGCTGTAAAAACTGGTTTGACCAACTAAACTGAGGAAAAAGGGCCAGCATGAGTTCTGGGACGGTGAGGATAAATTTGAAATCTGATTGGGTAAAAAAATTATTTCTAAATAAGCCAATATGGGCCAAAAGGAAGTGCGCATCATTATTTTCGTTCCCCTGTACGTTGAACCTGCAACCCAGCTGGCTGCGTCATAAACTAGCTGATCAATGCATTTATTCGTAACTTTATGTCTCCAATAAAGCTAGCCTAAGCTTTTTCTTTTTGCCCTCCCTTGCGTCGCGCCATAAAGTCACAAGAAAGTGGTCACATGGGAGCGCTTAAGCTATTCGCCCATTACGGCTCGGCGGCCTGCGTTTGAGGCGCCGCACCTGTAAACACTAAAAGTGGAGCGTTAGTTGGCTAGCAAGATTAGCCGAAAGCTACATGACAAACAAATGATTCCTTGGAATTGAATTATTTGGAAATTTAGTCTTATCCATAATATTCTATTTTATGAAATACATAGCTAACAGTTAACGTCGTCGTTAGCCAGCAGTGAGAATCGATGAAAATACAATTGTAAAAACATAAACTGTCTTTTCCATTGTTGTTTTTTATTAGCCTGTTAACACCGTCGGTTTACATAGCCGACGTCCATCCCGCTTGCTCACGCTGTTGTGGCAACACAACCTAGAACACTTTAGCATTCCCGAGCGGAGCGTCGCTTGATTTAAACGTGACGTTCGGAGGCTCCAAGTGCAGCTGGCAGACATCTCGCACATAACTGTGACATGTTGGTGTCTACAGGGCCTTTGTATGTATGTATGTGGGTGTTAACCTTCAGTCATCACCTGCTAACTCTCCCACTACTAGTACAAAAGACTTTTCTTTCATTCTGTCTCATCTTTGGGTTTAAAATCCATCTTGCCCTCCTTGAAGTGTGTTGACAACCTGTTAAAAGTAGAAAATTTCAATTTTAGCATTTTTGTATAGTTAGCTTTATGCTAACTTTTTTTTTTTTTTTTTTTTAGCTTGGCTAGCTTGGACTAGTTTAAGAGCCAGATGATCTGCCCCTGAGCGCTTCACACTAAGCGTAACGTTATATCTTTAATCCAGACAGAGCTGTTTGGCTCATGTTTGGCCTCGCTGCTAAGGCTCGGGTGGTAATTGCACACCACCTCCGTAGTGACACAAGTTTGGACATGAATTTAGTCGGAAATCGGACCAAAAAAAAAACTTGATGCTGGAGCTTTCCATTGTGGCATTTGATGTTTTGTCATTTGATTTTTGGGTTGAAAGCTTGACACAGTTTCAGATGCACTTTGCCAGTCCCACATAGCTTAGCTTCTGAGTCCACTAGCTTAATGCTAATGGTGGGGGGGTAATTACTGCCATATCCATTCATTTCAATTGGGAAAGAGTTTGGCAGGTCACTAAACCGCACTAAATTGTCAGATGGTACAAACCGTGTGTTGCCTGACGATCGGGGTCAAATTCATTCCTGGCACGGTGGTAAAGAGGAAGCCCCTCTGGGGTGTTTTGCTTGGATCCCGAGAGTTTTCCTCGCAGGACCAGATGTTTGTGACACACTGATCACATTCCAAATATACGTCTTGATCACATCAAGGCCGTCGGCCCCACGCAAGCACCTGAGACTACTTAGCGTATGGAAATGGTCGGGCCGGGGGTGCGGGATGTGTTGTGATTATGCTTACCATGGGCCCAACTTTTGCTTCATGGTAATCACTCCCACCGGTAGATTTAACATTTTGGAAGAAAGACGCCTCACATTTGCATCACACAATGGAAACACTTTTGCAAACTTCCTCTTAATGCATGTTCCATATAAATGGATATAGCACACAGGCCGTGTGTTTTTCTACTCCATATCTGATCTACTTTTGATTGTTAAAAGAGTTTAACACTTTTCCCATGCAGGAAATCAACAATTGTTGGAGTTGGAAGTGGTTTATCGTAGGTGTAACCAAGATATAAATCAACGTTTCCGAGAATAAATAACCAAGGCAAAGACAAATGATTGCAGTGGAACCTCTAAAGTCACATTTGTGGAAAAGTACTTGTGGTGATACGCCAAACAATCACTTCAGTTCTGTTGTATTTAACTTTTTTTTTTTTTTTTTTTTTAAACTATTTAAGCGGTGATTTTATTTTATCCAAATGGCATCCAGGATCTCCGTTTGGCAGTAGATGTGCAATTTCCTGACTTTTCGACTTGCACTGGCTTTGCACTGAACCCAACAGTGCAGGTTTTTTTCCTTCAAATTGCAGATTGAACGTAATCACGTGGCGTCTTCACTTTGACCTTTTTGACATTATTCTAGAGAGATGAAGTCAGTCACCGTGCGTTGGCCATGCCGCTGTATTCTTTTCATGTGCAGAGGAAGCTCAATATCCTGTTGCACGCAGGCTCTTAATACAAAGAGGCAGAATGGGACTAGGGGCCTCCCAGGGTTCGAGCGCCGCTTGATAGTAAAGCCAAAAAAGCTTTCTGAGCTTGTGATATACGAGGTGCACGTCCCGTCTGCGGGCTTCGCTTAAAAGCAGCGTCTAATGGCCAAAACGGAAGATGTGGTTCTCATTTAGAGGTAATAATGTTGTGATGAGACGCAAGTTGCAAGAGGAGAACAAATGAAAAGATTGGCTCATTGGACATTTGGAAAAAAAGTTTTTTTAAATGTCATATGGATGGTCGTTTGAGTCATTTTACGGCCACTACATTGGTTACATCTGCAGAATAAGTTTAGAACTGCATCAAGCTTTATTCATTTACAAAGATTCAAAAGCACATTTTTGTATGATATTAATCAAATTAAACCTCCTATATTGTACATTTATTTATGAAGGACAAAGAGAGCCTAAATTAAATGAATGGTAATGTTTAACATGAATTATTTCCATGTTTATTTCATTCTTTATATATTTATTACTTTTATTATTTAATGTTCTGAGCCGTGATTGGTCATTACCTGAGCACGCAACTGTGACGTCATTTTCAATCGACAGCAAGTGGCAAAATGGCCGCCCACTCGGACTGATTAAAAACATGGCGGCTTTTGCTTCATATTCCATAAATGCAAAATTAATCAGAATGACACGTTTGGGCTAGTGGGGTCGGATAGAACATATTCTGAAGGTGTAAATATTTTGTTTGTTTGAACTTGACTTCCTCTTAAATGGTAATGTCTTTATTGCATATGAGACAAAAACAATTTGAAAACGACCAATTGTTCGTCTTTTTATTGTGATGGGAAGTTCTCACACCTGTAAGCAGTGGGAGGTCCTCCACCTGTGTGTTCGTGTGGGTCGCCCCCTCCTCCTGTCCCTCCTCTTCCACCCTGCTAGTCTGTCTCCCCTCTCTCGCTCTTGTCAGGACCCTCACAGCAGGAGGACCCCCTCGCCCCCCGGCTATGTTTCCAGGAGACAAAGCTGCAGTTTAACTCAACAAGTCCGTTGAAGTCGCCTTGAATTTGGAGCTCGGAAAGCGGCGGACATGTCGCTCCACCCGCCGCGGATCGTGCAGCTCTCCGCCGGCTCCCTGGCGGTGGTCTTCGGCCCCGACGACGACGAGGAGTCGGCGGCGGAGGAGAGCCGCCGGAGCTCCTGCGCCACGGGGCTGGAGGTGTTTGCCGACTTCAAGGCGCAGAATCTCCGCAGTTTCTGGAATAATCGCCTGGTGAAGGCCATGGGCGAGGTGCACTTCCAAGGCTGGATGGACAATTTAGTGCTTTTCATCCAGGGAAGCTCGGCTAGCTTGGAGGTGCTGAGGGAAGCGTGGATGAGAAGAGCGCTCAAGTCAGCCACGGGCTTGGTCATCAGAGCTGTGGGTGAGAAGTTACAACACAGTCATATGCGACTTACATCAAGCTCAAAAATATTTTCATAAGTATGTTAAATCAAAAAACGACCCAAAGCTTTTAGTCTTGAAATTTTCATTCAATATTATTTTAAGATACTGTCTGTTCCAGACCCCCATAAAACACCAACAAAAACTTTTATTTTTTTCAAATAAGCAAACTAGTGCTGATTAATATTGTACTAAGCCATAAGAATGTAAAGATTTAAACAATTTGTGTTTCATGATGAATTCATATGCTTCCTTGGTCACGTGACGTTCACAACTGCTCAGTAAACTGCAGTAATATTTTTCATTTTTTAGCAAAGGATAAGAAATGCTTGTATGTCTGCGTGAGTAACTGGACAGGTAAAATACCACTGCGTTTTATACAAACATAATACAAGAGAATAAAAAGTGTTTTTATAAATTGTGTTATATCTGTATATGCTAATAGTTCCATCAAGTTTTATTCTTTTACAAGGCTTCACACAGAGGCTTCAACATGCGTTTACAACCTTGGCAAAAATGTGTCAAAGCCATAAAATGGACACTTTTAAAACAACTTATTTTATGTGTATAAACAAATCAAAGAACGGTGCAGTTATACAAACAACCTTGTTTTACGAAGCTAAAACTTGCTAATTAATTTGTGTCCCTTCAATGCAGCTTTTGTGTTGCGTCGCCATCGAACCAAAGTACGTCGTTTCCTTTGGCCTGATATCATGTGTTGGACAAAAGTGACATCACCATCCACGAGTCAAAGGATAAGTCGCCCCTTGTGTGTTTTAGCCCTAAAGATAGCTTTACACGTGGTTATTTTCACGTTTGGCGATTTTACAATCAGTCATTTAAAGTTCGTATAAAAGAGAATAAATTAGACTCCAAATGCCATTTTTACGTAAACCACTTTTTTTTTACTTTTGTCGTCTGTAACTTTTTGTTGCTACTGATTTTTTAACATTTACAGGATTATGATATCGTTTTTAAAACCTTTCAATTTGACACCCTTTGTCAAATAGTCTAAAATCTCTTAAAGGCAGTGGAGGAATGTGGGGGGGGGGGGCACAACTGGCAGGGTGTGATTTGATGACCTGCTGGGGGGGGGTGTTTGACTTGTCATCCGCATGCGAGACACTTTGTGCTCCTCCAGACAACAATCGAGCGCACAAGCGCATGCTAAACGCCCAACTATACGAGCACAATGCACACAAGTTGTTTTCATGGCCGACCTCCAAATCCTCGTACACGTCTTTATCTTCACACCGCCGCAATTCGTATGGAAATCAGCCGCTTTGAAATGAGCCTGCGCCGAATCACTAGTTGGCCAAACGGCGAGAACGTCTAGATTGATGTCAGACCTCGACATGGTCCCCGCTATACAATAAATATGTCAGTTGGGAACACGAAGACTTGGCTGAAGTCACCAAAATGCAAAGGCCGAGAAGATTTATATGAGCTAATTGTTAGGTTTTATTTTCCATTTCCCTTTGGTTTTCTTCTTCGGCTTTAAATCACAATTGTTTGCATTTGGGTCCATCCCAATGAAAACTGAGCAGGGGAACCATTTTGTGTCCTGAACTTCGGCTTAACAACTGCGGATTATGATCTATAGGAGTGGTTCTCAAAGCGGGGTCCCCGTTAGCCGTGGCTTGGGGGTCCGAAGGGTACAGTATTTCAATACCTTCGCCGCGTCGCCAGTGGGCGCCATCTTGACAATAAAATACCTTTGACCTGAACGACTATTGCCTAAACAATAGAAGAAAAACCTGAGGCTTTGTTGTAAATGTACTATTTGACAAACTAGGAAGTGGGGCTCAAGTTTTTAGCTTAAACATATCGTCTTACCGCGGCCTCACAACACACAATAGCAAGATAACAAGCGCTCCAAGAAATAAAGACACTAAAACCAGTGAGGGGAACTTCCTTTTCCATAATGGCGTCTGACATACGCGGCTCAATTTAATTATCTTTGACGTCTCAGTTAAACCATAAAAACGTGGGAAAGTAGGCTCGAGAGGGAATTTTTTTTTTTTTTTTTTAATGCATCGCGGTTATCTGAGCGGGAAAGGGCCTCCGTTTTACAGTAGTTGACCTCGGGGTCTTCTTTTTTTTCCTCTTTTGTGCGTGCTTAAATAATATCGCATTCCTACTGAAGAATCGTTTTTGTTAGCGACCCGGGTCGGTAGCGTCTATACATTTAAATGGAATGCAGAGAGCGTTTAATGCCTATTTTACTTTTCCTTTGGCTTATTTGAATATAGTAATCTGAAGTAAGGTTAATTTAGAGATTTGTTCATTGTTTTGATTTCAGAAAGGGTTAAAGCGCTGCAAAATAGATGTTAATTAGAACCAGAATCAAGCTAGCAAGATCTTGTCTTCCCGTTTTAAATACACAGTGTAGAAATAGCATATACTTGCTAAGCGCTAGCTACTACATTATTTAGCCTCCTCCAACAAGCTGAAACATTTATGCGGCTTTAGACGTGAGGTGTAATGAGGTATCGCGTGTCCCATCTACATCTAAACTGATGTGAGCTTAGCTTAGCATTTAGCTTAGCTAAGCATTCCTGAAATACTTTAACACTTTCCCTGGGATTTCTCTTCCCTCCTACATTTACCTTTCTCCTCAAATGTTCTACTTTCACACAAACGTGCCTCCTCAAAGTGCTCCACTCATGATCATAATTCTTCCAGATGTTAGCTTATTAACCACGATGCCCTCCCACGGTCTCTCACCGGGCTTTAAAATGGTTTTGCGCCGTCCTAATTGAGCAGTGCAGGTCAAAGGTCAAAGCCTTCTTGCTAACAAGCTGCCGCGGGTCAGGTGGGTTCAGAAACATACCAATTGTGTGGCCTACTTTTATATTTTATTTGTGGGATCCATTAACAGACTTGTCTTTATTTTTTTTTTGCTAGCTTAAAATGGCTGTCAACCATAAGCAAAGTCTACTCAGTGTAAACGTTTCCTCCGAGGTTGGTTTTATACCCGACGAGCCGTCTGTCCTACCGAGACGTCCTACTGTAGCAAATGTTCTGCCACGTTTCCTCATGTTGAATGTTTATGCTAGCAGCCAGACAGCAGGAAGCCTTGACCTCTTTCACATTGCTTGCATGTGTTGTCTTCACCCTGCATCCTTTCTACACGGACAAGGAAGCTCCCACACATCTCCCATCCTGCCAGACTACAAAAAAAAAAAAACAATACTTCCAGTTGTACAGTTTTTTGGTCTTATTTTTAATGACAAAAAAAGCCTACCATGGTAACAGGGGTGTGTAGACTTTTTCTAGCCGTCGCATCTGCGGGAACTATTACGTGACGGATGAACCGCAATATATAGATTGATGATAATAGTAGTCACGGTTTTGCCGCCAATAAAAACAAGGCAGAAGTTTGTCCGCCATGTCAGCGGCAGCTTGAGTTTCCCCTCGTTGGGTTTGTTTTGATTCTCACTATACCTCTGACAAATGACTCAGCTACGGGATATTACGGTAAATTTACAATCAAAACACCTTGGGGTCTCCTGAGACCTAGTGTGTTTGTAGCAATTGCGGTGAGGTGTGCCACCTTTGCAAAAAAGCCGCAAACGTCGGGATCAGCATCGTGGTTTTCTCATGGGACACAAAGAATACGATTCAAGTGTTGGAAGAAAAAAGCGGGGAAACAATCAATCGTGATTTTTTTTATTTTGATCACAGTATTCTAACACCAAATAAAATTGGTAAAAACATTTTTTTTTATATTACAGCATCACGTCCGATGTAACCATAAAATATTCAACAACAACTTAGTTTGTGAACGTTGCTCTGCCAAGGTGGTTCTTTATGTCTCCTGTCCGATGCCCGCCCCGCCCCGCCCCCTCCCTCCGGCCCGTACGCACTAGTGCATTGGTATCACGTTTCACTGAGCTCTCAAAGACACGTCTGTCTTGTTTCAAGTCTCAGGTTTATGCATCGGGTTCAGTCAGTGGCGCAATGTGTATTTAATACCTTCAGCGGGGACTTAATCATATCACTACGATCGCCATCTTAGAAACCATTAGTCCTCTACAAACTTGAAAATCCATAATTTAAGTAGATGCGTACATAAAAATATTTTTTCTATGTTATCTGTAATCTTATGCAACATTTAATTGCAGAGCAGTAAAAATAAAAAATAAAGGTCTTATTCACAGGCACTGCTTGATGTCTTTAAAGTTGGCGTGAGGATAATGTCGATGGTCTACAAAGTGAGTCTGAAAAGCTTTTGAGGGGTTGGAAAGGGACACAAATACTGGCCTACTCCGCATTCTTCCCTTTTCTTTAGCGTTGGGTCCCTCTAAAGGTTTCCATGGCAACAGTAGACAACACAAAACTCTTCTTCAATTGTTTTTTTTTTACTAGTTAGTTTTTTTTCTGACTTTTTGTGTGTTGGGCTAGCATTAGCATCATTGCTAACATGACTGTTGAGATTTGTTTTCATGGTCTGGAGCCACCACTCTGGATTTTACAAGGCCACTTTTGGCTGCGAGAGACGCAGCAGTGCGTTCGTGAAAAACTTGTAAAGTCTGAAAACGTCCTGTGCAGACACACAACTGAGTTACTCAGATAATTCACGGTCAGGCTTGGAGGGAAGTAGTCTCGAGAGGACGCTTAGATTTCGGGTGCCAGATTTTGGTGGGTTTCCATTCTTAGATTTTTTTGTGTTGTTTTAGAATAATTTGTCAAATATTTTGCAGCGTCTATTTTTTGTAGTATTTTTGTTGTTGTTATAGTGTATATATATTTTTATCTAATTTTACAGATTTTCACATGTAGTCATATATTGTATTTTTCTGACTAATATCTCATCCCCAAAATATTGTATTTTTGTATGTGATTTTTATTTTTTCCATAATTTGGTCAGTGCAATCGTGATCTGAAATACTTCTGACATTTCAACCTCTTCTGTCTTTTCTATTGAAGCGTGTAGGAGGCTTATTGTCGGAGTTAAGTGACGAAATGAGACTCATGCGGCAGCTACCAAAACAGCCATGTGGCTCTCATCAGGGTCAGTAGACATCCCCCCCCAAAAAAGCGGAGAAGATAGACTTTTTTTTCCCCCCCTGCTCACTCTCATGCGACCACTTTATTCTCACATGGAAAGTTCAGGACTTTTTATCTCATCAGTGTTAAGGTATGAAAGTAACTTCTGTTGAATTTTTTTTTTTTTTTTGCTTTAGCTCTCTTAGTCTGCTTTTAATGCAACTCTATTCCAACCCAGTCAGGGCATTTTGCGAATGTCCCCAGTGTTTAATCCACCCAAGCTGTCTGCCTCGCTGTTGCCATGGCAACCAGCCGGCAGGTTATGTTATTCATGCTGCGAATGACAAAGTGCATGGTAGGCAAACCGTTCAAAAGCAGCACTAAATCACGGATTATTAGGAGATTATTGATCCCGTTGAGCTCATCGTGCCCCCCCCCCCCCCCCCCTCCAAAAAAAAAGGTCATGTGACATTGCGTGGTTGCTATGCATTGCATTCCTGTACAATGAAGAGTCAGCAGTGCTCATTCAGTGGCTAGCCAGAGTCGGATTGCGATATCTGTCCCGGGAGGGGGGGGGGGGTGATGTGTTTTGACAATCCCTCCGTGTGTCATAGGATCAGGTCTCACCAAAAATAAAAAATAAATCTGAGCTTCAAGTGCTGTTATTTGTTTTTTTTTACTTGCACAAATCATGTGGTTTTCTGCTTTAAAAATGTGTCACCGCAACAACCCCCCCCAAAAAAAAAAAAAAAAAAAAAAAAAAAAAATCAAGACACTATTCATTGGGCTTCTGTGACCGATCGTATGCGACGTGTTGTTTATTTTCCCCGTCTTGTGTCTAAGTGGCTCAAATGCGACGGCTGTAAATGTTTAGTTTACATCAAGCGGGAACTTTGCTGTGTTTTGGGGTCTTGTGGCACATGTTTGAACTTCAAGTCAAGTGGAAACACATCCGTCCAAAAATCCTTCAAGTATCGTTTTCGACAGCGCTGTCATGAAATAAAAGTTTTCCATTTTTTATTCCAAATTATTTTCTCTAACATTTGATTTTCTGTGTCCTACTTTTGGTTTCACTCATATTTTTGGATGTCAATGAAGCCACCAGAACACCTTTATGATTGATTAACTAGTCAAACCTGTAACGTATTTGTCTGTCTAATCATTCACTCGGGATCTGGTTTGTTTTAAAGCTAATCTTCAAGCAAGATTGAACACTTTTTTTTTTTCTATCAGATTTCCTTTTTGCATTTCCAGACACGTCCCATGTGAGTCATTTTGATTTGGTCCAACTTGCATGGCACCAGTTTGAAATTACAAGACCAAATATGTCAAGAAGTTCTTTCTGACTTTAAGGGAGGGGGGTGGGTCATGTTTTTCCAAGGGTACCTCCATGACATTGGAGTCTTGAGGTCGAGATATGCGATCCACCCAGCGTGCGACCTGCGGTCAGTGTTGTGGGAGTGGTGGAATTCTGCGGTTCGTCCCGGCGCTGCTGGAATGTCCGCGGCCGGCCAGACTTTCACGGTTCATGTAACTCGCGTAAATAGACCACCGTGATCCGGGCTTAAGAAGTGGTTAGAGGACAATTGTTTGGAATCCTGATGCGGTTGGGCGTAGTAGCACCATCTCACAATCTGTCGTGATGTGTTCCAGGCGACTTGTCTCCGTTGCAGATGTCCCCCATCCCCCAGTCCCAATTCATTCCTTTGGCGGAGGTGTTGTGCTCAGTCATCTCCGACATGAACTCCTCCCAAATCGTCGTCAGTCAGGAGACTCTGGTGAACCACATGAGCAAATCACATCCGGGTAAGACCTCAACTTCTTCAGATCTTATCAGATCTTAGAAACATCTCTCTCTCTCTGCTTTTTAGGGATCACCATTCCAACTCAGGAGATCCTCTACAATACTTTGGGCACTCTGATCAAGGAGCGTAAAATTTACCACACAGGTGAGGGCTACTTCATCGTCACACCTCAGACTTATTTTATCACCGGCAACGTGGCTCGAGAGAAGACATGGTGGACCTCGGCGGAAGACCCTCCGTCACCGCCTCCTATTACTTACCTTCTGAGCAACGACATCTCGGTGGAGGCGCCCCCGCTGGCTCACTGCAAGTCTTGCAGCTGCTTCAGCTCGCTCCCAACGTCCACCAACGTCCGCCTCGCCGCTACCACGCCGCTAGCCCTTCCTCCACCCGCCACGCCCGATCAATATTCCGTCTCCGTCAGCGAATGCACGGCCAAGAGCTTAAAATGGCCTCGGCCGTCGGATCACAAAGCTTCGGTGCAGCATCAGTCCACCTCCACAGCGGCGGACTGCCACACCAGCGAGATCAGCAAACCCTCGGGAACCGTCAACGCAGTTGCCCGCAAAGAAAAAGACGGCAAGCCGGGCAGGAAGTTCGGCCTCAGTTTGTTCCGGAGGAACGGCGGTAAGAAGGAGAAGTCAAAGAAGGAGTACGCGTCATTCGCGGGGCAGTTCCCACCCGAGGAGTGGCCGGTGAGAGACGAAGATGACCTCAATAACTTACCTCGCGACCTGGAGCACGCCATCATCAAGCGTATCAACCCCGAATTGACGGTGGACAACCTGACGCGGCACACGGTTCTGATGAAGAAGCTGGAAGAAAGGCGTGAGAAGGCCCTGACCAAAGGAGTAGACAAGGGAATGTCAACGGAGATCCTAACAAGTTCGAAAGCGAGGCACCACCACCACTCCTCCAGGTCAGCCAAAAGGTCTGCTCAGAAAAGCTCTCGTAGCAAACGACGCTTGCACTCCTCCAAAGAAAAACAACGGGAAAGGATCAAGAAGCTATATCAAGACGGAGAAGATCTGATCCCCACCAGGTTGCGAGTGGAAATCCCAATCGATCAACCTTGTCAAGCGGAAGAGCTTTACAAAAAACGCATTGAAAACCCTTTCCATGCTCCAGAAGCTGCTCGGGAGCATCGAAAACCAAAAGAAGGCAGGCCGGCAGGGAAGAAGGAACGAACGACTCATCGCTCCAAATCGTGGGATGCGCATCGGACCAAGATGAGCGTAGCGGACGATGAGCTAATCGCCAAATCCCGCACATCTGAAGAAAACTACGACCAGGAGAGGGAAGCCAGCTGCGAACATTTACCGCCAGTCGACACGAAGCTCAACCGAGAATTCCCGCCGGACTACGGCTCGGTGTATCCGCAGAGCTGCACGCTGCGTATCGACGACAAAATTCGATACCAGAAGGAAGGAAACGGCGCAGAAAACCCCAAAGACGGCAAAAGCAAGACTTCGCCCGACGCTCTTCCGAACATCCAACCGTGTGGCAATTCGGGCACCATCCCAACAAGAACCTGGCCCAAGACGGCTTTACAACGGAAGCACTCGCTCCGATTAACCAAACCGCAAAGAGACGACTCACAGAAACTCGATGAACTCGCAACACATCAGCAGCAAAAAGAAACACCGGAACCGGTCGTCCAGAACCTTCCCCCGGTAACCGACGCTGAAGATGACCTCTACCAGAGAATAGAACATCACCGGGATGACGATACTTGCAGCTCCCTGTGCTTGAACGAGGAGGACGTGATCCCCAATTACCTTCACCCCCACTTAGTCTACCAGCAATCCGACACCGAATCTAAGTATCACTACTCCGACTTTAACCGTCAACGAGTCACCTCTAGCGACAGAAAGTGGGAAGCTTCTCTGAGCCCCAGCAGATCCGTGGAACCCGCGTGGAGACGGCAGTATCCTCAGCAGAGTCAAGTAGCTCCTCAAGATGAACCAAGTTCCAGAAAAGAAGCTCAGGCGCAGGAAGAATTACGCGACTCGGACCGTCCCGAACCTCCCGAGGTCTTTGACAGTAGCATCTTTGACTACTGCCCAACAAGTGAGGTCGAATCCGACACGGAGACCGTTCGTAAGTCTACGGACGAGGGCGACGGTGAATCGGCTCACTGGGGAGCCGAGGTGAAGGAAGCTCAGGAGGAGGATTTTCATGAGAGGGCGGTTCCCCTGAATCCAGGAGCCGGTCTAAGCGGGCCCGGGGAAGTGGGAGAGGCAGTGGAACTGGTTGAGAACCAGAGCATCACAGGAGACAGCGGGATCGATTCTCCACGGTGAGTTTGTTTTCTTCCATTTATCTGATAATTGGGTCTTTGCTGACTTTGATCACTAGGGGAGTAAATGCTGGAGCAATTTTGGGAGATCTGGGATATCTGAAATTGAATATGTGGGAGAAGGTTGATATTGCAGCTGGTGCTTCATCCAGTTTCGCAGCCAGAATCAATCTCACGGATTTCCTCGAGACCGTTGCAGGCAGTCGGGCAAAAATAAACACCCGAGTGCGACGTTACACCTCCGGGCTGCATTACTGCATTTGGCCTTTCAGCCAATTTGTGTTTTCTTCTTGGAAAAAAAAAAGTAAAAAGCAATAAAGCTGAACAAACACCTTGTAATGAAGCCCGACGTCCAATATTTGGACAGCAGGGAACGATTTTGATAATGATGTATAATTGCTACGCCCTGCTTAAATTTCAAATGGGTGGAAACGAAATGCTTTGAACTCACTTGGCAGCCTTCCATGTTGGAATATATGAAACGGCGCCTTATTAATTCCATTTTGATCAAACATGTCCCCCCCCCCCCTCTCCATGCAGGACCCACGTTAGTCTGGCCTCCAGCAACACAGTCATTCTGCAGGGTCTCAAGAGAAGGGGTTTTCTCCAGAACTTGGACAAACTACACACCAAAAGCAGCGCCATTCGACCACAGAACTCCCTGCTGCAGCTCACTCCTGTCATGAACGTGTAAAGGGAACCTCAACATGTGCTTTAATCTCAAATACTATGCAACTGTTCACAAACAAAACAGTTTGTACAGATTTTCAATGTATATTGTAAATATTTTGTTCAATATGCTATGTTGTCATTGTGTACCTCTAACTTTGGGGGACTTTAAAATGTGTATCGACATTTATGGGTTAATCGAGAGTTTTACATCTCTTGGGTTAAAAAGTCATAACTTTCATTATTGTAGACTTGAGAGCCTAAGATTATAAAAAGATGTATATGGTAGACCATCCTGTGTTTTTAATTTTTTCGCTTTATAATTTGGATTTGAGTTGAAAGATTGGAGAAATTAAAAGAGTAACATACAAACCGTTGACTGAATCTGATTATTTAATTATTATCATGAGCGATTATCGTAGGCACGCATTTTTAAAAATTAAACAGAGTAATATGGGTGAGAATCAAACTTGGGTAAAAGGGACGCACTAATTTTGACGCTTCCGGAAGAAATAAAGCCCCCCCCCCCCCCCCCCCCTCCTCCTCCTCCTCCTCCTGACTGACGTCATCACAGGATTGCTGTCAACCTAAAACTTTGACAAGGTAACATGCTAGTTGTTAGGCTAAAATGTTTGGGCCAGTGTTGGCAATTAAGGTCTTCTACGGCCTTAAATTGCACCAAAACGCATTTGACGTACCTGCTAATAAACGGATGAACGCAACAGTCAAACTATTTAACCGTGTTATTTGAAATGGTCAAATAATAACTAGCAAAAGTTTACCAGCATCTGGACGACAGCGCCGTTTTGCCGAAGCTAAGTATATAAACCCTTTGCATACATTCACATTTAAACTGAATTAATAGAATATTTGAATGCATTAATGCAATTGTCTATTTTTTGTCTTCAAATTGAACTTCAACTTGGTTCATTTGTCTCATTTCCACGAGCTTTCATCAACGGCCGGATTGACTGCAAAATGGCAGAATTCCTGATTGTTACGCCAAATATACATTATTAAACTGACTTAATTATATGGCTGTTCACTTTAGTTTGCAGGCCATAAAACGGCCACCAGGTGGTGCTAAACAACCGTTTTACAGTGTATGTTGCGCATCCAACCTCTCACTTAATAATTTTATCATTGACTTGTTCAAATTTATGCCAAAATATTGGCGCTTTGGACTGCAATATTCAACAATAATGACTAATTTTTTTTCAGGGTCGATTGAAAATATTTTATTGACCTTGATAAATAATTTGAATCGAAAATAAAATGCCTTTACTGCTTAGTTTGGTACATATTTGACTTCCGGTCACAATTAAGCGTACGTGCTAATCTATTTTATTTTATTTTTGTATATTGAGTGGCGAATGTGCTATGGCAAAATAGCCTGCTTAGTTGTTGATGCCAAAACACGTTCCAAAAATCCATCTATTTATTTTATTTAATTATTTCCATGGAGAATGAGTATGTCTGTTTACTTATTAGTCACATTTGATAGTTGGATAAATGTGATGTAAAGCAGACACTACCCTCAACCCAGACTGCTGATACAAGCTTAGAGACCAGTTCAGCAGCCTTGAGAGTTAACCTCATCAACGTACCGTAAAGGAATGTAAACTTAGCCGAGTGTGGGAAAAAGCTAGGAATGTCTAGAGACAAGGGATTGCCAGAAATTCCTCTCCGTGTTGTTTGAAATAGTAAATTGCTAAGAAACACGACTTCTTTGTATTGGATAAAGTATGTGTGTATGGGGTCAAAACGAACACCTCGCTTGGAATCACTGAGCGCTATTTCAAATGGCAAGAGCGACATCTTCAGGATTGCCGAGGGAGTGCAACTGGCAGTGTCCTGCCTTCACTTCGGTTTAACAGAATTGTATACAAAGGCATTTTGCGTAAAATATTTCTGGATCAGCTTTGATTACTTTTTTATTTTCTACAGGGGATCCAATCCTGGTGAGGGTAGGAGGAGCAGACCTGGAACCGGTTGCCAACTAACCACAAGTCAAAGGTAAACCAACAACTATTCAGTCACAGTGGTTTATTAAACAATTTAAATTGCTCATATTTTTGTCATGTGTGAGAAAGTCCACACAAGCCAAGTGGAAACAAAATCAAGCAGAGATTTGAACTCTTCTCAGATAGCAATCCAATATGCTGTAAAAATCAAATTCTGAAGGACACCAGAAGAGTCAACGACCTTTATTTATCCATATATGTGCCACTCCAAAAAAAGGGGGAAAAGATGTTACAAGGTTTGCCCTTAAAGAGAAGCCTGTATGGATTCCTTTACATTTTTTTTCCTCAAGAATTAGGCCATTTACAATAACACAAGAGGGGAGAAAATAAGACCATATACAGTGTAAACGCAATAGTCTACATGAAAGCAAAAAAAAATAATGTTATTGACAAAGTAAATGAATATTAATGAGGGAAAAAAAAATACATTAACAGCTCAGCATCCATTGTTCTCTACACAGCATGCAATAAGGCACCTAGCTAACAGGATAAAAACTATGCTACAAATTGAAGCAAAAGAAAAAAAAAAAAAAAGCAGGGGAGAAACTTAAAAAAATATTGCTTGTCGTGCCCTCTCCCATAAAAACATCTTTGCTCCCTTTCATATAACCCAATTCATATTTAAAAAAATACGTTTGTAAAAGATTTTTTTTTTTTTTTTACACGTACGAGTCGCGCCTAATGCAAAGTTGTAAAAGTCAACTTTTCTCATACAATTTTTGTTGTAATATGCACAAGCCTTTAAATCAGATTGTGATAGTGTCAACATGAGTAACTGCTATCTATACTCTATGAACAGATTTCATTCATTTTTCTCAGAAGGGGAACAGGAATAAGGAAGAAAAAGGAGACCGGTGTAATATGCTAACCATAAAGTGTTTATTCTCTGTCAGGAATTGTCTTGTGGCTGCGTGCCATCTCCTGTTATCAGCCAGTATTGCTCTCTGTACAGACCATGTCATGGTAAATAACTTCCTAAATATACACAAATTCAACTGCTGCCGCTTGAAAACGCCTGCAACACGGTTAACTCGGGCGCTGAGTCGGAGTGGGGGGGAGAAAAAAAAAAACTGTGGAGACAACGTGGGTCTCACTATCAAAAATGTAATCTTTTTGGAACAGCACACTAGTCACCTATACATTTATAAAAGAAATCAAGAAGTATTTACAGTGGATTTTCTTCACACAGGTCAGGAGGGTGAAGAGAGATGACTAATTGGAGTTCCGGTGTTGACGGCCTTGAACCGAAGATCCCGCGCTCGCCGCCGAGAAGCTTCGTCCATGAAAGATGGGGTAACTTTTTTTCTTTTTTTTTTTAAAAGTGTTCATTGAGTTCCCGCGCAAGGGAGAACAAACAATCGAAGCGACGCTTCCCCTCAGTTTCTGCTGTGTCTCGCCGATGACCCGTCAGTCCTTCAACCGATCCTCTTCACTGCAGCTGACCTGACCACGTGAACATCCAAGTGAGTCAACCCGACTGGTCTTGCGGTAGTGGTGGTGGGGGGCGCTAGTAGTTAAACGAGAAGCCAGGGATGGGTTGAGCACTTGCGTCTGAACGGTACCCCCCCTTACTACTCTAAATGGATTCGGTGGTGTCTGGAGAGGGAGGACGAATGGTTGAAGCCTTTCCCGCACTGGGTGCAGCGGTAGGGCTTCTCCACAAGGAGGTGTTGCTTGGGGAAGGCGTTGTTAGGGAAGACCTTAGGCGAGGCGATGGCGCCGTACTGCTCAGGAGAGTTCATCGGTAGGGGCAGCGGCGGCGACTGCGGTGCCGCCTGCTGCTTGTTCTCCAGATGGACCCTCTGGTGCCGCGCCAGTGAAGACGAGTGGTTGAAGATCTTGCCGCAGTGGGCGCAGGTGTAACCTTTGCCCTCTGAGTGAACTCTCTGGTGCCGCGAAAGGGAGGAGGAATGGTTGAAGCCCTTGTCGCAGTGGTGGCACATGTAGGGCTTCTCTCCTTGAAGGTGTACCCTCTGCTTGGCAGGGGTGCCGAAGGTCATGGGCTTGCCGGGCTGTGCCGCCGAGAACACGGGCCCCTGCAGGTGGGTCTTGTGGTGGCGCGAGAGTGACGAGGAGTGGTTGAAGCCCTTGTTGCAGTGCCTGCAGGTGTAGGGCTTGCCGCCGGCGTGGACCTGCTGGTGCTTCTTCAGGTGACGCTTGCGGACAAAGCTCTTCCGGCACATGTTGCATTTGTACGGCTTCTCACCCGAGTGGATCCTCTGGTGCTCCCGTAGGGTGGCGGCGGCAGCAAAACACTTCCCGCACTGTGCGCAACGGTGAGGCTTGTCAGTGAGCACCACGCCGGCGTGTGCTGCGTGCGCGGCGTGGGCTGCGTGGGTCTTCTGGTGCTGCTTGAGGTTAGAGGTGGTCGCGAAGCCTTTGCCGCACTGGCCGCACGTGTAGGGCTTCTCGCGAGCGTGGACCTCCTGGTGCTTCTTCAGATGCCTCCTGCGGACAAAGCTCTTCCTGCACTGGGTGCACTTGTACGGCTTGTCCTCAGAGTGCATCTTCATATGTTCTCGCAGGGTGATGGCGGCAGCAAAGCTCTTGCCGCACTCTGTGCACCGGTGCGGCTTGTCGGGCAGGTGGATCATTTGGTGGGACTTGAGGCTGAAGGCGTCAATGACGTCCTTACCCATGATCTCCACGCCCGAGGGTACGTAGGGCTTCTCTTTCATGTGGATCTTCATGTGTTGCTTGAGGCTGGCCTCCACGGCAAAGCTCTCGCCGCAATGGACGCAGATGTACGGGTTGAGGTCTTTGTGGATCTCAAAGTGCTGGTGGAGGTCAGAGATGCTGCCAAAGATCTCACCGCATTCGTTGCACTGCAGGCCGTGCGCCTCGTGAATGATGACGCCATTCTCCGACTCCACCGTCAGCTCGCCGCCGTGATCCGACTCCACTTTCACCTCATGCTCACTCTCGGCCTTGAGCAACACTTCCCCGAGTAGCGCCTCGCCCGTCGATGTCTTAATCTCGGCGCCGGCAAAGCAGTGCATATCGTCATGTTCCACCTTGATGTAATCGTGGTCCGTCTCCACAATGGCGTCGACGCACGCCACGGCGCCGAGGTCTGTCCCCAGCCCTTGGATCTTTAGTTCAGTGCCGTGGATCTCCAACTCCAGGCCACGCTTTTCCTCAGTCATGATTTCCGTCTCGGCTCCGTAGTGCAGGTCGACATGGCTGTGGGCTATGACACACTCCGACCCAAGCGTGTCAAGGCCGGGTGTGTCACATTCAGTCTCTGACTCCGCCATGAGCACACACTCCAACCCCACGACCTCCGTTTTTTAGCCGGACGGTAACTCAACTAAGAATCGGGGTATGGATCTTGGTTTAGATGAGCACAGCGCTGGTGCTGGTTGTCAGAGAGCAGACCTGGAAGAGAAGCCAATAATGTTAACCACAGTTGTCACTTTAATTATGCAACACTTGTGGTCTTTTGTGCGGCATTTATCTTAATTAATTTATCATGTGCTAAAGGTTGGATTACTATGTTCCGAGGGATTCTACCCCAAATGAACATACTTGCCTGTGTCTTTTAGTTGATG
This sequence comes from Syngnathus scovelli, assembly GCF_024217435.2. Classification (NCBI taxonomy): domain Eukaryota; kingdom Metazoa; phylum Chordata; class Actinopteri; order Syngnathiformes; family Syngnathidae; genus Syngnathus; species Syngnathus scovelli. The sequence continues at coordinate 3,506,880 of NC_090858.1, forward strand.
GCTTGATCAAGAATGGAGAGCGAGAAGGAAGATATGTAGCTGTGATGATCACAAGTGAGCTCAGGTATCTGTAAAAGATTTTTACTTTAAGATTCATTCTCACACATTTGTTATTGATGAGTATGTAAGGGAGGAAAAACAAGATAGGTAAATATGCACAGAGAAGAACTTAAAAAAAAAAAGTAAGAGTCTGTCCTTACTGAAGAGGTCATGTCACAAAGTGTAAAATGCTGATGTGGCCCTCTCAATTAGTTATCTACATACGTTAACACGCGGTTAACGTGTTTTAATGTGTGTGTGAGAATTGAGGAAAATTGCAAAAATATCAATTCTACAAGCGGGGCTTTGTTAAAACTTAATATCTTCCAATGGCGATGAGGGTTACTCCGTGACATCTACCCAGATATTGTTGGTAGTCGTTAGTGACAGTGGGGCGAACACTTTCGATTAGCAAACTCTCCAAAAGGTAATATACAGGCTAAGTGTCCATTAGCAGGCTAGGTTAGCAGTTATAACGAGCTAAACAGCATCAAAGTAGCCAAAATCGTCATCGGGGTCTCGAATAGTGTTTAATCCGCAAAGCGACATGTCAGTCGGCCCTAAACCGCTTTCAACTCGCGCGGTTCTTTGTTCTCCACCCGAGGGCGAGATGCACTTTGCGCCCAGGCGTCGTCAAAGCGGCGTGTTATTATTAAAATGTTGCACCGGTGGCTCGCTAGCCTCTCCCAAAACGGCAACAAATAGCTCCCGTAGCCGCTACTTAGCTGGCTACGGTCGAGGGGAAACTGGTTCACACCACCGCAGCTTTGTTAGCGGCTAAGTGGTCGCCATTTAGCGCGCTAACTAGCTTCGTAGCAAAATCACAGACGAAGCAAACAGACTTAAGACGATACTTACGGCGTCGAAAAAAAAGTCGGTTCGAATATAACGAGGAAAATGTATTTCGGTGCGAGTAGAGGGCGCGGTTGTCGATGCGGAAATCGTCCTCTTGCGCGCGTACTAACAGGCCATCTTGTTGTGCCACACCAGCAGCTAGCCAGCCCAAGGACTACAATGCTCATAAGATGGCTGCCGCGAGCTAACGTAAGCCAACTTAGCTTCCGCCCTCCCCAAACCGCATTGGATCAGCAGCGAAGCCCCAAGCCATGTCCAAATAAGTCAACCGCCCTACGTCTATGTGACAAAATACGAACGTGTTGCAAACAATATATCCACACGGTCATAAAAAAAAAAAACAATGACGCGGTTGTGGCTTGAAAGCTAATGGTAAAGTTAGCAAGCTAATAAGAGTTGGGCTAGTAGCCGAAGAGGGGACAAAGATGACTAACATCGAGGGCGATGAATACGGAGTGGAAAGCCCGGGAAGGTTGTCTTTTGATTTGAAACGAATCCAAACATATCATCGTTGCCCCCCAAACACATCGTGATTTAATAAGTGTTTTAAAACTTTATCAAATGAACACTATGTGTTAGTTCGAAGAACGTGCATAGCAAGTACTACCAAAGCCAGCCTTCGTGGACTGCGGCACCCATTTCAATGGCGGCCTTGCTGGCTAACCAGCTCCAGCCGACATTAGCGGCTACGTAGCCGCGGTGGCAAGCTAACCCGTCGGCTAAGCCACCTCTGCTCCTCCCTGGTTCCCCTCGCAACCCCCAGGTGAGGACTTTTCCCATCGAAGCGCCTTATTTGTTCAACCAGTCATTCGGCCACGTTTAACATAAGCTTGGAATTGACGTTGTTTCCATACAGATGAGGTCGTTAATGCAAAGTAGTGCAAAAACGACTACAAAACCAACAAGCGAGAGGGGGGTTGTAATATCGCGGGTTTAGTCTTTAATAATCATAACAATAATACAACAATGTGCATAGTGGGTCGAGGCCCTGTATTTTTCCATGACAAGAGTTCGCAGGCTGCTTTAACTACAACACGAAAGCACAAATATGGGCGAGCATCCGTGCAAGGATCGGCGTCATTTCCCAACTAAGCGCTCTCCCTTTGCCTCTCCAGATGAGTCCATTCCTCAATAATAAAACAATTAGGAGCAAAATATAACAGCAATTGACATGTTCCAGACACATTTGCACCCACCCACCTTTCTTCCTTTTTCTTCAGGTGTGGAACTAAGAGACAAACGAAGGGATCGCTCGCGTTTATATGACAAGGAAAAAGAAAGTCCGGTTTGTTATGAGTCTCGTTTTGGATGTTGTGTTTGTCTTGTCTTGGTGTCCGTGATACACTTGCGTGCTGTGCCGAACGGGCGCCACAGTGCTCATCTGGCGCCAACGTTGGACCGCCGACGCTTTAGCGAAAAGCAAGTGTTGTCGTTTCCACACGCCATCCAGACCGCTACCGCCCCCTGCAGCCGAGGAGCCGCGCATCAAGGTACCAAAACGGCCACATCATAGTGGGGCAGGACCTCAAAATCTTTCAAGTAAAAGCTAAAGCATTTATAACATTATAGAATCCGAAGATGGTTTTAGATAAACCCTCTTCCTCTTACAATTAATGTTTACTTAACCACACTGATACAAGATGTAACTATTTCAGGATTCTTTTAGTAGCTATAGATGTTAGACGTTTGCCCGTCTGGTTATACAATCCAAAAACATTTATTTATTGAGCGTTTTACAAATAACCACTGCGGCATACAAAGTGCTGTACATAAACTAAAAGTCAATTACATAAAACCAAAGGTGTTGAGACAACCTTGACATCATAAACAAAAACAAATTGGAAAGGATTGTCAGTGTGTGGCTCCATCTAGTGGTACATAGAAGAATCACTGAATTAAAATTTTAAAACTACATTTGTTCAGTACAGTTCAGTTATAATCAGCACATTTGTAATTAATATTTTATGACTTTACTAAGGTAATGTGTATGTGGGCTCCCTCTAATAAAATGTTCAAACTGTGAGTCTTAAACATTTAGAAACGGTTTAGTCGTTTTAGTACTTTTATTACAATTTAGTTTTGTTGAATTTTTAGGGATATTTAATCATTTAAAAGCTGTTTCTTCTCAAATACTTTAAATTTAGAGTTTTATTAAATGAGTACCTGTCCATATAAAGTCAAGTAGTGTGCGCCTAGTATTGTTTGTCTTAAGTTTCAGGTTCCGACACCCGCCCATTTATTTAACTGGGAATACTGGTTTTACAGTCTCAAGCGACGACATAGCTCACATTCTGTCACACACAGTGTCAGTCACAGTTTCGCAGAGGCGGTTATCTTAAGGAACTTACTTTCTTGTTACTCTCAAGATCTAACTGTGGACTTATATATACAAAACAAATCTTCGTTTTAACAGTTCATTGCTTCTGACAAAATGTCCCACCCCAGCACTCTGGATTTAGACCGATCCAGCAACGTGGAGAGAGACCGTCGCTCCACCGGCCGCAGCCAAAACAGGACTCAGGCTAAACGCGACGAGGTCCTGTGCGACTTCTGCACCACCAGGAAGCAGAAGGCCGAGAAGTCCTGCTTGGTGTGCCTGGCGTCTTACTGCGAGATCCACCTCCAGTCTCACTACGACTACCCAGCGTTGATGAAGCACAAACTGGTCAAAGCTACCGGGCAGATGAGGGAGAAGGTCTGCGCTCAGCACGACAAGCTGCTGGAGGCCTTTTGTCGTAGTGACCAGACATCCGTGTGCGTCCTGTGTATGATGGATGAGCACAAGCACCATGACATCGTCCCGGCTGGAACCGAGAGGACGGAGAAACAGGTGAGTGGCACCAAAAACTAGAAGAGTCACAGAAAGGTTTCACAATAGACATCCTTGTTTTAGTGTCTTCAATTGTTTTAAAATGATGAAGAACTTTGTTTCAGTTGCTTTTTATAATGTGCTATAAATAGATTTGTGTCGAATTGGGTACAATAATCCTAATATTTTGAATTAGCATATAGGTTGTAAATGTATATATGGTTTCCTTCATAGAAACAACTCGGCACCACCTTGCACAAATCCCAGCAGAGGATTGACGAGAGGGTCAAAAAGTGGCAGGACCTCCGACAAGCAGTGGAAGCTGTCAAAGTAATTTAGCAAATAATGGCAGATTTGAGAAGCCTTGAATGGTACAAACGCGTTTATTTCTTTTTGCCAGCACTCGGCCGAGTCGGTCCTGGAAGAGAACGAGCGGATCTTCACGGAGCTGCTGCTCTCCCTCGAGAGGAAGTACAATGAAGTCAAGGAGATGGTCCGCTTGCACGAAAAAACCACGGTGAACCGCGGGGAAATTCTCCTCAACCGGTTGGAGGAAGAGGTCACCTTGCTGAAGAAGAGACATACGGACTTGGAGAAGCTGTCGCACACTGACGACCACATACACTTTCTTCAGGTGAGCTTGACCTTGAAAGAAAATAAAAAAAGTTTATTTTTTTTTAGAGTTCCATTTATGGATCCCCTTGGGCTCTACTTATTTGTCATCCACCCATTCCACTTTGTTTCAGAGTTGGCAGTCTTTATCCGGCCCTTCGGGTTACGAGGACCTGAACAACGTCAGCATTGCTCCCAATTTCTCTTTTGACGCCACCAAGAGAGCCATCGCCGCCTTGAAATTACAAGTGGAGGAAATCAGCAAGAAGGAGACCATGAAAATCTCCACAGCCGGTTGGCACATTCATCTTGTGTTGACACACCATCAATTGTCTTCTCACCTTCCCCCTATTTTGTCACTAGTGAAAGAAGTCTACATCACCGAAGACAGCGAGAAAAAATCAAGGCGGGAGTCGTCGTTCGTCACAGAGCCGAGGACGATGGAAGATCCGAAGACCAGAGAGGATTTCTTGAGATGTAACTGTCCTCCCATGCCTGCTCACATTTAAAGTTATAGAGTTTTAAGTCAGAGCCGAATAAGATTACAACAAAAGCGGATTGGTCCAGTTGGAAAAAAAGATAAACATGGGATGTAGGAAGTGAAACCGGCGTTACCTGATAGAACAGGTTTTGTGAAACGGAAGTAAACACACCATTGTGTATTCCTATTTCAGAATCCCTGGCCTCAACCTCAAGGTTGACTGTAACAGCTTTTGTTGTTTTCTTCAGATTCTTGCCAGCCAATTCTGGATGTCAACACTGTGCACCGCAACCTTTATCTCTCTGAGGGCAACCAGACCGCCACGATGAAGAGCGAGCCGAAGAACTACCCCGATCACCCGGAACGATTTGACCACTGGCAGCAGGTGAGCACATATTATTATTTGCACACACACATTACTGCAATTTTTAAAGTGATTATTAGTTCCCGAGCAGCTTTCACCTATTGTGGGAAGGCCTAGAATGTTTTTTTTTGGTGATAAATTGTTATTTCAAACCAAGTGTTGATGGTGTGTTTCCTTCTCTTGATTAAAGGTGCTTTGCAAAGAACCCCTGGCCGGGAGTCGCTACTACTGGGAGGTGAGCTGGAAGGGATCGGAGATCGACATGGCCATCACCTATAGGGGCATTTTCCGAAAAGGGAACAACAACGTGTGCAGTCTAGGCTGGAACGACAAATCCTGGAGCCTCTACTGCTCCGAGTCCAAGTTCTCCTTTGTGCATAATAACAAGAGCATAAACCTGCCCGTCCCAAGGTCATCTCGCATCGGTGTCTACTTGGATCACCCGGCGGGGGTGCTGGCGTTTTACAGCGTGTCTGATGTCATGCAGCTTCTGCACCAGGTCCGCACTACTTTTACGGAAGCTGTGTACCCCGCTTTCAGTGTGTGGGGCTACGGGACCACCATTAGACTGAGATGAGTGATATCTAAATTGGGATACACGCAGTATTTTTTGACATTATAAATGTTTTGATCCATCCATCTATCCATCCTGAGCTAAAAATGAATCCAAGATTTTTGAAAATATTTGCAGGCTCATCGAAGCATGATTTTTAATGGTCATATAGTTATTATATTAGTTTAATTAATTCATTATCAGTCTTTATTGACTCTTGGCCAATAACAAAATAAACATTTATTAAATGACCTTATCATTGTGTATTTATGTAGAATATTACGTTGCTAGTTTAGACTGAAAACGATTTAGAGATTCCTAATCTAGCTACAAAAGTGCTAATTTAGCAATAAACAAGTTCTACTTGGTTGACTCAACAGTGCCTCCCCGCGGTACTTCTCGGTACATACGCCGGCACAGGTTGCGGGGGCGGAGTCAAACAGCTGGATAGCCTGGAGTGTCTCGTGGCGGCTATCATGCAGGTCGCGCTACGCGTTGAAGGCAAACGAACTCCCCCTTCGTTTTCCCGCTATCACTAAATGGTCTAAACGGGGTTTTCTACTAGAAAACGCCAGAAAACTACCGTTTCTGCGCCTTTTTTGCTTTTGTTTCCCCTCGGCTAACTGAAAAGGGAAGACGCCAAGTCGTCTAACACTGAAGTTAAGGAAAACGACTTGTGGTGGGAGAAAAAACACCACTTGCTCGGAAACGTAGCGGCGGAAGGTGAGTAAAGATGCTCTCATTTATTTTTTGCTAGCTTGCGGCACGAGACGCCGCGTAGCATTCGTCGTTATTCTTTGTTGATATTTAATGAAGATAACGTGTAATGTTAAAACAACGTACCCGGTGGTAAGCTCAATTTAACTCCTGTTAAATTTGAACAATTTGATATAAAGTCATAATAGTGCCCTTTCCCTCTTCCGTCCTTCTAGTGTGCCTGAAAAATGACTCATTTGCCGTCCGCGCAGATGTCAGCCCCACACAGTTAAATGTTAGAACAACTTGGGCACATATTGCTCGGGTGGTCGAAGAGGAAAAAAAGGAAAGAGGGTTCGCAGTGCCTGCCATGTCTCTGTGGGTGATCCTGCCGATTAGCCTCCCAGTACTGACCATCACTGGGATCTGGGTTGTGTAAGTATTCACATTTTCCCCTCATTTTTATTACGCAGTGATTTCAAACATCTGAGGTCAAAGTATTCTTGTGTGAAGTCATCAAGGATTATCCAAGGTCAGATACCAACCTGCCAAAGTCAGTTAAGATCACCAACTTGAAAAATGTATATCAGTCTTTGGGCTTGTTGTAGGACACTACATAAAACTTCATACTTCTAGAATTCACTATTAGTATTTGCAACTTTTGCATCACCAGTTGCATGTAATCTTCCTACTTTTCCAAAGTTGTCCTACTCATGATGACAGAGTATACATGAACCTTAAGATGGATGTTGATATCGAAAGGGTTTATGGCTCCAGGTGATTCAGTTTGCTCCACATAATAGGTTGAGACAAGCTCACAAATGAGGCAATGAAGCCTTTAAAACTGCTTTGACACATTCATTTGTGTTCTGGATGAAAGTCAAGGTGGACTATGCAGAGACTTACAAAAAAAACACCAAATTCCCTTGCTTCCTTTTCCAACCTTATAATTGTATGAAGTGTCAGTTTTTGCAAACTGAAACACAATTGCAAGCAAAACAATTACAGATAAGACCGAAGTAACACACTTTTGTTTAATTGTATTCTTTCTGCCATTTTTTCCTTCTATGCTAGTTCCCGAAAAATATTTTTGGTCCGTGTTACACAAAAGGTTGGGGACCGCTTAGATGAGCAAACTTGTGATTCCCCTTGAATCCAAGGGAGCAACGCTACATGTTTACCCTGAATTCCTGGGAGCCATGGTAATTGCATGTGGATTAGCTCTCCAGGAAGAAGGGACCGTAGAATTTTCCAAAAAGGTGTAAAATGTTCTTGCCAGCCTGTACATCTTACCTCTTCCTCTTTTTGAGTGAGTACCTCGTGTTCATGTTCGGGCTGCCAACTCCGCTGTTATTAGAAGAGGAATGCGAACCATAGGAGGGGAGTCGTAGGGGCAGAGAGAGACACATGGCCCCGTTCCAAATGTTCACAGTTGTGTACGGAGAGTGCAACTTAATGTATGCGCCGTGTCATGTTAGCACAAGAATGGCATAGCAAAGATTCTGGAATATTGCAATACTGTTAACGACTACTCAAAGGCAATTTGTCACTTTGACATTCCATTTGTTTGATTTTTTTAAATAAATTAAAAAACCCATTTGTTTATTTTCTACACTGCTTATCCCAGCAGACAACCGGGACAAAGGCAATCGTGTTGAAGGTTAAAAAACAGTGCCTTAAAACACTGGACAATTGATTTGTGCGACACATTAACCGATAAAGATTTTTGTGTGAAGAGGTTGGCTTTTTCATTTGTTTTGATTTTTAGATGAACAAGATCACATAATGTAAGCGCACCTCGACGGTAGTCACGCATGAGCACGTTTTCCCGACTTGCCAATTCCGCTTTCAGCCACCCTCCAAACTCAGGTTCCTTACTGTCTGGTTCTCAAGAGCGCCTTGTCTCGAGAAGCAGTCAACCCCCGTCCGCCCTCTCTCTCTCTCCTGAAGACTGCGATGTCAAAGGATGTGACCTGTTGCATAACTTGCTTCTTTCGCCACTGGCGACAGGATGGGAGGAAAGTAAATAGTGTGCGGACGTACCGTAATGTAAAGCATGAACCGCTGACCCATTGGCCATGCATACATTGAGCAACACCTAAAATAAATATTTATATAAAGAATTCTACACAATGGCAGGTTGTAATAATTGTTTTTTAAATTACAACATTGTACAACTCAAATGGGGAAAAATGCAACCTAAACTTGTAGAGGGGGAAAGTACAAATAAATGTGATTTAATGTGATTGCGCAAGTGTGCACACCCTCTTACAATGCCGATTTGGCAGTAGTGAGAATGAGTTTTGAAAAGCTAAAATGGTGGTAAGCGGACACTTCCAGGGCCACATCAAATGATGCGTCACAAGTTTGACGCGTGTGTTACGGGATTTTGCAACTCTAGATCTAAAAATAGCTCCATCGCTATATACAGCCCAAATAAATTCATCGTTCCCGCTTCACACCCTTTCCTGTGGTCTTCCCGTGTTATTTTTGCACAGCTCTTTGGAACTGTTGACCGTAGCAGATTTTTCCATGAAAGAGGCTTTTTCATGTTCTATTTGGGGGAAAAAAAAAAAAGTTATTATTACTTCATGAGAACTTTAGTTTGAGCTCCATCTCTGGTATTTTCCTACAAAAAGCAAACCAGTGGAATATCCTAAACGTCAGCCACCCACGATTCTTTCTCATGGAGCTCTGAAGAAAATCCCTCGCTAATCCGACGTTTTTGCTCATATCCTCCTTTGTTTTTTGTCAACGCTCAAGTTGGCTTTGTTAGCTTGCTATCTCGAGGCCGGGTTTCACGCTCACCTGAGGGTTTCCTTCACAAAAGCTCTTTAAAGCCACAACGTCTGGCAAGTAGCTTATACGACTGATTTACGTTGCCTCAAGGTTTTTGTGTGCCATTTTAGAGGCATTAAAAAAAAAGTATTCTAATTCTCACAGGAGAATCTGTAGATTCTGACAGCTTGTGACAACACAATCTCGCCAAGCTGCGTGTGTGGAGCAGGTGCGCACGTCAGAAGATGTTTTATGGCGCGAACACGTTCGGCCACGGAAACATTCTTAATTGACGCTTGAACTCGTCTTGAACCGCTTTCTGTGATCACAACAGAATATTTGCGTCTGGTTTTCCAATAAGCTTTTGATCAGTGTAACCATGAATAACGATGGAAGCGTTTATTAGCTAAGCCGTGTCGCAAGGCCAATCGTGCTTTTGATGATCTCATTCTGTTTTATTTACGTCTCCGCGTTATGTGGCTCGGTGCATGTCAGGATTGTAAATCTATTTGACGATGTCTGCGTCACATGATGCAACAATCTGAAGAACAGTCGTTGTTTTTATCTCGCGAATTAAAATGCTCCTCCGGTCACTGACTTGCGGAGCTGGTCAGCAACCTGATCAACGCGGAAGCCGGGATGTGATTACCCGAGATTGACTCAAACACTCGCACTGTAATCTGTCTGTAGCCTCGTCGAGTTGGGGACGGAGTGATAAGAAATGGCAGGTTGCCCATGCCTAAAGCAGGGGTGTCAAATTTTGTTTTCATCAGGTGTCATGGCTTTGCTTGCCATCAGAGGGCCAATTGGAACCACGAAACAACGAAGATAAGAGAGTATTGCCACACAGAAAATGATCATCTCCAAATAGGCTAAAATACACAACAGGAGAAAGTTGGAAAAGATGCAAAGGAGGAGGAGGAGCTGCTTTTGTAGCAAATGCTGGAGAGCCAAGAATTCACAAACCAAGAAGCATCTTTGCAGAAAAAGGCCAAGCACATAAACAACACCCCATAAAAGAAGTGAATTGTGGCTATTTGTTTCGGTTAATTACTCTTGCTCTCCTCCCCCAGGTATGCCATGGCCCTCTACAACCAGCACGTCTGCCCAGTGGATAACTGGTACGTATGATCATCTTCTCTTTTGGGACAGGAAATCTTTGATTTAAATTCCAAGCAGACACTTTTGAAAATAGACAAATAGGCTTGGTAGCATCGTTTTTTTTGGGGCCAATTTCACTTTACAATTTGAAATTTCCTTACTTCGCTTCCTTTTTTTTTTTTTTTTTTTTACTTCCTTATTTTCTATTGCTATGCTTCTTTACGTACAACACCTACGTCATGACTTGGCATTTTATTTTGCTTCTCTAATGGTGTGTGGGAAAAAAAAGATGCGCTCTGTACAATCGTTTGAAAACAAGGTCAGAAAATGTCCAACGGTGTGCCGTTCCAGGTTGTACAACCAGTCGTGCGAAGAGGAGCTGTACTTGCAGAGCGGCCCAGTGTTGTGCTGCACGCTCGACAACATACCTCTCATCAGGTCAGTGAGGACCCCCTCGCCCCCACCCAAGCTCCTGCACGTCTCCCTGCACGTGTCTGTCTGTCTGACGATTAAAAGCAGGAACACGGGGGCCATTGTGCTTCACGTCCCTCCTGCGGATTAAAGCGGCTCCTCTAAGGCATACGTGTCAAACCCGAGCCCCCCTCCACATACGGCCCGCCACATCATTTTATGTGGCCCGCAAATTGTTCCTCAACTTTGTGTCAATATTAAAATGACAAATTGTGTTCACTTAAAAAAAAAAAAAAAATTATTAGCATTAATTTCTTTGAAATATTTGAACGAGTCATAATGGCCCTCCGAAGGAAACTGACTACGATGTGGTCCGTGACAAAAAATGAGTTTGACGCCCCTGCTCGAAGGAGACGCTTCTACCCACGTTGGGAAAATGACTCGGCGCTGAAACGTCTCGCCTTCCACTGTGGCTGCTCAGAGGCAGAGCCCGGCCCCATGCAATCATGTAAACACACAACTCGCAGAGTTTGCATCTTTGGGAGCAAACCAAAGTGCGGTGGCTGTTTTCTTTAACCCGGGCGTTTGATCATGAAAGGCTAGTTCGACCCTCGATAGATTTGCCGTTTATGTAACATGTCTGGATGAAATCTTTTCAAGAAAAAACAATAAATCATGCATTATGTCACCAAAGATAAACAAGAGGAGAGACCAAACAAAGAGGTTATGTAAAATGGACAGAGATGAAACGACAGGGGGGAATGCTTGTCTGAAGTTCTCTTAAATTGAACATGTTTTGCTTGGCTTGTGATGCGGCACTCCACCAGCTTTGGCGATAATAAGCCTGACAATTCTTGCATAAGCCAGCCGACAGTCAGCTGCAATGTGAAAAAATTGGGATAAAAGTTCAAGTTCAAATGCGTAATTTTGGACAAATAAATGTGGAGTAAAAGTTCATGCATGTTATTCATCCGCACTTTTTGCCATATGCGCTACCCCAAAAAAAAAAAAAAGCCGAAGAAAAAGTGAAACATTCATTGAGTTAATTCTTAGTCAAGATAAAATAATCAAGCGTGTCTACTGTATTCCGACGCATGTGACTGCAGTCAGCTGAGTTGGCTTTTGGTGGGCAGCCGCTCCGTGCACAGACAGAACGGCCTCTATTAGCAGACCACCAACAAAACAATTGCTGTTCATTCAAAGAGAAGCTGTGTGTGTCAAAAGCCTCGATTTCACCGCCTGGAAAGAGTCACACAATTTTATTTGTCGGCAATTGTTCATGTCATTAATGTCCGTGTTCTCTCGTCTTGCAGTAAATGCGGGACGCTTCCGCCGGAGAGTTGCTTCTTCAGCCTTATCTGCAGCACAGGCTCATTCATGGGTAAGGCATCATGTGTACACGCTTACACAAACTCAATCACCCCCCCCCCGTCATTAGCGCTGTATTTGTTTATGTCTGCTGTTCTCGTGTCGAAAGCAAATTTAGCTTCTTCTAAAATACAAGCTAGCGCGTGCTAGCTATCAAGGCAAAGCGGCTTTATATACATCTGGCATTACTTTGGTATTATAAAATCATTACTGACAATCTTGCTGTCTGGGAAATGCAATGTTTCTTTCCGTTCCTTTTACAGCGGAAGAAATGCAGAAGTACAAGATGACATTCAAAAGTAGGACATTGCGGTGGCCTTGAATGCACCATGAGAAAAAATGCAGATGATAGCACCGATTAAAAAAATAATAATAAAAAAATCTCAAATGAACAAGTCCACTTCCTTAACATTCAACAAAATCAAGCTCGGTACACAAAATCATTTCAACATCTGATTTTTCAGTCCGTTTTCCGGCCCAAACTTTTTTTTTTTTGTTAGTTTACACGTGCTGTTCCTTTTGCTAAGTGCTGGTTCTGACTGCCCTTATGTAGTTAATGTTTCCCAGCTGCAGCTCACACATGAGTGTGTGAATACGTACGTGCGTGCGTGTGTAAGGAAGAGGGCTTGGTTCCTCGCCATGTTTATTCACGAGGAGTCGCCATTCTGCTATTTACAATCCCTTGACTCTGATTGGTTGGCACTGGACTGTTGCCTGAGCCGTACCGGCAGCTACATTCAATGTATATAATTTACAACAGTGCCTCTGTTGTCGTGGCTCCTTTTAACCCCTTCATCGACGCTTCCTTTCTTTCTCTGCCTCCAAGCAATTGATCAGAATAATCCAATACAAGGGGTTTATCTTTTTATTTATCAGCTACAGGACAAGAAAGCGTAACGACGCGGTAGAGCCTGTCGTAAATAGCCGATTGATTTACGGGCGCCGAGGATTAACTCGAAGCCATCACTCCGGTTTCCTTTCTTTGCCCATACAATCCTTCAAAGACAATAGTTGCATTATTTCTCCGCATACCTCCCGTGGGAGAGAATGTTCGGGCTGAAACCAATCCCCCACGTAGGAGACATTGGCGTTTGTTTAACTGTAAGGTGTGGTCTGATAAGAACCTGTTGATATTTTTATGATTATTATTATTTTGTGCGTGCGTGGTGTTTCTTTCAATTGTTGAATGTTTAAGTCGGCCCGCCACTTAGGGGGTCAGAGCGTGTGTAATCCGGTTTGGATCCCGATTTGGATTGTGATCAAAAGCCCAGTCATGTGTGCATTCATGATAAATTAGTCTCATTCTTTGGTGTTGCGCAAGATGTTATATAATGTCTGTAACCGCGATTTTTAAGGAAATAGGTAAGATTTTGAGCAATGCAAACTTTACGAATATTAATGTTACACGGGACGGCTAATTTTTAAGGCATGGACAGGTTAGATTGACATGACAACACGGAGGCGGAAATCTGATTGGACAAAAAAAAAAATCTGCATGTCCTGGAAGAAATACAGCAAAGATAAATTTTTGTAATCTAAATTTTGAGTCTTCTATAAATAGAAGACTTTGTTGTAAAAATAATCTGTTGTAATAAAATAAATCAAGTTAAAACTACAAGGAAAGAGCTTGCCCAGAGCCTTTGGGTGGAGCTCAATTACACCTCTTGCTATTCATACATTAAATTCTGAAGTAATCAATAACCCGTCAACATGGCACAAGTACGGAAATCAATCCAGCCAACCAAAATAATCCAAACATTCATGATACTTGTAGCTAACAGGGCAAATGTTTCTCATCTTTCAACGTTCCGTCGCAGTTTTGGACATTTTACATTTTCCGCCTAATGCTAAGCGAGCTGCCACGTCCTCATCTGTAATGTCTCAAAAGTCATTTTGGAGCAATGGGGAAAAGGTCGACAGCCGGCGAGTCTGCAGCAGAGAGCCAGAAATGCCATAATCTAATGCAATAAACCGCTGTTGACTTGCTTATCCTTTCAGTGAGCCAGCATGTTTCCCATTTTATACAAAGAGGGAAGAGAGAAAGGGGGGGGGGGGGGGGGGGAGACCAGATTGTTTACAAGGAGATGCTGCGCCCCCCCCCTTTCAGTTGTTACTGACTTTTTTTTTTTCTACTCCGCATACACACAAAATTCAACTTGTTGAGATGAAAAGAATAATTGATGATTGCATGACTAAGAAAATGATCTCTTAGAAATCTGTAGCTGGTAGCGTTTTTTTTTTTTTTTTTGCCCGTGTCCCTCTTACCATCCTTAAAAGCAACATTTAAAGCCCTTTAAATTCATGCGACTCTCCTAATAGAGTAATCCTTGTGTTGAGGTTATGTAAAGTGCACCGAGATGTCTTCTCTGACATTTCCACATCCCGCCAAAAGCGGCGTCGAGCGTTGTCAACTCGGTGTCCCCCCCGCCCCCTCAGCCTCGCTCGCCATGACTACGCCGATTCGGGGATGACAAAGAGACGCTTTAGTACAATATACGGGCTGCGTGTCAAGACACCAGGGGCTCCTTGTCCCCTTTCATTCTGCCATCTCACCCTGCGTGGCCCACTTTTAGCGAGAAGCTGCTCAAGCCCGCGTCAGCGCTGGAGGAGCTGCAAAGGTCCCAGACAAAGACAAACTCGTGGGGGCTTGCACCAACAATGCCTGCCCAGTCACATCCCATTAACCCATCAAACAGTCGCAGTTGGCTCCTCCATTTTCCTTCACCTTTATTCTTATGTAATACCACCCAACCCCTCAAGTCAATATTAAAATTAACTCAAAATATGCATACTGTAGTGTTTGCCTTTTTATCAATAATAAATCAAATAAATGTACCCAAATTGCTCTAAATTTCCCTCTTTCTGGTACTTTTTGCTTCACAGTCATGGTGATCGTGCTGCTCCGCTACGCCCACGTCATTGAGAAGCACCAAAATTGCGTCCTCAACACGGCGAGTCTCTCCACAGGCTGGATCTGTGCGGCTGGACTCATCATGGTGGGCAACTTCCAGGTATGATCTCCAAGCCAAATGCTTCATTTTTTAAAAAATCTTATCCACACTTATGTTTATTAAAGTCAGTTTGTTGGCGCTGTTCCTCTTCGCTCCTCTGTAGATGTTTGTTCTTTGGAAAGAATCTCTGCTTAGTTTAAATATTTGGGGAGAGCTGGCCGGGTGCCTCGATGGAGGTCGTCCGCTTCTTTCCAAGATGGGTACGCAGAGGGAGAGGAGGGTCTTACAGGAATGCCAAATAAAACCTCCATCTGGGATCGTGTGGGAACGGCGGGAATAGAACAACATGGAGATATAGCAAATAGGCTGAATTAATATTAATATTTTGAACATCACCACAAATATGTTATTTTTCATCATTTCCAAGTACTTATGTACATAATATTGAGCAATAGCGACCTGGTTTCTGTTTTTCCTCCGGGGCCCTGCTCTCTGCACAAGGGTTTTTTCACGAGCCGAAAGTGACTCATAGAGTCTGGCATCCAGAATTTTTGGGCAGAGCCTAGAGGGCTCCATCTTTAACCAAATGCAGGCCCTTGAACTTGGCCCACGCTCTTTGCATGCTTAGGGGAAGGAAATCAAGATGTAAATGACGGTGGATGAGTAGTGACAGGGGAAAACATTTTGCCAGGGAAGACATTGATCAAAAAGGCAGGAAGAGGCGTGACGACGTTAGCACCGCGCCGTCGCCCCGCTGTTACATAAGGTGCGGGCTGGCAGGACAGCTGTGGCGTGGTCACGGGGGCTTTCGCTTGTCGGGCAGACGGACGTAAATAGATGACGCTTGTGAGCGTGGCTCTTTTGAAAGTCTCTTGCTCGTGAATATATGCCAGAGAAGTGAGGATTGTTGAATGCTTTGTTTGCATTTCTTGCTTCCGCTTGCATTTAAATGCAAGTTGTTGAAAGGTTTAGAACCTCGGTGACATCAAATATATTTCAAAGATGCATTTGTGTCATGATTGGATGACTTGAAACTATTTGCAGCACTGACTTCTAATATGTTATTTCTGTAACTGACTCATTGAGGCGTACGGTGATAGGACCGGGCAGATCTGTAACATCTGACGCTCGCCCGACTCACACGATGTGACTCAGCTGCCACCAAGAGGTTGAAAAACCACTCGGAGGAAGTCTTAGTTGATATAATGTTATTTATCTACCGCTGTGTCTGCAGACGTGACATCGGATATTGCTGCGATGCTCCGACACGCCAGCTATGATTTTAAAAATCCAAAAAAGTTTGTTGCACAATTGCATTTCATTACAGTTCGCAAAAAAATAAACAACAAACGGAATTCATAATACAACAAACAGTATTTGTACAAAAAAAAAGCCCAATTTAAACATTGAATCAGTGATTATTTTATGTGCCACTAGAGGGAGCACACGTACCACACTTGTTTGCTTTAAATATTTGAACACAATCTGTGCAGCAACACATGTAGACACACAAAATAATACTTCTGCTCTAAAGAGGACGTTAATCCAAATCTTTTCTCTTTCTGATAGGTGGACTATGCCAAAATTCTCCACTATGTCGGAGCAGGCATCGCCTTCCCCACCAGTATGCTGTTTGTGGGCCTGCAGTCGGCGCTGACCTACCGGCTGGCCAAGACGCAGGGGGAGTACAATGTGGCCCACCTACGGCTCTGCATGACCTTACTCGCCTTCGTCGCCTTGGTACTCAGTATCCTCTTTGACCGCCCGTTTGTTTCGTGCTTTCCGTTAATGATTTGAAAGGGTTTTGATTTAACCGAGTCGAGTCGTCTCCGAAGCTCTTTTATGCGCTCCTTAACGACATTTCCAGGCGGCGTGTTTTTCTGCCAGGAAAGTTTCATCCTGCAACACGCCTCGGCCGTCTTCGAGTGGGTCTTCTGCGTCATCATCATGCTCTTCTACGGGACGTTCGCCTTCGAGTTTGCCGGCATTTCGGGGGACACCGTGGCCGTGCTGGCCCGAGGGGGCTCCCTGGGGGGCGTGGGGAGGGAACACAAGGTGGACTCGCTGTGTCCGCCGCTAGCGTCGCACCCATCCGAAAACATGTCCACCCTGTAGCGCCCGACGTGCTGGATTATCCTTGTCAAATCAGTCGAGTCACTCAATCCCATGAAGATTTGAACTCGAGCAAAGCCCCAACGGAAAACCTTTCTTTCATTACATCAGCGCTTTTCCACCTCCTTTCTGCCTGTCTGCATTTTGCACGTGTGTGTGAAACCAAATTTTCCAGCCAGCCGGCCGGCCTTCAGCGCCTCGTGTCAGCATCGGAGAGCTAAAGGTCCATCAGAAAAATCTCTTGTTCCTCTCTCCCGCCCTCTCCGTCTCAACAAGTGACCTTGGATGTTTTCCTCTTCAGGTGATTACAACCGGCCCTTTTTCATTTCATTTGGTGAGTGGGCGCATGCTAAACACCGAGCTGCTGGACGGCCGCAGCTCAAATTAGAAAGCGCAATGCCCGTATTGTCTGCTGCTCTCATAGGAGGAAGGTCAGGACAGAAGCAATAAACTCTCTTCAGATTGTCCGACAGACCAGTTACGTAAATACTGTTACGGGGACCTGGTATGTCGAATTTTCATAGTTTATCTGTGATATCTAAAAATGAGGTCAAAGGTCTGCATAGCAGGTCCCCCCCCCCCTGCTCATACCGCGAATGATGTTTGTTCCCCACTGACATCTCTGTCACTGTTTGTTTGTCCTCATGTTCTCCAAGTACTGATGCTGCCTCACAATGCAGACGCTTGATTGTCCAAACGTTGCCAACAGACCTCCGTTGCTATACGATTCTCTGCCAAAGATGCTACGCAGACTTCTGTGCATTCCATCCGCTCACTGTAAGCTTGTTTTTTTTTTCTATAATATTCCTCTGAGAGGTGATGTTGCTGTCAAAAGTGTGCCAAATATCACTGTGCCTGTGGCCTCGGTGCTAATAACAAAGCCTCTCTCTATATCGCTGATTGTAACGTTAGCGCATCCGTCAAAGCAATATTGTACAGTACACTCAATTTTATCAGTATTGGGTACACCACAAATACATCCGGAAAAAGATTACAACAGATTTACCTTGACTTTTACATTTTCCGAGTATACTCAGCCATTTACAGGTGTACCTAATGTTGCCTAAAATAGTCACGTTGCCTTGACATCTATTTTAACAGATTTTTTTTTTTTTTTTTTTTTTATGTGTGGGGATGGAGGCATTCATTGGCTTAGTCCAACATATTCTACTATGCTGTACTCCAGACGTGTGCCAACCAAAATGACCTATGCAGCTGTTGTCATACTTGTTACACGTCATTAATTTATATTTATCGCCATCTTTACAGACTTAGGTCACTTGTTTTTCCCGTCAGTCCGTCATTTGTCTCAAATCACTTTAAAAATGGCCATAAAACTGCTGTTAAAAATGATTTAAAAATACATTATTCAATATTAACAAGCCCATATATATATATATATATATATATATATATATATATATATATATATATATATATATATATATATATATATATATATATATATATATATATATTATTGTTTAGAGGCCAGTATGTTTACATCACTGTTTGTAGTTGTGAAAAACACCTGAAATTTTCATTGATACGTTTCAAGGAATATTTCCTCTCCTTTGTGTCTTATTTATATATATAAAATTTAAAATCCACAGAAGGTCCTGGTGACAAAAAAAACCACCTGAAAAAAAACCATAAAAAATATATACTTGTCTATTAGTTGGTGCTATTTTTTTCAACCCCAAGCAAAACGTGCTGCAGCAAAGGTTAACTATTTTCCGCCAGCGTGCTTCTTTGGGAATTAAACGTCCCAGCAGTCCCACATTACATTTTTAGTTTAGCATTATTTTTCTTTTATATTCGTCCACCAGATGGTGCCAGTTATCTCCATTAGAAATAAGTTAGCAAAAACAAAATACACTCCTTTTCCTGGTTTTCATTAAAAATTTGAGGTTTTCCACAAGTGGACTACATACGGAAATAATCGAGTACAAAAAAATTAAGCAACCTCTCGCTCTATAATTTTTGCCTTCTAAATTCCCCATTTGTTTTCATTTACTGACTCATCTTTACACTCAGGAAAATGTTAGGACATAACACAATTCACTTACTTCTGTTCTATCGCCTTGTTTTACTGTTGACAACCCGTTGTGTACTTTTCTTTTGTTTGTTTTATGGTTTAAAAACAAAAGTAGACCATTCCAATATGAATAGCTCACTGCGCTGCCAAGCTACACCATATTAGCAAAAGCTATCATGCAATCATTAGTAGACTATGAAATAATTAACCTGTAAACCTGCGCGTAGATAAATATTAGATGTACAATACTCTATGTGGATATTCAGTACTCAACTCAGCTGCCCATGTGCCTTATATTAAAAGCAAACCAAAGAGGTTGCAGTTGTAAATTCAATTTTGATGATTGTATACGGTGTGTATGTGTGCGTGTGTGTATATGTGTGTATGCCTTTATGTTCACAAATAAACCCTTTTAAATAAATCCCCCCCTTCGCTTTATTGCACAAAAACAAACAAAAGCACATAGGCAATTGACACCTTTAATTTTCTTTTGGTTGAATTATTTACAGTCCAGTTATATTGATGACAGCAGAGGACACCAATCACTTCATCAAAGAATATTTTTTTTAGAATTAAGACATAATCCCCCCCCCCCAAAAAAAAAATGCCCGTTAAAACACACATTAAGACTCTGTTACTTGGCAATTTGTAAAACAAATGGAAAATGAAAAAACATTTGTTTTTAGTTGCATGCGTAAAAAAAAAAAAAAGTGACATTTTGGCTAATTTTGATTAGGTTGAGCATTTGTGCCTTTTTTTTTTTTTACTTTTAGTTGCGTGATAAAAGGCTCTTAGCAAGTTTAATTTAATTTTGAGATGGCAAAAAAGGTTTTGTCAGCATTTGTGCCATTTAGGGGGATTTTAAGATTTAATTTGTTTTTTTTGGCATTTTGAAGCTTTTTACATCACCTTTTTTTTTCAATTTCGCAATAAAACAAAAGCACTTAAGAAATCTTTATGACATAAATAACTGGATTTTATGAAGATAAAAGTAAAGGCATTTGGCAACTTCTGAGCACATTAAATGAGCTTCTTTGTGCCGCGACCTAATTTTTGTTTTGTTGGTACCACCTGCCAAAAAAACAAAGGCAGCAAATATTTAGGACTTTACTGAATATAATTTACTTTTTTCAGATTTGATTTGTTCTTAGAATTAAAACAAAGTAACTTTTTTTAAGGGTATTGTCAAATGGGATGAGCATTTGTAGCATTTGTTTTTTTTAAGCTCGTTTTCAGAATTACATGGCAAAAACAAATGCAGATTTTTTTTAGGCATTATTAAATATTCATACATTTGTGTCATTTTGTGGATTTTTTTTTGCTTTGATTTGAATGTGAACATATATACACAACTGAATGTTTGTTTTGACGTGTTTTGGTTGTAACATACCTCTGATGAGAGATGTTTTTTTAATTTATTTTTTATTTTTTTATTGACCTGTTTTGTGGAGCACCATGTTGATTGTGACCAGCATTTCCATTTCCAGCAGCACACATGACATTCAAACAATGAGAAGTGAAGATTTGGTTTTAGCACTAAGTACACTAATGGTTGTTCTAAAAAACATCTCCAGCATTGGCGTTGTACGTTCATCAGCATTTGAAAAGAAAAAGAAAAAAAAAAAGAAAAGAGCACCAATCTACAATTTAATAGGATGGTGTCTTTGTTCCCATTAGGTGTCCTTCACGTTACACCTCCTCATCTCAACATCGTTTCTCAGCCACGAATATTTTATAACTTTGGTTTGATTGGTTTTGGTCCATGTCCTTCAGTAAGTATTTACTGCAAGAACATGGAGAGCTTAGAGGACGAGCCTTTTGGGAACCTCCCAGGTGAACTCGGGCCGACCGAAATGGCCGTAAGTGGCGGTCTGCTGGTAGATGGGCCTCTTCAGCTGAAGCTCCCTGCAGAGAAATCATTCGAGGCATTACAGTAAAGTTCAATTTAATTATCATTACCATTTTTTTTTCTGTGAATTATGAATGAATAATATTTTTCAGTGATGATTTTCCAGGAAGCAATTAGACAAAGCTTTTTCTGAACCAATAGGAATTCAGCAACCATGTCACAGAGAATACACACAAAGAAGTTAAGTAACACATAAAAGCTCTCTATATCACATTTCCCATTGCTGCTTTTTTTCCTCCTGCCTTAAAGGCTTCATTCTTGATTAATCCTTTCGTTGCTTTGTGTTTCTCTTCTCCGCAGAAACAAATTAAATGGACGCAAAGTTTTGGCTGGGAGGTCTACTCCTATTTTCTCTGTTCAGAGTGGGTAAGAACATCCATAGTTGCCTATTCTCGTTTCACTATGTATATTTTCCATGTAATAACGAAGGAATATTTTCTGTTTTTGCTCAGCATGTGGCGGGCAAGTTACCAGAAATGACATTGTTACCACTGGCAAGAGTGGTAACCTGGTTGGCAACATGATAGTCCCGCTCCTGCTGTTGTCTTCTACCATCTTTATTGCTGATGTGCAGCCACGTTCTTTTGGAACCATTCCGATAATTCTTCATTAATAAACAATACATTGCTGCTATTTTCTGTAATGCTTCTTTGATAGTAGGGGAGATGGCAGAGTCCCAAGAAAAACTGACACGAGATTGCAATCGAACCCAACTAAGCACTGTTGGTTGAACGGGATTCAATACAAGAGCTGGATCAAAATTTGGGCTTTTTAAAAGGTGGGAAAAAATGACCGAAGATGTGTTCTCAATGTTTGGTAAACCAATTTATATTTAAAATATCTATTACACGTATATATTTTTGTATTTTACTTTCTTAGATTACTGACAATGTAATTTCAAATTTGCATAACATGTTATATAAATGTATAACAGCTTGTATCTATATATGCCAAACAAAGTGTAATTTAGTCTTTATATGAACAATACACTGTATTGTTGGCGCCCTCTGGTGGCACCCATGAGTAATTTAGTCTTTATATGAACAATACGCTGTCTACTGTTGGCGCCCTCTGGTGGCACCTATGATCATGACGATACCTTTACTGTACTGTACTCAGTTCACTTACCTGACGATGACTCCTGGCCTCAGGTCGAAGTTCTTGTTGACGATGCGCAGCAGTTCCGACTCGCTTTTACTGGACGAGCCGTACGTGAACAACGAGATGGACAGAGGGTGAGCCACACCGATGGCGTAGGACACCTGGAGGACATGCGCGAAAAGCCAATGTCTAAAACAAAAGTCGGCCATTTTGGGTTTGACAGGTAATACTTTGTTTTTTGTGATTTGGACAGGTGATGCCTGCTAGAATTATAAAAATAAAAAATGAGCCCCTAGAGGCACTTTTGGTGAGCATCATGAAATTTGATAGACAGCCACTAGGGCTATTTCCAGGGGTCCTAAAAAGGACACCAGAACTGCCTGTTATAATTTGACTTCCATGAACATAATTTAGGACTGGCACCCACCTGCACCAAGACCCTCCTGCACAGCTTAGCCTTGACCAGAGATTTGGCCACCCAGCGGGCGGCGTAGGCGGCCGAGCGGTCCACTTTGGAGAAGTCCTTGCCGGAGAAGGCGCCGCCCCCGTGAGCCCCCCAACCACCATATGTGTCCACAATGATCTTACGGCCCGTAACGCCGGCGTCCCCCTGAAGAAGCAAAAAGAGTCAACTCGGTGATGGCCCTTGGTCCAGGTCTCGAGGGGGTCACCTGAGGACCCCCAATGACGAAGCGTCCGCTGGGCTGCAGGTGATAGATGGTGTTGGCGTCCAAGTACTTGGCGGGGACCACCGCGTTGATCACCTGAGGAGAAACTGATTATTAGGTAACACCTGCACCATCCACAGCACATGAGAAACCTTCACCCGACCTTCTCTTTGAGGACTTTCTTCTGCTCCTCCAGAGAGATGAAGTCGTCGTGTTGCACCGAGATGACAATGGTGTGGACCCTCTTGGGGATCACGGCACCATCTTTCTGTTCGTAATGCACCGTCACCTGCGGGATGAACAACAAAGGTGAGCTCATCTCCACTTCTTGTTCCAAACAAACTCATTCAGGAATTCGTTTGTAAGGATAAACATGAACCCAATAAATAATAATAATAGAACCTGCGTTTTGGAGTCGGGACGCAACCATGGGATGATGCCGCTGCGTCTGAGCTCGGCCATCTTGGAGTTGAGCTTATGGGCTAAAACGATGGTGAGCGGCATGCACTCCTCCGTCTCGTCCGTGGCGTAGCCGAACATCAGACCCTTGAAAATACACGGATGATAAATTTTGATTAAAAGGTTGCTAGCCTCCATATTGCAACATGTGAAGTCCCACCTGGTCGCCGGCGCCAATGTCCTCCTCTTTGCGGTCCACATGGACACCCTGAGCAATATCTGGACTCTGCTGCTCCAGAGCCACCAGGACATTACACGTCTTGTAGTCGAAACCTGACAATGACGCAGGGCAGATGATTGAAATCAATTCAAATTAATAGTTATTTTTGGATCAACTCATTATTGAATCACCTTTATCGGAGTTATCATAGCCGATGTGTTTGATGGCGTCCCTCACCACCTTCTGGTAGTCCACGTTGGCACGGGACGTGATCTCGCCACAGAGCAGCACCATGCCCGTCTTGCACACCGTCTCTGCCCAACGCATCCAACAAGTAGTCATTCTTGTTGCTGTTGTTTGAGGGCTAATAATCACCAGAACATCTATAAGCTAATTTCGGTTAGCAGGTATATGGCGTTTTACATTATGTGTTAGCGTTAAGCTACTGGACTTTCCTGTTTCTTGGCAACAAAAAAATTAAGAAAGAACGTGTGTGTGTTTTGATCAATTTAAATTAAATAACTTAAAAATAAAAAAAAACGTATATAATAGGAAGGTGTGAGGAATGAACCGCAAAATAGCTGAAAATTATCACAACTATTTAAATATATATAAATTTTAATAATAAAAAAAATAAAAAAAATAAATAATAAATAAAAATTAAAAAAATAAATAATAAATAAAAATAAAAGAATAAATTTAAAAAATATATATATATATATATATATATATATATATATATATATATATATATATATATATATATATATAAATAAAAGATCAGACTTGCACCCTTTGGATTGCGGTGATGTGACATCTGCTTAGCATTTAGCTACGACTTCACAAGGTCCATCGCCTTGTCATACTTAAAAAGCTCAAGAAATGCATTCCACACAGTGACCCGTATTCCAGATGGAATTCAGACCAAAGTGTTTCGTGGGTTCCAATTTACACACCACAGGCCACTTTGGCATCGGGGTCCTGCTTGAGGTGCGCATCCAGAACGGCGTCGCTGATCTGGTCGCAGATTTTGTCTGAGGGAAGAAAACACATCGATAAGGAAGTGTCAGGTCAGACGGTTGTAATCCATCAGAAGTCAACATATTTTCTGCTGCTGGAGAAGTTCAGATAAAAAAAGGAAACGGGACAATGTGTGCACCCGCACACACTCGAACTTGATGAAGCAATCCCACTCAGAGGTTACATCAGAAACATTTTTAAAAATAAAAAAATATGTATTTGCAATGCATAATAATAGCTAGTTAAGTTGATCAATGTGTTTACCCCAACTGAAGCCAAAAAGAAAAATATTTTGCGGCAGGAGTTAAAGGTTACATAATGTCTGTGAAGCGGGTCAAGGTGTTATCCCGCTTGTGTTTACTGATTATGGATGTAGCAACGTGGACTTTGACAGGATTATGACAGGAGGGGGAGGTGCAAGTAGAGGGGGGAGGGGCCGATATCCAAAAAGTACAGTGGGTACAACGGCATAACCATTTGAAGATTTGACGTTATCTTTTGACGTATTGACGATTCTTGTGGTCTGTGATTGTCACTGAAAAGTGTAGGCTTTTTTTTTTTTTTTTTTAAGAGAATTATTTTGCAAAAAGTCTAGTTTAATAAAAATGTATTTTGATTTTTATGACAATATAGGAGTATTTTAGTAATTTTTTTTTTTAATATCTGAGAGATACTTGTCATTTTGTCCATTTTAATTTGAAATGTTTTTACCGGTGCTTAACATGTTGCCTTACCAATAACAGATTTCTTTTTAGGCCGGTGCTGATTCCAATAATCGATTGAGCTCATTAAGTTTTTTTGGGCTATGTTTGATTGTTCCAAGTTGGCTTGTGTTGTAATGTGTTGAGTGTAAAAAAAAAAAAAAGGCAGATTTTTTTGGGGTGTTGTTGCCGATTTTACATGAGCAAATATCGGCTGATAATTTGGCTGGTTGATTAATCGGTCAAGCACTACCGAAAATCTTTTTTCAAGTTGCTCACTTTTCATGGAACTTACCCCCCCCCACCCCCTGCTTGCACACTAGCGCCCCCTTCTCCCCCCGAACCCCCTCCACCAGCGTGGTCCATCCGAGTGAGCCTCAAACACATGCGCTATGAATGGGATGCCGAGCATGCCTACCTCGGGAATAGAAAGGAAGTTTTAAAAATCAAAAACCTTTTCAGGATGCCGTGTGAAATGCAAAGCTCACCTGGATGTCCCTCTCCCACAGACTCCGACGTGAACATAAACGAGCCGTCCTCCGGCAGATCACCCATTTTGCGTTTTTTGCTTACGGGGGGCAGCTTTGGGCAGTGTGTGTGTTGGGGTAGGGGGGTGGCTTTGGAAAGGATTTCCTCAGTTCCCACAGGCGATCAGTCCTGGTCTTTTGACAAGTTTATATTCCCACTGCCGCTAGTTGTCTTTTTTCTAGAGGAGAGCGAGGCAGCCAACACAAGTTCTGGGCTACTAAAAAACTCCACGTCCGAGCCCACATGGTCCTTTATATAGATACATGGGCTAACACACACACATGCGTATGTCATGTGAATCCGTGGGATAGTCCATTCCAGGAGAAGGGGGGTGGTGGTGTCGGATGGGAGGGCTCAAGCGCTTGCGGTAACAGTACATTAACCCCTCGTGGGCCTCAAGATGCTGTGTCGAGAGCAAACAAAATATCACAATACACATTTTCATCAATGAGGATGAAAATTAAGGAATGGAGTGAAGTGAAAAGATGCTTACAGTTGATATAAAAAGTCTACACACCCCTGTTCAAATGCCAGGTTTTTCTGATGTCAAAAAATCAATTGAATTTCATTGATCTTTTCTTAAACCTCTTATTCTGATCTTATTGAATATATTGTATTTATTTTCATTAGAGCAGTAATTATAACGGTTTTTTATTAAGTATAAAAGACAACAACATTAAAAGGAGTTACACCAAAAAAAAAATCGATATTTCTACCTTCAGTACAGCATCGATTACATTACGCAGAAGCACTAATTGAGTTACAAGAAGACATTCACCTGTTTTTCTCCACGCTTGCCTCCATGCGTGTCCTGCCTGAGGCTCTGTTCTGCTCTCTCCACACTCGGGACCATTTCCTCATCATCACATCTTTGCCCTGGTGATATCTTCTAAAAAAAAAAATAAGTGGATAGCCTATGCACATAAATAATAAGAAACAATGTGTATTCTTTTTTTCTTCTAGAACAACAGTAATGATGTATTTAATGCCAAACATGGGTGTGTAGACTTTTGTTATATCCATTGTAAACTAGTCTTGTGTATCTGATTTGACATTGCTACTTCTTCTCCCTTTTAGAACCGGATGAAACCAGAGAAGACTTGAACGGTACCAAATTCACGGTGCGGAAATACGTTAAATAACGGTACAACCTGTTAAAAATGTAACAGGTGATCCGCCTCTTATTTATCTTGGATGGCGATTGGGGTAAAAAAACTCTGGACGACCCAAGTGTTGCTCGGCTGTTTGTTAATGACTGACCACGAATGAGCTTATTTTTTTTTTTCCTGACAAGCTCGTTCTGGTTCTGGTTAAAGATAAGTGCTATCTCCTGACTGCCCTACATTTACAATAAATACTGCATTGCTGATATCCATGCCGGACACAATATTAGGTACATCCGCACAGTTCAATAGAAAGTGCAAATTGATGCGTAATAATGTTATCAAGGTTAACTTTACAATAGTTTTGATTGGCTAGGAGAAGTCACATGGTTCTTCTGCCATTTTGACTAACGTTATCAAATAAGGGCCCAACAAGGAGCTATTAAGCTGACTTGATATAGCAATAAAGAGATTTTAATTTAATGTAAAAATTCCCTATTAATTAGCATCTTGCTCTTTATGTTTGAATTAAACTATATGAATGGGTGAGGTGGAGGTGGCTTTATGAGTATGATTTGATCGAGTTGAAAGTCCAAAGAGAAGGTTGACGCACGAAGATGTGCTGGCGGGCCCCCCGAGGGACCGGCGACCTTTGTGTTACCTAAAATGACATTTTCAAACATTAAACTACTCTGTGGCAAACTTGCACACTGACTCGAGAAAGGCGTTAATGATACGGTGGCATAGTAGCATATTACTCAGACTTGCTATTTGACAGCAGAGAGAAAACCTGCTGCTTTTGTCCATCTTCAAATTTACTGTGTAATGATGTAAATTAAGGCTAAAAACATTTATGCTAAATTTAAGCAAGTATTTTATTTTTCTAGTTTTCATAAAGTAAAAAAAATAAATAAAATACAATGCATTTTTTGCAAAATTAATTAAATTAGAGCAACTAATTAGGTTTGTATTTTTATTTATTGGCAAAATTATTTTAGAATATACAAAAATTCTTAAATTTTGGCCAAAAATACATTTCTACTTCAGATTCAATCATTTAAAAAATATATACTCCAAAATTTACATGATACATTTGATCATTTTTAAAATAACACCAACTTTTAGCACACATTTTTTTTTACGTGCTATAAATTTTAAGAGACATGGCACAAAAACACAATATATCAGAATCAGCTTTATTGGCCAATTTTTATCCTACATTTGATCAAAACACTCCTTAAATATCTTACCAAATAAGTCAAAGAGATGTAATTTAATAAATATAACCAACGTTTGAGAGCTTGGCCTTTTCTGTGCTCAATCCTGAAAAAGTGTCAGAGTGACTCCGCAGCCGTTTAACACCTCTTTGTGGTCGTCAGGGTTGCCGTATCATTTGGGGAGATTTTGACTTAAACACACTCTGAGATAAAACTCCTCCAGGCTGTAAAATCATGTTTGTTTTTCCTCTTCAAGGGTTCAAGGACACACCGTTAAAAGCCCCCAACGTTCATGTGGCCTGCAGCCACTTTCATGGTGACAGTGTTACCTGTGAGTTTAAATTTTTATGTTGAGAAAATTACTTATGTAACAATGTATATAAGACGTTTTCTTGATGTCTCAACGTAGTAAATAGGACATTTGATTTGGGTTCAATTGAGCATTCGTGTACTAACTCCATTTTTGAGTCTTGTGCAGAAATGAATAATGAAAATGTATGTAACCTATTTTTCGAATTTGGTCCTGTGACAATCTGAGCCGTGATTGGTCCCCGGCAACTGTGACGTCATTTTCATTCGCCCACAAGTGTCAAAATGGCCGCACCACCCAGGTGGATAAAAATGTGGGGATTTTTCTGCTTAATTAATAGCGGGTTTGTGTTGACTTCCCTTTTAATGAAACGGGCAATTTAAATCTGGAATATGTGTATTAATGCACTTGATATTCCATCCTACTGAGAAAAAAAAAAACTTGGAAGTCAATCAATGTCACCAATGTTATCACAGAAATGAACTCCACGTCCACTTTTGATTGGCTTCATTATATAGCACAGTCAAGGGAGGCCACCAATGGCTGCTCGGGAGGTGGGGTGGATCTCCTGCGCTCTGATTGGCTGCCTCCTCCCCCTCCCACCAGCACTTTTATGTGTGTGTGCCAATATGAGACTTCCAAAGTTGTGCAAAACACACGTTTGACTATTCTGAGCATTTCGTAATATAGTATATTAAGTTACATAACATTGCGCCCAATGTTTATTACGCTGTCGCATGCACAAAGCAGAAGGAATGAGGCAGCTGGGAAGTTGTCACCCTATATCCCAGCTTGCTTCCAGCCAATTTGGACCCAAAGCACATTCCTCTTGTGAAGCTTCTTCAGAACATCACCATGGGAAGCTCTTTGACCATCTATTGGAGAGCTTTCAAATGCGTTAATCTTCATGCTTGTTAACCTCACTTGTAAGACAATTTTGCACACTTATCGGATTTGGAAAAAATACTTTGGGGGTGGGGGTAATGATGCAAAACTTTTTTTTGTGTGTGTTGAATAATGGAAAACAGGTGATAGTCACTTTACTACCAAGTTCTAGAGTGGAGTCTATGGTTCAACTTCAAAGTTATCTTCACTGCAAGCTGTTAAAAAAAAAAGTTATAAAATAGAGAAGTGACGGGGTGTTTTCCACCAGTGGCTGTTAACTATATATAGCATCGCGGCCCTGAAAATACATATGACTCTGATGACGTCACCATTCAATGCAACCTACCTAGAAGCTAGTTAATTAAACTAGTTTGCTATACAAAATACTGTAGATTCGTGTTACATATGATGGAAATGATACTTCCACTTAGATATTGAATTTCTATTCAAAAAAAAGATTTTTACAATACATTAACTGCATGAAGTTGGCGCTGTATATATATATCAATATTGGTGACGTATATGCAGTACTGCTAACATCCTGCAGGTGTCAGCATTGGACCAAATCAAGACTCAGAAGATTTTCACTGGCGTCTAAGTATTTTTTTATATATTTTTAAATGCTCCTTTTCGAGAAGCAACCCAACTAAAATAAAAATGATAATGTTTATTAATGTTCAAAAGAAATTTCATGTTTTAGGTCAATTCTTAAATGTGTTAGAAACAGCACCCACTAGTGTTGGTGACCTAACGGTGGCCGTGCCTGGTACTGAGGGTTCAGCCTAACGGTGGCCTCATTTCACATCAGCCATTTCTTGAGGAATTCCTGTTATGTCGTGCTCACGTAAGAAAGGCTTTTCCACAGATCGGGCTCATTTCAGGGCTTAAACCGCAGATCCCCTGCTCATTAGTTGGCGACCACAGGCCGGTGAGTAACGTCTCGCTATGGAACATTTTTCTTGGAGACACCGTTGATGAAACGAAATATATCATGTAGGTGGCCATGGCGACGGTGAACGCGATACTGAAGGTGGTCAGCTTGTTTGTGGCCGAGCTCATCAGCTCCGTCACCGACTGGTTCCAGACCTCGCCGACATGGGCTGACTTGCAGGTGCTGGAGGACACAGAGCTGAAGACCACCGGAGGTGGTAAGTGTGTAAATGTAGACTTTATGGATGGTGTGTGCATCAACCACCTCTAGTTTTTAAATTTGGTGCATTGCTTACTATAGTGCATGAGAGACACCGGGCCAAAAATCTGTGGGAGAAGAGCGGCGCGGTGGTCATGGTGGTCCGCCGGCCAGGATGATTGCTGTGCAGAGAGGTGTTATTGTGGAACTGTTTATGGAACTGCCAAGATTGAAAGTGACGCTGTTATGATGATGCAGGAGGCTGCAGAGCTGTCCTCTCTCAAGTCCCAGCTGCAGGACCTGGAGGTGCCTCTCTTTGCTGTGGTTAAAGAGAATCTTGGCAAGGAGCTGGACTGTTTCAAGAAGTACTTCACCGGGAAAGTTTACGTGGATCAGATGGTTGGAAATTATAACAAACAGGAAACCAGTGTTGCGCGGTGTAAGCTGTTAAGCTGCTTTTCTGTTTCCTCACAGAAACATTTCTATGGGCCTCAAGAGCGCTGGATGTTTCTTTCCATGTTCCTGCGTATTGGAGTGTGGAGGAACCTGTGGAGGGCCTACCGCAGGGGCTTCAGAGGAAACCTAAGAGGGGAAGGACTGGTCCTGGGGGGAGTCTTTGTCATTGGGCCTGGAGATCAGGTAGATGCTATGACCCATTTTAAAAAATCAAAACACTTAAGATGTTTTGGATTGAAATCAAATTTGATTGGATTCATTTCTATTTCCTGATGCTATCTTCTTGTGTTGGTATTTTTCAGGGAATTCTGCTGGAGCATCGTGAGAAGGAGTTTGGGGATAAAGTCAACATGCTCGCTGTCCTCAGAACCGCCCGCAAAATGCGAGATGACATGAAACGCTAGACCTGACCCTATCAGGGTTTATGGATCACCATGTCTGATGATGTCATTAAGAAATGTATCAAAACGGGCAACTTTGACAGTTTGCTGCCTTGTTGTTTCTGGTTTGCTGTTGTGGCCTTTAATGATGATCTGACTCCAAACTCTTCTGAGGGAGCAGGTCGGATGTTTGTAAACAACCACACAGCCCGCCTGAAACTATGAGGAAGATCAAACCATTGAAGTCTTAGCCCTTGTTGGTTTAAACACGTGATTAAAAAATAAATGGGTCAGTGACTAATACAAACTGAACAGTTTTTTCCGGGTGGATAAAGAACGGCCTCTATCTGTAAGTTGCATCTACTCAACGAGCGATCAATCTGTGCTCGATTAGTTTACCTCGCGCTGGGAGTATCAGTGCGCATGCGCGAGAACCGCTTTGCAGGACGCTTCACGTAAGGTAGGTCAACGTGAATGTTTGCACCGCTGCTAATGTTTACATTTGTCAACCCGCAGCACGCATCTGAAGCGTTTAATGTCGACATACATGGAAGGAAAATTTGTCATAAACGGGTTAATTTAGCGACGTGAGTTTAGCTGTTAGTAGCGGCAAGTTTAAAGATTTCATTGTCAATCCTTTAACTCTTTCGTGACTGGCGTTGACGTCATACTAATTGATTTACAAAAACAGAAAATTTTATATATATATATATATATATATATATATATATATATATATATATATATATATATATATATATATATTTATTTATTTATATTAATTAATGTCCGCAATTGTATTGCCATTCATCCATTTTTACTTTTGTGAAATTTGCCATTCCACAATGTGCTTTAACGAATAGTCCCCCTTTTGAATTGTTTATCGACCCTGGCAAGGGGCAGAATTTCATGCACATGCATAAAAAAAAAATGTTTATTAATTTATATAAATTTATATAATTTACAACTTGAGCAAAACTATAGCTATTACATACTAGTCAGTGCTTATGGGGCACCCAGTCCTAATATACACAAAAAAGCAAATGACTATTTATTTTTTGTTAATCCAACACTCACTGTGCTTTTCAGTTTTTTTTTTTTTAAATACAATCCCCAAAAAATATTATATAACCTTGATGACAGCCTATTGGCATGCACGTAGCATTACCAGTAATACAATTATACAACTCTTCCTTGTTGCATTTATGGGTGTGTTTTATTTCTTCCACTGATCACTCATTTCTTATCAGTCGTTCAAGTACTCACTGTCCTTTCAAAATCGTCGACATTTTGACGCCTCGCAAATGCTTTTTGGGATTTGTCTTGGAATGAGCTGATCCACAACGGACAATGGAAACAAGTCAGTATATTTAAATGTCTATCTTGGTTTTCTTAGGCTCTCTCTGACTGTCATTTTGGTGTCATTATAAATTCAGCAAAAGAGAAAGTAGTCATTAACGATAGATCGAGGGCGGGGTGCTGTAATTTAAAAAGGTAGTCAGTAAATTGTGATTTATAATTCATTCAAGATATAATGAGTGTCCTGACTGAGAGATTTTGTCACGTCGAGTCCCTGAACGCATCATGTTTTGCATAAAGCTTGTACATTTTTCAGTGACATTCTCAAAGCGGCGATGCTGGCACCATTAAGGCAAATTCTTTCCCCTCCTTTCTACCGCCGCGTGGCGTTCCCGTCGCTCGCTTTGAAAGAAGCTCGGAGGCAAACTTCCGCAAGTAGTGCCAAAGCCAGTCCCGAGCCAGACAAACACGCTCCAGGCAAGGATACTTGTTAGTCTGTCTCCTCCCAAAACTCGTTTTTTGTTGTGAAAATAGTGTGACTTAACCGTTTCTTAACCGACTTTAGCAGGCTTATAAAAATTTGGGATTTTTTAATGAATGTATTTTCAAATTCATTTTGTTTTCGACACAAATCAGATTAGTTGGTTACCACGCAGTAAATTTAGCGTTAGCGTCTGCGCCACCAGGGTCCATTGTGCTAATCAAACATTGTCATGTGTGTTGTTTGTGCTGCAGATTTGGAGTCCGTTGCTGACGTCGACTTTTTTGGAATGGGCATGTGGTCTTTGGGTTTGGGAGCTGTGGGCGCCGCCCTCGCTGGCGTCTTGCTGGTCAACTCCAATTTGACTCTCCCCAATGTGGGAAAGGCCTCGCTGGAACATCTCGCTGACGCTGACCTGCTCTCCACCACTGATGGTACGTAAAGCACCTCTGTCTTATTCTAGACTTTGTGTGACTTTTTTTTTGTTTTGTTTTTGTAATCATGTTTTTGTCTCCATTGTGTGTGCAGACGGCAAGGTCATCAAAGCAAAGAGTCTGTGGGAAAAGAACGGCGCCGTCATCATGGCCGTGCGGCGGCCCGGATGATTTTTGTGCAGAGAGGTCAGCGCTCGTGTTGTATTCTAAGGTTACGAGAACAACAACTCAAATATTTTCTTGCAGGAGGCTTCCGAGCTGTCCTCTCTGAAGCCCCAGCTTGAGGAGCTTGGGGTCCCTCTGGTGGCCGTGGTGAAGGAGCGCGTCGGGACAGAGATCCAGGACTTCAGGCTACACTTCACTGGGGACATTTACATCGATGAAAAGGTCAGTTGGCTTGTCGGCGCTCACACAATGACCAGCTTTGAAAGTTGCCATGACAGTCCAAAATATTTATTATGTCTCTTGTCGTGCGTTTATTACAGAAACATTTCTACGGGGGAAAAATGGGTGCTATGGGGCTGTTGCGCTTCGGCGTGTTGCAGAACTTCTGGCGGGCCTGGAGAGCCGGCTACCACGGCAACGTGTTGGGCGAGGGCTTCATCCTAGGGGGTGTCTTTGTCATCGGCGCGGGAGAACAGGTACTTCTCACACTCAGCGTAGTACAGAATATTTTTTTCCATATCCTAGCTTATTTCGCTCTACCTTACGAGATTTCTGCTTATTAGTAAGACAACCTTGCTAGCTCAGCTCCAACGTTGTGGTCTACAGGGGGTCCTACTGGAGCATCGCGAGAAGGAGTTTGGCAACAAAGTGGAGGTGGCCGATGTTCTCCAAGCCGTCAAGAAAATCGTACCTCGCAAATAAGTAAATTAGAGCACTGAATAGAAAATCGTGAAGGTCATTATGCACTCGGGTCCGCTACGGGCTGCTAATTTATCAAGTCACCTCTATTACGAAACAAAAAGCTGTGAAACTGACTCAATTAGTTCAACGTTACCGCTAACGACACTTTAAAGCTAGATGGTATGATGTGAATACTCGCAAGTGATAATTGTACTCGAAGTTGTGCTGCTAGTTTGTCCCCCCTCCCCGCGCCGACACCACCCGCTGGTTTCCATCATGGCCGACACGCGTGCGCTTATGCGGTTGTGCGTGTAACAATGACGACTTGTCTTTCTAAACTCTGCAAAAGAGAGGAGTCACGTCTGATAATCAAAACGCGACACCGCCCGCCACTGTTGTCGTCATTTTGAGGCCTTGTGGAGTGTAGGCGTGGGAGACAATTGTATGCACGTTTACATGTTTTAAAAAAAAAAAAAAAAAAAAAGCAATAAATTCTTCCTGTCTGTGGAAACCATGGACTGGCACAGAGTGAGGCTTTGTAGTGGTTCAGTTTATAGTTCCTAAACATGGCGTGAGCATTTTTGACTGAACGGGCGCACTGTTCATGTATTGCGCAAGGGTCAAAGGTGGAGTAATGCGGATGCTCATCCATTTTTTTTTTTTTTAATGAATCAAAATTAAAAGTTTGGATCCTGAAGCACGAATAAGAAATCAAAGCAGATGTGTGTTGTTAACGTGGCAAATATATGACGTGACAAATCCTCATCGACATGCATCATAACTATAACGTACTTTTCGCCTCCCGGGCAACGCTGAATGCGCTCATTTGGCGTCCACTCATGTGCGTCCACTCCCAGAGGCGTGGACATGTGGACACTTCATTGCAAAAAGTCCCACAAGGCGGAAATAGAGCCAGAGAGAGAGAGGAGGGGGGGGGGTTAACTCTTAGAAGTGCAAGATGTACATCCTGCTCCTGCAGATGGTCAGATGTTAACCCTTGCGTTCCTACTTTTATTTTACTTGTCCGACAATCCAATTTCCAAAAGTATTTCGTGTTAGTACAACTTGTAAATCAAACCGCTGTATGAACAAGAGGCTTTAACAGTTTCCCCAAATTTAGCAGTTATAAAAGCCGCAGCCGACTGGAAACGCCTAAGACGTTGAATCATCCTCCGTTTTCATTGGCCGTAACATCAGCCCACCTCCGCAACCCCCGACAGACTCTTCCGGTATGAACAACCCCCCCCTCGGATAATTACACGTAGACACAGCACACACACGCTTGCTATTAGACACCCATGTGACTTTGCAAAAACAAAACAAACGAAAAAAATAAACTGGCCTGTATTGTTACCGCTTTTTATTCTTACACTTTTGAATCTTTGGCTTGACAATAATGTTAAATACACATCCATATGTTCCGGGTTTGAGTATACAGCATCATGACAGGAGGCACTGAGAAAAAAAAAAAAAATGTACACTGTGTTGGCAAGGTGGCATTATGGGAAAAAATGTGTAAACAAAAAAAAAGATAATGAATATAATAAACTCTGTAGCTGTACCTACTGCAGTGATGTAACAGATAAAAAAAAGTACAGGGGTACCCAGTTTACAGCATTGAGGTCACAAATGGCGCGTGGTGTCATCACACCACTTTTGGGACTGGTCGCCGACAACTCACATACCAGTCAACCCGACTCCAGCTCCTGATGTCACTCACTTGGCCGTGCCCTTTCCGAGACACACGAATACATGGTAGGAATTACTAAGCATGACTGATATATCAGGTCGTTTAAATTTGGTAAAAATCTGCCATTTTCTGCAAAGAAAGTTAATGACATTCATTTGACAATTTTTCTTTCTGATGGAATTAAATACTAAAGGATAAAGTAGTGTCAAACTGTCTATTTTATCTTTATAATTGAGAGCAGGAATTTAATTTGTAATTCAAAGTACTACTCTATGTGCTCAATAAAAGATTCGGAAACATTCTTAGGGGGTCCCAGTCTGGCCCACCGACTGTAGGTTTCCTCACCCCTTTGCTTTAAATACATTTGCATGTAATGGATTAAAAAAAAAAAATACAGTGAAGTTAACTCTTCCTCATCTTGCTGTAGTTAAAAAAAAATACAAAAAGTAAAAGTTGCTAGCCTCAGATGACCGTCTGCTCCCCTCGGCTCTTCCTGCAGGCCCCGTAGACCACCGAGAGCAGGAAAGCCAGGCAGCAGAGGCAGGCGAACACGGCGGCCGTCAGGTAGACCTTGTACAGACACAAGTGCTTGTACTGCGCCAGGTTGCAGTAGGAATTGCGATCCGTCTTGTACACCATGACCCCCACGGCGGGCAGGTAGAGCGCGACGGCGGCCACGTCGAGCGCCAAGTTGCTGCACAGCCAGCGCGGGCCGCCCACCACGGGCACGGCGTCTTGCTTGTCCAGCAGCGTGACGAAAAAAAGGCCCAAGCTCAAGAGCCAGAAGAGCACCGCCACAAAGAGCACGAAGTGGATGGAGCCCTCGTACTTGTTAGCGGCGATGGTGACCCACAGGCCTGCGCCGAAGACGATCTGAAGGAGGCGGGTGACCCCCGGGAAGCTCCGAAGGAACTTGACCATGTGCTGCTTCACCTGCGGGTGCGCTTGCTGGGGTGCCATCGCTTCTCTTCTGCCTCGTTCTCTTGCTTGCAATCCCCTCTTCCTCCTCCTCCTCCGAGCGCCTTGTTCCCGAGCAGGGCGGGTGCGTTGTGCCAGCTGCAAACAGCTGGCAACTTTGGACAAAAAAAGTGTCTGCAAAAATCGGACGCCAACGAACGAAGGAGTTCTTGTACTAAAAAAAGAGCGGAGAAAAAGAAGGAACTCTGCGTTCTTTCCGAGAGGTTTCAAAATGAAAAGCCGTCTTTTTGTGTGTTTCGTCTTTTCCGTTTCCCCCGCTCAATACAGCGTCTGTGTTGTTGGGGTGGGCTGGCCGAGATTTTGAGCGAGCTCCTCCCTTCTTTCGCCACTCAAATTTGGGCTGCACATTCTTTGGGCCACGGATGATCTTTGTTTGTCAGGGGAGCCAGGAGGATTAGCCTGGGTTGTTAGTGGAAGTTAAGAAATTCATGTGCATGCATATCCGGTGTTATTTATTTATTTATTTATTTATTTATTTATTTATTTATTTATTTATTTATTATTTTTCATTTATTTATTTATTTATTTATTTATTTATTTATTTATTTATTTATTTAATTTATTTATTTTTTTACTTATAAATTAAGTTAATCTGCAAATGTGACATATTTCCAAGCTAGGTAACCTTTTATGAGGAAACACTGTAAAACTGTTTAAATTCCGTGGCAATGACTAACAGTAGTGAATTGCCACAAATGAGCTGTATACTTTAAATTGGGTGGAAAGTTTATATTTTTTTGTACTTCTGTGGGAATCTTGGAAAGACACATTTATAATTAAATATTATTTACAAAAATGTGGTCACTGAATAAAACAAAACACAAAACATCATTAGCACAAACTGTTAAGGTTTATATTGTACATCTAGAACTCCATAATATCATCACTATCATCTTAATTTTTTTCTTAATACTTTAATGGGGAAATACATAAAAAAAAAGCAGTGGCAATGAATAGTTTACTGAACTATCACAGGCGGGCAGGTACATTTTAGTGTCTGTAAATTGGAACAGGGATATCCTAGGCCACCTTTGGGTCCTTTGGGGGGGGGGGGGGTCATTATTTGAGATAATTAAAAACACCTGCCCATATCTTCCGGTTTGGCCCTAATTCTGACAGGATTTAAAATACATTTGAGTAAAAGAGCGAGCATAAGTAAGTCTGTTTTCCTTTCTATTCATTATTCAGTTAACTATGATTTTCCAAACCGTTGTGAGTGGTTAAATATATGTACATCTTTTTATTTGCATATCTGTGTATTGGTTACTGGTCGAACTTTTCCGCTTTTACATGAACTGAACTTAAATATCTTTTTTCTAAGCATATAAAAAGCCAAGTTCTAAAAAAATAATAATGCGTATAAAAAGACACTTTCTAAAAAAATAATAATGCAAGATAACCTGCCGGAATGTTATTTTCTTCCCTTCTATTCATTCCAGAGAAAACTTGGCAGTACACTCAATCGGCCACTAGGTAGTGCTATAAACACTTGCAGAACATAAAACTGGATGTGACCATTATGTTGACTTCCCATTTTTAAGAGCAACATTAATCATAGAGGAAACTTTGCCATGCTGTGTATTATCCACATGTAATCTCTATCTCCTAAAACTGTGGAGGAAGGTTTATTTCTTTATGGATGAGTCTGGTGTTGTGGGGAGACGTGTTGGTGGGCATCTGTCAACATGAGTCATCTCTGGTGTTGAGTGAAAAGGCGCTCGATGTATTAAATGCTGATCTCATCCATCATGAAGAAATCCAATATGACGCATTACCGTGATACAATATCACCAAGTGGTGCATTTTACACCATGATGCTACTACGGTGAACATCACCTCCATTTTTCTTCTTCTCTGTCCTCATAAATACGCTTGTGTTCCCTCCGTTGGCTAGAACTCGTTTCTCCGCCGCTGTTTGAGACATCATCGCAGTGAACCAATTCCGTGTAACCTCACAAGGACAACTAATAATACTCCCGTTCGAGAGTTCAACTCTTGCCACTTGCTAGTGTGGACTCCTTTTTATATGGCTCATGCAATCTTTTCATTTCCTGGTTTTCTTCTGCATTTTCTAACATGACCTCTCCATCATTTTGTGGGATGCATTACAGCCTTTAGTCCCTTAAAGTAACAAAGGCGAGTGAGCTATGAGTCTCGGCTTTTTATTGGCTTTCTGCACATCCACAAGAGACTCTAAAGCACGGCGATGGACGGCCACCGGTCCAGGCAGATTGTTCATTTTTTGGGGGGATAACTTGTTATTCTAGGAAAATGGCAACATTTAAATTTCGAATGGTGATAAGATTTTGTCTGGTGTGGCATCCCGTCAAGCTGTTTGAACCACCACCGATCTTTTCCTTCATAAAAATGCAGCTGCTTATGTTATTTTATTTTTTACTGAGGTCTTGCAATAGCGCCATTAACAACAGGCTGCACTCAAGCACTTTGGTTAAGAGCCCCCGGGAAGAAGTAAAACGCATTTCTTTTCACAGTATGCTAATGTGATCTTTTCACCGTATTTTTTTGCTCTTTTGCCGATAAAACTTCTTATCAGTCGCCTCACACCTGCGCTGCCTCGAGCTGCCTTTTGCCCGTTATTGTGCTTTGGCTGTTTAGGACAATCGGGGCCCACGCTTCAAGCTAAATGTGTGCTGTTTTATGCTTTATGGCTTTTGAAAAATGGATCACTTAATGGATTTTCATTCAATTGCCTCTATAACTTGTGAGCACTTCTCACGGCTGCTTGAAATTTTTTAATGATAGTGGCCGCCAGGATTTATTTACGCCATATCCAGTAAATATATTAAATTTAGTTTAATGTGCTAGCATTGTAAACTTCAGCTTTACAGATGCCATGTCATGGCCAACTTCTGACCGTGAGGCATTTATTTCTTTATTTAGTGTCGACTCATGTTACACTTAAGGAAAAAGTATCCCTTGTGTGTGATTAAAATATATTTTTCCTCTCTTCTCCTTGAAAATACAAGATTTGGCTAACACTTGTGGATGACTAGTGTCCCCACCCTGACCCCTTCTAGCTCCTCCACAAAGGGGTGATGACTGTAATTTTGTGGCTGCAGGCAAGGTGGCCCATCGTGCCAGTCATCGCGGGGATAAACATTTCTCTCATAACTGCTGGGCATGGTCTCCTCAGATGTTGGCAGAAATAAACCCTGAGTGTTGTGTTGTCGCAAAAACGGGCTCCCGCTTTGCGCCTCCAACGTGGCAGTAACACCTCCGTTGCTATTGATTTACTCCGATTAATTAATGTGTATTATGTGGGCATCATTTTGGAAATAACGTGCATTGACAGGCTAGCTCTAGCTGAGGGGGACGGAAGCTCACAGGGTTCCAGAAAATGCCAGACAACAGACTGAGGAGGGATAGAAACAAATCTCTTGGAGAAAGGTCGGACTCATGGCACAGAAGCATCACGTCTGTGGGAGCTTTGGCACCCTGGTGATGTTCAAAACATAGATGGAAGCTTATCAAACTTTTTTTTTTTTACGCAGAAAATAACTTTGGCCTGATAGAAGAAAATTCCTTTTACTCTTAAAAAAAAAAAAAAACCTTCAAAATGTTTATGCCTCTTCTAGTGAAAGTTCAAATGTTTTGTTTTTAACTTTAATCTGACTATGTGATTATCTAACATTAGTTCTTGTCATACCACTACAGTCCGAATGCGCCCGGGAGATGAATATGCTGAATCAACGCTGGGTGGCGCCAGAGAGCAACAAACGAACCCTCAACAGTGAGAGAGGGGGAGCGGAGCCGAGGGACTCTCTCAGGTTGTCTCCCTTTCCGATTCCACTCTTTGCAGCCGCGTGAATGGATGGATGTACGTTCGTGTGACCATGTGAGCCACCTGTCAAGGCAGGGATGGAACCAGGAAAACTCCCTCGCTGGGAGGAGATCCACGCTCGCCTCCACAGTCGCCTGGATCCTTGAACGCATCACTTCAACTTTAGCCGGTGCGCGCGGAAGAAAGTGAACCGGTTGCACGCCGTCCGTCACCAGGCAGGCTGCCTGGAGGGGAGAGAGAAGATTATAGACGGTCGGGATTGGGGGAAAGCTGGCCCCCTTTGGGAGATTATAGGCTTGAGCACATGTGAAGGACATATACCGAAGAGGATTAGGTCATGTGCACTCCTGCCTACTTGTCATCTCTCCCTGTTCTTGTCGTCTGAACATTTGCGCAATGACCTTTGGCGCACTTGGAATACAACGGACGCGTTTGAGGTAAGCAAGACAAATCACATTTTAAAATGACAAATGGTAAAGATGTCATGCATTGTGTTATTTTTGCATGACAGACATATTTTGTGCGTCGTGCTTTATTTGAGAGGTTTCCGTACATTTTCCAGTCGACAATCTTATTAAGACTCTTTTAAATGGGGGTCTTCAGATAAGTTATACGGTTAATTACCCACGTAGCGTGTTCCATCAAGTGTCCCGGGGAGTCGACACTTCTCGGAGCAGAGGAGGCTGAAGGCAATTTGCAGGGGGAGGCTCCGAATTTAACGGCGATCGATACTTGCGAAGGTGCGTTCAAATGTGTGTAATAAAAAATGAAAGGGGGGGAAAATAGCCTCCTTTCATTTGGGGCCAGAAAATGTGATGCACCATCTGATATTCGAATGTATTATTGTTGGAACGCAATTTTGTTCAAAACAGGAAAAGTCGTACAAGACAAGTGCCGCCTGAAAGAAATACGAGGCTTAAGGGTTCATCAAAAAAACCAAGGCGTAAAACGATTCAAGTGCAGTGCGATTTGAAAGTGGAACGATTGAATTCGATATGCTACGGCTCACTTTGAGAGGCTGTGCTGGAGTGACTTTTGACTGTCCGCCGATTTGTGACCACTAGAGGGAGCCCCAGTGGTAAACACACCACACTTTGAGAATCATTTGTCAAACCCACACACAGACGGTGCAATTAAATATTCATGAGCTCATCTTCCAAAGAAAGTGAAGCTTTCTCGGAAAAAAAAAAAACGCACAAATAGTTCTGGTGTAACAGTTAAAGTGCTCACGCATTTAGCTCTTAGTGAACATCTCCGAGTGCACTCAAAGTTCACCAGCGTAGTCTGAGTCGACTGGCATGAACCTGGGTCTAGAGTTCACACGTCCAATAATGCTTGTTTCTAGCCGACAACATAATTGACGTTTTCGCCCAAAAGTAATTGGGTATCGTTGCCACCAGATGGCGACATTGCATTTTAAAATGGAGCTCTTAGGTCGAAATGATTGACAAAAAAGTTGTTAACGTAAACTCGACTATTGTCTAAAAGAAACATCCTGACTTTCAATCTTGCGACGACCGAATATCGCACGGAAACACGGAAAACGACAGTTTGAGCACTTGCGAAAGTTTCATTTCAGCCCAACTGCAACGATAAATGACAAAACTTTACTTTTCGTAATTGCCCTGCAGCGTCAAGTGAATTAAACACCCAATTTATGCTCTTCTGCTTTTTTTTTTTTTTCCCAATTCTCTTCGCCTTTTCGCCAATCCCACAGAATTTACCATATACTGTCAGGAGCTTATCTAATAGGATGAAATTCCAAATAGCGTTAGCGTATCTGCGCATAACATCGCCTCTCCTTCCAATGAGTAAAGCCTCCGTGATCCTGTTATCCTGTTCTTGAAGGATGTGTTTCACATAGCCCCTCTTCTCTGATGTGGATTTAGCTGATGAGAACCCTGCTGAGCCGTATCCACAGGTTTTTACCGAGGGGTGCTGTGGCAGGGGGGGTGGTGAGCGTGCTTCATGCGGGGAATCCTTAAAAAGAGATATATTATTTTTTTTACTGCAGGATGTCTCCATCAGTCAGGAGCCGGGCTCGGCCTCTTTGCACGGGCTCACGTTTGGGGAAATAAGAACTGAAGAGAGCAGCTCGGTTCAGGCCGTTGTGAAGGCGCCATTGATATTCCGCTCGCGTCTTGCTCCATAGTCGGCTCGTTGTCACGGTTGGCGCGGTGAAATCCAGCTTGATCACCGCTCGCTTGGGAGAAACCAACCGGCTAATTTCATTGAATGTTAAAAGGGGGGGACATACTCTGGGATATTGACTTGTGTACAAATTGTCGGGTCTCTGGGGAAGTGGAACTGATAAGGAACGCCCGAGTGAAGCTTTTGTAATCTGTTGGGAATTTTGCCGGATTGCGATGCCATGACGTAATACTGCTTTTACACACTTTCAAACGGTCTTGTGCGCAGGCGCTATACAGATTAGCATAGTTTGGTTTCGGCATGTGCGAGTCGGTGATCGGGTGATGAAGCGCTGCCTTCACGAGTGAAAATTGTGCTGTGAAAACAAATGCTTTGGCCAAGTGGTCGCTCGCCTAGTTGCAACGCGATTGTCGTCATAGTAACGGGAATCCATTTCTACATTTACTCCGCAGTACTGGCAAGGGTTGAGTAGTTGCTCATTTTCATGATCAAAACTGCCCTCCTACTCGACTGTTAGAAGTGGATACTTGAGTTTTTTTATCCTTTGGGTGTTTTGATTGAAGATCGTCGGAAAAACACCGGGGGACTGTTTTAAATTGGAAAAAAGTGTGATTTGTTTCTAAAAACACTTGCTTGGTGGATGACAACTTCTTTTAAGATGAACTGGGGGAAAATGAGACATTTCTAAGCGGTTAGCATCATGCTAGCTAATACTCGTGATGAGCTTCATGTGAAGATGTTAGTGCTTTGAGGACTGGACAATTTTTTTTTTTTTAATGAGTTCATGACCGTGTACATGCTAGGCGTGTGGAGTTGATGTTCCACGGTCTTCTTCCTGCTTTGCTGCCATTTTTTGCTTGGTGTTCCCAGTGTGTCCCCTGCTTGTTTACATTGAAGCAGATTGTTTGTGTTTGCCCACGACCAAATTTAGCAGGCTGATGACATTGCACCGCTCCGACCTTCCAGCATCCTGGCGTGAGCTGTTTTGCGTGTTTGTTTCATGCACTCGGCACCACCTCGACTCGTTACGGGCGGGGGGGCCCCGTAGGGCTCCTTCATTTTCAACGATTTGAAGCTGGGCTGAGAATTAAGAGATCGGAGAGCGGCTCCGCTGCATCCCTGATTTCAAAGGCTTCCTTTTTTTTTTTTTCTTTCAATGGCGTCAGGTGCAGTCGTGGCACACTGTGTGGCCGTTCAGCGTCCTCCTGAAGATTTATGGTCGGCCGAGTAGAAAGATTTATCTGTCCCGAGTGCATGAAATTGCAATGCTCTGCAGTCTTACGTCCAGGGCCGGCGTGGGTGACTGATTCGCCAAAAGGGTGGCCAGGGAGGGAGGGAGGGGGGGGCAAAAAACCCCCCCGTCAAGTTCCAGTTCAGGTAGACGTGATCAAGGTTTTTT
This sequence comes from Syngnathus scovelli, assembly GCF_024217435.2. NCBI lineage: Eukaryota > Metazoa > Chordata > Actinopteri > Syngnathiformes > Syngnathidae > Syngnathus > Syngnathus scovelli. The sequence continues at coordinate 3,551,154 of NC_090858.1, forward strand.
TTTTTGGGTGTAAACTTCTCTTTTGCTCAAAGAGCCAACAGAAATAAGCACAAAGGAGTAACCACTGGGGAGCCACAAAAAAAAACTCATCGGAGGAGTCGTACAAATAAGTTTTGATGAGTCGCTCGTACTCGAGTGCAAAAGTTTACAAGTGGTTGCAGGAGGACGATTTTGACGAGGCTGCCTCGCCTTCCAAAAGTTAGCTTAGAAGTCGCTGCTCATTTGCATTTCATTAGTTTCTATTTCCCGCAGAGACGCGGGCAGAATCCATATCTCGCATGCCGTGCGAGGCGAGTTTTCGGGCTTACGTATCCTCGAGCGCACTCCGGTCCAACATCTTGCGACGCCAGCTAGCGCCGCTTTGTCTCCCCGCCGCCGGTGACCGTCCCGGTGTCTGTCTTCTAAATGGACAAACATTGACAGAGGCGGGTCGAATGGCTTTCGAGTGCTTGTTGTCAGCCCTGTGTTCCTTCTTGACGACGGCGGTTGTTTGCACTCAGACGAAAATCATTTGGAAGATAAGGTACTCCACTGCGTGAGACGGCACTTCAAGTGGATTTAGTACTGTGCTCGTAAGTGATCCTCGCTGTACCCTGGAAGTCAGGGGAAGGTGATCAGTGTGTTGTTGTCTTCGGTGCTGGATTCATTTATCAAGAACCTAATCATGCAAAATCCATGATCTGAAATGAGTGTGATCTTTAAGTGTTAAATTCCAGGGGGCTCATGTGCACAAGCAGCCACCCCATAGCTCCGCCCCTGGTTGCTGATTTTGGGTTTCCACACCTTAACTTGCTTGAGAGAACCAGTTTCATGACTTTAAATTTTTGCATGATCTCAGTTTTGCATAATTGAGACGTATTGGAGACGATTGGGAAGCATGCTAATTGATCCCCCTTGCTCATTTTCAAATCATCGGCCATAAATGTCAAAACAGTCAATAAGATTGCGAGCCGGACTTTTTCCCCGTTGAGCTTCGGCTGCAAAAGGCGGACTGCCGCGTACGAAATCAGTGTCTTTCTCTCCGCCGAAGCATGAAGGGAGATGATTGCATATCGTGTAAGTTATCTCCGTCCACCAATGCCAAGAGTCTTCAAATGAATCAGGAGCCGACTGGCTGTGAATATTAAAACGCGACGCTTTGTGGATACAATACTGATTTGTTCCTTTCCTTCTCCTTGTCCTCACTTCCTTTCGTATTTGTTGTTGTCACGCTACAATATGGCTCAGCTATCCCGTACAGGCCCCCCATAGTAAAATGGCCACAAGAGGGCGCCACCAGTACCCAATCCCTTGCAATACCGATACCGAAACAATAAACTTTTATTTTTTTAATAATTATTTTTTTTTCCTGTCCAATTTTGAAGATTGAAATGTTGATGATTATTTTTGTTGACCCCCCAGATGTGCAAAAGCTCCCCCCAGGTTGGATTTGAGTTATTCACCAGCTGCCAACATGGCCGCCAATTAAAAGTGACCTCGAGCCGATGTTTAGCAAAATTAAATCAATAAATGCATGGGAAGACCACAGCTGCTCGCTTGGCTTCAGGTTAACGTCCGTCTAATTAATATAAGCGCCTTGAGGGTTAACGTTTGAGCCCATCCCACAGGTCCAAGTATCATTTTTATTGCCAGACCCACAAACCGGGTCAAAGTTATGAAGGGAGTTGGGGGCTTACTTTATTTCACGTGTGCGCAGCTCATGGCAAGAAAAATATTTGCTGATAATTTCCCTTTTTACAAGAAGCAAATACTGTACAGCGTAATCATGTGAATTAACATACGATAATTATGCGACCGTGAGAGTTAATATTTGCATATGAGGTAATATTGACTTTGGGTTTAATCACGTGACTTGACCGAATTGATTAATTTTGCTCGCATTGGGTTTTATACACATGGTAACATAATTTTTTTTTATAATATTTAATGCATTGTTGCATTTTTAAATAATTACACCTAACGACCTGCAGTGATTTGTGCTACTTAATCTTAATGTATATATTGTACTTATTTGGAAATATTATTATTCCAAAATATTATTTAAAAAAATTTATTTAAATATTTGCAAAGTATTCATATATACATATTAAGTGATAATGTGATAGAGTATTAAATTTGACATAACAAAAAATAAAGATGTTAGTTTTATGCGCAAAAAGATCGATTTTGGGTAGCAAATTGACTTTCTTCCACTGAGCTTGCTTAAGCCGCTTTGGCTTTCCATTTTGAATATTAGGCCACGTTTGAATATTTAACGCTCTGCAATTGCCACATCTGTTCTGGCAAGCTTATGCGATTGTCAGATTTGGTGTCGAACAAGAGGCAACTTATTTATCATACGAGTAATTTAGACGCCATGGGAATTTAACAGACGACAAAAAGTGGGACGATTCTTGCGCGAGAAATTTTTTTTTGTCTGCAGAAAAAAGGCACTCGACATACTTTGGAGGGACGTCGTTAGGAATTTGGTTCTGTGAAGTGTGTCGCTCCAAAGGAGGTCGTCAAAGCAATTTTTACTTCTTCTTTTTTTGGCTCTTGAATAGAATGTTTGCTGACCTTCGATTAAAATAAAGTTAAGAGCACGTAAATTGAAAGCTAAGAGGAATAAAAAGAGCCTTTCATTTCAAAAATGCATTTATTTTCCCCGCACAAGTTAGGCAGTAATGCAGTTGGAAGAAAAACAAAAAATGTATTGTACCTTACTTACAAAAAATGTTGTGGTTATTGTGTGAGGATCAAAAGAGAGAAAAAAAAAATACAAGTGGGCCTTCTGAAGATCAACAGTCTTCAGGTTTCTTTTCAGCTCATCTACTCTGGAAATTCACCCGGCAGTCACGATACATCGGCTCGTGTGTGCACGTTCCTTAGATGAGGTTTACCAAACAAGCCCCAACGGGTGTGTGATGCAAGGGCTCCGTTTGACCCGCAATCGGGATGTTGTGGTGGGAAAACTTTGTTGTTACTTTTGTTTTTTTGAGTTCTTCAGCTGTCACTTTGCCAGCTTTGAAAGTGCTTCACTGGTCGAATGCCAAAAAGACGACGGCGTCTTTGTTTTTCTGTAGTTCCCATTTCATTAAGTCACTTGTGGATTTCAAAAATGTCAATTTTTTTTTTTTAGAATTATGAATACATATTCAGGAAATTATATATATTTTGGATTCAATGAACTGACAACAACATACTCTGAAATTGCCAGTACAAAAATAGTATTCTACTTGCCAAAACACGGTCAAAATACCCCAAATATTTTTTCATTCCTTCTAGTTGTGTATACCATTAGATATAATTTTCACTCTTTCTGATAGTCAAGAGTGCAACTGAGATGCCTTCCCCTTATTTTGACATTTTAGATCAAATATTTCATTAATCCTGCCCAGCAAAGGAGCCCGGCAATGTGTGTTTGAACATGACAGGCTCAAAGGAGAAGGAGAAGGGCTTGGCGCTTTTAATAAAGAAGACAAGTAGTGATGGTGGACCGAGGGGGGGGGGGGGGGGGTTGTTGAGCGCCGACGAAGACGGGGAATTACTGCACGCTTTGAAGTTTGTTTGAGAAGCGCAATTAAATGGGAAAAAGTCCCCATTTTATTTCCTGATTGCACCCCCGCGTTGTTGTTTTAGCCCAGGAAAGACGAAATAGAAAGTTGGAGGTATGTGAAACGTGTCAAGGGCCGTTACCCGTAACAGCAGGTGACGCTCACATCAGTGGAGCGAAAATGACTTTCTTAAGTGAACTCGAATGAGTTTTTATTCAAATACTCAAAGCGGCATATTCGCTTGTAGCTCCATTGCGGCGTTGCAAAACAATCAAAAAAAATAAAATAGCTGTGGTCGTCGCGGGTAGTTTTTCCATTTAGTCGGCATGGCGACCGCACAAGGCCCAATGTAATTGAATGACCGTCGCGAGCTTCTCGTTCTTAGACGGCCATGCTAGCACTTAGCCAGGAGTGCTGCGGAACGGGGCAAGGCCAGCCCAAAAATGGCCACTTCACATAAAAGCATGCTGAAGTGCTCATTGACTTTGGAGGGGGACTTGCAGAAAAATTGAAGGCTCCTGTTGTAACCTAAATCAAGATTGGACTTCAAAGTGTTGAAATCAAGTTTTAAAGGAGTAGTCCCAGGTTGCCTCAAAAAGTCTTCAAGTGGAAAATTACAACTGTTTTGATCAGCCGAGGTCGTAGTGGGGCTTTCCGTCAAGAGCAGATTGTGATGTCGAACTACAGATGGAGACGATTTCACAATGCTGTACCGACTGTAGTATTTGCGTCCAATGTGGGCGAGCAAGAAAATAGCTTTGGCTAACGAACCACATGCTGCTTCACCATGTCAGATGAGATTGCACTCTGTTTTGATCCATTTCCCCATATGTTCATTTTGAATCGAACCTACTACCACTTTGTGTTCCAATCTCCTTGCCTATAACATTGACAACAGGCGGTCTCAATACATTCCGTTCCATTTCACGGATTTCTTCAGGCGGGGCAGGCCGTAAGGAATCAAACGCGACACCATGACGAAGACTGCAAGGCTCAAATCTTGGACTTCTGATTCTTATATAGAGCTATAAAAGTGTTGTATAAAATGTGACCATTTTTTTGTAAAGAAACAAAAAAAAAAAAACAAACACGACCTTGATCAAACAAAGTCAACATTCATAAAAGCTGCCAATAAATTAAAAAATGTTTCCGCTACAGTCTCCATCAACAGATTGAACGCACGGTCGGTCAAAGTATGCAGCAGCGCAGGAATTTAGCCCGAGTGGAATTTGTAATCCCTTTTCATGAAAGTTGCAACGATTCATTTCTTTTTCTGCCTCACCCACTCCTTTTCAAAATGTAAAGTCGATAAAAAGCACAATGGCTGCCAAATTAAATGTCATCTTAATGCAATTTGTTTTTTTTCCCCGCTCTCCTTATAGTCTTCCTTTTTTGAGTAAGCTTATTAATTTTCTATGAAGAGGCTTTGTATCTTTTTCAAAAGGTGAATCTGGGCCAGCCACTTACTGTTGCTTACCAAATATGTTCTACGTCAGAATTTCAGATAAAAAATCGGAGTACTGTTACAGTCTTAGTATTATGACCGAGACTTTCAAGATACGTATTTTACGAAACAAATGTTTGCATCAAGCTGATTATTGCCACTCCTAGTTGAATATTACTATCAAACAAAATATAAAATAAAAAAAAATGAAACCTTCTGTATTTACTAAACAAAACTTTACCCTACTGAGGTCCGCTAGCAAACAACCAAGATAGCGCTAAACGTGCTAACAAAACTAGCATTGCTATTCCGGAAGTTACAAATCTTTAGTTACATATTTGAACACTGCACTTCCAAAAATACAAATTTTACTACAATCCTTTCAATCTCTGTAGTACGTCAGAATGTATTACTTACTGTCGCAAACAGCAGACGACGCACAAACCGTTCGATTATTCACATTCGATTGATCGAGTTATATTTTTTCTATCAAGTTTATTTAAGTATAAAGCAACCGGGTGCTTTTGATAGCACGAGTTGCGTTTTCTTGGCTGCATTCCCGCGCATCCCCCTGTGCCCGGTCTCTTTGGGCTGATTGTTATTCTCAGCTACGTCTAGCCGGCCCCAGTCCCCTCCGCGTCTATCACTCAGCGCCTTACCTCGCCTCGCTTGGCCTGGTTGTCCTTGCATCTCCCACCTGTGTCTTATCCATGCAAATACCCCCCAACTTCTGCTCAGTCATTCATCGTTAATCCTTTGTTGGGTTTTCCAGCAAGTCGGCGTCTGGTGCCGTTCGGGCCAGCCTTGACGGGCCACCAGTTTAATTAGTTGGCGCTTTTGTTTCTTTGTTTAATTGGTGCTAAGTGCCTCATAAGTTCCTGCCTGTTCGATTTGTTTTTTGTTTGAGACCGTTCACTTACTCCAAATGTCAGATTGCAACAAAAATGACATATTTTGGAGTTATGAAAGAAATGGGGAATTTTATTTTATTTTTCTAGAACAATGTTTATGCGATTCAATAGACAATTACAGTTGACTCATAAATGCCCGCAATAAAATACAATAAGAATATACAAACAATTAATAAAAAACTGTTAATTTTATATATATCAAGTGTTTTTAGTTCCTAAATTCAATTTGTGTCTAGCACCAACCGGTATTTTCTCATTTAGAACCATATTCAGTGGGGAAATTATCGTTTAGCAAAACTATAACAGTCACGACAAACATGAACTATTCACAAGTGACTTATTGATTAGCCTGATGCGTCATTTGCCAGATAAATGCTAAAGCTAAATGAATTAATTCCATACGCAGCTTCAAGTCGGACCTGGGGTGGCATCCATTAAGGCGCCGACATCCCTTATTATTAACACGCGCGGCGGCTGATGGGCTTTAATGGTCAGTAAAAGCCATTGAGACACTTACTAGTGAGAAAACAGCCACATTCTGACTTCCAAGAAGTAAGGCTGGCTCGGGCAAACGAAACGGCACTACGAGAAAGGGGCCGTGGCCATCTTCCCATTAAGTCCGGATAATTACAGCCGAGACTATTAAACCTCGAAGTCGAAGTAAAAAGACTAAAGCGATCCATTGGTTTTTATCTTATCTCTCGTTGAGCAACGATGATCAATGGTAGCAGAGAACATCTCCATGGCGGAGGGTCTCCTAACACTTGTGGACTTAGGTACGGGGCATTGCGTTATTGCGCTGAGGTGATTTAAGAGCTTACAAAAGCGATTTGCAGTCAAGTACTTGAAAGCAATACTTGAGTGAAAATATAAGTATCTTGTGGGAAAATAACTTTGGCAAACTAGTGAATGTATTAAGTATCAAAAGTAATATTTAATGGACAAAGTAGTTCAAAATGAATGGGCAGAGTTTTTATTGTCTTTTTTGTTTTTATTGATTTAGCTTACTACAGTGATGTAGTTAAGGATCTGCATGTTAGCTAATAAGCTAAACTAGCTAGCACACATTAGCTAGCAAAGCTAGCTAAAACAAGTTAGCTATATACAAAGTAAATACAGCAATAAGAACGCAATACAGCCCTAATATTTCTGATAATAAATAAATATATGTCTGATAGTAAATAAATGCTGAAAATGATGGTTACTTCCGTCATAACATTCTTGTGGTTCAATTATATCATCGAAAAAAATCAATTCAGATGACAATATGGTCAAAACAAGTGAAAATGCATTGCAATAATCTCCCTATTTTCCGACACGGAATGTTCATCAAGCCTGTGTCACAATTCCGCCTTTCCTCATTTGCGAATTACAATACTACCTCTAGCAGAGCGCAATTACACACACAAAACAAGCTTGGGCGCCAACGGGACGCGTGCGAGCGTGTCGCAGATTAGATGTGACCTGCTTCTTTGTGCGCCTCTGCCGCTTTATCTGCCAGCGCAAATAGGCGAGCCTCTTCCAAATGAGAAAAAATGCACACAAATGGAAAAATGGCTTTCTTCCGGTTGTCACCCGAAAGGATTTACCGTTTAGAGTTTAAGCAGCAAACATGACCAACCACCGCGTGGCGAGGCTACGATAGAGATGAAAGGAGGCTCAGGGAAGAAGCCAATTATTATTTCCTTGTATTTTCTATTTTTTGAGCATCATCAAAAGGTCTTAAAAGGTAGCGCTTTGTATTTTTACATCCGTTCTTTATGCTGTTTGTCCTCATTAAGAGTGCTCGCGAGCTGACTTTGGGTAAAACTGCACTGTATTTATTAATTAATTAATTTTATTAATTTTATTTAGTTTATTTTATTTATTTTATTATTTTATTATTTTATTATTTTATTATTTTATTATTTTATTTTATTATCTATTATTTATTTATTATTTATTTATTTATTCATTCATATCTATTTTATTAATTTATTTATTATTGACTTATTTACTTTACCACAACACTTAAATAGCGCATAATTTAGAAAAAAAACGTCTTGGTTTTTAGTCGATTCTCATTTCTAGAAGTCTATTTTAGCCAAAAACAAAGTCTACTTCCCTCCTCCAATCGCAATTTTTCTTTCAAGCAATTTAAATGAAATGTCTGCTCCAATTTAATGCAGGAAAAAAAAAAAAAAAGGTGTCTCCGCTAAATAAAAGGCCATGTATCGGGTGATATTTCAAAGAGGCCCACTAATTAAGGATGAAATATCAATGTGAGACACTATTGAAGAGTGATTATGCAGATCTTTTCCTTAGCGCGACACAGATTAACTAATACCCTCTCCTGAAGATAGCGGCGAGACCGTGAGGCAGGTAATTAGGAACGTAGCGGAGCAGCACGAGGGCTGGTGTCAAAGCACTCTCAAACTTCTTCATTTTCTACAGATAAAACCGTGGAGCGTCCCATTTACGGCGCCAAGGGTTCTAGTCAGGACGAGCCTTCCTGGGGACTTGAATGTTGCTAACGCGACAGTGACGGCAGAACACCGTTATTTTGACGGATCACACGTAGGACTTTTGGAGGCCCAAGCGTGGTCTATTAAGTCGGAAAATGACAGCTCCTTTTAAACCTCGGGATTTCACACGTTGGAATGGTAATAAGGTCACTGGTGTCGCAGCATGTGGTTCGGTGTATAGTATCTAAAATCATCTTTCTCCTTTGAAATGAATGGAAATGCCGTTAATCTGTTCCAGCGTCGCAATAAACAACAAAAATGTCTTTCAATGAATTATAGTTTACCAAAACATGTCATAAACTTATTAATTATGATTAAAATAATTAATTCAGACACTCTGTGTTGTCGGTTCAATGCACATTGTGCTGCTCTTAATAGTGAACAGACATGAACAGCTTAGAATTTTTGTTGCGCTCAAATATTTGTTTTTAAAAAGTGAGTCTCAATAAGCTCAAACGTCAATTTTAGGTGTCCCAGCAAGTTGCCGGTTTCATTTCCTCTGTAATTGCTGTTATCATTGTGCTAGCAAATGAGTATTTTCAAGCGCCCCGAGCGGCGTTTTGTCGAACGACGCGGCATTAATACACCCCATTCACCATTTTTATTTCCCTCCCACCAACGCTTTCACTTCTTCACTGCTGTTTACAATGTTGCAAGATTTTCCGGTGTAGGTTTTTGTTATTTGCTTTGGAGTTGAGAATGAGCTGACTCGGGTTGCGAAAGAAGTCAAATGGAATCGAAGTTTTCATTGTACTAAATTATTTTTCATCTGAGCCAGTAAAAACTGTTCAAATTTATTTTTTGAAAGAGGGTAACATGCTTGCAAAATCTCAACATTTTCAAGACATTTGGCAATTATGGTATTTTAGCAAGAAACGTGAAATCGACATAATTTGATTTCGCGGGCCACGTCATTTTTTTGTACTGGGCAAGATCTGACCCCCAAGCCTCGGGTTTCACACCTTTGATCTGACCATTCCACCTTGAATCTGAGGTCTTATATCTTCAAATTTGAACCAACCAAGGTCTACTTGGTTTTTACCTCGCAGACGTGACACTAAATAGTTGGTTTTTCCAGTAGCTGCATCACGTATTGCATTGTGCTCATTTGAATCATCAGTCCATAATTAAATCATCCCAGTGTCTCCACTTTCTCCGGAGTTTATTGAAAAGTCACTTTCCTACTCTTAGAGGACCGGTAGACTTGCCGACATGACTTTAATAATGGCGAGAACTCTTTAATAGCCTCCTCGGGAAATGCCGGAATCCAATCCATGGATATAGATTAAGGGAGTTTCGTGGAAGCGGCACCTGCGGGTCAGCGGCGAGCTAAGCAAACCATCCACGACACATTTCCATCCGGTCTTGAATCATAACCGAACGAGCTTCTCCCTTCCGCACCGTCACTCCTTGCCCGTTTTCTCCTGTTTTATGTTCACTTCCTCTCCCAGGTGGAACATTTCCACGTCTCCGTCGTCCTCTCGCTCATTCGCCGCCCTCTATATTTGCTTTTGAAGTGCTCAACAATGAGAGGGCTCCACTCCCCCGTTAAGATGGTAGTTGAATCCAACGCAGTGCAGCACAGTCGGAGTCTTGTCCCTACGCTACGTTAGCATCGGCCAGACAATCAAACTTTTCCCTCGGAAGAATTCTCGAGACAGAAGAATGCCGGCAGAAAAGACCTATGACTCATTTCCCAGCGTCGCTTCTCTGATTGTTCATCCTTCACAGCAGTCTAATTGGTGACTAGTTGCACAAAAGACCGTCGTGCAATTAATGGGCGCCGGGGAAGCCTCGATTGAAAATATCGATCGAGTTAACGCTTTCGGCAAATCCAACGCGGCTGCCCGTGGAGAAGAATCAAATCGTAATCCTGTTGTTACTCGTTGTTGCGTGGATGCGAACTGCCCGTGATGAATACCGGTCATTACCGAAAGACGGAAATGGGGATCAAGCAAAAACTTGGATTTAATCGGCCATTTCTGAGCTAATTCGAGTCCTAATCCCCTCAAAGCGATATCTCCACTTAGTCACATGACTTTGATCATTATAGTTTTTTTTTCTCCAAACTTCTTACATCTAGCTTCTAATCTTGATTTTACCGTCGGGAGTTGTCGTTATTTTTCTCAGTTTGATGTGCTTTCTTGTGTTTGTGAAAATGCTGTTGTCAGGAAAACAAAAAACACTTACCTGAACTTGATTATTACTTTGTTTTGCTTGACTGTCGCTTTCTACTCTCTGCCTTCCACTTACCGTAATGGAAGAAATGATTTTCCTTTATAGCCTTCCCGCACAAATTTGCGTATTTTCTCGAAACGCAACATTTCTTTTCTCGACAAAAACAACAACAACATCAGCCAATAATAACGTGTGTGTGGATGTTTTCAGCTGCGTGGGCGTAATCATGTCTTTGATTCTCAACTGGTAATGATCATGTTGGATTCGACTCACGATGTTAATATGACCAAATCGGCTCTTGGCAGATTCACCCGCCGGGACGAAGAGGTCGATAATTGCCCAGCCCACAGAGGATATAATCTCCAGGTGGGTTGAGATTCCGATGCTCCCGCAATAATCGTGGGAATGGATCTAATTGACAATCGGCAAGGTCATGAGAAGATTGCTCTAATCGTCTCACCGTGATGTGATTGATAGAATTTGAATGTTGCCTCAATCGTTACTGAGCATTTCATGGAATTCCCTTGATCAATTATGGGGCGAACTAGTAATTAACTGATTAACAATCAGAGGCCTCCATGGACTCAACTTTCAATAGCGGAAATAATGATGCGCTTTTTTAAACGTCTGGTAATTCATTTTGAGTATTTTTGTGATAAAAGCCTGAATCAACGTACCGAGTCGTGTACCCCTTTTTGCCTCATTAGCGTCCAATCGGGATTAATGATGATTCAGCACAATTTCTTAATAATGTACAAATAGGATCATTAATTTGTCCATTCCGGGTGGTGTATTTTTATTTCCAAGCTTATCGTCATAATTTCATCGGATTCTCTTCTCTTCCTCTGATCCTATTTAGCGAGGAAGACCGTGACAAAGCATTGCAATTAGACTGCGAGGGTGCGTTTTATTTGTTGCTGGCTGATTGTTGTCTCCGTATGGGCCCCCGGACGCGCAATAATGTTTGTTTTTCTTTGGCTAGGAATGGTCTCCTGGCATTTATGAACTTTTTGGGATGCAGCTCCTGGGCTTTTATTATATTATATTATATTATATTATATTATATTATATTATATTATATTATATTTGTTATATTTGTTATATTTGTTATATTTATTATATTTATTATATTTATTATATTTACTATATTTACTATATTATATTATATTGTTATACTGTATCATATATATTATATATTTTATTTATTATATATTTTATTTATTTATTGAAGTCCTGAAGGAAAATCGTCTGGCAGCGATGCATTGACTTTGCATCAATCGGATTCTCTGCGAAATGACGAATGGCAACAAAAGACGGACGTGCGCCGTCCGAAATTCCAGCTTGCATCGTACGAGTAAATTACCTTTGACAGAAAGTCAACGCTAACGATTGAAGTGCTTTTACTACAGGGACACGGACTGAGCCTCGGCTTGAGTGCTCGCACTGTACGCAAAGTATAGCCAAGTGTCAAAACAAATCACGACGACATTTCCGCTCTCCTTGGACTCCAAAACGAGGCTAACAACAAATCAATGCGCTTCTCTTAACGGCGTGTTCCTTTTAGCCTTCACCAAAATTAAAAGAGACACCAACACTATTGATACAGTACAAAATGAGAAGTCACCGGGGTTGCAAATGTTCTTTTTGATGCCATAAAAAGGAACTGTAAAGCTGTCATTCATCTTTTTTTTTTTTTTTTGAAGCACTTCACACAAATCTTTCTCTAAAAAGACCCATTGACTATTTAACAAACCTTTTTGCTGTGCTTGTCACTCCATCGATCTCCGTCGTAAATTGAACCGGAAGGCATTATGACCCCGACATGGTACGCTTAACAATGAGGACAAATTGCGTCTTTTTTTTTTTTTAAAGACCCCAATAATCCCAAATATTGACATCTTACATTGTTGGGCTTGCATGCATGGATTTTGACCGAAGCAGCATTTCTGTCACTCTGCTTTTCTCACGCACAAAACACACTGGCTGGGAGAAAGCAGGAAAGAGAGAGAGAGAGAGAGAGCGAGGAAGCATTACAGTGGCGTGCGTGCAAAACAACCCCCGTGTGCTGCAAAGAAGTGAGCCACAGATGGAAATAAATGTTTAGCCCAGATCCAAACATGTCACTTTCATTCAGCCATATTTGCATCACGTGTGAGTGTCTGGGTGTGAGCTGTGGCTGACAGCAGCTTCTATGTGAGTGCTAAAAAGACCCATTGACTATTTAAAAAACAGTGATTCGCCGTTCGAATGACGTTGCAAATCCATTCTTTGAAGATGTTAATTATTTTTATTTTTTTTTATAGGTGCCTGCATTATACTCAAGCCGCAATGTGGTATCATCAACCAAGCTCCAATCAGGTATTGCTAATTTTCTTAAGTTTCGGGTATGTGACAAAATATATTTCCAGCAGTGTCCTTAGTCTGCATGGACCTGTGTAGGACATCCCAAAGACATATTGAATGAGACAGGGTCAAATATTTTTTTTTTTTTCTAAAGCATAGCTTGGCCATGATTTATTCATGTGACTTAGATGATTCATCCTGACATTTGCTGACGCTCTCGGTCTTGTGCAAATCTCTTGGCATCATAAAACTGCTCGTCTAGGGTTTACTTGGTAAATATTTAAGAGGGGTGTGTGTGTGGGGGGGGTGCTAGCCACATCATTCTTGACCATTCCCTTGATAGTAAGCGACCTGTTTGCCTTTCGAGTTTGACTTTTGATTTGGGTCACTGAGACGTTCCTGTTCAGCTATGGTATACTCCATCTCACTTGCAAAGATGGACAGTGTCATAAATATGATTTCGATAAAGTACTATATCCTCAACTCACCTCAATAGGTCTCACATCTCTTTATAGCCCCCACCAACAGCGCTATCCCATTTGAAAACCGTGGGGGCTCCCTTTGAGCAATGTGCAAGATGGATTCGCAACGGAAGTGTGGACGCCGCACGCCTCATATCTCAAAAAGCACACGCATGCACTCATATTTTAGGGCCGTAATAACATCCGCAAGCGGTGCACGCGCGAGAAAAGTTTGCCAACGGCCCGTAACGCCGCGCGGGAGACTCACAACTCTGCGTCTATCAATGGCATGTCGTAAAAAAAAAAAACTGGTTGTGTTGAGCAGAAATCATATTTGTATCAAATGCACCGTCAGCATCGTTGTGCTTTGGATGGGCTTCCTCAAAATAAAGTACTTGCAAAAACCGTGAAGGTAAATTTTGCCTTGAAATTCGGAATACAGAACAGCTAATCATGAGCAAGCTAATTTTTTGTTAATAATCTCTATCCTTAGCATCGTTAGCTAACACAGCTAGCGCTCCAATTTTCAACCAGTCATTTGATAGTTATAAATCCTCCACTGTGAGTCAAAAAAAACGCTGAAATGACACAGACTTTTTGCTATTTTAACAGTTCATCATTATGCTATTGCGCGCCATTCATTACATTTTTTTTGCATCTTTTTTTATATGGTACTACTTATGAAGGTAAATTTTGCCTTGAAATTCGGAATACTGAACTGCTAATCGTGAAAACAGTTCATGCGCAAGCTAATCTGTTGTTAATAATCTCTATCCTTAGCATCGTTAGCTAACACAGCTAGCGCTCCAATTTTCAACCAAAGTCATTTGAAAGTCATAAATGCTCCACTGTGAGTAAAAAAAATGCCGAAATGACACAAATACTTTTTGCTATTTTAACAATTCATCATTACGCTATTGCGCGCCATTCATTCGATTTTTTTTTTTTTTTTTTTATGGTACTACTTATGAGTGAGCAAAATCACAGCTAAGGGTGCTCCAATGCTTTCGGAGCCATTGGTTCTAATCACGCGAGCCTTTTATTGCTTCAGATGAGTCGCTCTGTTTTGTTTCAAAGAATGAATCCTGATGGAGCGTCGCTGGCTTCTGCCCATTTAGCTCTTGATGAAGCACTTGTCACCTTGCCAGGGGATTTCTTTTGGAAAATGTAAAAAGAATGCCTCCTCCTACATCTCCACTGCAACACTTTTAATCATTCTCCTTCAGAACCTCACAATGACACAATTCCCTTACATTAGATGAGTTGAAAATGATTTTGTGTTTTAGACACAATTGACTTAATCTCTTTTCTGACTTGAAATTCTGGCCTCATGTGATACAGTATGTGCAGAGCAGAGCCGGATTATTAACATCTGTACATAAATCTGCTGTGTGCTTTTTTTTTTTTTTTGGGCGGAAGCCATATAATCCCATCTTTTGTTGTCGGAATTTTAATAGCAACACGGAGCTGTTCTGTAAATTGCGGCATTGAGGGAAGATGCATTTTTGCGGTGTAGACTTAACTAGCTAGCTAGCTAGCAACACACTGTATTGTGTTGTGTGATCATTTCTGTATTTTTCTACGAAACAAAATTAATCACATGGCAAATTCCCTTTAATTCAGTTTGAAATGTGATTTATTTTTTGAGGGGGAGTCACATGTATCATATAGTATGGATTTTTTTTGTCAAGTCAAATTTTTTTTTATAGTTCAATCCTTATCGTTAACTCCTGATAGCATCTACCCTTCTGTCCTCTACCCCCTTATCTATCATGACAGATGCAATCCAATCCCATCAAAAGTCGATAAGACAAGAAGAGTGGGCATCACAGAATTAAGAATAAAATGAGCATTTGGCGAGCATCTAATAAAAATGCTACAGGTGTTCAGCATATATATTATGCCCCCCTTTTTTAAGGTCACTTGAAAACAAACCTTGTAAATTTAAATTATTTAAATTTTCCCTTTCTGTTTGCGATGAGTAAAATGCATGTCGATAGACAACAAAACACATCCCGTAAGCACAGATTCTTTGTCCTCTGTAAAAAATGACTTACTAGTAGCTTCTTCTATATATTTATATATATATGTGAGTTTAATACTGCCCCCTGGTGGCCGTGGTGCTAAACCCGAAGCATCAACAAACTATAAAGCACAAATTGTTGAATTCTTTACATTCTCTTGGATTGTATCATTACTGTATGCTAAATAATACTGTTTAAAAAAAAAAAAAACGAACTCATTGAAATTCGACTCCGCTGAATTTCAAATAAGACCCTACAAGGTTGGACCCCGGCAGGTGTTAATAGACTCTCTGGATTTTCTCAGGGTGCCTTTTGGCCACAAAAGGGAAAACTTGCTGTCAAATGGTGTTACCAGGGAGCGGCGTGAAGAGGGGAATAGGAAAGCAAGACGAGGGAAAAAGGGAACATTTTCATTACGGGCCCTCCGTGTGGGCTTCTATAGCCCGGGGGGGGGTCGGGTTCTGAATGACAGATTTGGTGCTTGGGTTGCACGCCGCTGATTGCAGACTACATGGCACATATTATTGGTAAACAGCAGCGAGGATCACTTTACGAGGGTACAAATATTTGTTGACAAGCTCTCCCTTTTGATTTTACAGGTAATCATATTTATCATGTTATTCCTTCGACGCTGTCAGAAGCAGTCACAACAATATTTTCATACAGTTGAAACGCATACGGCTTCAATTTGTTTTCCCGCAACTGGAAATTGCATGTAGGTGGATCGGAATAATTACGTTAAATGAAGGATGGATGTTTTTTTTTTTTTTTTTTTTTTCGGTGCGGTTGGTGAGATTGACCTGAAGTACCACTGCGGGATTCCTCTGAAATTGCAGAGCTCGCTAAAAGGCTTTTGACACCAGAGGATAATTTTTCACGCATAAATGGGAAAAAAAAAATCTGTCAGGTGAACCTTTGTGTTTTTCAGATTACCTAATATAATTGAGAACTAAAGAGCTACTTTTCCTGTTGGCTTTGTTATAATAAGCAAAAAAACAACCAATTCCCTCCTTTTACGTTGACATTTGGATGACCGAGGAGCTTTTGCAGGCCCCTAATGTCTCCTTACTTTGCGATGTTTTAGTTGACCTGCTTCCTCTCAGCATTTACTCACTTCTTTCCCTTGTTGACAGTCTTTTTGGCTTCTTCTGACCTTCTTTCTCGAACCTTCCGTCTTCTTTACCGACTCATTCGCTAGCCCTGACCTCTAATTATCACACTTCGCTGTCAGTGTTGGGGAAAGAAAAAAAAATGTCTCCTGACAGTTATCTGACTCAGAAGTCCCCTTTGGCATTTTCATTTGCACAAAAAGCCCAATTCGATCTGTATCCAGTGTTTAAAATGTTGCCTGTAGGCAATACACTGCGGAGACTATGTGCTAATATGCTAACGTTCACTTATAGTCAAATAGTCAAAAAACAATTGCAGAATAGTTTATGATATAGTTCATGGTTTCCAAGGCAGGTTTATCACGGCGGGTAAATAAAAAAAATACTTAAGTCTGAGTGGGCGGCTGCACAGATGCCGACATGGCATACCGTAAGCGACCACTCGAGCTCATGGACAGTCGCTAATGGATGAAAACTATTCAAATATGTGAAAATGAAAGAACTGACCTTTAAGTGAATGCAGGGGTGCTGATCTCGGAGGGACAGTTATGAAGTCCATTTCGAACCATTTTGAAATATACTCGCGCTTCATTGTGGTTCATTTGAGGGGGTTATATCAAAAATATATTGCAACCCTCCAGCAGGGGGCAGGCTTCACAGCCAGGCGAATTAACCACACCCCATAAATTTGGTTGGGATTTCCAATTTTTAAAAATGTCAATATTTTTCAATTGAATAAAAATTGAAAATTAAAAAAATAAATATTTTTTTGCAGATATTTGACTCGAAACCTTATTTCCATCCATCCATCCCCTCAAGTCAAGCAGCTACTTTTTGCATTGTTTTGCTAACTGCAAAAACAGAGGAACGCATGAACCCTCCCTCCCCCGCCACTTACATTTTCATTATATAATTGAAGGGCTCGCCAGTTATTTTGCATGGCTCCATCTGTACATCCATAGATACCTCGCCGCACATTCCCATGGGATTGCTGAGAGGCAGCTCGAAGGCACCACGATGTCGGAGGGTTGACTCGCTTGATGCGTACCCCTGGGAAAGCACACTTCCAACAACAATCAATTTGTTCTGAGTAGAAAACATTGTTGGAGATGACTTTTTATTTATTTATTTTATTATTTCTTCTTTCCTACATGTGGGGTTGTGGCATTGTTGAGACTGCTTTGTCAAGGCTGTGAAGAACAAGAACATACTCTGATTGCATTTTAAAGGCGGCACGAGAACTTTCCTCCCACGCTGAAATGTAAGGAATAGAAATTATTAAGCAACGGACCTCTAAAGCGAGGGTCAAAGATGGCGAATCAAAAAATCAATTTGAAATGGCTGATGTTAGATTTTCATTTTGGGAATTATTCATTGTTGAAATGTCGTGGCTAACGCGTAGCTTACTTGGCTGTCGAAACGGGCTGCCGTGGAAATTAAATCAATAAACGCTATTGGCAACATTTACGTCCTTCGTTGACTATGAGGAAAATTGGCAAGCACGTTTTGAATGTTTTATTCAAAGGAGGGGGGCAGAAAATCTCTCGGGATGCTCAGTAATTTACATGACGAGATAAGCTAATAGAAAACGATACAACACATAAATCTTAAAACAATCATGTCATACTTCCTCTATATCGATAACTTCTCACGTTGCTTATTAGCAAAATTTTTGTAGACCGCCGTATAAGAGGCCCAAACATTTCAAGCACTTTCCCCTAAAACAAATCATTTTGGCTGCTTTGGGGAATAAACTCATAATGAAAACAACTCTATTCATGAAACGGAAACAAATAGAATAAATCTCGGCTCCTCCAAAGAGGCCTCGACGATGCCGTTATTGACGGCTCCTCGTAATGAGTCAATAAAGAAGCATCAGACGAAAAAAGGAAATGCACGCAAACATGGCGGCTTCGGATTTTTTTTCACCAGTGTTTTTAGCGATCTGACTTTTTACATCTTTATAATCACATTGCACTCCTCCGTGAACCTTTGGCCTTTGTTTTCACCGGGGGAAGAGAATTAGTACCGTGGCTTAAGCTGATTCATAGTCAGCTTTTGCTGCAGAAAACAAAAAGTAGACTTGTGATGTCATCATCAGAAGCTAAATTAAACAACTCTCGTTTTAAATCTAGTCCGGAGAGTTTATTTACCTAACTGCACGGACTATCAGGCATCCATGATGAGTAAACACGTTTTTAAAACATTTCCTAAATTGTGTGTCTTTGAAGCCATAAAAAATGTGTGAACCTCTCGAATGCCTAAAAACGATTAGCTGTCCTTGATAAGTTGTTGTGTTTGCGAAATCCGTTGAGCTCGTTTCATAAAACTTGCATCAACAAAATGAGTCAAACCTATTTAGCTCCTTTCCGCAAATTACACTGCGGAAAGTTCACGTCGTTTGCTTCTCCGTTTTGCATTTCCAGCCGAGTCTCAGGAATGCCAAAGTTGTTTTATCGAGCGTACCTTTTTGGATTTATTCAGCACGGCGGCTAATCAGAAGCTATTGATGGAGGACTTTTTTTGTCGTTGGTTCAGTTGGGCAAAGGAAGCAATTGTTGCAAAGTCGCAGGTGAATCACCATTAACTGCCTCCAGGCAAAGTTTTTATTTTTTTCCAGTATGCTGCACCCGTCTCGGACACATCCGACTAATGGAGTGAAACTAAAACAGTGCTGGAGTTTGGGTGTCTTAAAAGTTGTACAAGTTAGACGGATATTTGCCTCAATGGCTGACAGGGATAAGCGGGGCGGAAAAAAAATATCCAGAAACAGCAAGCTCAATCTATCCATGTGGATAACTCAGCTAAAATATTGCTTCTGTCAAGTCTGTTACTCGTTTTATTTTGGTAGGTTTTCTGTTACTTCCTGTTATTATTCCATTAGAGTCGTTTTTTGTGAGAGACATAAAAAAGGAATTTTATTCGGCATCTGTTGGTGTTGTTTTACAAGAAGGAGTTTTGATTAAAGACTGCTGTTAGCTTACCACGATAGCCGTAGCAAGCTAGCCGCTGACTGGAAAAAAATGCTTTGCCACCATTTTGTGGCATCTACAAGCCTTCTGGGGCCTTTTTACTTATAGACGTTTGCTATTCATAGGCATAAATTAAAAAAAATTGCAGATTATTTTGTGGACCCTCAAACTCGCGGACACCTGTAGGTCCACAAACCCCAGTTTGACCACCAGCTCCAACACAAAGTTGCATATCTGGCAGATCAACACTGTGGGGGGCGGGACTATACTTTAGCTTGGCTCACCTTTACTGACCGTTGTAATAAGCTTACCTACTTTCCACGTCATGACCACAGACAGGACGAGACACAAAGAGATTTGAACAGGGCTGCCTTTTGTGGAAACCCAGCGTGGAAACCTTTCTATAAAGACTGATGAAGGGAACCCTTGCTTTGCTCCAATCTCCTTCTCAACAGGGGGTTTCTCTCTCTACAGCCAGAACATGGTAAGACGCTTCTTGAGATTGCTATCGATTTATCTGAAGCGTGGCATGTAAACAGTCTCTGCTGGTTGTCTCGTCCATGTGTCAAATATGACCCCCGTGCTCGTTTAATGCCCCCACCCCCTCGTAGCGCTGCCCTCACCTTTGCCACCAATCACTTAAGGGAAACACAGCATCCATGCCAGATTACCCGAGGATTATATCCCATTGACGGCACTCCACCGGATATGCTCCACTTAATTCGAGCGAGGCTCCCACCGCGTTTATCTTCGTTGCCCCGCGTTTTATTCGGAAGGCAGGAAGCTTATGAGTGAATGTTTCTCGGGTCAATTCGTCCCCGGAGGGCGAGCCAGCTGCTTTCCTTTATTAGTTTACTCACTTATGTGCTTCATATGCATATCAATAAGAGGTTAGTTTTATCATTCCAGCCTGCGCCGCGGGACTTAGCCCAATGCGGGCCTCCTCCAAAACTTAATTACTTCAGTTTCTTTCACTGGCTTAGTCAATTACAAGCAATGTAACAAGATATTCAACTTTTTTTTTTTTTTTAAATCATTCAAAAAGAGGTCAAATGACGGCGGTGACTTCACTTGCCATATTCCAGAACGTGAACAAACGAGTCTGAGTAGTAAAGTGGTTCGGCTGCACTTGCCGTCAACCTCACAGCTGTGTGAGATAAATAGAGACGGTCGTGTTTGAAACCTAAAAGGCCAAACCTGGCAGAAAAGAGATTTTTTTTTTTTTTTTTTTTATGGTTTACAAATGGAACCACTGAGGATTAAAGCAAATTTGTTACTCCGCCCTCGACGCGAAAACTTTTCTATGTACTGCGGATGTTTTAGCACAGGTTTCACTTCAGATTACGCTACAGCAGCTCGAAGCTCTTAAAATGTCTTTCATGTCCCTCACCCCCTCCCCTCCCCTTTTTATTGCTATAACCAACACCAAGTATTCCTTGCGACCCCCCCACCCCCCCCACCCCACGCCGCATGTGTCAGAAAAGCATCTTAGCGGGTTTAGGTCTGACACTTTTTGATAACACTACGAAACGCGGAAACAGGATATTCGAGACCTTTGGCGAAATCCTTGAATCCTTTGGGGTGATGATTTTTTGATGATGACACTCATGATGCTCTCATACTGTTGCCTTGTTCTTGCTGCAAAGTTTGTTTTCGTGTAGTGAAGCCGGTTTTTGTTCCACATGCACACCAGCGTAAAAGTAACCCTCGCCGCTTTAATGCTCAGGCATGAATAATCAATGATAATCAATGGAGCTAACGTCATGTTAGCTAGCAACTTCAATTGGCATTTCCTGTATTTTTATTTTTTTTGTTGTTGTTTGATTTGATGCGCTGCACCTCAATAGCACAGTTGGGGCTAGCGTCTAATTAGCATCCATTGCGTCCCACAGGCACACTTCACCGTTGATTTTGTGTACCAGGTAATTATTTTCTACTCAGCATATGTTCCCACTGTTTTTGCCAATTAAAATGTTTATTTGAATGGCCATTACCTTAGTGATTATATTCAAAGCCCCATCCTATTATATCTGCTGTTGACGATAGCTAGCTTGTTGGCCCTTTTGAGTTTCAGGTTTCAACGAAGGGCTCAGAGGTTAGAATAGCAAACGAACTTTATGATTTCAATGTGTTTTTTAAAAGTACTAACATACTTGAAGAAAAACTAACATCCTATCTTGTTGGAATCCTTAAAGCCAAGCGGCCAATAGACGAGACGAATACAAAAGCTAGTTTGCGCTCGTTTCCACATAATCGAGATGAGAGGTTTTACACCGGTTATGTGCTTCCGGGGTTATATGAAGGTCGATTGTCCTCTTTATCATGGCGGGAAGATGGGAAGCTTAAGGCATATTCAATTTTAACTGTGAACAGGGTGAATTAGAGAGGTGCTTTGGTAACTCGAGTGAATCAGAGGGGATACATTATAGATGGAGGAGTAATG
This sequence comes from Syngnathus scovelli, assembly GCF_024217435.2. Lineage (NCBI taxonomy): Eukaryota > Metazoa > Chordata > Actinopteri > Syngnathiformes > Syngnathidae > Syngnathus > Syngnathus scovelli. Next base: position 3,573,076 of record NC_090858.1, read on the forward strand.
GAGTGGCTTGTTTGGACCAAAAGATGGAGAGAGAGGAGCGCCTGGTAAATAGTTGGCAAAGATTAACTCAGCGGCATTCCGTGTGTATGTGTATCTTTAAAAATAAGTACAAATATATATATATATATGTGTGTGTGTATCTATATCTATATATAATATATGTATGTGTATGTATGTGTATATCTATCTTTATATCTCTATCTATATCTATCTATCTATATATCTATTTATATATCTTTTAAATATATACTTAGCATTCAACAAATGTCACCAAATGTACAAATTTAAATGTACAATGGACACCTCCGGGAGAGAATTTCAATGTTATTTGAAAGGAGTCCCGAGGGTAGTGATGCTTGAAATGATTTGGTCCCGAGTGAATAATGAAGCATGTGGAGCAAGAAGAGCGAGTGAAATAGTTTTACTATTATCCAGACTCTTTTCTTTTTCCTTCCTTCTTTCATCCCGCTGTTTCATTGTCAAGTGAAATCCCCCCCCTAGCCCACCCTCATCCCGCCGCTGCTTTTTTAAAACTGTTTGTTACAGGGTTAGCATCTCAATATAGGATTTCAAAGTTAGCGTTTTAAGCTAGTTTAGGGTTTTCGGGCAGGGGGGAGGATTTCTTGCCAGTTTTATGTTTTTTGAAGCTCTCCTCGTTGAACAAAAACCCACCAAATGTTTTTGGAGCGAGGCCAGAACGGATTTCAGGTATTTTTAATTCATTCCAATCGGGCGTATCCCAATTTTTAGCGTGTCCTACTGATTGTCTCCCTTCAAAGTGAGAAGGGCAGCTCTGTCAGATCAGCAGCTCAGTGTCACATATCAGACATTGTAAGTCTGCACCGCCTAATGGAATTAAATGTGCAAATAGGATCCATTAGTAGCGGGCCAGTGGAACAGCTGCAAGCTGGCATGGGAATGAGTCAAACACAGCGAGAAGACCGTTGGCAGCCCATTTCGGTCAATGACACCTTTTTCACGCAGGCCTTCTCATGCGGAGGTTTGCTTTTCGCTGTCCTCGCTCTCTCTCTTGCTGTTCTTTTGTCACTCGGTCAATTAACACAAGTGTCATTGTGTTGGTTTAAAAAAAAAAAAAAAAAAGTGGCTTCTCTTAAGAGAAGTAATCAACATAATGTGTTTGAGGAAAAAAAAAACCTTGATTAATGTGCTTGGAGGCGATAGCGAGGATAGAAGATGGAGTCAGTCTGCTTTGAAGAAGTTTACATTGGCTGGTGATGCATGCAAATGAGATTGAGAGGAAAATGGTAAATATTTGGAGCGGCGGGGAAGTGGGCGGGGTCTGCTTTCCGACATCGATTGAGCGACGGCGCCATCCAGGAGTTGCATTAGTTAATGCTGAGCTGCTTCGGGGAAGTCGCATTTTATTCATATGGTGCCAAATCATGGCAGGATAATTCATCTCTCCTGGGAAATTGTATGAAGAACATACGGGGGGGTGCTAAAATATATTCCCGGACAGCACGAGTTGCTCCAACAGCAAACCAGGAAGGAAAAAAAGCCTACTAGAACATTCAAAGTTGATTTGGGTTAACTCAATTCTGAAATCCTTTTAGGGTGTGCACACTTTTACAACTGCATTATTTCAGTTGTTTATTTTGACTTGCCTTTCATTTTTATTGAGTTGTGCACGACAGGTAAAAAAAAAAAGTTTAATTTTTTTAGTATCACAAAAACGTGGCGTTTGAAGAGGGGTGTGTAGACTTTCGATATCCACTGTATCTAATGTACAAAGGGATGTAAATGATCTTTCATACAACTCTGGACTATAGCGTGAAATAAAAACAACACTCGGTAGCCTGCAGCTTCCCGCACGACGTCATCGCGACACAAGTGTCGTCTTTCTTTCTCTTCCGTGCAGAATTGGAGTCGACTCTGCAAACAACCGAGCCCTTGTTTCATATTCCCTCCTCTTCTGTAGTTCTACTTCAAACACGGAAGAAAAAAAAAATCTATTTCCGTCTACAGATACATTACAAAACCAGGTGTGAAGTATTCAACGCCTTCACAGCCCAACACAAATAATTGAGGAGTTCGTGCTTCCCACTTGATGCTTCAGGCGGATGAAAGCTGTATGTAAATTGCGTGACCTCATGCTGTCAATCAATGAACACAAACTTTCAGGGTCGTCATATAAAATGGAGTAAGGTGAGAATTAGATCATTGAGTTGTATAGCCGATCAGATTGTCAGGGCGCTATCAAATTTTAGCGGCAGTCGTCCGATTGGATGTTTACCCCGATGGGAATCTTCGTACAAGCCGCAAATACACGAGTTGTCATTAAAGCCCCGCCCTTGTTACCCGCTGATTGTATCTCACAGTAGGTAATGAATCGCGATTGGGTTTAACGTCCTTACGTTTGATCTCGCTCGCAAATTGATTGTTAAAAGTGTGTGTGTGTGTGTAAGTGTGCGAGAGACGGCATCTTGGGTTTCAGCATTCGGTTTCGCCTCGCTCGAAATGGTGTTCTGTTACTCCGGCGGGTGCTTTGTCGACACGGCGACAAAGATCTGCTTTCAGTTTGCGTTGCGGCGGAACGTGTCTGTGTTGTCAACAGCAACAATCATATCATAATCATCCATATGATGAACTACCAAAATATAGCGCCAACTAGTGCCGGGGAGGACTTAATAGTGTAAAATAAGATCTGCACTGATATCGATACCTGGTATCGGTACTCTCTAGTCCTATTTAGTAACATTAATGAATTAACGGTTAGGTTCAGCAACAGGTAGATTTTTTTTTTTTTTCGGAAACGCCATAGCGGCTTCTTTCTATATTCTATTACCTGCGTTACGGAGGAAGTGGGATGTTGGTTGCGAGACTGATGAGGACGTCTGGCCACTTGAAAATGGCGATTTTTCTCCACCGACTTAAATGAGACGTTTTATTGCCGCGCCTGTCGCTTACACAGCTGGGGGTTGTTTACCCCGACAAAAAAAAAAAAAAGTCCCTGACACTTTAATTTTTATTTCACTGCGGCAAAGGTTTCATTATCGTTAGCGTTTGAAAACAGCAGCGTGTGATTCAGTATGAATGCTTATCTCAGTTTAGCAAGCAGTTATCAAACGCTTTGTAATTATCAAGCCTGTTTTATCCCAGGGTACTTATCGTAGCAGTATAAGTAGATCAAGTGTTTCTTAAGTTTCCCTGAAGAATGATCCATCGCATTCTTTGAACAACCTTGGATATCATATAAGCAATTTCAGCTGGCTTTGTTATTAGTTTTGAATAATCTTTGGCGATACGTCGTCCATAAAAATTATAAATACATTAACATTTGATCAGATTCGTATCATTTGCCTTGAGGAGCGCCTTTCGCACACCTAAAATTTCAAGCCTCTATTTGGAAGCCATCTTCTGCAGCCTTGAGAAATTGATAATTATATAATCAGTTATTTAATTGTTGCGCCAGTTTTGAGTCATTAAGTCAGTGGGGATGACGGAACGAAAACAAAAAGTAGAAATCTACCAAAAAACAAAAGTGTCACTTGATGGCTAGCTAGCAAGCGGCTAACATTAGCATCTGACTCCAGTGCTGAAGGTGTGAATGAATTAACGGATTTTCCTTTTCAATGGCAAAACTGTACTCATGGATCACTTAAAGTAATTTGCTTTCAGTGCTCCGTTAGAAATGTCTTTCGGAAGATGCTGTGCAATGAAATGACTTCTCTCCGTGGGGGTTACCACTTATGCAAGACTGCAGTTTTTGACGTGATACAGAAAAGATGGATGGCGAAATCATAGTTGTCGTTGCAACAATAACTATCGAGACAGCAAAACGATATCATCTATCTTTTTTCTTTTCACCGGATGACACTTCGGGTTTCTCCGGATGGCCGTGGCCGTCGGTGAAACCTACCTGCTAGTCATCTTCAGTCACCGGCAATTTTATTCCAGTGACCCGAGGTTTTTTTTTCGGCTCATATCTTGGCCCCCGAGAAAGACCCTTTTCAAGATTAGGGTCGGCTTGATTTGATCGCTCAAAACAAATTAGCAGAGATGTAGTTCGGGATGCGACCTCTGCTTGTTAATCAATTAGAGTGTATTGAGTAGAATGGGTCAATCAAAAGGTCAGTATCATGACTGATCCAGGTAGATTGTAAAGAAAGTATCAACCAAATTAAAGTTGATTAACAGTCAATCACTGTGTTACGCGGTATTCGTCTGTATCGGCCAGATACGACACCTGGTACCTGTAATTCAAACTAGCTAAATGCTAACTAATGCTAATTGTGTTGCTAGTTTATAGCTTGCTGACATTTCAAAAAAAAAGAATAACTGGTCCTATTTAGAAATCTGTTCCATCGTTAGTCCAAGCGTGACCCCGTCGAGGCACGTCTGCCGGCGCTAGCGAGGTAGATTCATCGAGGGAAGTGGTGCACGGTGTTCCCCTCGAGCGCCGCACTTAAGGTTGATCACACTGTCATCACGGGCTCTCCGATTCACGCCCTGTCACTTTGCGGCGGGAGAATTAGCTCTACCTGCTGTGAACTTGCCGGGGGAAAAAAGTTGGAGGAAGGTTTAACCGACAGTAAAGTTTTGACAAAGTGGAACAGTGTGACATTGTACACACTAGCAGCTGCTAACGTGATTGCCGATAGTGATGGCAGGAATTTCCATCAAATGGATCTCAGATTGAAAGTCTTGAGAGAGAAACCCCGGCTGACAATCTCGGTTCCAGCTCATCTGAAATCTTTTCAAACGATTTGTCCTTTTTTTTTTTTGGCCGATTGTTCAAGCAAAGTTGGAAGGATTTAATAACTTGGCCTTGTGTTGCTTCTTCTGGGCTGTTCTCACTAATCTAATTGGAGATTTTTTTTTTTTTTTTTTCACGTGACGGCAGCAGACAAATCAACATAAAAGTCTACGGATCGAGCCAATTTAAAGAAAGATGCTGCCAGCTGAAATAAACTGATTGGGAGCAAGAAAACAACCCCAAACACCCGGTCTGGAAAGTCGCGATTGACTCATTAAAATGCTGCGTCGGATAAACCGTATGTAAATAAATGCAGTGGAACCTCAAAATCATTGCTTTGGATTTCAAAACATTTCTTTTTCCCTGTAGCTAATCAGTTCCACAATGCTACCTCGTTAACTTGAGTCATTTAAACCCTATTGAGCATGCATTTTACCTGAGCCACTCCAAACAACAACGGAAAGCCGCTACGGTGAAAAACATCACGAGAGAAGAATTCAGCAGGGGTTTTAAGATTGAGGCGGAACTAATACTTGAGCTTCATCCCAAACTGCCAGCGTCTTCTCTCTGTTCAGTATGCTTCAAACTAAAAGTGACAGCCTAGCGAAGGAGGAGAGCTGTTGGTTTCCCGAGCATATTTGTGATGAGAATCTTTTTTCTCTCCTCCAGGTTGGCAGACAATAAGTCTTGACAGAAGATGCGACGGGGCCGATGGTTTATCAGATGGCTGGCGACAGGAATGGTCATCCTGTCTTCGCTAAAAGCCGTCTGGGGCCAGGATACGGACGGTAAGAGCGGGATTTCTTGCCAAAAAGCAGCCGTGCTGTTTAGCCAGAATAAAAACACGATTATTACCGTCTGACATCTTTTGACATTATATTGTTGCAACAACAGAAGAGGAAATCTGACATTAAACTTTTCATCCCGATGATGGCCTTGATGCGACAAAACATTGATTTTGTTTTGTAAAATTAATTACATACGTCTTAGCCACTAGCGTTATGCTAACAACAAACACAAGGGAGTTTCTAGCATAGTGCTAAGCTACTTAGGGATTTAAAATGAAATAAAAAAATTAAAATGAGCCCCTCTTCAGACACTGTGTTGGTAGGACAATCCGTTGCTCCTAGCAACGTAGCATTTAGCGCTAGTAAGGTTAGCACTTAGGTGTTTACTGATCCAAAACGGCTGGAAATTCTCGCCGTTACGACTAGATCGGTTTAGCGACAATCCGCTCGGTTACCTTTATGGATTCTAAAAGTTTCGATGCAGTGTTTCGTCTCAGTTTTGGTGAAACCCCCTTTTTCACGACCCCCATTAATTTCTTGTAATCGTGTGGAGTGCAAGAGCAGCAGCAGAATCAGCAGCAGCAGCACACGGGGGTGTTTAATTGTGTTTCAGCAGCTTTTCTTGTTGCCTGACAGGAAACTCGAGAAACATATGCAAGTCGAGATTGGCAATTTGGCTTCACCGCTTTACAATATTAAGCGACTCAATACATCCTGACAAAAGGGCCCCCCCCCACGTTGTTCGAAGTCAGGCAAAGTGTAAAGCTGATGAAACAATGTCTCAAATACACACGTCTATTGCAGTGTGTATTTTTTTTTTTTTTGCTCTTATTAGCTCCGAGCCAATGAGGCTGTTGTTGCCCGTGTGAGTCTTTAGTTCCACCCAGAGATATGATCTAGGTATAAGCAGGGGCGGATTTTATTTTCACTCGTAAATCTCCCTCCCTGGCCCACCTGGAAGCACCTTTAGCCTTTAGCTGATGTCAGCATGATTGGGATTGAACATATGGCACCGGTGTGTTTGAATCACTGAATCTGAATCGAACTGAATCATTTCTTTCTGTCCATTGTCATTGCTGTCATATAACGCCAAACCGAATTTGTTTTTATTTAGACAATAAGCAAGGCACGGGATCTTTAATCTGCACTAATCCAAAAGACCAAAGAGAACCACACGTTCACTCACTCGCCTTTCCGCTCCCTCGTTTCATGTTTCATTAGTAATCCCCTCTCTCTTCATGTTCTCGTTTTGATTTTTGCTGCTGTAATCTCATTCCGGGAGTATTCCTGACATGCTCAAACGCCGCCTTGCACCTCTTGTACGCCAATCGATGCTAACACGAGTGCAGACGACCGCGCCTGCTAGTTCAACGATGGGGCACGGAAGGTCAAACCACAATCCGGAAGGCAGCGGCCAGATGTAAAGCGGCCATACATCACGCCTAAATCCCTCCGGACGCTTAATCCGCATGTAAACGCACATCAGTTTTACGTGTGTAGGGTGTGGATTAGTTGCCGCCATCCTTTCTCTGCACATTGGTTCTGACCCACAATTGGTGTCTGATTAGCGGCCAGATGTGCCGCCCTGGTTCTGGCTAGTTGGAAAAAGGGGGGGGAGCGTTGGATTGACAGCGGGATGGGGTTTAATCTGTCCGCCAGTGGGTTGTAATCAGGCTCCAGCGTAGTGCAGGATGGAGACTGAGTGGAGGGGGGTCGTCGTACTTAGATGGAGCTGTGAGCTTGCAGGGGGTTTTATACCAATTGGCCCTGCCTGGAGCTTCTTGGTATGTGAGCGAGGGGGGGGGGAGGGCATTGATTGCGACCCTTAATCGCCGGAGACGGCGACAAAAATTCCCTTTTGATCCTCTACGACACAGATGAGCAACTTAACTGCTTAAATACATAGACTTTGCTCATATTTAGATTTTTTTTTTTTGCCATTCATCTGGTCCTATGTGGCCTGGCAGTAGCACGGATGAAAAATGAAGGCTCCCTCCAGCATTTAAATTGCCCCTCCCTGATCTACACCTCTATCTGATGTTCGAATCAATAACACCACACGACAAACTTCCTCCTCTTCCCTGTCGCTTCTGACGCATCCACCCAATTTTGACCCCGTAGAATAAGAACCTACGGGCAATTACCACGAGAAGTCTCCCAACGGGGAAGACTTGTCGGGTAATGATCGGCGAGACAAGGGAGCCCGTTGGAGATGCCATGCAAAAAGAAACCAAGCAGCTCGGTCTGCCTGCGCATTGATCCGTGCAATTTCGCTCCGGCATGAGGAGGCCGCCAATGATTTGAGGTCTTTCAGATCTGTCATTGCTCAGAAACAAAATGAGACCTGGTACAAGAGCAGTATCATGCTAATAGTACAAGAAAAATATTACCACCATCAAGAAATAGTCATCAGAACAGAAATGAGCTGTAAATATCATTTAGAGGATTTCATAGATTTGGGAATGAGACTATTTTGAGGGTTGCTTCAACAGCAAGTGTTGAGTACTTACATATGACCCCTGAGGTACGCCTCTTATAATTGTTTTACTGTTCTCTGCCCATAGAAGCACATAAGGCAACTTTCCTTGGAGTGACTACCTACTACACAACAAGCCATTTTGCCCAAAATCCATTTACAAAATGGCAGAACCTAACCAAGGCATATATTAAAAACCTGGCAGAAATGGAGCAGCAAAGTCTCCATAAATACATAGATTTAACCAAATATGTCAAAACATCATAAATTGGATTTACATTTGTACATCAACTGGTGCAGTCACTTCAAACTATAAGTTATGTAAAGATAATCCTCTAATTCCACAGCATAGACTAAAACCAAAACAAACAATGTTTAATTTGTCCTAATGGGCGGCCATTAGCAATGATTGGTCGTCTGAGCCACTGCCAGCCTTCTCCCGACCCATCGACCCCTTAAATGCAGGCGCCAAGTGCTTTAACCTGCCAAATAGAGGGCAGCCACGCCGAACACAAATCCCCACCTGGCTCGATTAAGGAAAATGTCATAAAGAACAACATTAATCCACCAAATTGCCTACTGCGGAAGAGGAAGTGGCTCGAGTGGCGCGTTCTAATTCTCGGCCCTCCACAAAGGAACTGGTGAGACTTCCAAGATAATGAAGATAATGAATCTCCTATCAAAGGCTTTCATCTCGCCGAACAATATCTACATTCTGATATTTTGTGCGTTTGCCTTTAAAAAGATCAGCTCATTTGTTAGCGTAATTGTTGCTTTTTAGCTAACACTACAGCTAAAGTATTAATATACTAAAAACTAGGATTCAATATATACGTAATTTCAAACTCTCTTTACAACATTAAGCCAAATGATAAATCTGATTTTGGAAAAAATACATTTCCACAAACAACCCAGGCTTCCTCTTTAGACAAGGCAGCATTTTCTTAAAAAGCTATGATGACAGTCTCCCGCCCTCGATATAACACAAATTGCTTGTTTGCTGCGACTCGCCATCTGCCCACGAGCAGCGCCTGGCACGCGACATGTGCCCCCGGTGGCCGTCTAACTCGGCTCTGCCAGGTCTCGTCTGTCTGGACTCTTCCCACCTCCATCCTCGCAATTTTCTCGAAGTCCAACAGGGAAATTAAAATCACCCGCTATTGTAAGGATTAGCCCCGTCGTTAACCTTCACACTTGACGGCTTGTTAACGGGATCTTGTTCGCTCCGAAATGTTTTTCGGTATGAGATATTTACATTTCGTGGAAGGGCAGAGGTGTTTACGGCTGCATGTTGGCGTTAATGGAGGTTTGCTGTTTGGCACTTGGCCATCCTCGTCATGGCTGTTGTTTCCTCTGCTTCACAATTGGAGCACCACTTCACCACCCTCAGGCTTTGTTCGATTTGATGCACTTTTTCTGAAAAAGTTTTTGGAATCCAAGAATATTACTTTCGACTTGTCCCCTTGTTCATTCATTTATAATTGCCAATAAGTCATTTTCAAAATTTTGCATCAAGAATGAAATCCATTTTACCTCAACTGGATGAGTCTAGGAAATAAAAACATGTTTTTGTGGATTATAAAATTAACGAGCCGAAGATGCAAATGACAAAATCAGACAAACGTTTTAAGAAGTTTACGCTGCTAAAACAAAAAAAGTAAAAGTGAGCTGGTCACAAACAGCTAGCAGAGCGCAAAGGTTAACGAACTAAAGATTTTTGCGCTTCTATGTTGTTGTTTTTTCGTCTTTTTCTTTGCATGATTGATTGCAACGATGTCCCTCCTGGACCGTATCGCTTGTTAACTTTTTTGTCCTTCAACTTCTGGACCCTGCGGTGGAAGGTCTTTGATTTATCGGTTTCTTAAAAAGGTTATTTTTTCCAGTTGGATCCACAGGAAAGAAACAGGCAATTGGAGGAAGAGGAAACTTCTGCTTTAGGAAAAAAAAAACAACAATAAGTAAATGTCACTGAGCAGAAGTTATCTTTTCACTGCCTTTTTTTTTTTCGGCTGTAATAGTTGACCCAGTTAATCAGATGACGGAAAAATCATCCCGTTACGTCCGGTGAAATTGAAATGTGATCGGTTAAAGCAACTGTCCCATTGGCTAATTTTTTGAAGCATAAAATCATTGATTTTTTTTTTTCATATTTCAGATTAGATTCAAGCTAGATTCAAGCTAGCTTGGCAAAGATCGATAAATAATGCAGTTTTACTTTGCCTCAATAGTTTTTCCCCCTTCCTGTAATGTTTCTCGACTGTCACACAATGGAATTCACATTCAGGTTCACTTCTTATTAAAGGTCAATTTGAGATACCGTCCATACCGCCGGCTGTGTTTATATGATTGCTCCGCTTCAGTATTAAATTCTCTGACACACTCTTACCTTCCACTCTCTGACTTAGTCTGCATCATGGAGACATTTGCATACTTAAGTTTTGATGCAGCCTCTTGTTTATTCCTCCGCCTCCACCGACGGTTATCTACTTAGTTGGTTCAATTTGCACCTATTACGGACTTCCGCTTTCATTTCGGCAGATGGGAGCAGGTTGCCTAATTATTTTTTCGGAGGTGGGGTAGCGGTGAGTGCACTTGAGGAATTAACCGCGCGGGTGTTAAACCAAGATAGCGGAGCGAGGACGCTAAAGCAGAATTTAGATTCACTTAATCAATCATGCATGAACAATAACATATTAGGCTAGCTTTTATTGCCGTTTGCTGGCGAAGCGCCATGAGCGTCTGTTTGCCAACAGCGCGGCCTAGCTCTTGATTAAAATGCACTCCGTATTCATATTTTATACGACTTGCACCTGCAACAGGTGCGTGTTTGTTTCAGGACAGCAGGCCGGTGCGAAACCTGAAACGGTGACTCTTAACGCGGTGTCACTGACTCACTGCCCGACCTCTTCGGCCTCTCTGATGACACGGCGTCATGTAAGAGGAGACCATCGGACGGCAAGCCGCAAGGGATTCAATACCTTAAAACAGGCCTCGAAACATTTGCTAGCGGCGTAACGAAATCATGGTTGGCACATCTGGGTTCGAATTTCAGCCTGTCGAAATGAAGCTCAAACAAGATGCCCCAAGATAGCGGCACAGCACTATTTTTATCCTAATGAAACTCCTTCAACCATAAGATTCCACGTTCCATGTTTTTTTACAAGTTTAAATGTATGTTTTTGTAATGATTATTTTTTTAGGTGTTCTCACTATGTTGCGGATTTTCTTCGAACGGCCGTTTACACTACTGTGATTGGCTGACGACTTGTTGAGGTCGTACCTCAAATCATTTTCCTAGTAAAGTAAAAGAAACAGTTAGCGCTCTTTTTCTTTTCATCCTCTTCCACCAGTAAAACAAATTACTGTGTGAGCTTGAGTGTTTGAATTGATTCATGTTGATAACTCTGCCCCCATCATGCCCGGCCGGCAGCAGGAGTAAATGTGCACCCATAATGCATTTCTCCGATGTCGCCTTTTTTTTTTTTTTCCTCTCGGTGCTTTAATAACTGCTCATCTTTATAATGATCTTTTCCCCCCCCCCCCCCTCCCACAACTGTTTCACTTTTTTTCCCCCCTCATGCTTCTTACTCTGCTTCTCTCTGGCTCTACTAACATCTTCAGACTGGCAATATGAGGGTAAGAGGGCTGTTGTTTTAGTTTCCTCCTCGTGTAACCCCCCCCCTTTCATCGGCTTACCTCCCCCATCTGGCGGCCTCTCTCATTACCTGCGTCAGCTCGTCGCATTTCGCCCGGCGGTACCTCCATCAGCGTTTTTTTTTTTAATGCCGCCGCTTCGACCGCCCTGCTTGTCTGCTGTCACTGTCACGCTGCCCACCATGCCACCGTCTAATAAAAGAAAAAAAATTGTCAACTCTTTTTGTTCCCACCTTACTCCAATTAGTATGTCTGTTATATTGTATCGTGAATCCTTATTATTGAGTTTCACTTTTTTACCTCCACTACTACTGGAAAGCGTTTTAATGATGATTCATGAAGTGAAATTTTTGCTCCTATGAGTCTATTGTTTTGTTGTTGTGGGACATATCCAAGAACGACAATTATTAAATCTGGCGTCTTCCTTTCTTGACAGAGTGTAAGCTGTCCCGGCCCGGCCCCCCAGCTACTATTGTGACCATCGACGAGGAGAGCCCAAACGGTACGTAGCAAAGCGCCGCAATGTGCTAACTAGCAAATTAGCAAACATGTTGGCAAACATAAGTGTTGTTGTGCGCTGAGCTGATTAGTATAAATGACTTAGACGGTGTGATACTATGTGTGCAACACGAGAATGGTGGATGCTTGAGGCACACGTGACATACTTGAGTTGCTCCTCGATCACATCTGACATAAGCTCGGCTTTGGATAGCGAGCCGTCTTCTCACATCTGATGGGTGTGTGAATAATTGCTAATGTGTGCTCTTGAGAGGAGGAGCTCCGTGTTCATGTCATCGGTGTGTATTCCCTGGAGGTATTAGCATCAACAGAGCTTAATGAGAAGGTTGAAACAAGGAAGCTTGTTAATTAAAGGAAATTGACATGAAAGTAAGCATTTATTGTACATATTTTTTTCGACTCAAATTTGATCCGTTTTGATCTTTGAAATGATTAAAAATACCCTAAAAGTCGTTCAGTCACAGTGGCACGTGACCCAAAATTGATGAACGGTTGTCTAGACTGAGGCTGTAAGCCAAATCGTGGAAGTGTACAAATGTCAAAAATGTTTTTATAATAAATAAAGACTCGGCTACAGCTGTAATTTGGTGTTTCGCCGAGCACTTGGAGGCCAGATGAGCCCACAGCCGAAAGCCTTGCTGACGCACGTTGCATGCGTGGGCTTTGCGCTAATCCCCCCGCTCATAAACTCCTCATTTACCTGCGAGCGGACTCCCCTCAGGCTGCGGCGTCCCTTTATATTCATCTCCGACCGTGATGAAACGACCCGCCGTTCGTCCTCGCCGTAATGGAATGTAAAACAGACCGAGCCGGCGCTATTGACCAAAGTAATTATCCATCTAAATGTCTTTCACCTCGTCATTGCCGTCGCGGCGCGTGCCGAGAAGTGGCGCACAATAAAAGTGCGTCCTTGTCCGGGTCTTTCCTAATCACTGAGTTTTAATACGGCAATAAAAAAGAAAGAAAACACAATCACCTGAGTGTAATTATTGTAATCCCGTTGGCGGGATGCGCTGCTTTGAATTTGTTCACTCGGTGCAAAACTACAGACACGATTTGATTTACTTGCGTGGGAGTGTTTGTTGATAGCTCTTGAATCAATTGCTTCAATATGGAGAGCACTACTTATGGTGGATTTAGTTTCAAGTATTTTCCTGTCTAAAGAGGTCCAACATGATGTCATTCAATGTCAACCTCCAAAATTTTATTTCTAATATGTTGCATGTACCCCCACTCGTCAAAACACGACCTTCTAATTCATAATGACGTTTGTGGAAAATGAGTTAATCTGTTTTTATCCATTTTAGGGGGCGGCCATTTTGCCACTTGTCGACTGAAAATGACATCACAGTTGCCATTTCAGGTCACAACCAATCACAGCTCAGCTTCAGAAAACTGGTGAGCCATGATTGGTTGTGACCTGGCAACCGTGATGTCATTTTCACATGACAGTAAGTGGCAAAATGGCCGCCCACTAAGATAGACAGGTGGAATTCTTTTTCGGTTTAATTCACATTCCACAAACGAAACAGAACATGTTTGGACTAGTTGAGCTGCACAGACATATTATTTCAGAGAAAATTTTGAGGTTGATGTTCTCTTTAAAACAAACAAACATGCACTCTGACTCTCCCGGGCTCTTCACAGAATACATTTAACTTTAGTTTGAGAAACAAGACAAGAGAAGTTTGTTGTTCACTTCCACCTGTCATAGCACTTTAGATTTTCTTATCATCAGTTGTCTGTGATGAAATTCTCTTTGATTCCTTCAAAAACAGCAACAACCTTTGACACGAGCTCTGAAAAGTAAGACTTTCCCCGTGCAACTTTTTTTATTGCTTGTTTTGATTCCAAAAAATTTTTTTTAGCAACTTCAGAGAAAGTCTGAGTACTCACGAGGGAATATCGCTGTCGAGGAGTTCAAATGAAGCATGCGATGTTTAATTTATCTAAACCGCCACTTCAGGTACGCGCAAAAAGCCGAGCTGTCTTCTATAAGCTCCCTTTGTTTATTCGGTCTACCAGATAAATTCGAAGCGGTTAATTAGATTGGGCGATTTAGGGGATAAGAGCTGTGGTTGTCAGCAGTGGGAGTGTCTGGATGAAATGTTTCATCTGGTTGATGCAAAGCGCTAGTTAGCGTCTCCATAAACAAGGCCGCTTTCTCCCGGCTTTTATCTTGTCTGGGCAAATTTGTGATTTGTACCAACTGTTGCCTCGAATGTACACGCTCGCATATAGGAAACGAGTAATAATCGCTGTCGGAGGTCTTTATTCAGGAGAAGTCAATTTAGGGCTCTTTTTTTTATATGCTGCATGTGCCAGGATGGATTCACTGTGCTGATAAATGACTGCCGCGTGAGTGGGAGCACTCACGAGAAGAAAACACTTTAGTCCCGGCCAGCCTGATGCTGCAAAGCAGTATTTCTCGATATTTACTGAGCCACATTTAGCATTTGAAAAATTGGATTGTAGACCTCCAAACATAATGTCATAACAAATATTAGTATAGAATAATAATCATGGTTAATTGCAACACCAGGTAGGCACAGACAGAATTTTTTTTTGTTTACTTTCTTATGGTGTTCCACAGGGTTCAATTTCGAGACCCTTTCTGTTTTCATTGTGTTTTCTGCCCCTGGGAGCAATCTTAAGAAAGCGTGGTATTTTCTTTCTCTGTTATAATGAAGGCCTAGGTGTTAATGAATTTTTAGAATTTTAATGCAAAGAAAACAGAAGTTCTGGTGTTTGGTCCCGGTGGACCTAGGTCATTGTACCAACAGTAAACCGTTTCGCACTAGAGTTTTAAAATGCTTTGGATTACTAGAATGCACGTTTGATACCGACTCACTCTGCACTTTTGTGCTCCATTTGCACTTTTGGTTAGAAGCTAAACTGCACTTTTTGTCAAAGTTGGTAAAGTTAAATCTAATCTCTGAAGGGAGACTTTTGAGCCACCTTGTCAATAGCAATTCCAAAACCGCAGCACTTTGTCATTACTTGATGCACTTGTGCTCACTTTAACGTCCTCTCACCAATCAACTGTGTCCTACTGACAACATTCCGAGGAGAAAAACAGCATACGTGTCCGTTTTTTTTTTTGGTTTTGTTTTACGTTTCAGCTCATTTCTAAAGCCGATCCATAAATCAGCCTCGCAAAGCTCGTCAGGTAGAACGAGATGTCACATCTTCGCCCATGAATGACGTGAGACACTGCAGACTACTTTCGGACTATTTTCCTTTACCTTAAGGATCCATTTCGCCCTCTCTCCCGCCAACGTTCTGGGCCGTTTCACTCGAGAGAGCCCGGAGTTAAGAGCAACCTTGTGTCATTAAAACGCCGCAGCGAGCTGAAAGGCAGATCGTTATTACCTGGCAACCCGTATTAAAAAGGCTCGTATTTTCTCCATAGCAAAAATACCAGGTGGCCGCCGAGTTGCCTTGTGGATTCAAAGGTCTCAAGGCAGCTCTGAAATCTTACCGGTTTTAACAATTAATGAGATGAGCCGGCCCGAGCGAGTGGAGAGAGATCGACGTCGCTATGGACTCATTATCCTCCCTTCAATTTAATTCAGTCACTTACACTATTAGGCATCGGCTCGCAGGTTATTGCTTCGGCCATATTTGATCTTTTCCGAGTGTTTACCGTACCTGCTAACAGAATACTGCCATTTTTTTTTTTCCCTTTCGTGAGCCGTAATGAAATGTCACAAGGACGGACGGCATCGCAGCAGAGTACAGATGATGCCGTTCACTCTCATTGGACGCTGTCCTTAGTTTAGCTTCTAGTTGCTTATATTCTGTCCATTTTCTGAGTTAATTTTGAAAAAAAAAAAGAAAACCATGACCTTGTACCAACTCAGAAAGTCTACAAGACATGAGCGCATATTTTCTTCAATTCCATAGCTGTCAGTCAAAAAGTAGTTGCTAGCACGGAAGCCAACGGAAAAGTTTCATATAGCTTTGCATAAACAAGCATCATTTGTAACGCCGCTAAATAGACGGGGGAGTCGAAAAGCAACAATGCATAGTGAAGTTTAATGACTTTGAGTTGACCATGTGTAAAGAAACTATTAAATAAAAAAAAAAACTGTTGTCTTGTTTACAAGCCTGAAAATAATCCTTTATTAGGGGCATTCCCGTGTTTATTGGTTCACTGTAAAATAAAACCTGCCTCATTTAATCACACTAACCACCCTGAAGCCATAAGGTGATTGCATTTTCTATTGATTTATTTGGAGGAAATATAGTGGGAAAGTCTGCCTTGTAAAAATAGCCACCAAATCTAATTATACAAATTTAAATCCAATTCACTGGAGTCTGTCCTTCCACCCTCATGAAAATAACTGACAAGCCGCTAAAGATTTTTTTTTTTTACTCTTTTTAATTGCGTGCATGTTCTGCATGGCTAAGCAAACTTCACCACATCAGACTGCTCTCACTCATTAAATGTGTTTGAGGAAGCAACGCTAGCTATTAGCTCGTCTATGGTGTTTGCCATTGTGTGTTAGCATTAAGCTAACATACAGTTTTTTTTTTTGTCATTTCAGACAGAACCGTCCAAGCAATTAATGCCACTTTTTCTTCCTCAACAGTTCCTCTTATCGTTCATCCTCTCAGTCCAGTGTTTTTATAAAACATGGCCGATTCCTCTTTTTCTGAAGGGTATTGCAAAAACAAGGTGGAGAGCAACCATCTGGATGCTGCCGTTGCCCAAGTGGCCAATTTGCTTATGCGGAGCAAAACAAGCTCTTGTGTGCTTCATTTGCAAAGTGTATGGCGAGAAATGTTTTCAGGGAGAGGAAAAAAAAGAAGAAAAGAAAATGACAATGTGCGTAAGAGAGCATGACGCGCTGTTTATCGTGTTTTCTATCATTTCACGCAGATGTCTCATTAGATGTTGAACAGGTTCCCCGTGTATGATCACGTCCAGATATGATGATTGCCGGGGTCATCAATATGTAATTAGAGGGGGCTATGGCAGCGATACAAAAAAAAAAAAAAAAACGGATTAGCGCACACCTGCTCCTGGATTAGAGCGCAAAACAAAAGGTCGGCAGGGGTCGGAGGATTTGTGTCGTTCCTGTGAAGCTCCCGACATGCACGTTGTCGTGTCATGTTTTACGTTTGCCTTTTATGTTACGAAAAGTTGCCTAAATAAATATATACTCAATGATCTTAATATTACTGCAAGGTCAGGCTGAATAATCGGGTGATTTAATCAATATCAATTGGAGTAATTATTTATCCCCGTTGCAAAGGTGTCTTTTCAAAGCCCATCACTGTTTGATATGCAAATAAAGCCCACAATTAACGCGTATTGTGTGGATAAATGGTCGTCATAATTGCCCGTGCGCTAGCTCTAATTCAATTTGTGCTTATTCTCACCACTTTATAGAGGAAGAGGCGTCGATGTAATGTTCACTTGGCTAGCCTCATTTGCATATTAGCATAGCTGCTTAATGCATTTTTCTTTTTCAATGGGAAGTCATGTAAATAAGAAATGTTTATTTCATGATTTGGGCGTAATAAAACTGAAAATTAGCTTTTTGTTACAGAAAAAAAAAGTACAGTTCTATTTATGGGCTGCATATGTTGTGCATCGTTTACCCATGCTAGCTTTGTTAGCGGATTTATGGAATTTTCCGGTGTCTGTTTTCTAATTTTTTTTCCTGAAACTTCAACTGGGACTGTCAATCAAAAGCTTGTAAGACGCATTTGGCCTCTTTTGTGGGAATAAAAGCATGTTTTAATTGATTTTCTAAATTCCCTCAGGATAATAGACAGCTATTGTTCATATTGTAAAGTGTCAGCCATTTTAAGGCTCTAATGGACTTTCTCCACATGTTCTCCGGTGACGACAGTTATTCCCACTTGGGACATTCGCTTAAGTAGCCGTCGAGCACTCCGTCGTTCAAATATCAGGAAGATGCTTGAAGCTCATATGCTTCTCGTATTTTCTTTGTAGTCGTTGGAAAAGAGAGAGACGTAGACCTGCTATTTTTGAGTCTCGCAGACGTTGGAGCTGTTGGGGACGGACGGCGTAGCGAGATATTTTGCTTTAAAACTTTGAAATCACTCTGAATTTTAAAATTCAATTCCACAGCTGCGTTGCTTTCTGTTGCCGACTTTGAAACCCTTTCTGACATTCCCTGACATGTTATTTCCGTCGTCATGTGATTTCGCCGCGTACGATAACAAATTATTTATTAGTGACCGAGCAGCCCGTCACGATACTTTGGATGTCTTTCAACACAACTCTGGACAAACTCACAAAGTCTGTCTGACATTTATTATCAATAGAGACGCCCCGGGCTGTAAATCACGCCGACATCTTGGAATTGGAAGCTGCAGAGGACTCGGATACAACCCGAGCTCAGTTCTGACCTTTTACAGGTTACGCTGTAGCATTTAATTAGGTTTTCAAGACTCATGTCCCAAGTTTATGAGTTTATACAGCGAGATGAAAGCGTCCTGCTTAATGCATACACTACTCAAGAATTATTACTCGAAGCCTGATCCCCTCACGTCCAAGTAATAACTTGGCAACAAGTCCTAATTTGAACAATACTTTATGTTTATAAAAGTGAGAGGCCATTTTTCGACTCGGACTTGATTGTCTCTTAACAGTTCAATGCTTACTTGAGACTTGATGACTAAGAGGAGATTAAGGTATGGATCCAGACGGACTTTTATTTGCTCCCCTGAAGTATTTTTAAGTGCTTTGCTCGGAAATTGCTAAGGGAAGTCCACGTTGCAATAATGTTCACACTAAATTATACTATGTCCTCAGTGACTTGATTTGGAACAAAGGCTGGGAGTATAATTGTCCAAAAATGGTAAAAAAATACTGTGACCATCATGAGCAGGACATTATTTGTAGGTACGGGATGCTCTTTGCTGTAAAATACGTCGGATAGGAACTGCTTGTCAAGGCTCCCATGAGCGAGGCACTGAAGGGATCTATAAAAGCGTATGGAGTGGATATAAAAAGTCTACACACCCCTGTTTGGTTGCAAGGTTTTTGTGGTATAAAAAATGTGGGAAATCATATGAAAAGATTTTCACTGTCATGAATAGATATAAAAAAAATAACAGTTTGGTTGCATAAGTATACACACCCTCTTCTATCAGGGGTGTGTTCAGAATTTTCAATGTCCTGTTCAAATTCATGTTGCAAAAATGGGAGTCCTCATAGCTGTCATTTAAAGTGCCTGACTTGGAATTTGGCAGGGGTGTGTTGACTTTCGATTGCTAACCCATTTTTGTTTTGAAGTATTTCACATCTTATTTGCACATCAATGCAAGTCATCAGGCAAGTTAGTGCAACTCTGCTGCCCGTTGTGTATGACTTTGGAATCGGGAAGGGACGTTTGCAATCTGGCAGTTACGGACAATTCCCTAAACCGAATTAGCAGGCTGCTAGTCCGACGTGGAAAAGTAGATAGTGTCGCCCAGACTGAAATTAACCCACTTTCAGAGGATGGCGGACTGTTCATTGACAAAAAAATCTGTTCAAGGGGGCCACGCTGGAGCATGTGGCTGCGTACCCATGACGACCATATTCATGGAAATCTAAAATGATAAAAGAGGTGCTGTACGTAATTGCGTCTTTTGGAACCTTTCTCGGTACTAAATGAAACGGATGATATCCGTTGGCGCAGACGCAACACACATTACGTCTTGTCAAAAAATATCCAAAGCTATTAGCCCCAATTAAGCATTTGGAAAGCTTCGATGGCACTAACACATCTTAATTTAGCCGTGGTGAGGTTTTAGCAAGGTTGCGCATTGTAGCCCATGACAGCTGCTATGTGAAGTTATCTGGGCATGAAGGTTGGATAAAGACATCATATGTTTCATCGGGCGAGATAATTGAGGTTAACAGAAAAAACACCACCGGCTGCCATGATGATGACATCATGATTGTTTACATGGCAACGTTGCGCAAGAGAACCGAAAGGTCTCAGACGACTAAGCTATCAGTGTCGGTGTTTTCACTATTGATCCAAAGTTTTCTTATTCTTTCAGGCCAAAGTTATTTAATTAATGGACTAATGGAGCCACTTAAAAGTCAAGTGACTTAGCAGCTCTTAGAAAAAACAAACAGCCTTCAGCAGGAGGGCGAAAGCTGTCCGAGACGGCGGCGATCCTGTGGTCAAGTTCAATCGATAGTAATTACAAGGTTAGCCATTGACGCCGACGTGCCGGCCGCCTTCGGGCTAATCGTTAACGGCCACATGAAAGGCTTCTTTATTCCAACATGGCCGAAACTGGACACATTCAGAGTTCGGTAATAGGGAAGTACCGTTACTTTGGGAACATTCTGTGGCGTCTTGGAACCTAACAATAATGTTGAAGTGAGTTAAGGAGATTCATTTAGACAAAAGTAGTGCTTCGGTGCCATCATAAATCATCTTGGTGCCAAGAAACAATTTCTTTCCATGAGTAGACGTCAATAAAGACAGTTCGAAACAATTTTAGCATCTTGCAAATATTGTATACTGCTAGCATGTTTAATTTTTTTTCAAAAATACTCACGGGAGTGAATAATGTCCTCCCTGCACTGAATTCCACTCAATCTTGTTTTCAGGCACGGTTCTGGTGGAAAACATGCAGATAAACGGCCGCGCCCAGGACCCGGGCAGAACCATCTCGTTGACCTTACTGGACAACCACGACTACTGGGTCATATTGGAACCCACGCGGCAGAGGCTCTTCCTCAACAGCACCGGCCGCGTTTTGGACCGAGATGTAAGTATGCAACAAAATCAAAATGGACCCAACGTTTGGACCCTTTTTAGTTTGCTTTTATCCTCTAGTAATTAAATAACAATTGTCTCTCGTTAAGGTCCATTTACATTGTAGAAGTATTGGTTTCTTTTTCTGGCCTGGGCTTAAGCGCTCTTCTGGTTGGTGATTAAAGGTTTATAAACACGCGTTTATTTTATATTCATCGTAACTCCAGCCTGTTCTTTATTGAGGTCATTAATTCTTAAACCCAGAGAATAGTGGGGAGCTACTAAAATTAAGAATAGATTAAATAGAAATTAATAGCCACTCTGGCTCCTTGCAATAAATTGGCTTGCGTTTTTTTTTTTTTTTTCCTCCTTCCAATGCTTTGGCTATGTTTGTGAGGAACAAACCGATTCAGACTCGTGAACGGCTCATTTGCGTTTTTTTTGAGTCATTTTGTCATCATTTGGCTCACGTTCACATCCATCTTTAGATAAGAGAGGTCATAAATCAAACTTGACATGCCTGATAGGCACAATTAGCGATCTGCAATTTTGGACTAATTAAAGCCTTTATACCTTGATGGTCAATCGGGGTAAAAAGCAATTATCTGTGACAGGGAGTGTGGAAGAACGTCAATCACGACATTAAACAAAAATGTTCCGCTTTGTCTCCTTACTGCTTTTGTCATGGGCAGTCAAGATAAATTTTAAATCTTTTGTTCGTTTGGGCATCTGTCGTGTTTTTTTTGCGTTATCATTTTGAACCAATGACTTTTTAACAACCAGTTGCAGCTCAAGTCTATTGGAGTCAATCTTAATCGGAGAAAAATATGAGGGAGATGTGCCTGTAGTCAACTTAGCAAAGCGGTACAAGGCCGGGAAGGTGCTTCTGCTAGACGCACTAAACCCAGGCGGCAAGTCAATAAAATCTTGTCTTGTTGTCAAGGTACTGCGGTATTTAAAAACAAAAAAAAAGCCTGCAGAGTCTTACTGAAATTCCGAAAAAAATAAACGTTTGTTTGTTTGCCATGCACGACAATTTAATGAACGGCTGCCTCTCTGAAATGTCCCAATTGTTTCCGTCGTTATGGATATAGCGAGCGATTTTTGACGTAAGTGCTGCTAATGAGAAAATGGATGCAGACATTTGACAACAAGACCATTTAAAAATTGCCGACAGCGTAGCTCAGATAGAAAGACTGCACTTAGGAAAATGTCTGCTTCCAAAATAAAAGCAAATCGCTTATTTGCTCACGATAACCCGAGGCTACTGCCAAACAAATAATAACACACAACACTGGCTCAAAATCATTATTTTGATTTGATTTTTTCACCCCCAAGCCTCCCAACCAGATCACCACCATTGTGGTTCAAGTTCAGTGCACCAACGAGCTGGTCGGTACCGTCATTCTGCACGAGGTCCGGATCGTGGTGAGGGACCGTAACGACAACACGCCGCGTTTTCAGCATCCACGTTACTATGTGGCTGTCAACGAGGTAAGGACAAAAACTCTCGATGGAACAAAATAGAGTGACAGAGACTCTCCACACTTCGCTTTTCGATACATTAGAATGCAGTTTTTCAGACCGCCAAATCTCCATTTTTAACACGACTTAAGTCCTAATCGGGCAAACATCTTCGCATTATTGTTTCACTTTTGCGCCCCTGTAGTGCAACGAGGCTTTGTAATTGCTTTTTTGGAAGTCCAATTAAATCGAGGATTAGCCTGCAACTGTAATGAGTGTAAATGCAAATACAATAAAAATGAAAGCTCCAGGCAACAATTTCTCATTCAAAGTTTCGAACCATCATCAAATTTTGACGCCCGCCACCCACGTTGGCTGGTCTTTGTAAAAAAAAAAAAAAAAAGTCCTTGGAATTTTAACGTAAACTGGCTCTTTCTTCCTAATTTTGATATGTCCATATTTGCTTTCTCTCTTTATGCAAACCGGTGCATGTTTTTCATTTGCCACAAGTACGTTCAAGCTGTGAAGGTTCAGCAGGCCATTATGCAAGTTTACTCCAGCACGCTGCGTGTTCACCTCTGCGTCTCCCCTCACCGCCTCCCCCGCAACCCCAGCGTCGGATAATAATTCCCCCCGCAGGGTCGTGATCAATCTCCACTTTTGACTCTCGCCTCGCTTGCATACGCTCAAGGTCCGCTGTGTTATCACCGCGTCGTCGTGTGAGTCACGGCGCACAAACGCTCTCCCCCGGCCCGCGCCGACGGCTCCGAGGATGGCCGCTGATTCTCATACTTACTTTTATTATTCTGTCAGCAGTGCGCATAAGCCCTCAGCTGCGACCCGGCTGCTGACGGCGATGTTTTCCCCGTTTTTTTGATTTGCTCGCTCGTGTCTGCTAATGGCATGCGGTGGATGGCGTAATGGCGATGACCGTGGCGAGGCAACAACAACAAAAACACAACAGGAGATCAAAAGAGCTGCTGACGTGACTTTCCCCTCCCGTGTTTCATATTTTTTCACTCCTACAGCTCACCCCGGTGGGAACGACCATATTTACCGGCTTCTCGGGAAGAAATGGAGCCATCGACATCGATGATGGGCCCAATGGACATATAGAATACAGCGTTCTGTACAACGCCAATGACCCGGTATTGCACTTTTCCCACGACGCTTTCCCATTGGCTACTACTCACCTTGACGTAAACATGCCCTTATTTAGCATGGGTTGCTAATCTACTGAACCGGTAGTAGCCTGGTGCCATTTCTTGCTTTTTTTATAACCGTCTGAGAAAGTTGTTGAAGCATGGCTATGCTATATTTTGTGTTAAGCTAACATGCTATATTTTGTGTTAAGCTAACATTTTAATTGCTAAAAATGAAAAGATTCTATTACTCTTGGCCAACCTTGTGTATTCAAAGTAGTGGAGATCCAACAGCCCCAAACTGAGCCAAGTCGAAATGGCGTCGCGATTAACCTGGCTGGACTTCCTCAGCTGTCGCTAAGTCATTAGTCACGCCTCCGTCATTTCTTGTCGTTTTACGGCTCCTTGCAGGAATCCAACAGCACGGTGAGCGTGGCAAATACCCTATCGGGACACATAGTTCTAGCTGAGAGGCTCAACTACGAGGAGAGAACACGCTACCTGGTTCTGATCCAAGCCAACGTAAGTGGTCCAGGCTTTCAATTTAGCTCCAAGCACCCGTATAAGTGCTCCCAAGTCTCGACTACTCAATTTGATGCAAATGTACACTTGGTCTGTGATGCTCCTCCAGCTCAAAGGTCAACTTTTCCACGGCATTATTAATGGTGAACATAAGGAAAGAATATAGTCACCTACGCCGGAGGAATAATTGATGGCGGTGGTCAAGGAGAGAATTGACTCGAGCGCACCTTTAGCATACAGTTGGCGTGCGAGAGGAACAAATGAAACCATCACATTTCCTCCTCCCTTAGAAGGTCAAAGACGGCCACGAGCTCATTGATTTTACCCCAATTGACCTTCAAGTGATTGACACGAGCTCCGAGTAGCCTAGCATCGCGCTAATATTAGCGACAATACGCGAAAAACATCACGAGTCCCCTCGAGTTATTTTACGAAACACAAAATAATAGAAATTAGAGTGTTTCACGACACGGACTGCCGTGACTTGGGTTATTCACGCCCTTGGCACTTTGCGAGTAACTTTGCATGACAGAGTTGATTGAAG
Organism: Syngnathus scovelli; assembly: GCF_024217435.2. Taxonomy (NCBI): domain Eukaryota; kingdom Metazoa; phylum Chordata; class Actinopteri; order Syngnathiformes; family Syngnathidae; genus Syngnathus; species Syngnathus scovelli. The sequence goes on from NC_090858.1 coordinate 3,597,643, forward strand.
CGCTACTTAAGGAGGTGTAATGTCCGGCGCTGTGCGGAACATATCAAAACAAGTCATCCTAATGATGCCATTAAAGCGGCCAAGATCATTGGCCCTCGGCTTTCCGACGGGAAAATAAATGGCTCCGGCCGGGCTCCATTCCAGTAAATATTTCACCGCCGGGGGTCTGATTTCATTATAACAAAGCGATAAGTCACCCTAAGAAGTAAACTTATGAGATTAAACACATCAGGATTGAAGATTTAGGCGACGGCCGCTGACGGTCATTGTGCGGCTGATCTTATTCTTTCCAAGGGTTGGCGGGGCGATCGCATGACTCAGCGTTTCAAAAGAAGCTCCTGAGAGGCTCTCCCGAAAACCAAATGGAAGAAAAGCGTACGATTTACAAGAAGTCTCTCGCTGTGTGTCAAAAGTTTAATTATACTTGGACTCTGTGAACTTCCTTCACAAGCACTCTGTGTTTGCCTCTCTGGGAACAATCGCTTAGAGATTAGGATTATTGAGGTGGGAGTAAAAAAAAACGTTTTAACGGAGGATGAATATTTGAAATTTTGTCGACAAAAACGATCGCTCCGCTTCCAGGACCGGGCGCCGTACCCTCCCAACAGACGCACGGCCACCACCACGTTGACGGTGGACGTTTTAGACGGCGACGACCTCGGACCCATGTTCCTCCCGTGCGTTTTGGTCAACAACACCCACGACTGCAACCCCCTCACCTACCGCGCCGCCATCCCCGAACTCACCCAACCGGTAAGACCCATCGGCCGATACACTCTCGTCGATCCGTGATTGAAGTTCGGATGTTCCTCCCCCCCCCGTTTGACTCCGGAACATGACGTACGAGCCAGCCACAGTTGTTTATTCGGCCGAGCCCGCTGTGATGTACTTACTGTATAATTCATCATAAAAGCTTCGCCCCTGCTCTCAAGCGGCAACCATAGAAGCGGGCGCTAATCCTTCACCGGAAGAAAAGCTTGCCCCCCCCCTAACCCGTTGCTTGTTCCCACCTCAGCGCTACGTGTGACAGACTTCAATTAGGACTGATGTTGTAGTCATGCTGAATGTGCAATTTTTTTTTTTTTTCCTGCATAGCAAAGAGCAACGAGTCACTCGTGCAAGTCTCAAATGCAGCTCAAGTCGTGACTTTGAAATTTCAAGCCATTCTCCAGTCACTTTGTCAATATTTGTGTTATTTTTTCAATTGCTCTTTCTCATGAGCTGAAAGCAGCATTGTGAGTTTTTAATGTACTTTTGTCCCCCCCCTCCCCCGCTCAGGTTTTTGTTTTTCTTTTCCCAACATCACGGCAGAGCGTCGCCCCCGCCGGGAGCTCTGTCTCCTCTTAATTGATGATTGCATTGTAATTAATCACAACGGAGCGACGGCTGCTATTAAGTCGATGTGAAATAATGCCGGGCTCCCGACTCTCGTGTATAATGACCACTGAAGGAGGGTATTAAAGCTAATCATCATTGTGCCGAGCCAGGGGGATTGGATTTAGCACACCTCCAGACATTGTAAAAGCGAGAGGGCTTCTGAGGGAGGGCTGTGAGGCTTACCCCGGAGCTGGGAGATATAAATATACACCCTGGGGGAGCGAATTCTTTTTTTCTTTTTTTCTATACCCAGACATTTTTGGAGAGACATGTGTCTGACTAAGCCAAGCAAATTTTTTTTCTCTCTCCCCTATTCAGAACAGCTCTGAAAATATGACGTGCTAAACATATTCCCCTTAAGCTATATGTTAAGATCTAGTAAAGCTGCTTAATTGTTGTCGAGGATGTCAGCTTGTGCCCGACCGCGCCGTTGCAAATACGTTTACCTCGATACGCAACGTTATTATCGGCGAGCGACACGAAGCATGCTAATTGGAAAGCTCTCTTCGCGGCGGTTCATTAAGCGGTCTATAAGTCGCGCACCGGCTTCGTTTACGCCGACGTCGATATTTGACGTAGGAAGTCGGGCAAATAGAATTTGCTCCTGCCCTGAACACAAATAAGTTGACATTTGGAATAATCCATTATGAGATCAAGTGGAACATAAACTGACTAAAAAACGGCATTTAAAAAAAAAATATATGTCTGATATTTGTGGACGTGGCGAAGAGAAACATATTTGGCATATAAATTCTAATTTTTTTTATTTATATATATCTGTGTGCATAGTACTGTAACATTATTTGGTGCCAGTACCATAGACGGCCACTAGAGTCCAAATTTCGTACGACTAAACTTGGATTCTCCGCATAATGATACACGCGGGTATTTTCAAAGACAATCATAATCTGCCTTTTCGTCTTCTGACCGCAGAGCAAATTGAACCCTCTCAATGTGACCCCTCCCATCCGGGCGGTGGACATGGACAGAAACATCCAACCGCCGTCAGACAGGCCCGGCGTGCGTTACTTCATCTTGGTTGGTAAGTTCATCACGTCGCCCTCACCATTGATTTTTACTCATTTAATCTTCCTCACCTCTGCCGCGACGACACGCTTTGACTTTTGAACGATCACTCTTGCCGCTCCATCTTTTCTCAGCTTTTTTTTTTCTTTCTTCTTCGTCGCAGGCCATCCGTCTGTATATCCTCAGTACTTTTCCTTGAACAAAACCACGGCAGAGCTTCACGTCCTGCAGCCCATCAGCAGGGACTTGTATCAAAGGTTCACGCTTGTTATTAAGGTAAAGGATGAATTGGAATGTGCTCATTAATGTTGCATCAGCACGGCTGCTTTTGTCTCCTTTGTTCTGCGGAATCGAAAAAAAAAAGCAACCCTGGTCCTGATCTGGTTTCTGTCCCAGTGTTAAGGTTAATTTTGATGCCGAACCAGTTTGTATCACAATTTAGATGTTTCCCTCCTCCAAGACAAATTGTATCTCAACTTGTGCTGCTCCACTAGTGCTGTTTCAGTTCATATCAAAGTGATTGCAGAGCTGGTCCTGTTTGTAACCTTAGGTTAGGGTCTAGGCAAGACCATGTCCATCTTCTAATCTTGAAAGTGAGCATGATGTTTTGATTTAGTTGACTTTGAGTCGGCGAGTCCACCTGTTCCACAAAGATAGCTTCAACCGCTGAAGGCTGTCAAGAGCCGCTTTGCTGATCGAACCGAAGTAGATGTGACGATTCACGAGGGGGGGGCAGAAAAAATTCGCTTCTCTCGCATGAATCTTAATCTCAACCCATGGAACCCCGCCCCCACCCGAAAAGATCAGAAGAAGCTAAAAGGGGAAGCACTAGAAATACATGCGATACAAAAGACGCTTGGAGTTTTGATTGACATTTAAGAACGGCCTCTGAAGACCGAGAGTGAAAATTAGACTTTGGTGTCTTGAGAATGCTCCGTGTCAAAGACACGGAACAAATGGAGGGCGAGTGGTCTCGTCATACATCGGGCCGACAAAAACAAAACCATCTACGGTGAGGCTGACAGGTTGGGAGATACGCCAACGAGAGATAAGCAGCTGGATCTCCCACTTGGTAACGACGAGGCAGAGGTCATTTGGCTCCGCTTGCCAGAAACGGCAACCCGGCTAAAGAGTAGACTCTCAGGAGAACACTGCAAGTCTGTCTTTTACCAGGCTCAAATGTTCACACGGCGAGCACATCATCTTCCCCGGGGTTAAGGAGATTGTGGGCGAGCGGTCCTACGTGACCTTGCGGCGGCAATGAAACCAGGTTGTAATATCAGCCGATAGCGCCGAGTATAATCGGCAATATGGAATCGTCACGCGCGCTTTTCGATAATTAGCACCAATCACGATAGCCCGAGCGACACTCGTCACGCCGCTCGGGAAAATCGAGCCCGCGTGCGAAATTAGTTTCAGGTCATGGTGTCGACTGATGTTGCCTCACTCCCCCACCCGCCCACAGTCTCTCGTGTTTTTCCGATGTTTCCTTAGCGTGGGTGGCATGTCGGGCGCTGATTGGATAGAGCGCAAGCGCAACGCTTCAGTTTGATCCGCTAGGGTTGCTCTCAAGTCACATTATGGGAACACTCGTATAGGATAACACGCACGTTATAAAAATCGATGGCACGGCAAATATCGGTGCTTCGCTTCGATCCTGACATTGGGTGCTTTCAAGTTACAAACTGCAACTGTTGTGTTATTTGATTGGCAAATATTCACCGATTTAGTATTTCTTTTTTTTACAAAATGGACAGATGGAGTCTCAAAATTGACTTAGTGGACCTTCACGGTACCAAAATGGATCAACCAAATACAAAGTAACAGTTGGAATTGAATTGATGAGTTTCAGGCGGACTCATCAAAGAGAATCCGCCACGGTTGCATTGATTGTGAGTTATGTGCGTGCGCTGACTGATAGACTTGTTTACTTTTCAAAGTCAGCCCGCTGCCTGTTGCACGGCGAGCTCGTCGCCCTTTGCAGTCCGGCGCCGCCGGCGTGGACGATAGCGTCCGCGCTAACTATGAAGACCCCGTTTTGCCACTAGATAGCAACAAAGCGCTAATTTTCTTTTAGACAAAGCTATGGCCTATGTGAATGAAGCTCCTCCAATATCTTCAACTTAGTTACGTTGTAACCAGATGTCGCCACCAGATGGCGCCAAATCGGTAGACCGAAAATAGGTCAGTTAGGGAAGAAGAATGACCTCAAATTTTATTTCAGGCCGAACAGGACAACGGCCACCCCCTGCCGGCCTACGCCGACCTCATCGTGGAAATCCTCGACGAGAACAACCAGGCGCCGTACTTCCAGTTTGTCACGTACCAGGGCTACGTGAGCGAGTCGTCCCCGGTGGGCACCACCATCTCGGCCGGGGTCAACCTCACCACGCCGCTGGGGATCGTGGCATTGGATAACGACGTCGAGGAGGTAACCATCGTCCCACCTGAGGCAATCATAATCATTTTCATGTCGTAAAATAATGATCCATATTTAATCTCCATTTATGAGTCATTTTCATTGTAGCTGGCCCCCGGTGATACACCTGTAGGTAAAAGGGAGGCTTATAAAAGCTCTACATACAGAATTCATCTTATCATGGGGATGTCTTGAGTTGTTCTAACGATACCGTACTAAATCAGCATTTTTAGCTCAATTTGGTCGAGTGTGCTCGGAAAATGTACAGTACACCCACGTTGACACTCGTCTGATTAATAAGTGCAAATTTAGTCCAGATTGTAAAGGCTACGATTCGTTTGCTAGCTAATGAGGCCCCAGATTGGCGGTTGGATCTGCAGTCCCACTCAGGACATCTCTCCATTGTTTGCATGGGAAAGCGCTTAAGGCTATTAAGATGATGGAGATACTCAAAATGTACACCTGCACAATTTAATGACTGAATAGAGGCAAGAAAAAAAAAAAAAAGATACCTCCGTAAACTGAGCGTTATTAAAGGCAGCAATCTGGACACAGCTGTCATCATATTGTGAAGGTGTACCTTATATTTTGACGAGCGGGTGGAGATGTGAAAATGTCAATATTTTATTGACTTCGGTGTGTTGTTTTGGAGTGTTTTGCTGTGCTGCCGTTTACTTTGCTTGCGTTTACAATCCCGCCATGTGCTGTGATTTTTTTTGTTTGTTTGTTTCTGCCACGCATTTGAGAACATAATGTCAGTGAGATCTTGTGATCCAGTTATATATCTTCTCTAACAGTCCACCTTTCCAAACATCTTTTTAACGCATTTTAGGAGAAAATGTGAAATGCAAAGACGTGCGACGCAATCGATAATCCCCTCTGTTGTGATGTTTACCAAAGCCGAGTGGCAGACGCTAATCGAACGCACCGACGACAATTACGCCGTGCGCTATTGTTCATCAACAGCGCGCATCGTATTTTCCTTTGTGGAAAAACGGAGACTCGAGGTTCCCGTTTGACTCTGAATCATTACTTCAGTGATATGGTCGGGTTAAAAAAACACATCGACCCGTCTTTCCTCCGACTCACCTCATCTTTGGTAGAGATCTTTACGTCGTCATGGTAACCCGTTTCTTGCTGTATTCTCCATCTCATCTGCTGAAAGACTCAAGACCCCATGTTGAAGATAACCCTGGACGACCAAACGGGCGTCTTCAGCTTGACCTCGGCCGGCATAATCCGCTACCTGAGGTTGCTGAAACCCGTCGACCGGGAGAAGCAGATGACCTACACCTTCACAGTACGCTCCCCTTTCTTACTTGCTGCAGTAAATTACCGCTGACCTTTAACCTGAGTCTCATCTTGTTTGTATGTTTGAGTTGAAGGTCAGAGTAGAAGCAGGGGCAGGGCACGTCGCTCACATTAGGACCTTTAGTCGGCATTCGACGGCACTGTATGTACATTATAAAATGGCCGTCACTTTGTGTAGGCATAAAAAAGCAGGACTAACGATTACGCGATCAATAATTTTCAGCAAAAACTTGGTTGGGAGGAATTTGAAATAGGGCTAGCTCCTGTTTTCACTCTTCTCGCAAATACGGTGTTTAAAAATGCCATCTAGTGGCCGACAGTGGAATTACACCAAAGTAAATATACTGTCTGTATAAATTGTACTTTATTGTACCGTAGTTTTTCCACCCTGTGACTTTTTAGCAGAACTTTTTTTGTCAACAAGCCATTAAAAAGTACATTTTCTGTGATGTGCAACATTTAAGCTGTTCATTTCTTTTAACAAGCCGCAATAGCAATTAGCCAGTGGGTGGCTAACGTCATTTCCATCTACTTGGACTTGTCTTTAAAATTCTACCTTTTCTCCGTTAAAAAGAATCAGATTAGAGATTTTTTATAGGTTCTAAATGAGAAAGCCTCAAATCAAGGTCAAATCGGGCACACAATCTGAGAATTGATTCTCTCATTTTCTTCTATTGCTTTACTCACCACATTTGCAGTTTTATAAGCTTTCCTGCAAGTGAAGCTTTATACCAGCATACCTTAATATCACTCCTACGTGCTGCTTGTAAACTTTTCGATTTGATAAACACATCTTTCTCTTGGCAGATTAAGTTTGCGACAAACGCAAATATGCAATAAAACCTCACTCACTTCTTTTATTGCATATACAGTATTTCTCATCTGGCAAAGGGCAGATGGGGAAAAAAGCAATCGTAAAGGGAGCGAGCATCTTCAAATATAAATAAATGACACAGACAGAATTTGTTTGCCTTTTTGTTCTTTTTTTAATAATCTTCGGGCGGTTCTGATATAACCGCTTTCTAATCATATCTGTGCTTTTCCTGTCAATTCTATCGTCTGGCTGGCAGCAAATCGACCCTGTGTAATATGTGTCGCCCGCACAGATGGTGGCGTCGGACGGCGTCCAACGGAGCGGCCCCGTTACCGTCAACATCTTAGTAATCGACGCCAATGACAACACGCCCACGTTTGCTCAGGTGTCGTACAGCGTGGATTTATTCACAGACATGCAACCTGGCGAGACGGTGCTGCAGGTAAGGAAAAAAACATTTCTGATTTCAGAAAGTCATGACTAGTTGATTTGAAATTGCTTGAAGAAAATATCGATTTTTGAAAACCAGATCAGATTGTCATGGAGACACGTAGAGGCTGATATCTGATTGGACGAAAATCCACAATGCAAAAAAATACGATGCATGCGTACAATTGGATTTTTTTTTTTTTTTCGATCTACCTACTCTGATTATGTTACATTATCTCCGCTGATCGCGCTGGCTTCAAATATCATTGTTTGATTGCAGCTGTGCACAAACATGCCGCCGCCAATTAATAACCAAGCCGTCCTGAAAATCTAAATCCATAACCCCATTTGGCCAAATCCACTCATGCAGGGAGTTCCATCTTTCTCATTTCCTTTCTGTTCAGAGTCCCACCGCGCTCGTTTGTCTTTCTGTCTGACTTAGAAAGGTCGAGTTTAATCTGTTTTAAAGAAATGTCCGTTTGGCCTCGACGAAATGAGGCCAGCGGTCGTGGCGTGTTGAGCGTGAGCGTGTAACTGGTTTTTATAAGCCCCCTTTATGAAAAATGTGTAAGCAGGCAGGTTTTAGGTTCCATGCGGACGTTTTGAAATCAAAGCGAGATCCAAACCTTTATCGATCTCGATTGTCGATGAGGATTTATTGTCAACGCAGCATGTATGGCTTTAAAAACGGGCTTTTCTGTATGGTAGTCGCCAGACATCCAAATTGTCTCAAGTCATTTTCACGCTCTGTTTGCTTCTGTCTTCCTGCGTCAAAAGTTAACGGCGGAAGATGCTGACGAGGGGCTAAACGGACTGGTGACCTACGAGATCCTGGCCGGGGCTCAGGGACATTTTGTCATTAACAATCGCACGGGCCGCATCACAGTGGCACCCGGTGTCAGCCTCGCCGTCGGACGATCTTTCGCGCTGACCGTCAAGGCGTCTGACAACGCGCCAGAGTCCCTCAGAAGGTACGCTAGCCTCCACGCCAGTTCCTTTCTAGGATGCTAAACTCAATTTATTTATTTTTTTAACTCTCCTCTTACCAGGAGCTCCATCACAACCGTCTATATCGAAGTGTTGCCACCCAACAACCAGAGTCCGCCGCGATTCCCTCTGCTCACGTACAACCTGGAGGTGAGCGAGGCCACGAGGGTCGGCGCCATTCTGCTCAATATGCAGGTGAGTTGTTGACGTCGGTGCAAAAATGAGGCTCTCTCACCTCACCCAAACTTTAAAACATACTAGTCGGAACATCCTTGATTCTTTCTTCATCCACCCATCCATATGTTCACGCTCGATTCGGCCGCTCAGCCTTGGACCTTAATGGCGTTTTAGGACCTTTAAAGACCCGACGTTCTTTTCTCCCTCCAGGCCACCGACAGAGAAAACGACCCCATCGCATATCACATCCAGAGCGGGGATTCCCAGAAGGTGTTCAACCTCTCTGAAACGTAAGTCCGGTGGCCAAAAGTCGGTCTATCTTCATATTACGTGGAATTGTCTGTATTGACATTTGATGTATTGGATCGAGTGCGCTAACCTGCTTTGACGCCGCAAAGGATCCTAATGGAAGCGCTCGCGGGAACATTCTTACTTGAAGTCGGAGGAAACTCACCGTGCGGTTTGAGCTGCACGCTCAGCTACTTTTCTCCTGTCTGCAAGCGTCCTCTTTTCAAGCCCCTTTGCTGTCCCCGAGACGACAGCGCATGAAACGCCACGTGTCGCACTTCTCAGGAAAGGGAAGTCGGCGTAAGACTCCAGAGGCTGATTTGAAAGCTTAGCTGGAAAGCGACGAGAAATGTCAATGTGGAGTATCGAGATTCAGGCGAATAAAACATTGAGGAACCATGAGTGGATCCAAATCCAACTCCAAAAAATGATGCCACCACTTTTATTACCTCTGCGGAGGACATGAAACACAAATAGATGTCCGCAACTCGTCTCTCACTCAAAATCAATATCGGCATATAAAGATCCCGGCCTGTCGCGCGGTGAGGAAAACCCCATGAAATATTAAGGTGCCTTTTTACCGTCTCGTAAATGAGAAAGTCAATTCGGAGGGTCAAGACGCGAGGAGACTCGAGATGCTCGCACGTACCTCGCCCGCCAGTTTTTGTCTCTTATATAATTTTATAGAAACATTTATTGGATATTCAACTAGTCAGCAAAACTGTGTGTTTCATTCTAATTACGTGTTGGGTCGCACCGATTTCCCAACTCTGTCATTGCGATTCCCACGGTAGTGCTAGCGAGCAGCTAACAGCTGCCGGCGACTTCTATGCTAACAACAAGCTGTTGTTTTAGGCTACCAATATGCTCGAAAGTTAAGTCACAACATTACGAAATAGAAGCAACAGTGCTGTTTGGGTTTTTATAATGAAGCTAACGAGAAGGACAAGATAAATAATTAATAGAATTAGCATACTTAGCGCTTCTTTTGTTAAATTCTTTGCTTCATTATTTGTCGCAGCTGTGACTTTGAATGTATGTGGCATTAAAAAAGGCGGGACTTGCCCGGTGAGTGACGTGGGTGCCGGTGAATCAAGAGTTGGCTGTTGCGTAAGCTTAGGTTAGCGTCTGGCCGTCAACAGGCTAATGGTTGTGTTGACTCCCTCGGCATTAAATGTCATGCAGATTATGTATGAATGTGCTCATTAGGTGTTTATTTTCTCGGCGTTCATTCAGTAAAGCGATTAAAAGTGCAGGCTGTGTTTATTCCTGGCACGATGTCTAACAGCATTTCAGTGTAACAGGGAATTCACCGCCTGACACGTACAACACAGTGGGTCGGGCTAAAACACTTCACACACTCCAGCAGATGTCGACGTGGCACACTCGAAATTAAGACTGATTAGCCACGACTCTTGTTTAGTTGGGCATACAATACACCCGCTGAGACTTGTCATTTTTCATGCCTTAAACTCGTCCCCACGATGAGATTCTCGCATATGCCGCTGCTTGTGTTCCGCTATTATGACAAATTAGCACTCCAGTCCATTGCTCCCTTTACCCGGTTCCCCTGAGATGGTTGCCATAACCGCAGAAGCAACACAGCGACATAGCCTTACATTTTTTTTTTCGTACGTGGGAGATACCAGACCAGGAGTTGTAAGTGCGCTAAAGCACTGGCAGGAAGTCCAACTGCACATAATTCAAAGACTCACCCTGTCTAGTCCCCCCTTGCTGACCATGTCATCCCTTTTATGACCACATAAGCCCGACTACTTCCAGCAGGATAACCGTAAATTATCCGTTTCTTCGCACTGTATAGATAGAGTCAACTGCCACGTTCATAAAACAGACGTTTGATTGATACCGTCTGCGCGGCCGTATCATACTATCTACGCTGTCTATATTGATTCACGTTCTTTCACCGCATCATTTATCCCCGTAAACCTGAACAATGGTCAATGTATCATTCCCCAAATGTAGAAGTCAAGTCAGTTTACAGCCATTAATCCTGTCATTAGCATGAATCATTAGCGTGACAGCTGTACATTTATCACACGGGAGGTCTTTTTCTTGGCTTAAAGCTCCTTTTTTTTTTTTCCTCTTAGCTACGCCTCATTTGAATTTTCTTCTACCAGCAATAGCTCAAATAAAATAAACATTGTCCAGTTACTATAAACCAAAATGTTCAACCAAAAAGCTTTGTGTTAGCTAACTAGCGCTCGGACTGTAGCGCATGGTTGAGAAGAAAAAAATTGTTCCCCCCTCCACCTCTATCAACCCAAATAAATGTACGAGCACCTCATATTATATACAATAAAAGCTACAAAACAAACTGACAAATAACTCGTTTTCAAAACAGACAAGTAAAAAAAAAGATATTAAAAGTGAAGACAATTTGCAATTCTAGTAATGACACCCAAATTTGATGCACAAAATTTTCAACCGAGAATCCGTTAGCTTTCTGTTAGCTAACTAGTGCTCGGACTGTAGCGCATGGTTGAGAAAAGAAAAAAAAAGAACAAATACACAAATGTCATTGATGAATGAAAAGGTCGCACAGCTAGTCACATGTGGTCCACCGTAGCCTTCAATTACAACGGGGAAGGAAAAGAACAGGACAACGGGGAGTTGCACCACTCATTATTCTCCTGCATTTTGTTTGCGGTCCTGGCGGATTCTCTCCTCGCACTGCATTGTGTTGTGTGTGCTCACTGTTTGTATTCATGCACCCGCTGCCATGTCTTACGACTGTGTGTGCGTGCGAAAATAATTCCACGTACTGCTCTTGGGAATGCGCAGGCTGCCTCCCTGCCAACAAATTATAGCTCGCACACATATGACAAATTCATGTGCTTACTCGGGGCAAATAAAAGCAGGGACAGACCAAAGTGGATGTTTGGTGCATAAATGTGCTGCTTTCAATATTTGAATTTCCTCCACAGGATCGGTCTTCTCATCTTGAAAAAATCGCTGGACAGAGAAACCAACGATCGCTACCGTCTGCTCGTCACTGCCTCGGATGGTAACCCTGGAGGGGTAAGCTGCTTTATTGCCGCCGTCGCCCTAAAACTCAGTGATGATCTAATACACCAAAAACATATAAGCCACCTCAAATAATTCTCTGTAATCCCGCAACCCTCAGATAGTTTCCCCCTTAAGACAAGTTTCTCTGCTTCCTACTGATCATCAAATAAACCATCTTAATTTAATTAGACGTCATCTCAGCAGACCAACTTTGGTCAGCTGTCTCCATTCCACACCGAAGGGAAATGTGGTCTCCTCCTTTGTTGAGTCTGATCTGAAGCATCTCTTTATTCCCTGGGACTGAGTGATGATGAATAGATTTTTTTTTTTTTGCAGGAAGAGTGTAGGAAGTGATCGGGAGGCAACGGGGCTATTCATCTCACTCGAGATGGAGAGATTGTATGAGGCAATAACCTTTACCTAAGTTTTGCCAGTTTTTCGAACGAGGCGCTGAAGAGGGAAGCATCTGAGGCACAAAATAAATTGCCGCGTGACTCAGGTGTGCCAAATGTCAGCGGCGCGATGAAAAGATGTCACAACAGGAGGGGAGCTAAACGAGGAAGGGGGCGAAGGGAGCGCGTCATCTGCGAGACAAAGTACTGCGGGGAAGGTCGGAAACAAAAGATCAAAAATATGCACCGAAGTTGAGAGGGACGGAAACTCTGGGTTTTAAATGGTAATTAGCTTTGGATTGCGGTAACCATGGTAACCTATCATGACACAGACTGTCGCCGAGTTTAACAAATTGGTCTTAAACCGGAAGGTTTTCGGATACGAGAGCAGGAAATGAGTTTCCTTTGCAAGGTGTGGGTGCCCGAATTTAAAGGTCGAGAGGTGAGCTCGGTCACTTGAGAATCAGAAGAGTAGACGTGGGACACGCTGTAAGTGCCCTTCGAGTTCTTCAAGTGGAGCTGGAGGAAGACGGGGGAGGTCTGGCCTACCGAAGCTAAGAGGGTGAAGTGACCCTGAAATTTTTAGAATTCAAATCGTTTTGTGACATAAGAGGGAAATTACAAACTTTATTAGCCAGTTAAAATCACAAGTTGCCCCAGCTCGAGTCCCTGTGACCAATTCCCCAAATCAGTATTCCCGAGTGTGAAGTCTGTGATCCCAACCCACCTCGCGGGCTCAAACATCAGGAGGGATAACATTTTTTTGCCCTCACGACATGAGTCCGAACAGCATGATCTTATCCACGGCTTTCCGGTCAGGCTTGTCACCTTTCAGATACCACGGAGTTTGATTTGAAATAAATAATAGCCGCTCGTTAATCAGGCTCTCGGCTCTTACGGCTTTTGTTGAGAAATTTCGCACCAGGGCGTTGACACTAATTGGCTCTTGTGCAAAGTGAAAAATAAATAGAGCCTGTCACCGGCACACTGTGGTTAAAGATACCCCCGGTATTGCATCCCGTCGTCAAGCCGGCCTCGCGCGCGACGCGTTCCAGCGTGTCAGCTCCCGTGTGAACGTCTGTAATTACGCCTGAACAAAGCAAACAACAATTGCGCGAATCCCCGCGAGGGCGGCGAGATAGAAGAACTAGATCGTTTCCTCTGGGATGGACTCGGCTCAAGCGCCGGGGTAAACTTCAAACGGCTCCGGTGGGAACGGCAGCTGGGGCCGACCACTCCCACTTCTCGAGATTCCCTCCAAGACGGAGGAGCGTTTATTCCGTGATTAGCATACGGCTTTGTTTCCTGTCAGTCATTTTTCGCCCAAGACTGCCGCGGTTTCTGCGGTGATGCAGTTGCCAGGCAGCCATTTACAGATGGTGAAAGTGATGCATGAATTTGCGGAATGTAAAAAGACAAGGAAAGGCGGCTTCATTGATTGTATATGTTAAGGTACAAAACAACATTACACAAAAATAGCAACATTTTCTTCAAATTGTCCGTTTTTGTTTCTTCTCTTCAAACGAATGCAAATGTGGATCTGTGCCCCCCCCCCCCCCTCCCTCTTAGACATCAACAACAACAGTTGACATAATTGTGACGGATGTCAACGACAACGACCCTGAGTTTGACCCCGCCGCCCCCACAAACTTCACCGTCCAAGAAGAGAAGGCCAATTTATTTGTTGGACAAGTCAAGGTAATTTTTTTCCCGTTTACTCCCTCGTTTTGTTCTTTGGTGCCTCTTATTTCATTTTCATTGCTTGAATTGGACTTAATCATCACCGTTGATCACGATGACCTCGTTATTAGCGGTTCAAATGAATCGTCCCTGAGCTAATATTAAAACCATGAAATTCTACATGAGAATTAACGTCTATAGCCGCGTAATTGTCGATACCGCAATAAAATCAATTGGTCTTGGTTTTATTGCCCTTCTTCCTCGACAGTCACTGCCCCGCTTTGCATATAAATGGAGGATTAATCTTAAACTGATGAATAGTGAAACGGATAATTTCATCTAATGTATAGTCTCTTTGATGTTCATATTCAACCTGACCTTATTTTGATATTATTGAATATGTTTGTATGGTGTAATTAGTGTATGGGTAAAAAAATTGTTACAATTATGAGAAAAGCTAGTTAACGATGAACACCATGGAAAAAAAAAAAGACCAACTACTAAGCATTAACTCAACACAGCGAGCAAAGCATCACCTGAGAGCCAAGTTAATATACTCACCTGCTGATGTCAGCACTTGCCCTTTACACGGAACACATGTTCGGATAAATCGATAAAAAGACGAGCGCCATCACTGAGGTTATCTGCCTTCAATTAGAATAGCGCTGAATGGCCGAGTCATTATTCGAGCTGGGTTGTTGCCATGCTTTTTGTTTGTGGCCCTGGCAGACTCTCCGCTGGGTTCAATTGTTTCGGACTCGTAACAATACAGTCCCTGTAAATAATAAAATAAATAATAAGAGTCCCTCAAGTGAGGTGCGGAAATACCAACCATTAGGCGAAATTCGGGTAATTTTTTTTTTTTCCCTCCCTTTCAATCGGAGTCAATAAATGCCTGATTGTTGGATGTCTCCTGAGCCATTATCTTGTGGTGTGGGTTGAGGAATTTTCCCTCCCAGACTGATTTGGATTGGACGCTTTGCACTGTTTCGGAATGTGGGCGCCCTCTAGTGGTACGTTTAAGAGGAATCACTGCCCAAGTACAGTTCAGTTGTATTTAACTTGGAAATACATTTGCATTTAATCTATAAGAAAGGTGCATTTGTAATTTGTATTTAAAATTGATGTGCACTATTTTTTAATTAATCAATTTTATGCAGTATAAGCCTCAATTTTCAGGGGCTCAAAAGTTTTCCGGCAAAAGAATGAAACAATTTTAATTTATACAATTATTTTTTGAATACTTGGATGAAAGCAAGACCGACTTTTTGAAGACAAAGAAATGAAGTATTGTTTCATGGCCTAGTCAGTCGATTGATGTCCCGCCAATGGCGAACGCGTCTCGCATATTGAAGACAAAAGCAACGTCGGCGAGAGCCACAATTAAAGCCGTTATTTTGCTAAACCTCTTTGAAATGTAACTTGAAACGAGAGTTGACTCGGTCTTTTCGGCGCAAATGTAATTATTTGTGCATTTCTTATTTGAACATACTAATCTACCTGCAAATCCTAGTTCACAAAGCCGAGTTGCCTTTTACCTCTCCGAGCGCCCGAATCCCGTCGTCCCTTCAGTTTTCCGTGCTCGGCCTTTTCAGGACTACAAAGCAAAGTACATTAATTCTAAAGACACGGTATTGCAGAGGTTGGAGATGAGCTTGATCAAGAGATCTTTTTATATTGTCCATGGCAGCGCTGCTGGACACGAAAATGAGCTTGGCCATTTTGAGTAATTACTTCAAAGCAGTCACTCAATCCACTTCTGTATAGAAAGTCAAGAATGGAGGCTTTGTGTTCCCCCTGTGCAGTTGTTCACCAAGGGCACACTTTCCATAAGAAGACATATAAAAAAAGTATAGTTCAAATAAAACGCTGATGCTAAAATCTGGGGAACATTAAACGGCATGTCCTAAAACTTTACAATGCGTCAAGGTGGTCATACACTCAGTTTTTAACTACCGGGCTCTTTTTATATATTTTTTTTTTATACGCTTAATTGCTTTGTGCATAAAAACATGCCTGATTAAGACTATTAAAGCAGTTGGTCTCGTCCCGGAGAATCTTAGGAGTCAAATCGTGAGCCAAATGTGCGCCATTTGCTGACTGCGCTGTCTTAATTTTATTGACAGGCTCATAACTAAAAGCACTCGTATCTCAAATCCACTTTCCCCACTGAAATGAATAGAAATGTCATTAATCCGTTCCAGACCCGTCTAAAAAAACTTTCATATACCCCGTATTAATAATTTGGTATAATTTGATCAATGTTAATTATCTGCTTCGTTACCGTTTGTTTATTTGAGCAGAAAAAAATCCTCAGTAACATTCCTTAAAACGTCATGCACAGGCCAAGAAAAAAACGATTAAATATTGGTCCTGTTCCAGGATTGTATATTTTTTTTATCATTACGAAATTGGCTTTTAATTTCCCAGTGAATGATGTATGAATATTAATGACGACATTCAGGCTTGAACATCCAGGAAGTCGCTGTCCAATTTGATGCCCTCAAGCGAGCAAAACTATCCAGCTTGTAGATGAAGCACACCATTTCTTTGAATCTTTGTCACATATTTACGTGCTTCAAACCTTAAATAAGCTTCACATGAAGGATTGCATGGACTAATCAGTTGAGCCAACATTAGTGTCGACTTTCAGCTTATGTTGAAGACATTTGAGGAACATTTAACGTACCACGATTGCGATGGTGAAATATTGGCTTTGGATAAAAACTCCCCAAAAATGTCATTCAGTCAAAATTAAGCAAAAATCAGGAAAAAAATTGTGAAAGGTCGAACGTGAATGACTATTTATCGCTCTCGACTGGGAGAATAGAATATTTTTTCCCTCCCGAGGTTCATTCAAAAGACATCCTTTGTGGTGACAAACCCGTGCACGTTGGCCTTTTGAACCGGCGGCCAATTCATCACAAGGACTCACTCGCGTTTCCCAAGTGACGACAAAGATGTGAGCCTCAATTGCGCCAGCCTTGTTTCAACCGGCGTCTACGGGCTGAGTAAATATGCAAGGTGTTAGAATGAAAAGCCCGGCTCTAATGGATCGTGTTCTGGATCAGATCAAACACAAAACAGCTGCTGTCAGCCTCCAGGCAAAACGCCTTCACTTTTGAAATGTGCTCCTCATTCGCCGTGAATATTTAGCGCCTAGCGCTATTATTGCCGATGTAAATAGTCTTACTCACAGTTTACGTCTGCCGGGTCAGGAGGGAAATGAGGTTATTTATGACTTTTGATGTATTTTTCATCCCAGGGCTTTAGCATGCTAATGGCATTGCGTTATTGACAGCTAGCAAGGCACGGCGGCTTTATTCGTGTCTCGTCATACACAAAGTTGAGCTTATAGAAAGTAAAATATTTCAAAGCATTTACAAACAAAAGAATAAAAGACGTCTAAAAAAAGAGAAATAAAAGATAGCTTACAAAAATTGCGTCATTGACTGCTAGCAAAGCACGGCAGCTTTATTCATGTCATCAAAAGATAGCTTGCAAAAATGTTATTACAGTGCAAGAAATTTTGAAAATATTATGTAAGACTTCAATAACACAGTATAAATTCAAATCTGGATTTGAAAGTATTCCCACTTGAGGCTGACTTCATTTCAGCGGAACTAAAAAGGCTGCGGTTTTCACATGCTAGTAGATCATGTAATTCCCAGCTAAAAGTATTCGTGTAGCCAGCACACAAAGGTAATATCTCATCTTCTTTACAACCGAGCCCTTCTGTCCTTGATCCCCCGCAGGCCACAGATCCAGACGCGGGGGCTAACGGCCAAGTGAGCTACCGTGTCGTCAATCATCCCGCCTTATTCGTAATCACCTCCAACGGCAGCATCTACACTCGGGTACCGCTCGATCGCGAGCTCAAGAGCAGCTACGATCTGGTGATCGAAGCGTCCGACGGGGCCGTGGACCCCCGGCGCACCACCTTGACCCTGACGGTGCAGGTGACGGATATCGACGACAACAGCCCGGTGTTCTCGCAGCCCACGTATGTGGTCAACGTGCCCGAGAACAGCCCGGTCGGAACCGTCATCCTGACGCTCAGCGTGAGTACTCATGATACATATCGATAGTTTAGCGGACTCTGTCTTTAGATTGTCTCCTCTGTCAAATGTCACTGCGCCCCCCGCCGCCCCTCGGCACACGAAAGGAAACGTCAAATATGCAAAGCAAACGGAGTGGAGGAATGAGTAATTGCTGGCACATTGTAAGCGACAATTTCCGCAGCGGTAGGAAGTAAAAGGAGAGAAAGCGAAGGGCGAAGGGTTGAGTGAGTGAGTGACATTCATCCGCCTCAACTGAAAGTGGACACTCGCAGTGATCACAAGACAATTAGATTGGATGTTATCTCCAAGGACACATATTTCAACGGAATCCATAAAGGGCTCACGCATGCATACATATCTGCGTGTTATTGCAAATGATTCATACGTTTACGAGAGATAATTTCATCCCGCGAGTACCGATACGCAGTAATCTTTACTCCATGGTATAATCGAATCCGAATGTATTACCCTACAAAATGTAGTCGTCCATAAAATAGCATCACGTTCGTTGTTTATGCATATAGTACGTCCAAAATGTGCACTCTGAAACACGACGCCCTTTACTTGAACCCCATTTTAGACATCTATAAATGATTATAGATAGGTGGCTCTCAAACTTTACACACCAAGTACCACCTCAAAAAATCTTTGACCCTCTATGGACCACCATTATGACTATCATTAAAATGTATAATGACCCATGGGTTTATAAAAAACAAGGAAGCCAGAATCAAATAAATATTTTTAATTTTTTTAACTCCTCTCCATTTAAAATATGTCACCTTTCAATCGAGTATTGGTTTCCTTACCACGATCGGATCCCGTGCCGCATTACCAGTACAGCAGAACGTGTGGTAGCGTTATATAATGTAAGTGGAGCTTCTGTGAGTGTAGAAAGCCCTCAAGCATATCAGTGAGTAACACTGGCTTGCCAACCCCTTGAGAAAGGCGCTCGACAATTCCTTCATGCCACGGTAGTGACGCAATACCGCCTCCGAAGGAACAAAGCAGAACTGCAAGCGTTTCATGTTCGTGTGCTTGAACTCTTCAGGGTTTGTTTTTTTATCCCAGGCTACGGATTCTGACCTCTTCTCCAACGTCACCTACCGGATCAAGTCGGAATCGGCCCGCCGGCTCTTCTCCTTGAACCGAATCACCGGGGAGTTAGCCGTGCTACAGACTCTGGACTTTGAGGATCTGGCAGTGATGGGAACGGGAGCGTCGTACACGTTTCAAGTGGAAGCGGTCGACCAGGGAGGCGTCACGGCCCCGGGGCAGGCTACCGTCACGGTGCGGATCACGGTAAGAATCCCCCCCCCTTGACGTTCACCCCCGCCACAAGCTCTCAGCACCGTGTCATCTCTTTCACCCCGAGGTCCAGAAGCCAACTCAACTCACTTCACTTGAGTTATTGACCACTTTTAAAAAAAGAACCGCAGCTGAAATTGTTTTGAACGGAAGACGTGTGTCCTTTGATAAGGACGTGACACCCAGCACCTGCGTTCGGTCGACAAAAGCAGTCCGCTACAGTCGGCTTTTTGAAAATTCTAGCTGTTAAATTTTTAACGATTACATTTTTTTATTAACTATTTGAAGTATCGAGCGTTTGATTTCCTCTTGTTTTGTTGTCGTCTCATTTTGAGGATGCTCTGCGGCGTACATTGTCCCGCGTGTCCTCGGCATCAGAATCAAACGTCTTTAATCCGCAATGGTGATCACACCAAAAAAAACGATGGTCGTGTTCTCCTGGAGGACCCAAGACTCTGGCACAATTGGAAAATAACAACACGCTAATGTGAAAGGAAGAGCAGCCCGGGGTATATTTTTTTAGCCATTTCAAGGTTATCGAGACAAAGTTCAACACTGTCCTGTTGTGGATTATTAACAAGCAGCTTGTTAGTTGGAGAAGTTTGCATGCCCTGTGGATGAGGGAATTGTCATGTCAAGAAAGCAGCGTAGGTTGTTGCCTCTAGTGGCCTAATATGAACTCACTTTTCTTGCCAAGGAATTTTTTTTTCCTCCCCCACAGCACGATATTTAGTCATCTAAACTCACCATTAATACATTTACAGACTGTACAATCCAAAGTTGTACAGTCATAAAGAACAAATGAGCCAAGCGCTAATGGACGTTAGCAACATTAGCTTAGTCCCTTAACGGCTCCAAATCGCTATCTAGAAGCGTTACTGTTCTGATTTTCCATTTGTGATGTCCATTCACAACTTTGTTTGTAGGATATGAACGACTTCTCCCCCGTCTTCAGCCAGACGTTGTACACAGGCATGGTGGCGCCCAACGCCGAGAAGGGGACGGTCATCACCACCGTGTTCGCCAAGGACCAGGATCCACCGGTGAGTACGTCATTGCACTCGACCCGAATTGGGTGGCTTCAGTTTTCACAAAGAAATACAATTCCCCTTTTTCAACACACGACATTTTATGTATATACACAGACAGATATTTTGATACAACTCTATTTTTAATTCAAGTGCGCCGTCGATACGAAGCGCAACAAAGCCGGCAACCTACGTGCGCTTTTTAATGAAGCCGTATGAAAGACAGGCTCGGCGAGGTCTCGCTTCCTCACCACACGTCGCTTCTTTGAACATCACACGTTTTCATTTGTTCGCCGGTTTCACGCCACGCTCTTGAAAGTTCCCGCACGCTTTCATTTCTGCCCCCACCAGCCCCCCGCTCCGCACACGTTACCCGCTTCACCGGCTCGCATCGACACCGACGCTTTGACTCACATGAATCACCAGCCTTTAGCCTTTGACACTGACGTACTTGAGAAAATATACATGTTCCATTCTTTATTCATTTTTTATTTTTTTTCCTCATACTGCGGTATCCGTGGAGTATCTCTCGGGAGTGGAGCGATAATGACTTTGGTCTATTTACTTCTGGAACGCATCAGTTATAAAATGGAGATGTCTGCACGACGCTAACAAAACATTGGATTGTGTCTACGTTCTTCGTCAGTCATTCCGACTACTTTTTTTGGACACTTCCTTCATACTCGAGTTGTTTCCATGAGACGCAGAAGGTGCATCTTTTCTTAAACACTTTTTCAGTGTAAGGTTCAAAACACTGACCTCGCTGCTTCCATCGTTCTGGGGAGCCTCGGCTTCCACTTCCTTTTATTATCAGCGGCTCCTGAAGGTTCTCGTGGAGTTGGCTTTGCACTTTGACTCCAGGGAGGTTCCAGCCGAGGGTGGTCGAGTGGTTCTCATTATCACGATGACTCACTCAACCAGTGTAGCAACTTGGATTGTTTTTTTTGTTTTTTTCAATCTGTTGAGACTTGATGTTCCATCCTGTCATCTATTTTCTTTGACGGTGTCTCTCGCAACTCCTTTCAGCCGGCAGTCAAAGGTCACGCTGACCGACGAGCGACGGCAGCCCACTGATGATAGCTCGCTGCCCCTGCGTTCATTTTTCACAGCCCCTTGCCCCCATTAAGGTCACACTCAACCAAAATGGAAAACTGACCTTTTTTTAGTAGCTTGTATCTAAATAGCGTGATGATCTACTCGGTCCAATGGATATTTCTCACCCCGGAGCAGATTTTGGGCCTGGCTCCATAAACTTTACCTTCAATTTAAATCCACTTGCCTCTGCCCCGAGGCATACCACCGTTGAAAAAAACTTTTCAAAACCTTCTGCGATATGAGAATACGACCTCCCTCGAGCATAATTTCCGCGAATGGCGTGACACACGGCGGGGCTTTTGACTGACACGCCAATTCGATTTCCTAACAGCTGTGGACTTACTCGCTTTCTTATTGACCCGAGGCTCAAAGAATTTTATTGACGGAGTGTCCGTCAAAGGCCTAACGCAACACATGTATCACAGGGCCCAGACGGTGTTGTACGTCTTTGTCAAAAGTTCCTAACATCCCCGTTAGCTTTGCGGCGAGATAAATATCTATGCGTCTTAAACCTTGGAAGGATTGACGCTCGTGACGCCGAAAAGTTTTTTCATCCAGTGCTCCATCACGCCGAATGAGATTACCATGCAGACAAACGCTCCCGAATGCATTATTTCTCATGGCCGGGTTTGAAAAGAGCTGTTATTTATGAATGAAAAACAAAAATGAAACAACATGGCGGAAAAATGGAGCCTTTGTGGTTTTGTTGGAGAGCCCGACATTTTTTTTTTGCGTGGTGTTTTTAAAATGTTTCATTCGACTGATAAGTCACTTTGATTATTTTTGCACTTCACTTTGAATTTTACTCGCTCAATTACCGCAGATGTGAAACCATCTCGGATGTTTTTATGAAGTACTGAGCGGTCATGACTTTAATTTCAGCAACGACGTATGTTCGTTCTGGCGTTGTGAATCATTTAAATAAAGAAAAAAGCAATCTTAAAAAAAGAAAAAAATATATAAAATACTTTTTATTTTATTATGGATATTTTTTTAAGTTTCTGAGCAGCTACATATTGCATTTAATTGTGTGTTATTTTTTTGTCCTGCATGTAAAGCGTGACATGGTTGTGAAATATATTTCGATTCATCACGCTCGTTGACACGTCGGAATCTTGCATCAAATCAGGTGTAAATAAGCAATGATTATCCCGACAGGAAAGCGAGACGGGAGGGCTTTTTGAGTGATTGATAAGGGCTGTCAGTGAGCCACCAATCTGCTGAGTGATATATTTTCATAAATTTTTTTAATCCTCGAGACATCTGGACTCATTTGATGTTATTGACTGCTGCTACATTGACACATCTACAACCTCTGTAAAAATGACGGATGGATATTTGTAAACATCTCATTATATGGCTCATAAAATATATTTTCTTAAAAAGAAAAACTCGTTTTAGCTTGAGTAGCTAGTGATTTTACTGGTAGATTACAGAGCCATGCGGCGGCCATTTTGTTTGCAATACAATACGGTGCGAATGTTATTTTTGAGTTTTATTGTCTATCCACTGTGAAAACTTTTTCATTGTGCCGCAAATCCCCCCTGAGAATTCCCCATGAAGGTTCTTTTTAACCCCGTGGGTGAGAAAGAGTCCGCTCGGGGACATGTTCACGCTTGCGGTTTTATCTCTCGTCACTGTCTCCTCCGAGCTGGCCGGTCCCCTTGGCAACAGATCAGATTGGGAAAAATAAAGATGATTAAAAGATCATTTCTGTCCTTGGGTAAGAAATCGAGGTAAGAAAAACTATAAAAATGATCAGCAATCAGGAAGCACATTTAATCTTAATCCAAGTGTCACCGTTAGTGCGGCGCTTACTAATTATTAATGCCAGTGATTTATTCCGGAGACTGCGGGGCTGAGTTTAATAAAGAACTCTTCCTCATTTTTTAATAAAATTGATGTCAAGAACTTTGAATTCATAAATAACATATGATTTATGCAAGGTAGTGTAATCGAGGACAATTGCAAAATTCATCGTTTGAGTACTTAGGTGCTTTTTTTTCCCCCCCAAGAATATTATTTGGTATTTTAATTTGAAAAAAATCCAATAATCCAAAATCATTTTGGACTGAGTAGCCAATTTTGGAGCGCTTTGTGTTACAATTTTTCCTTTTTTGTGCTTTTTAGGGCACGCCGGCTAGTTTTGTACGCTACAGAGTGGACCAGGACAAGTCGCCGTACAGCGGGAGCATTTTTGATGTGGAAGAAGTCACCGGAAGGATCGTCACCAAGGTCAACCTCAATGAGGAGCCCAGCCTGACTTTTAAGGTGAGGCGAAGCCACGGCTTGAAAATGTACCAATTGTGATATCTGTTTATTGGATGACATCATTTCTCTGTGGCAGCTTGTAATGTAAAGCCATCATCCCAAGGTGACCCATCTTGTTTATATGTTGTTTGAAATGTTTCAAAACATGACATTTGGTTCTAATGAGAATGTCGAAACCGTCCCCCCTCTCTGTATCGTAAACCCAACGACGGGGCCCGTTGTAAACAAGGTGTCGTTTGTGGTTGCCGTGCAGTTGTTTGTCATCGCCTTCGACGACGGCGAGCCCGTGAAGACCAACGGCACCTTGGTGGAGATCACCGTCCTTCAGCCTTCCCGCATTCCCATCTTTACCCAGGAGGAGTACAGGTGAGCGTTCAAACGTGGGGAATGATTAACACTTCGGAGACAATCGAGCCACATTTAAGCATTTCCTCCATCGATAATTAACTCCAATCTTGGACGGTTAAAATATCGTTTGACCCAAACAAGATTGGAGATCGCCACTTTCTCCAAGAGCAGTAAAAACGGACATGCCAATTTTATTCCCCGTGTGAGGTCTTTCACATTTTATCTACCCGTATTGTTATTAAGAGGCTTTTTTTGGCTAGCTTAAGCGCCGACACAATTAAACTGTCAGAAAGGGCCAAACTCATCTATATTTCTCCGAAAGTCTCGCACGTCCAAGCGCGGTCCGACAAAAGGCTGATGTTGCAGCGACTCAGGAGGAGTCCGCCGCGCACTGATTTATAATTAAACCCACGCATGGATTATTAACACTCCATCTGAAGCGGCTTTGAAGAACGCGCTCGTTATGTGCCAGCGCCGGTTTTGACGGCTTGTAATCTACCGCCTTGCATACTCGCAGTCGGCACCTGTCGGAGGTGAATTCCCAATCGGCCCAGGCACCGCAGGGCGTATGGCAAAGTTGGCTCCGGTGGGGTTGAATGGGGGCGCTGTTTTAAGTGGATTGATTTACAGGCTGGCGTGTCAATCAGCGCAGGCAGACGAGCCGGCGTAACTGAATTTGACGTGTTATTAAGCCTCGTCAAGGCGGACCGAGACGTGACACGGCTGTCAGCGCCGTGACGGAGTTGTGCACAAATATGCTCGTTTGGTGGATTTGCTGTACGGTTAACAGTCGCTACATTAGGTACACCGTGAATGACATGACAAGTTCGACAATATTTTTTCAGCAGCATCATCGATCAACATTTGAACACATTCAGTACCAGTGACGGCTATAGACGTCATATTTTCATATGGCAGAGAATGAGTTCAATGGTCGAGTCCAGTAGCTAGCGAGTCCGCCGGGGTGGTCCACCGCGGGCTTAAACAATGGCGAGCGGCGTCGGCAGCTGGCCCCGGCTGCAAATGATGAGCCATGAAAAGCATTGGCCAGGTTGCAGGAGCTTCTCCCGTCTCTCCTGCTGAGGGTGTCCAATCTGCTCGCTCTTTTGAGAGCCGGCTCATCCCTCACCCGAGCGATTTCTGCCCAAAGAGAACCACAAATCGCTGTGTAAATGTCCAGAGAAGCCTCACGTCTGTCAGCACGGCGGCAGGCAGTAAGTTCTATGAGCAATCAGGTAAGTTACGCCTGCAGCTCGGGGCCACGCAATCAAAACGGCTCTGCTGGGTTTTGGCCGGCTTAATGATTTCTGCCCTGGCTTTACGGTCGCTCCCGTCCATCTGTCAGAGGGAAATGAGAGCCTCCCAGTCGTTGTTGGCTACAAAATATGGCGCCCGATGCTGTTTATGCCGTTCGTTGCGGCGCTTTTCAGATCATGGCAACGTGAGCTGTTTATGGAAGCAGCTCATAAAGGAACGATCAAGTGGCTGGGTATTTCTAATCGGGTCATGATTTTTAGGAGACAAAGGTAAAGCCGCTTGTTTAAGGAGAGATGGCACCGATTTGTTTACATGTACAAATGAAAAAATGGCCGCCGTGCAAATCCAGGCAAGGATAAATTTGATATATTTATATATCAACGTACTTGTCCATGTCTATCTAAATATATATCTATATTATTTTTAATGTTCTTTCCTTTTTGCTTCCATGTTTGATATAGTCTACATGTTTTTTTTCACAATTACTGTATAGTGGCCTAGAATTACGTAAGATAGAATGCTTGGAAAAAAAAAAAAATCATATTACACAGCTTTCTTTTGACAATTGGAGAAAAAATATCCAAAGGTGTCTTCATAAATGGCCACTAACATTCCATCGTCGAAATATAAAAAGGATATAGAACACTTAACACCCACTTGTGACACTCTGCTTTAAATTAGTCTTGTTCTGTCCATCTTGTCTAAGTGGCAAAGTATGGCTTTTGTTGCCATGACGACCAGGCGGGGAGCTAAAAGCATTGACAGCGCGCTGGCAACTTAGTCGTGAATGTCACATCACTTTTTCCGAGTTGTTTGAAACTTGTGGAAACTGTGAGTAACCATTTTGCGTCCAAACTATAAATGAACGAGGCCTTCGCAAAGCGACTTTAACCACATGGCTTAAAAGGGACCATTAAATTTGACCGAAGTTAAATTTTGTGGGGCGCAAGTGCACAAGTGATTGTTGAAAGACACGTTTTGAGAAACAGGAAGACGAGACAAGATTTACTTGGCTGTTTAATTTCACGCTTGATGCATGGCCAAGTAGCCATTTAAAAGCAGCCTTATTTAATTTCTTCACTTTGACACTACCGTAATTTCCGGACTATAAGCCGCGGCTTTTTTCCAAAATTTTGAACCCTGCGGCTTATAGTCAGGTGCGGCTTATATAAGATTTTTTTCGTGATTTTTGTGATGACTTGATCACTTTTATACACTCGTAAAAAGGTTGTGGACCACTGTTGTGCGGTATCTTGAAGAGAAAACAACAACAAAAATACTATTTTAAAACACTACTATGGCTGCTGCTTATTCTGGCTGTGTTGTTTGTGACTATTATGAGCTTTAGTAGGAATGCACACTAGGTTACCTGCGTCAAAGGGCTCTAAACCCTTTCTCTTACTCTGCCATGTGACTCAGAGTGGCGCTGTTTGGACCATCTGCATTGTATTGAAACCCAATCAATCAGCATTTAAATTCAATTCTTCTGAAATTTTGCTCACCAAAAACAAGTTGTAATGAATGTGAACTTTTAATGCATTTTATTCAGAAGGTTACTTTGAACCCTGAGGCTTAAATGGCGGCGCGGCGTATTTATGGATTTTTACGGCTTTCTGTGTACTGTCTTTCTTTGTAAAAAACTCATGTGCACGTGCGGCTTATAGTCCGGTGCGGCTTATGTAAGAAAAAAACTAAAATATCCCTGAATTTTAGCTGGTGCGGCTTATAGTCCGGTGCGGCTTATAGTCCGGAAATTACGGTATATGAAAACATTTCAGAATTGAGGATGGCCGTTTCTCAAGAATCAAACAATTTTCTGGCATCTTCTCTTGGTGGCCAAATTACAAAATAAAACTCTTGTTGAATCAAAACAGAATGACAGTAGAGCATAAGTAGCAGATAATTAAATGTCCAGTAAAACATTCTTGCCGGCAAGCTCATTGCACACAAAATGGAAAAGACATTTTGCCGTACCACTTCTTATTATTTCCAAAAGTCCAAATCCTCTGATCTCAGCCTCTCAAATGTGCATGTGAAACAAATCCTCAAGAAGGTGCAGATCAAAAATCAAACCTAACACTTTTTTGGACGATAAAGTAAAGCAACATAGAAAAAAAAAGTATTTGAATATAAATGCATTTGTGAGCTTTGTTGCCAGAAGAGTGCCCAATTTATGTCAGCGACACCTCCGGCAGGATTCAGCTTGTTATAGAGAGAATAATCTTTCCCCGCGGGTGAGGCCTCCAGGTGGCAAATGATTTAGTCGGCCGCTCAACAACGCGCAGGCCTCCGCCGTGTCTGTTTGTGCGATGTCACACTGCATCGCTGTCCGGGACGCTCCTCCACTTTGCCAGGATGACTCAGTAGTTCATAATGATGATGATATCCATGTTATGTGCGGGCAAACAGGGCTGCACAGCACTGTTGTTTTCGGCAGCCATTTTAGTTTTCGGAGCAAAAATCCAATCGCTAATGATTAGCCCTTTTCTCAAGATTTTTGAAAATATCAAGGTCTGTGCTAAGGCTTTGTTTCTTTCTTCTGCACATCAACAGGTCTACAATAAATTTGTCTTTGTGTTTTAGCGGTTACAACAAAACTATGAACTCATCAAATGACGTTAGCACAACTAACATTAGCTTGTTGCTAACTAGAAAAACTTAAGTTACGAGGAGATTTATGACGAGCTGGTTGTTGCGTAATATATGAAATAACCAGACGTGTTGTTCAAGAGTCTTAAAACTGCCAGAGCCAATAAACTACTTTTAAAAAAAACTTTGAAAACATTTTTATGATGATTGCGGACTAATTGAAACTTGTTTTATAGCCTACTGGCCACATTTAGTGATTGAGGGCAGTTAAATATGATCGATATGGTCTTAAAAAACGATTTAGAAAAGTCGTCAATTAGTCTCTCTCAAACCTGCAGATACCTTGATTACTTTTTCATAGAGAATGTGAATTTTTTGAGGGATGTATTTTCAGTTTTTACATTTTGATCAAATTTCTCCCTTCATTTCCCCTCTGCTTCTCTTCTATGCTGTCCAAAGATTTACATGTTCCAGAACTCCCAACTACTCATATCCAATCCAATCATTTAAAAAGTCCATTTTCCAGATTATGCCCCCTTTAAAAAGCTGACGTATGTTGCTTTTCGTGCACATGCAGCAAAATTGCAACCTTTTTTTGCACTAATATTCATCACAATAAAATCAGTCATAAATTATTCCAAATTCTGTGCTAAAATATGCATAGCTAGGATTATAACAACATAGCAAAACTCATTTCCGTTTGCTACCACAGATGTCATCCAAGTTTTGTGGAGGTATCGCATTTATCTTCATTTAACTCACCCAAAGAGGCAATTAATAATATTTTACTATAATAAGTAATTTATACGATAGAGAAGGTGATAGAATCATATTCCCAATTGATTTTATGCACACCTACTCTATTATTCATCTCCTAACTCCCACATATCAATATATAAGATTATTACATTTTCCTCTAATTATGTTCATTCTTCTTCTTTTTATGTATTTGGGAGGCCGGAATGTGTGGCGGCAGGTTCTCAAGCCCAAAAAAAAGGGCATAGATGGCCAAAATTAATTATGTTCCTTTTTGTCTGCTTTTGCAGCTTCTCTTTTCTTGCCATTATGCTAAAAAAATCTTTTATGAAGTTAAATTAATGCGCATGGTAATTAAGAGCCATGACATCAAGCTGTGAACAAAGTCAGAATTATTTTTGCCGCTTCTGACAGAGTTCCACAAATATATAAAATTAAAATAAATAAATGGGTGCTGCTTGTTTGGATTGGCTGTTTCCAGCTGTCAATCACAGTCTCAATCATCTGGCCCCCCTTTTTGCCCCGCCCCCACAGTTTGTCCTCCAGCCATGAGAAATTACTACATAATTGAGTGTAATATTTTATTAGCGCCAACACTACACCAGTTTTTTTTTTTTTTTAAAGGTCAATGTGCTAATTGAGGTGCATGTGGCGTAGCTATTGGTAGCGTGGGCGCTATAAAGCCATTTATTTGTTTTCCTTGATATTCACTTTAAGGGCCACTCACGCGTAAGAAAATCCAGTGCATGGATGTGTCTTAACTATAACGATTTTCTCGCCACCACTACTGTCAAAGCTTACTCGAAAACAAACGCGCTACGCTAACAACAAGACTCGAGCCAATTAGCATGCATGTGTCATGCCCGAGTAGCCTCCTGGACCAAAGTGTACCCTCGTCATTCTACTCATGTGCTGAACTGTCTCACTTGTGAGGCGGCAGACTGTACTACCACACACGGACCTTGAACTGATATTGAATAAATGCTCGAACAAGCTTTCCATAGTCGTTTTGCTAAAAGCCTCTATCGGGGGAATACAAATGAAGAAAAACACCATGACTACTCCTCGATTTCAAACATCCTATTGTTCCTCCAAATACAAAACATGATCATTGCATTAACACCCCTCCGTGCAATCGAGGTCTGACTCAAAAGGTAATCTAGGGATTCATCGTTTGGTATAATCGTGTTTATGTAACGTAGTTAGCTTCACGCCGCTCCTGTTGATGTAGCATTATGCGTCCTCATCATGAATCGCGTGTAAATGCAAATCGTAGCTTTCGTGCCGCTCTGGCATTCTGCTGCAATGGAATTGTGCGAGGAACATTTTGTATTATGTATATCCTCATTGTATAATATTTATTATTTATTATACATTCTTTATCCTCAGCGTAGAATGACTGTGGCTCCTTCTACTGTAGCTCTCGAAAGCTGTGCTGTACTGCCCCCAGCTGGTGAAGATGTGTGCTTCACAAGGAGCAGCACAATGTTAAATTGAAGCAAAAAAAAAAAAAATACTAATATGTCATTCTGTGCTTTTACAAAGAACATTACAGTGCTATTGTTCTCATTAAAAAACACATTTTTCTCGGGGTTTCAGATACGTGCACTCTGAGCACGACCCCAGAATGCATGAAACTCCCAAAGGAACCTATATTGCTCTCTCGTAAATTATTTTCATGTTATTCCCTATAAAAAATACATTCTCGTAGGAATCACAAAGATGTAGTCATCCTAGAGTGCAGGCGCTGTGCAAACATGCCTCCCACCTTCTCCTCTATGACTTTCTGCTGTCAGTTTTGATTGAATGAGCCGGAATCTTTTCTTTTTTTCCCCTCGTTCTCCGAATAAACGCGATGACACCGTAGCAGGCTGCCATAACAACAAACCCGTTAGCGGCGATGCAGCTCGACAGTCGTTGAAATCGGCTGCTTCTTGCCGTAATGACTTCAACGCGGCGGATCACATTAGCGAGGCCATACGTGCACAATGATGTGGAGCAGGGAGGCTTGACACTCTAACGCTCACTACCCCCCCCCCCCCCCCCCCCCCCCACCCCCATCCCCCGAAGTTTATACGCCTCTGCCTCGTCTCGTAAGCGTCACGCCGCCATCGGGCCTGAGGCGGGCGCACCGGCTGACACCTGTGTGCCGCCCGCGCTTCTCGTGGCATGTCGCGTTGACACCGGGACTCTCTGCTGCCTCCTGTTGACACGTCTTACCCCTCCCTGTACATAATAAGTGGGTGGGTGTGTATGTGTGGCTTATTTTTATTTTTACTCATTTGAAAATGAAAGCAATGAAAACTAACTTGGGTCTAGCGTAATTATATTGAAGTCTGCCTTTGGAATTGCAGTCGTAACTCATGTTTAGTGGTTAAGGGGCACATTGGGAAGTGCCCCACCAGAACAAAAACAACTCATTTTGATTTAATTTAATACCGATATTACACTATTATTATGACTTACCAAATGTATGAGTTTTCGGGGTTAAGTATTCTTCTTTTGTTGTTTTTAAAGTGGTAAATTCATCCAAACAATTTCTTGTAATTCTTTTTTCACAGTTAAAGATTAATTCTGTCGATACAATGTTGAGGCCTTGAATATTAATAATAAAAAAGATTTCTTTTTCCTTTGCACTTCAGTGCATTGCTGCTGAGGAAATATTTAAATGAATTCCACAGTTTTTTTGTGTCACCATTTTCATGACAGTAAAACTCTCCACACGAGTCTACATCAGCTCGCTTTCTGTCCTGCAACAGCAAATGATTTTCTCATCCCCCCCATTGTCACATATGTAACATCTTTCGCTTAATCTCTATACCTGGACCCGTCTATTGGTATTTCTCCGCAGCTTAAAACGACTTTGTCAGGATGCGATAACAGCTTTGCCGTGGTAGCACACCAAGGCTCGCTATACGCTTCTCATATCCTGTCAAAGAAGAGCAAATGGGGTAAGAAAGTGTCATTTGGTCAGCACCCCTCGCTCTGGAGATTATATTGTGTTGCCGCGATGATGAGAACGCTTCCCGCCGAGAGATTCTGGGAACACGTTTGTCATCGGCTCCCCCAGCCAAGCAATCTAAAGCGAGCACGGCGGCTGCCCATCTAATCTCGGCCTTTGTTAAAGCTCCCTACTTTTACCCAATTTGACTGCCTTCAAAAACATGACGCAGGAGAGTATCGCGTCGAAGAAATGCTGTGAGACATTTGAGCGAGACTCGCGCTCTCCTCGAGCGAATCCCCGGTGCACTTTACCAAACACGGTTATTTTTAACTCCGATCAATCAGGTAGCAGCCACCAAAAACGATTTAATTGTCACCTCGCCGCCACGCTGCTTTGTCAAAGACGGATGGAGAGTGAGCGCCTGCGACACTGCATAATTTGGCCGAAGATGCTTGGACTTGAGTTTAAAACACAATAAGCATTGAAGGAAATTTACTTCTTCACTACTGTGGCTTAAAATCACACGCGGAATTAAAAGTTTTATATTTTCTTGTATCGATTCGGCTCCCGACTTCAAATCACATTCATTATCGGCTCAATCAAAAGCAATAAGTACAAACATATAACTAAACCTTTTAAAAAGGAGTTGTTGTTTTTTTTCTCCTGATGACTCCGCTAATGGCCAGGCTCGACTTTTAGCCGCCGAGGTGTGTAATCAAACACAACTGAGATGATTGTTGCCGCTCACCACACACAAATTACAGGTGCCATAAATAGTCACCGATGGCGGCGGCCATGCGGGCGGCGTGTGTGCCTCAAGTGCTGATTCCAGCCCATCACGTCGTCTCGCCGCTCCGACACCTCGTCGTGCCACTGATTTGTGTCTTCTCATCTCAACCGCTCGTTTCGATTCTGTTATTCAAACGGTGCGTTAGAAGTTTGAGATGCCACATAATGTGGAAAATAGACTTTTGGATTGTTAATAGTAGCACGTCCAGAGTGTCTCTCCAATTGTCAAGTGTGAAATTGACCAGTTTATTGATCAGTTAGTGATCCAATCACACCACAAAAAGTTTTAGCGGGGGTCACAAAAGATATTTTTTGAGTCCCATGCAAAATGGCGGAATTTCAACCCAAGTGTTTTGCATGTGTTCTTAATTTTTTGACCAAACCATAACAGACAAACTCTTTTGTGCTGCCACACAATGTCTCGTGTTTCCAGATTTAACCAACACGTTACGCTGAATGAATGATCGTCATCTCGATTTTGCGCTCAGGGTTGATTATTTTACCGCTTGGGCGTTTACGCAAGGCTTCACCGAAAACCAATTTCCAACTAAAAGGAATACGGTGTACAGAAAAAAGACACAGGTGTTAAAAAAAAAGTACATAAATGATTTTTCTGTGGTGCTCAGCCAAGTACAAAACGTCGTCTTTTAGACAGTTGGCAAGTGGAACAGCCGCAATGTGTGTATACCTAGTTTTCATAACAAAAAGAAAGTCATCACAAAAGTTGGAAAACAATCTATCCATCCTGGAGACTCAGAGAGGCGAACCCCCTGCAAGGACACGGCAGTGAATAATGCGAAAGGCCCAGAAGAATCATACAGCAGACAGTTTGGATCACCCCGTGCTGGCAAATGACTGATATTGATGTGCGGGCAGAATGTATTGCGCCGCTATTGGCATGTGAATAATGTGCTGTTTGGCTAATATAAACGACTTCCATTTCCCGCTCGTTGCTCCGCCGGGCCTTGTCGCTGAGTAATTGCCGCTTGGGTTGGCGTCCAGGGACAGGAAGCGGTGACACGATCTCCTGTGATGATGGTAGACGCTTTATGAATGTTGCCTTGACATGATGAGATGACGTTAGAAATAAGCCTAGACATGACTGTGATTAAATGTGCCCTCACAATTTAAATTGCTTGACTGATCAAAATCATTTTGATGTATTCAATTCAAATTATCACATTTTCTATATACGTCTGACTTCCCTCGCCATCTCTTTCGACGGTGTGGAAGTTGTGTTAAACATAAATTATGTAAATCAGATGCTAAGGATGCTAAGCGCTAATTGTTGTCCTCAAACTAACTATCTTATAACTAATGTTATACTGTACTATATTGGACAAAACACTAAAATTGTTAAAAAAATTATACTCAAATTTACTTTCATATCCAGAAAATATGTTGCAGTTGTACAAAAGTAAACTTACATTCAATACAAGATGTGACAAGGAAGCTAAAATACCCGCTAACTGTGCTAATCTGTGTTAGGAGGTAACCTGGCTGGTCCACCAATGGCGGAAACTTTATTCTAACAAAAAACTACTTTGTAATCTTAAAATATGTATGTTGTAAAGAAATTAATGTAACATTTCATAAAAGATGTGACAAGGAAGCTAAGCTAACACCCATTATGGCTAACTTATCTGCGTTATGGGGTGTCCTGTTTGGTCTGCCGATCTTATCTACAGACGACGGCAAGATGTTTTAATTAATTCTGTCTTCCATCATTGGATATGACAGTAGTCAGATTAATGGAACCTTCATGTTCCATTTCATTAAGAAGAAAGGCATGTCATGTCAGCCATATATTTTCGGCAATGCAAACAGGAGGAAGACCTTCCCGTATGTTGCTCATGAAGAAGCAGGTCCATTCTCAGCTGAATTTGTGCCATCAGTGTGATTAACATTGAAGCCAGTTTTAGATTTCCTTCACACCGGGACGATCATCTGGGAGTTAGCCCTGATAAATGTTGAAAAAGGTGTAATTAGCGTTTGCTGGCTGGGGGATATTTTTTTCATACGTTCATCCAAACCTTCCTCCTAAACATCCCACCTGACCTGCCTTTTATAGCTGCATCTGCTTCATGCTATTTTATTTATTTATTTTTATCCCAGGCTGCATCTCCTTGGAGAGAACCAGCAGCCAGCTCCATATGCAAACTCAAAGTGCTTTTGTTGCAATAACTGAACAATAATTTATGTTTTCCCCAAAGTCTCTTATGTACTTGAAAAGGAAACTAATGCTCATTTATGTATTACCGGTAAGAGGAAACCTCTGTATCATCAATTATTGTACTGTTGTTGCTCTTATTTAAAAAAAAAAGACATTTAAGGCATATTTCACTCAAAAAACACAGTTTAGAAAATATAAAATAATATATAAACAAGTTATAAAATAGATACAGAATACTGTAAATAATATTAATGAATATACATCATACTCTAAAGTAAAAAAAAAAGTACATTTTTATTGAGGGACAAAATGGACCACATTTCGTCAAACTTTTTTTAAAATTTTTTATTTTTTACTAGTACTTCTTGTTTACTCAAAATACATCCAAGAAAGATGAAATTGCCAAAGTTATGTTTGTGCCAAGCGTAATCTTTGATGCTTTTTGAAACCTCTCCTCCATGAATCAAAACTGAAATCTTTTTCTTCTTTTCAAGGCATCATCGATCCCCGAAGTCTCCTCCTAATTCATCTTGCCGTTGACGTCTCTTCGCAGGTTCCCGCCCGTTAGCGAGCTGGCGCCGGTGGGTACGCCATTGGGGAGCATTCTCGCCGCCGCTATCAACCAGACCATCTACTACTCCATCGTGGCAGGAAATGATTTAGGTATATTTCCATCGGCGCTGTCTTTGCTCGCAAACAGCCCGTGACAATAGACGCATAAACATTTGGTTTCAAATACCTCGGTGCCAGTGTGGCCACAAAGCGAGAACACGCCACGGAAAAGCTTGAAAGAAATATGTTAGTGAGAAGTCGCTTGATCTGTATTTTCAGTGCACACCGGGGGCATTTCAAATTCAAGTTCCTCCTGATATCATGTCAGCAGATACTTGGCTCAGCTTTTAGTGGGTTGCCAGTTGTAAAATTAGAATTGACAATACTGTAAAAAAAAAAAAACATGCAACTTCTTTAAACTCTTATTGGGTGAGAAATGCAGGAAAGGCAGTTTTCGCAACAGAAAAATATTTATTCGAGGTTTATTGAAAAATAACCCATTTTATTATTTATTATTTCATTTTATTATTTTAGTATTATCTATTATTTTATTAATATTAGCTATTATTATTTTACTATGTTGTGATTTTTATTGACAATTTGAAACAATTTCCAAGGCACTCTTTTGGTCTCGTAAAAAATGCATCAATGCAAAAATATTTATTCGAGGTTTATTGAAAAAGAACCCATTTTATTAATTATTTAATTTTATTATTTTAGTATTATCTATTATTTTATTAATATTATCTATTATCATTTTATTATGTTGTGATTTTTATTGACAATTTGAAACAATTTCCAAGGCACTCTTTTGGTCTCGTAAAAAATGCATCAATGCTCGCCCCGCCTCACCCCCCCCCCCCCCCCCCCCCCCCCTTGCCTGCGGGCCACTGTCGAGTAAGTTGACAACACGATGACAAGCGAACAGTCTCTAATGGCTGAGGCGTGGGCCGCCAGTAAAAAAATAACGTGCTTTGCCATAAAAGATGGACGTCATTTTCTTTCCTGCGTTGTCACTCAAGCCCAGCCGACTGTTTGAATGACAAAGTCACGGCAGCGGAGAGCCTTTCGTAACGGGAAAGCATTACACATTCATTTCGAATTTTGTATGAAATATTAAACGGCATCCAAGTAGCAGATGGTGGCGACTCCGTAAGTTGCAGATGCGTTGCAGTATTGTTTGTCCTTTCTCCGGCCCGGGGTGGAACAGACAGCGGTGACATGTTTGCAAACCCGCAGCACTTGCTTGTCACACTCCTTGGCAAAATCGGCGCCGCTTAATTAGTCCCTGAGAGAGCAGACGACCCGGCAGGTGCAGATTTACTGCAGTTTTTTTACGTAGCGAGTATGAGAAGGCAAAATGAACGTAGCTATTTTCATCACATGCAAAGTACTTTCCTTTTTCCCTCCCTTTTGTTTTTTTTTTCTCGCCCGGTTTTGTTGTTGTCCGTTCCAGTCCATCTCACACCCCCGCCGCTTTTTTGTTTCCTCGCAGGTCACTTTCGTGTGGATAACAAAACGGGCGTCATCTCAACCGCAAAGCCGCTGGACTACGAAAACGTGACCAGCTACGTCTTGAGGGTGCAGGCCGACTCGCTGCTGGTTGTCATGTCCAACTTGCGTGTGCCTTCTAAAAGTAAGTAAAGAAGCTTGGATACAACTTGAGATCATAATTGTCATTTTGTGAAGCAATAAAATTAATTAAGCCTGATTTGATCCAACCTTCGAGAAGCTAAAAAAAAAAAACTCAGGCATTTATGTTATTAGGCCAACAATCTTTCTAGAAATATTTGTGACATATGAAACGCATCAAATTGTCAAACCGCTACGGCAAGTGCAGAAGTTCAACAGTCTAACAATAAGTCGCTCACGCGTGTCATGTGACATCTTTTGATCGTCAGTGACAAGCGACAGCTCGCCCCTCGGCGATTTGCGTGGGAAGCTCATGTCGCAGTCACACCAATCGCAGAAGAGCTAAATTAATTATTTGCTCAAAAAAAAAAAAAACAGCCGAGAGCAATTGAACCAAAATAGGAAACGGAAGTTTGCTTAACGGTAACATCAGGTGGACATTTTCTTATTTTCTCACATTAAAATTGGAATTCTACGTGGATATTCCCAATTACATGGCAGCGCAATCTTTTTTTTTTTTTTTTTTTTTTTTTTTTTGGCGCTAACCTGCCAAATTTGATCAAATAGCATCGCGCCTTACACAAATGCAAATGACGGCTGACGGATAGACTCTCCGGCATGATTACCTGTTCTGATTCCGTTTGCTTCAAGCTAACCAGTTTAGGCAGACAAATCACATATTTGACACAACTTTTTTCTTTTTTTTTTCTCATCCACTCTTGAAAAGCAGCTTTTATGATCACTTGTCAGCCGGTTGCATTTGCTCACCCACTATGCATACATATTGGCTCATTTAGAATTTGGAAGCTCGGCTCGGCATTCAAATTGTGAATTTTGACTCCTCGTCTGGCTTGTTTACTTCCTTCCCGTCAATTGTCAACGTTGACTTTACCTTCGAACGTCGAACTCTAAACCGCCGGTTTGCTGAGGAAAGCTTCTAACGAAGGAAACGTTTCGCCGATGAATTATCGATGACCTAGCGTATGTCGCGTCTCTCAAATGCTAATCGCGGGCGTTCCAGCCGCGTGATCCGTTCGCTCGTCTCTCATCTGACAAGAGTCAAAGTTAAAGGCTTTTCGCCATCGAGATATGTTGGCTGACATTTCGTCCTCTTTTGGCAAGGCACCATCAAACGGCCGTATTAATACAATCATGATCAGACGTCTTTCTCCTTGCGAGTTGAAACGAGATGTTTTTTTCCTCTCTGCCCCCTTTTAGTGAGATGATTCAAACGAGTGACTCTTCTTGTCTGTCAACGAACACGGGGAGAACCGAAATAACTCGGTTAGACCCGACTGAAAGTAGAATTTCAAGAGGCGTGTCAACATGGTCGGTGTACTCGAGGCACTGCTGGATTCAATTAAGTCGTTTTTCGGCTCAATATAGGGAAAAACCAAACGGTGCATCGTTCCCAGACCGAATCCCGGCGAGGGCAGGTTGGAAATTGTCGAAGACGAGAGAGCCAGAGCAAAAGTGAGCGGCCTTCATACGCATCCCCGAGGGTCCTTGCTCTCTGTCTCGCAGCTTTTGCGGCTGTAATCTGATGAGCGGTCGCCGTGCGTCCAAATCCCCGTGGCGCTCCGTGTTCTCCGATGCAACGTGACTTTACACCTTTGCATGCCAGAAGATGACAAATGGGATATGACGGTGTTTTTTTTTTTTTTCCCCTAACATAGACTGCTTTTGCTATTTTACACATTTGTACACAATTACGTAATGCATATAATTTAATATGATATAATAAAATAATAAATAACTAAATAAACATAAAATAAAATATATAATATAATATAATATTATGTAATGCATATAATTTAATGATATAATAAAATAATAAATAACTAAATAAACATAAAATAAGATATAATAATATAATAATTGACTGTGATTGCAGTTCCCTTTATTTCAACTGGGAAATTGTTATTTGAGACTTGATTTGGGCTGACCTTCAAATAATTATTTCCATTCATTGCATTTTTTTTTTTTAATGACGGCTAGCAGAAAGTTTGAGCTAGTGCAAAGTTCCCCGTGATTGATTAGCATTTCACACCGACTCGCCTCACATAATATTTCATCATCATTTATGCCGAGTTCACCGAGACTCACCATCGCCGCTGTTTGCTTGGAGAATTTCAATTGTTGATTTCCCGATCGGCTTATTGGGGGCAATAGGAGAGCCCGGCTCCGCTCTGCGTTTCTGGCTGTCTAATATCGTCATTGATCAAAGCAAGTCGGCCTCATTATTGACTCTAATGCCATCCGTTGGATGAAACCAAAGGAGCTCCTGGCGCCCGTGTCGTTAGGAACAATCTCCAACTAAAATGAGAGCATGTCACCGATCTTTTTAATGACTTTAGAAATAGCTTGCTTAAGAAATACAGATGAAAATTACCACGGAATGTACAATCACTTTCGTTTTTAACAAGAGAATGTCCAAATTGCCACACAAGCCGACGCAATTGAGAAAAAAGACGCCAAACTCCTTCGATACGCCAAAATAATGAGGACGTTTTTTTTTTTCTGATCAAAAACTTTACGAACCCAACTGCATGCAATGTTCTCGGTAATGAGATGCCATCCGCCTGACACGGAAAAACGATTCCGAGTTTTCAAGTTGTGGTCCGGCTGACGACCGTGACGAAATGATAGTGGCACGGCCATTTTCATTTCAAATCATGGATGTTTGATCAACGGCGGTTCTGATTATCTTGATGGACGTGTTTATTCAGCTGCCAGCGCTCGACGGTGAGGAAGCGAGAAAACCCAAGTGTCATGTCATCGTGTCGGAAGACTTGCGCAAATTGGTAGAATCAAAAGTTAGGAACCACTTGAACTGGTTATGACCTGACCCAAAAAAATAAATTTAGAAGCCTAGCGGTTAGCACATCTGCTACTCATTTCTTGATTTGAATCTCAGCTCTTCTCTTCAGTTTTTCCTTTCAATTGAACGCTAATCGTTTTGTCGCAGCCAACACGGCCAAGGTGTTCCTGGAGGTGCACGATGAGAACGACCACCATCCCGTCTTCACCAGGAAGCTCTACATCGGCGGCGTGACCGAGGACACCAAGATCTTCAGTTCCGTTCTCAAGATAGTAGTAAGGAAAAATATCCGCTAGTGAATGACACCCTGCATTAGAACATATATTCTTTATCCTCCGCGAAGAACGGCAACTCACCGCAGCTTATTGAGCGTTTTGGATAACTAAATCTCCCATGAGTCAAATTTGCAAAGTGCATCTCGCCGATTGGTATTCTTTCCTCAGTTGCCGTCATCAGGCACGTCTGCGGCCTTCCGTGAGGTCCCCTCGTTCCTTCCCCTCTTCCGTCAATAGCGGCAGGGGAAGAGATTGCTGCTATTTATCAGTGTCACTTGCGACACAGCCCGAGAATTGATGCCTGTGTTTGAGCTCGGTCGCCGCTCTGAATTTGTGCCTCTGAGGTTTTTCCTCCACTTTCACTTTCCATCACATTTACTCGATGGACTGGCTTAATGGAGTGAAGGCTGGCTGTGAATGACAAGCTTCTTTAGAAGACACTTTTGATTCTTTTATTTAATTTTACTTTTTTTTTTAATAGTGAAATGTCCGGCGGGAAAAAAAAAAAAGCATGAGGAGAATTTAATCATGAGGCATACGTGTCATTTATTACTAGAAGAACAATCTGCAGCGGCCAGGTGGAACTACGCGAGATGGAGATAACGCGAGAAGAGCCTGCAGCTGCGATTCTTCCGTCGAGTTCATATCTGCGCGGGAAAAAAAAAAAAAAAGCAATTATCTCCCCTCATCACTTGAATGCGCACTTTTTTGTTTGAAAGGGCTTGAAGTTAAATTTGTTAATTATTTTAGGTTTATTTATTCCAGCATAACCTTCTCGATGAAGACATCTTGGTATGACACGGAGCAATTAATATTCGGAGCCGCTGCACTCGTAACTCTTCCGCTCATTGAATTAGCCGGGCTCGCGCAAATCGAATGCAATTCGTTCCGAGAGACTCTTTGGCCTCTCCAATTCCAATCAATTTTCTCCAGAATGAATGCTTTCCAAGAATTGAACTTTTTACCTCATTAGAAAACTTTTCCAAGGACAGGTAATGGGATGTGAAAAGGGAGGATAAAAAAGTTAATGACCCTTGAAGACACAAAGAGCATTTTTATTGACCCGACGACACCCTGAATTTTATTTAATTCATTTATTTATTTATTATACATCTATTGTTTATTTACATATTATTTTATTTATTTATTTAAGGCTACCGATCGGGACACGGGGAACTTCAGCGCCATGGCTTACCGTCTCATCATCCCACCGACGGCGGAGGGCCAAGACAGCTTCGTCATCGAGGCGTACACCGGCGTCATCAAGTCGGCCATCATGTTTCGAAACATGCGCCGGTCGTACTTCAGCTTCGAGGTGATCGCCACCGACGACTACGGCGAAGGGCTGAGCAGCAACGCTGACGTGGTGGTGAGTCTCGTGAAGGATTGTGGACTTTCATTTAGCAACAAATGTATTATTTTCAATTTCTGAAAGGTTTTTCTATTCATTGCTATTGACTTTGACATATTGGCTACTTTTTCTTCTTTTATACAATTCTGGAATTCTGTGCACGACTTTTTTTTTTTCTTCATTCAAACCCCATGTGCAGTTTTCCTCCATAATTTCACAAGTTCTTCTTTTGCCCCAGTTCGGCGCTACGCTTCCCCCAGACATCCTTTTTTTATTCGGGTCTGGCACATCGCATCAAGCTAACAAGACGGACGGTGGGAAAGAGAGCGCGGCACACCGCTTGAAAATTGAACAGGAGAACGGCGATTTCTTTACAGCACTTTTAGTTATTCATCGAGGGTTTTCTCAGTGCAATAAGTGGGATTATTCTTTTTTTTTTTTTGCTGTTGCATCAGAATGGGGTTTACTCCATGATTCATTTTCTATGTAGGGCTTGTTCTCATTAGGGTTGCCAGAGTTAACTTTTGGGAGCGAGGCAGGGAACATGGTGGACGGGTTGTCATGTCAGCCAATTGCACCGCATTTTTACAAGCAGGATGCATGAGAAGATGAACTTTTTTGAGTCCAACATCTCTTTTGGTGGATCTACAGGTGTCTGTGGTTAACGCTTTGGACATGCAAGTTATCGTGTCAACCGTCCCACCCACTTTGGTTGAAGAGAATAAGGACCAAATCATAAGGTAAGGATATGCGCATTTAATTTATTTTTTTTTCTCCACCATCAACTACGATTAAAATGAATATTCAATTTTTAATCAAATGGGATAACGTCACTTTGAATGTTTTGAAAATAGCTCAACTTAAATTTGTCACTGGGAAAAAAAATGTCTCATACTCATAGCGACTTGCCAAATGAATACTCTTCTTGGGCTCTTAAATAAATATCAATCAGTCGAGCGAAGGTCTTGTAGTGTATAATACAGGCTCTTCTGTCCCCCATCCAAATTAATTAATGATCGCGATTTGGCGTAAGATCCTTTAGCAGCTCCAGAGACTCGCTTGTTTTGACCTAATGAGGCTATTTGAAAGGCAAATTGGTGGTCATTGTTGATTTTCAAACGCTCACAAATGTGGAGATGCACTTGTCTGAAGGGGGAAACAATATTAGTTTTACCGCTCACGTTGTTTGTCAACGTTGGCAAAGGCTGAGGAGAATAATCGGCGGCCAAATCGCAGCCCGGTCGTTGCCAGATTTGTTGAATCGATTCCGAAGCTAATGTGAGTTTGATGAACTTTGCGATGGCGTTGTGGCAATTATTTCAGTATCCTGGAGGGTTACATCCAGGACCAGATCCCCGGCGCTAAGGTGATAGTGGAGGCCATCGGGCCACGTCGCCACGGCGACGGCTTTGAGCTGGAGGACTACAGCAAGTCGGACCTGATGGTGTACGCCATCGACCCGCTCACAAACAGAGCCATTTCACGCCAGGAGCTCTTCAAGTAAGATTTTTTTTTTGTGCATTTAGATTCAATGAGGGTAATTGACATCTGATTTGTTGTCATTTTTTTCTAAAAATCCAAACTATGTTGATGGCATTGAGGAGCTCCATGTAGTGCTTCGGCGCCATCTTGAGTCGTTTTATAGACAATTATAAACCTTTTTAAGGAAGGGTGACAATTAAAAAGTAATTGTATTCTGGTGCAAACAATATATATATATAATTATTTCTATTCAAGTTCTTTCTCTGGTTTCTCAAATTGTCCCAGCGGAACAAGCACCGAGAAAGAATTCTTTTTTTTTTTTTTTTTTTTGGTGTTGTTCAAATGTCACACTGATGTAGCACTCTCCAAACGATTTTCCTCAGCGCTAATGACTATTTACTGCATTTCATGCCTACAATATAGCCCCACAAAAAATATTGCGAACGTTATTTTCCTCCTCTCGCTACGACACACAGCGGAGCCGCAATGGTTTCAAGGACTTGGACATAAACCAGCAATATATTTCACTTGTTCTTCTTGGAGAGTGCATGTTCCCGTGTTCCCAGTGTGTGTCTGGCGGAGTGTGATTACGCATTTTGCTGACCACGTTTGCATTCTCGCCGAGTGACGCATAGAAAAGTGTTTACAAGACTTTCTTTTTTCCTCTATCTGGGAAAAACAGGTCCTTCGTTCGACAGTTGGAGACAGTTTTGAATTTGTTTTTTGGGGAGATTGTGTGCAAAAAGTCAAATGTGTCATTTTAAACTCCCGCTTGCGCTTCTTTGTAGATTTCTGGACGGGAACGTTTTGGATATCAACAAGGAATTTCAGCCTTACCTGGGCGAGGGCGGGCGAATCCTGGAGATCCGCTCGCCGGACATCGTGGCAAGCGTGAAGAAAGCTGCCCAAGCCGTGGGCTACACCGAAGGCGCCCTCCTCGCTCTCGCCATCATCATCATCCTCTGCTGCATCCCTGCCATCCTCATCGTCATGGTTACGTATAAGCAGTGAGTACAACGTTTCTGCCGGAACAACATCAGCCCTTCTTGCGCCATTTTTTTTTTTTTCTTGTCATTGTACAATGCTGACTACGCACTCCACCGGCCTCATTTCCACGCCGGTGCTTCGGGAAAGCAAATTAATTAGCGCTCGTTTGTAACAAATACCTACAGTCGGTCGTGACGGTCGTACCACGCCGTCACGCCACTTAATCATGTCCGCCCCACGCAGATACACAACAGTGTGGCTCACTTAAGTGTGCAATTCACAAAGAAAATATTGGATGATTTTTTTGGGGGGTGCTCAGAAGCTGGCTACGTTTTGGAGCTTTTGCGTATTTTAGTCATGCTTGAAAGAAAACAACAGTTGCCTGTTAGCGTTTTTGAATTTAAGCTAGGCTGATAAAAATCATGACAAGATATATCTATCTAACATTTGTTTTGTCCCCCTCCCTATCTTGTCCTCTCGCTCCGTTCTTCCCGTCTTCCTCAACATCAGGTTCAAAGAGTAAGTAATTTCCATTTATGATTGTCAAGTTGCTTTTGTTAATTTAAATATACATAAATATATATGAATATTTAAATAAATATATACATTTAAATACACATAAATATATATAAATATTTAAATTTTAAATATATAATTTTACACCAAATATTTTCTGAGGCACCTAATTAGTGTTAATACCCACACAATCTGCTTATATGAAATATGCTCAAATGTGTTTTTCATAGGCGACAGGCGGAGTGCGCCAAAACGGCCAGAATTCAAATGGCTTTGCCGCCGGGAGGCAAGGCAGCACCC
Source organism: Syngnathus scovelli (assembly GCF_024217435.2). Lineage (NCBI taxonomy): Eukaryota > Metazoa > Chordata > Actinopteri > Syngnathiformes > Syngnathidae > Syngnathus > Syngnathus scovelli. Next base: position 3,642,105 of record NC_090858.1, read on the forward strand.
ACCAGCGGGGCCAACCTTTACGAAGAGCTCGGGGATAGCAGCATGTGAGTCACCCTTGACCTCCATTTTTAAACTAGGAGTAAATATAACCACCAACACTCCCTCCTGGAGTCACGCTCACTCAAAACAAGCTATCTATGCTATAGCTAGCTATCTTTTTAGCTAAATTAATTTCATGCATTGACTGATGACATCTAGCTAGCTGACTGAAACATATGGTACGCCACCACAAGTTTTATCTTAACATCTTGAGTTTTTTCAAAACAGCTGTTAGATGTGTGTTTTTCCGAGCGTATAATATTAGCAAGAGTAAGCGGTGAAGGTTCATCCAAATTTGCTGGCAGTCAGGTTTGTTGTTTGAGGGTTTTGTTTTGGTGTTCCTCCTACGCTCCGTTTGTTAGCTAGTTTGCCAGCTCTCTGCTTGGACTCCCCGGGATGCAAACTTTTGGACAAGTGAAGATTCTTGGGAGTTGTCAGGATTGGTGGTGGTACTGCGTAGCTGTCCGTTGTTCAGCCAAAGAATGTGAAATTTGGGTCCGCTACAACATTTTAAGCAGTGCGTACCGTCAACTGTCACCGCTGGCCCGGAGGCAACATCACCTTTGTGTTAGCTCATGCGGCACCTAACATCAACATACGACATCTTGACTCACCCTCAGTCGTCTTACCATTTGTCTGTTTTCTGTCCTTGCCATGGTGTCTTTTACTCTCTGGCTTCAGACTGCAGTAAGTAATCTCCACATCAAAAATTCCCTAAACCTCCTCCTTGTAGCTGCTAGCTTCCAGGTATGCTTTTGATTAGTGTGACCTTTTTCAAACGTGGACCCGAAGGGAAATCCTTTTATCCCACGTATCCAAACGATTCTCCTCGAGACTCCACTTCATCTCGTCCTCTCCTCGCAGTGTTTTGGGTAATGACACCGCATCCTTCAAGTGATGCCAGTTTTGATGATCTATTACAGTGGCAACTTTTGATACGTTACTGATCCTCGTAAGAGATAATGTTATGGGTTGAACTTTCAAAAAAAAATCAATACATCAGTGCAGCTAATGATTCATCTAACTCTTTGGCATGCTTCTGGTTCTAATTGCTTTGCGATTAGCCACTTAGTCTTTTCTAGCCACCCAACAAATCAAACCTTTTCCTTCCTCCTTCCCTCTCTGAAAACATCACTGTCAATTGTTTTCAAGTCTTTTTCTTCCTTCTTCCTCTGCATCGCCCTGTCCGGACCAGGGCTAAAAAGTGTGTCATTGAGGAAGCCGACCATCAAAGGATTCTTAGCGCCTTTGCCCGCCGCGCCCTCGCAGCCCACAGCAACGGAGTTCCGCGGGTCAACCTGCCCAAGTCGGAAAGCAACGTGACCTTCCTCTCCGATCGCAACCCGCTCACCACCCACAACCCCGTCTACGATAATAGTCACCTCGACAGTCCGGATATCTACACCGGACGCAAACACCCTACCAACAACCATTTCTCCTTTTCTGCTCCTTATTCCGAATGGTCGGGGTGCGCCTGGACAATGCCGGCCCGCATCCACGCTGAGGCAGACGAGGCGCCTCGGAGGCAATTGCTCATGGACGCGTCTGACTGGGAACTGCAGATCCTCCGAGCCGCCGTGAGACACGGGCAACGTACGGACAGTTGCGGCGGCCAATCGCTGAGGGAAAGTTTCGAAACCAAAATGTCAGTCCGTGAGCAAGCCAGGCAGTTTGAGCAGCAGGCCTTCCTGCAGAACAGCCAAAGCTCACCCTCACCTATACACATCAGGGACCACGACGGCACCAATGAGCTGTCCTCGGATGACCTCCTGTCAATTCTGGAATGCCCCTCGACCTTCGGCCTGGATGTACCCCCGAATATTATCGTCACTCAGGGAGACGAGTCTTGGTCTCTGTCCAAACCGAGATCCACTCCGCCTGTCCTCAAGAGGTTCAGCTCCAACATCTCCAATTACGTGACAGTGGAGCCATGTCAGATCCATGTGGAGATCATACCCGACCCACCCGAGATCCCGCCGCCGCCTATTCCAGTCCGTCCGCCGTCCCCGCCCTCGCCCTCCACGTCCTCGAGCCCTGACCCACCTTCATTTACACCCTCACCCCCTGACGTTCGTAAACCGAACAATACCAATCGGGCCTCTCCTCCTCCTACTCCTACTAACAAAGAGCTCGTCCCCCCACCTCCACCGCCGCCTCTCCCACCCCCACCCTCACCTTCCATCGACCAGATCAGCCCGGTGATCCAGTTCGTCCCGACATCTCTGCCAGCCGTGTCCTCACTTCGACCCGTTTCGGAACGCAAACTCCGCTCGCCCACCGTCTCGTCACGGGCCGAGACGGGGAAGCGGGAGCTCAAAGGGATCCTTAAAAACCTCCAGAATCTCGCCGACATAGAGAGGTCTGTTGCCAACCTGTACAGCCAAGTGGACAAAAATTGCAAGGTGCCCAAGTTTAACAAGAAAGTACACGTGACGAGTGCTGACAAACAAGACTCTGATCTCAGCGCCGAGCAGAGCACGCCAAAGCCTACCTCTCGCAGAGCTTCACTCCAAAGCTGCTCAAGCGTGAACTACGCTGAAAGTCAACCAAACGTGGCGGCCGAGATTCAGGGCTCAGATGTTGCCGAGCTCAGCGAGCCCGCTTCTTCTCAAACCACAGTTTTCTGATTCTCTCACTCCATCTTCACATTGTTTTGAATTTTACATCTCCACTCTTTCAATTCCTGTTCTTTGTTTCTCTTTCGGATTTTTGTTTGCATCAACATTTTTGATTGTGTAGGTTTCTCACAGAGTTTTTTTTTTACTCGCTATGTTATTGAAAGACGCCACTGCCAAAGAAAGTGTACTCGGCTTTGCCACATACGATGCTTTTTATAGGCCTGCTTTGCTCCATAAAAGTTTATACCAGTTGTTTTGGGTCAAATTGCAGTTTTTTGAGTAAGCAAGCGCCGTAGTTCACAACATTACGCATTTAAAGCGTGACAAGAATTTCTTGGTTTTATATTGTACCTGTGACCTTACAAGCTTTGACTTCTGCATTGCCCTATCAGGAACCCAAACAATAACAAACTAATTCCTCGCCCTTTAAACCAAAAATATGTCGCTAAACCCTTTTTTCAAACGTAATCAATAAAAACAAGAGCTGGATAATTCTTATGATTGCAGATGAGAATGCAGTTTCCATCTGCCTAGCCAAAATTAGCCGGAAGGCAATATTATTCCGTTTCTTCAAAAGATCCAGAAATTACGAATAACTCTGCCGCATTTCCCAAAGGCATGCACATTTCTTGGATATGAACTCTTAAATATTCAACATGTGCCGATGGTAAGTACCTCAAAATACATGCAGTAAATCACCATATGTTATGTCTCTGAAGTTTTCTCGCCCTTTAAGCAGCGATGCAATATTAAAGGCGGGGATGAAGTTCTTTCAGTAGTCACTTCGGAAAAACACACGACAAATGATCTTTTCTAAATCGATATTTAGACCCAATGATATTTGGAAAAGTGAATTTTCCAGGCTTAATCCCCGACCAAAGAAATCCACATAAGAGAAGTCCTCGGTAAAGCCTCGCGTGGCGGTTGCAGATCCAATCACTCGGCGGACTCATCCTGAATGAGGTGACCTCTGGAGACTCTGTCAATTGGCATGTCTGCAGAGATCCTGCCAGCTTGATAAAGTAGTCACTCTGATGTTGTGCAGCGCACTTGAAAAGGCTAATTACAGAACCAATCAATCCCTGAGCGACGAGTCCGGGCCACTCGCTGCCTGTGAGACTGTCAAGTACAGTTATCCCCCTCTCGCCCCCTCCCCTTTTCTCTTTTGCTCTCTTTCACCCTCCATGTGTTCCATTCATCTTCCCCATTTGGTCTTCCCACACATAGTCCCGTCTAATCCAAATCTCAGGATGATCGTTTACCTTTTCTCTCCCTTCCTGCATCACGACTATTGGAGGGGGGGAAGGGGGCGGGGCTTTAATTTCCGAGTCTGACACCGCTGTAAACTGTTGTTTTGATGCTGTGGCCATTTTGGCAGAGTAAATAACGGGATAGATAGACACGTGAGGGGAAAAAAAATCTGTTGATAAAAGGAAGTTCTCTTCCAGAGTCGGCAGCGACGGCCGGCCACCGGAGGCGTGGCATATACTGCCATTCGTAACAAATAAGGGAGACTTCACGATTGGTGACAGTTGAAGCTGTCCGACTTTATCATGTCAGGCATAAATGTTCTAGCCTTGCAATCCGCTGCAGCGGTTTTTGTTGTTGTTTTTTTTTCGCAAGAAGCCGGCAGCAAAGCCAACAGGTCATCCATCAGAGCCCACTTCCATCTTCATCTCCACTCGGGAGGTGCAAGCCAATCCCATTGTCGGGTCATATATCGGCACGCCGGTGAAATGGTCATTATTCAGTTGACAAGTTGGACTTGCGGGTTTGGAAGGCTCCCGTTTTGCCTCGCAATGAATGCATGTGCCGCGTTTGCATCGCTGCTCCAGGCAGCTTTTTGATGAATTTCAAGATTTACAGGCTTCATTTTAGTCCAAAACACAAAGCGCATTGCCGCCTGTCGAAAAGGATGTGGCGTAATATGCACGCTGCGATAGCCAAGGACACTTTTATGAACTTTGTTTGAGTTATCATCCCTCCCGGAATCACTGCACTCTGCCTGGAGATTATCAAGGAATGTTTTTTTTTTTTTTCTTTTCCTTGAATTCCAATCTACCCTGCTGCATTTTTTTGCTCCTCTTTGACAAAGATAAAGGAGGAGGCGAATGAACCCATACCAATGTGATAACACGAGCCCGGGGCATTTATTTCAAAATATTGCAGCGTCGTAATTGGATATTTTGAAAACGCAGCTACAATTTCATCAGTGGTCAGCAGAAGAGATGTGCCACCAAACATTTCATTTATGCAAAATGTCTTTTTCACTCAGTCATTATTTGTCTTTTTTATTTTGCGGCACACAGGAGGCGAGGCTACGGCAGACAGGTGAGCATCCAATTATTCTTATCTACTCCGCCTTTGATGGAAAATTTGAACAACGGCAAGATGGAATATCTTAAGACATTTACAGATTCTACCGATCTGCCATTTTTCTTGTTAAAATTCCGAGAAGCGCATTTTTAGGTTTCTATTTCAACCCAGTCAAACCCCAAATATTGATTTTATAGAAGTCTTTCCAGTATTTCTTTTTCCATCTCTTTTTATAACAAAAACATTCCATATAACAAGCAAGATCTTCCTCTTCCTACTTGAAACATTCTCAACTCCTGTTTGTGTCTCTCCTGGCGATCTCTTCCTTCCTTTGTCTTCTTCTTGGTCCGCACTAATCACTGGCAGCATCAGCAACTCCTCAGACCATCTCTTCTGAGACCTGAGGTAGTACCGCTGCTCCGCCCCTCCCCTCCCCATCCTTAACTCAATCTGCTCCGTCTGCATCTTGTGTCCCGCTCCTCTTCATCCTACTCAGGAATTTCTCTCCCTGTCCAATACAGGAGCTCTCAATGGAGTCCGGCATCGATCCCGGCCAAGAGTACTACGCCCAGGACTATTATAATTACGATCAAGGGTGAGTACGCCAACTTGCTGGCTACAAATGGAAGCGACCGTAAGCATTCATTTTAACATCAGATTAATTACGCCTCCTCGAGTTGGGCTCGTGGGAACACGATGGTGGCTTTGTGATTAGCCAGCGTCTCAATTACACCTCTGGTGGTGCCTTTCACGTCGCTGAAAGAAATAACGTGGCTAATTTGCTTCGCCTAATGAGTGTGATCATAAATGTGACTCGATTGCGTTTGATCTGTATTTATTTGCGGTGCGCTTCAGCGGCTTAAGCTTCTTAATCCGGCGAGCCGAGTCCTTGGAGTCACTGCCACACATTCGGTGGGTGGGGCTTACCTGCAATGTGTTGAATTCGACTTCCTGCTAATTAAGGAGCGTGACATTTGTTCATGGACACATTGCCAAGGTCGTGTTTTGTACATTGCGAGGACAAAGCAGATTTCTGTCTCCGCTTTTGCCGACATTAAGATGACAAATCCTCCAAACCGTTCCCAGAAAAGGTCAAATATGGGCAAAAAGTTTCGAATGTGTTCTTGGGCATTATTTTGTCGGCACACTGTTTTCCCATTTGTTTGCATTCTTGTCATTGATTTGATTCCTGATGCAGTAAATACATTTCAGCCTCTTCAAGAAATGTTTTGTAAAAACTCTCTTGTGCATTTTTTCCTCTTTTCAAGGTATGACCTCCCTCAGTATGGCAGTCGAAGGAGGCTGATTGCGCCCATGTATGACGAATATGGGGAGGTGATTATGGAAGATGATGGTTATTACTACAGTCCGCATGGCCCCGAGGTAATACCTCTCCTTAAATGTCTATTTCATGCTCTTTGTGATCATCAAAATGTCAAGTATTGTCCCTGGATGGTTAATTATTGAACGAGTAACCACGATGCGCCTCCAACGTTGTTGTGTAATCAGCACAAAAGGACGAATCGAGTATCGTTGTCTTAGGGACGAGGCCGAGGAAGGGGACGCGGCGGCGTGAGGGGACGAGGTCCACCCAAAAGGGTCGCGTTTAGGGCGGACGAGGGAATCGAGGAGGCTGAACCGGAAGCCGAAGCCCAAGCCGAGCCCTCCAAGGCTGCCAAGAAGCTCAAATCTGTCATCAAACTCAGCAAACTCCTGGCAGCCGCCAAGAGAGGAGAGCAGGCGCCGGCGGCTGCTGCCGGCCCGTCTCCATGGAAGAAAGCCAAAATGTTCAAGATGTTTGGCGCCAAGAAAAAAGATAAGGATTACGCCAAACTGATGTCAGCACGCCGTATTGACAGTCTGGAGAGTCTGAGTGATGGGCCGGCGCCTGCGGGACCCATCGACAGCAAATCGAGCACTCGCAGCCAGCTGAGTAAAGTTTTGAAGAAAATCAACATCGGCAAGAAGTTGCAAGCCCGGAGAAAGTCGCAGAGTAGCGTGAGCGTCGCTGGCAGCGAGAGGGACGAAGAAGCCTCACAAGTGACAAGCGAAGAAGAGAAGAAGTCCAAAGTGTCCATTAGTGTCACGGAAAGTGAGCCAGAAGCAGGGACGAGCGGGAGCGCCAAGGATAAAGACTCAGATGACGAGTCGTCTGAGAAAAGCAGCATGGACAGGGAGTATCTGAAAGTGGATTTAGATCGGGACGACGCCAACGAAAGTACCGTGGACTCGGAAGAAGAGCCCGATCGAGACCCGGGGGATTCGGAGGAAGAAAGCAAATCTGAAAGCGAAGAAACTGAAAAGGAATCGGTCAGTGAGAAAGAATCAGGATCAGAGAAAGAGTCGGAATCTGAGAAGCCGTCAGGGACAGAGAAAGAGTCGGAAACCGAGAAAGACTCCGAATCGGAGCAAGAGTCGGAAACCGAGAAAGACTCGGAATCGGAGCAAGAGTCAGAAACAGAGAAAGACTCGGAGTCCGAATCAATCAAAGCGTCCGATTCAGAGAAAGGAACTATGACGGCAACGGAGAAGGGCTCAAAATCAGATGAGGAGTCAGAGACTGCGGGAAGTACCAAAGACAGTGGATCTACTGCCCGCTCATCCATAAGATCATCAGCTACTGAGGCGAGCAGTGCCAGTGGGAGTAGGCGGATTAGTGGCAGCGGTAGCGTGAGCCCAAGCGCCAGTCAAAGTCAGAGCGAAAGCGGAAGTAGGACTCTTAGCGGAACAAGAAGTCAAAGTGCAAGCACCGGCAAATCTGCCTCTGTATCTGCTTCAAGTGTGAGGTCATCAACCAAAACGTCAGGAAGCACATTAACATCTGAGAAGTCCGGCCAGGAGCTCAGCGAGGCAGAATCCGGTACCGGAACAGTCAGCGAGTCTGAATCAGGTACAGGAACAGTCAGCGAGGCCGAATCAGGGTCAGGCAGTGAAGGCTCTTGGTCTAAAGGGTCAGGCCAGAGAAAAATGTCCGGTTCAGACTCCATCGGCGGGTCCTCCAAAGGCAGTCGGGTGACCGAGGAGAGTTCCTTGAGGAGCAGGAGAAGTTCCTCTGGTTCCGGGTCAACCAGCGGCAGCCTGCACTCCCGAAAGTCCATCCTGACACACCGGACCGAGGGCACAATCACCGAGGAGAGCGAAGAAGAAGCGTCTGCGTCCGAGTCAGCCAGTGACATGAGCGACGATGCCGCCTCCAGAAGGTCCAGCGTGGCGTCCGGAGGCGGGCCGTCCGTCCCTTATAGCGTTCCCCCGCATCACTCCGACATCAGGAGCATCAGCGGCACTTCCGAAGAGACCTACGGAGGATTGTCACCCATTTCCGAGGTGGACGAAGACGCCATCTCCACGGAGAAATCCGCAGCTAGCCGCTCCGGTTCAGAGGCCGGTAAAGGAGAAACCGAGGCGACGTCAGACGCCGATTCCGACTCGGAGAAGGACCTCACAGCCTTCTAGAAAACACAAACTGTGAAGTAAGAGAACGCCAATGATCTCTGCATGGGAGTGAACACATGGGTGCTTTCTTCTTCTGAACGTCTCCAACGTCATCTACTGAAGCTCACTTCTCCTGTGCCACTTGACTGAGCAACTTTCCTGTCCTTATTTTTTCATCCTCTCCCTGTGTGCATTTATACCTCTTCTTGATCTTTATTATTGCGCCAACGCTGACCATCATGGTTTATTCTTGGAATCGGTACGGCACGCAATACCTCATCAGAGTCAAACACAATCAAAGACGAAAACCACTCTGGTGAGCGGTTAGCAATCACGACATCACTTCTGGAGAATTTGACTTTTTATGTTTTCATCATGGCTCCAATGATGAAAAGATAGCTAGCGGTAATTGCTACAATATGTTGAACCACAGTTAATTGATTTATTTTGCGTAATTCATCAGGGCTCGGGCACTTTCTTCTTTTTGTGATAATTTGAGGACCGTGGAGTGTGTCATTTCCGCCTCCAATGAAACTGATCCATGTTCTTCTCCCCAGCTGGTGAGAAAGAAGCGGATGAAGCTCGTGGTCGATCGAGAAAACGAGTCCACCTCCACCGGAGAGGAGAGCTCCGGCGAGACGCAGAGGTCCCGACCGCCGAGCGGCCACGGCAACATTAACGGGAACATTTACCTGGCCCAGAACGGCACTATCGTCCGAACCCGACGGACACCCCACCCCAACAACCTCAAGGTGGGATCCCAGTTTAAAAAACTGGACAAGCTAGGGGTGACTCACGAGGAGCCGTCGCCCATCGTTAGCACAGAAGGCCTTAATGGCGGCACGGAGGACGGGACGGGGACGTGCGTGTCCCCCAACGTGGACATCAACCTGAACACCCGGGCCTCCTGCGGCTCCCTGAGCTCCAGCCTGAACGGTCTTAAAAGCTCCGGGTCTAAATCCAGTATCAGCAAATCCTCGCTGGGCAGAAACAGCGGCGGAGAGGAACTGGAGACTTCGGTGGACAACCGCAAAGACAGCAGGGAGACGTTGCCGCTCCACAGCGATCACACCGATGAGGAGGAGTTGTGGATGGGACCTTGGAACAACCTGCACATACCAATGACCAAACTCTGACTCATCAGCCACTTGCCTTTCATGTGTGATTTTTTTGTTTGGATTTCCACAAATGTGTGCCTCGACTGTGAAATCTCTCAAGTTCAATTTAATTTTCATTGGTATCGATTGAATGACGAATCAGCAAAAAAACTGCAAGGCGATGATGGCGCCCCCAGTGGACCATGAGTCACCTTTTTAATTTACACATTAGCCTTTTTTCATTGAGTGATTTTTTTTTTTTTTTTTTTATCTTTCCTTACATCAACCACCGGCAAAGATTTTTAATATATTAACAGTTAATGAGAGAAGTTAGAAAAATGTGCTATGATGAAGGAACATTTATTTTCAGTAATTATTTTAGAAAGCATTTATAAAAACTATAAATACGAAATTGTTTTTTATATCTAATAGCGATGGAAGCAAATGATTATCACTGCTTTTCAACAGGGAATTAGTAATAGATGGTATTCTTTTGCATATTTTTAACGACAGGATATATTTCCAACTATTTATCAGTAATGTCCGCGGGGCTAAAAAAAAAAAGGACTTACAATGCTTTCTTGTGAATGAAATGAAAGACATGGAGCAATCAGAAGAAGCTGCAGCTCACACTTGTTGACGTCTGCGAGCGTATCTCGGTGAATGTTTGAGAGTTTTTTTTTTTTTTAGAGCGACTTCTTAAATTGCACAATAGAGTGAAAGTTGAATAAAAGGTTGCGCCTTGCCACATCACGTTGGTATTTTCGTGCTCTCGCTTTGTGGCAAGTCACCAAATTTGAAATCGCGCCTCGCTCGAATGCCAGCAGGAAGTGCGAGAAGAGTAGAGGAAGTCTCGCCCCCTTTCAACTTGACTGTCTGTCAACCAAAACAAACAAAGATCTCTCTCGAGTAGATTCCCTTGATTTATCCCGCTGTGCATCCAACAAGTGGAGGACGACATTTGCCTTTCATTCAGCAGTCAATCACAAGCAAAAGCTCTGCCAATCAAGTCAACGGGGATGTTTTGAAGGCTGCTGTTCACAGGGCGCCAGCAATGTGGAGTTGCTTCAAAAAGAGCAAAGCTGCAACTAGGTCACGATTGGGAACCTTGTTCAACACCAATCCCACCAACAAACCGCCACCGGTGCAGTAAGTCTGCAATCCTTAAAATAGCTACGTAAGGGGAATTGAGAAGAATTTACCAGGTCTGTTTGTTTTCACGATGGCCTAGTCAACAGATTTACGTCACGTGTTCTGGGGAAGCTTATCCATCACTCGTATTTTACAGCTGAGGTTCTCAAACGGGATCTCCGCAAATTTGTAATAGTTTGCATATTTCATAAAAAGTGTATATCTAGTATGTGAGGGGGAATCACGTTTCTCACTGGCGGTGCTCGAGGGGGCAGGGCAGGGCTACTGCCTCCCCCAAATATACTTGGACCCACTTGGTGCCAGGCCAGAATGTAATTGGGGTATTTTCTGATTTGGAATTCTTTCCTCATTTTTTCACCCACTCCTTGTTGTAAAAAAATATATATATAAATGGTGGATTCCTTTAGATAAGATATCCATGGCCCACCCAAGGAAAAAAATACTAGCTTCGCTAGTGGTCCCAATATCTGACTGTAGATGGTAAACAAACTACTGTAGATTTTATCATCTTGGAGCAATTGCTAGGAAACCGCGAGCAGCTTGTAGAGTGTCATGATTTTTTTAATTTTCTTTTTTTGTGGTGTTGAATTGGATCCCACCTCATGACGGAATATCGTACCCACTCAGCTTTGAACTATTCCCATCAGCTCTTGCAGCGGCTGCAAGGGGGGGTCCAGGCGTGTGCTGTTATTAGCAACACAGGCCCTTCTGAGGATGCTACGTTCTTACAGGCACATGCTTGCCATCTGCCGTGTGTACTTTTGTGGACTTGGCCTTTTTTTAATTTCAAATTTAAAAGTTTTTGTCCTTGAAGGTAAAACACTCTGAAGGTTTCCCCAATTCTATGCTTTGGCACGTGTACAGCAGTGAGGGACACCAGGATGTTCTCCTTGGCGTGAGTGAGTATTCTCTGCTTCTGTTTCATTCATGCTGGGTTTGAAAGGCACTTTGGTGCTGAGCTTTCACTGACAACTTAAAGTTGGCAGATAATTCATTAAGTACACTTGCACCGTCTATTCAGGTCCAATATATGAGAAGCAAGAATGAAGCTTTGCGTTCCACTTCAACCTGTCGACAGGCAAAGCTACGGAAAAAAAAGTCCTTAAATGGTCTCAATCAATGCTAAATTCATCAAATGCTTTCCCAAAGGCCGTAACTTGATGAACCACACTAAAAATCCATTTCATAAACATTCGGTCAGGGCATGCAGAGGTTTTTTAATTTTCCCGCTGATCGATTTGACTCTCCTCTTTTGCAGTGGAGGCCCGCGGCTGAAGATTACACTCGGGCCAGCTTCGCCACTGCTCTGCGCATCATTGCTACATTTGCCCGTGGTGCAAGACCTGGGTCGTCTTCAGATGGCACAGATGGGTTGGAGATCACTGACGAGTAATACATAGCCCAGGAGAACATCAGATTTCATCTCCTGTGAACATCTTCAATTGCTGTAAGGTGAGGTTTTACAAAACACTTCACAGGTTAACTTAATTAGACCTCTACATGATTTTTTAATTTTTTTTTATAGCGAATAAATATTGAAATACTGACTAAAAAATTTAAGTGTAATACCCAAATGTATTATAAAAAAGTGATTTTACAAAAGACTTCACAGGTTAATTTAATTAGACCCCTACATGATTTTTTAATTTTTTTTTATAGAGAATAAATATTCAAATACTGACTAAAAAATTAGAATGTAATACCCAAATGTGTTTTATAAAATTAATTCATTCAAAATTAATCGTACATTACCGATTTAAAAAGAATAAATACGTACAAAATAAAGTACAATACTTAATGTGAATGTCATGCTTGGATTGACGGTTTCCTAAAATGACCACGAGATGGCGCCTGTAATCCACAGCAGTGAGTGATGATGTCATGCAAGTGGAGGCAGCAAAGCAGTGATGAAAATAGTTAAAAAAAAAAAAAATGTGTGGCGCTGTCAGAGTTAAAGTACATATTTGCTTGCGCTCTCGTGGGACACTGCAGCATACTTGTGCAAGATATATTGCGCGGCTTTATTAAACCACTAAATGGCGACATGCTCTTAAGCGATGATGCCGGTAATTCTCTTGGACCCAAAATGTAGCCGTAAATCACATTTACTATCGCACTTCATGATTTTTTGCGACTGTCGTTTTATTTTGTCTTGACTTTGTGGGAAAATCCTATGGGATGTTATTTTGAATAACAAAATTTCACTTTTTCTGCTTCCTTTTTTTTGCTGTCCTGTGTGATAAAATGATACAGGACTGTTAGCAATTTATTTTTTTAGTTTTACATGTATTTATCTGATTGCTTACTGGCACAAGGAGGACAGCAGCTCAGCATCTATTTTGGGGAAGGGTGCCGCTTAAGCAAAGGGAATGTTCAGGTCCATCATCATCTGCCCATTTCCTGCAGCTATTTAAAATCAGACTTCACGAAAATAGGCACACGCCGAGCCGCAGACGCCGCCATCTTAGGGGGGGGGGGCATGTTTCAAAATCATTCAGGCGGATTAAAAATATTCTCATTGTTTTTCTGTAACTTTTTATCTGATTCTAGTGGATACCAAGTTTGCTTCGCAGTTCTGAAGTTCTGGGTTTGAATCTCCACTGCACTTTTTGGCCAACCGACAACTCATTTTTGTTTTCTCCCTTTTGATCAAACTGACTGTGGGATCAATATTGCTGATCCTGTGGGAACCAAAACTAACGGAAGGGGTTAAGTGACAGACTTGCCTTCCCCACACGGAGCAATTCTGATGGCATCCCGCCAGTAAAGCGTCTGTCTCCCCTAATGAAGGGCTTGGCCCGTGCCACGTCGCGTCGTGCCCCTCGATGCGACGTCGCATCTTACCTCGCCGCATCCCCGAGTCAATTGGGAACACGGTGGCGACGTTATTCCAGACATGAGGCCACCGCTTTAATAGGGTGCCGATGCTTTTCGCTCCTTGTTGCTTTTTACAAGGCTTGGGAGTTTCTCACCAAAAAAACCTCATTGGGTGTCACGCTCGTACGTGGCCAGACATGTCGCGGCTGCCAGCCATTGGGCGTCCGCAGCGTTAACGTATAATGTCAACGCAGTAGGCAGCCTTGTTAAAAAGCAATTAAGGCAAAATGATTTAAACGGCGTGCGGTTTGGACGCTAGGGCGAGCCCCGAGGTGTGCGCGCCGCGTCGTTTTCTCAAAATGAGTGTTTGACTCCCAAACCGCTATTTGTGCCAATGTTGTTCAAACCGCGCGTTCCCACACCCGCCTCGCGCTCGACTGGGGTGTGCGGCGCGCATGATCACGTAGCAGATGAGTAATTGTTGGGTTTGACTCGTTTTGGGTGCATTAAAACGGTAGCTGGGTCAAATAACGCAGGCTAAGATATGCTCCTGATGTATGTTTATGATGCTTTTTTTGATTGGGTTTACAGTTAACTTATTAACTCATTAACTGCCAGCCCAGTAAAAAAGAATTTCGGACGTCTATATCCGTCACTGGTAGTGAATGAGTTTAAGTTAGGGGTTGTCGAGATAGGATTTGGTTTAGTATTAGGGTTATTTGGTGGTTTGTGTTTATGCAAATTAGGTTGAGTGATGAAATTAGAAAGCTTTCGGTTTTGAGTTAAGGGACTTTGACGCAATCAGGCCATTTCAGTTTTGATTTCGCATTGGCATATTCATGTGTTCTTCTCATTTTGGTGAGGATGAAAGCATCGCTCACTTGGAACCTCAGCTAGTCACTTGTCCGCCTGGTTTCCAAAGCAGGATCTCATCCCAAAGTCCACGTGGTAAGTTGCCACTGAGAGTGTGCCTCCAAGATGGTCTAGCAGAGTTTCCAATGGCCCTTGTCTTCAAACAAAGATTAGTGCTTGGCGATGGCAGACTCCTTTTAGCTGCTGGCACGTTGTTATGTGTGTGTGTGTGTGCGTGAAAGTGTTGGTACCAGCCAGACTGCTTGGATGTGGTTTAGAACATCTGTGTGGTCCCCACTCCAGAAGAAGACAGACAGGGCAGAGACAGAGGGGGAGCAAAGGAGGGGCGGCCGGGACCCCAGGACCGCTTTGAGAGACGCCCCTCAGTTTTTCCATCACTGCTGTCATGGCAGTGTTGCCTGAGCACAGCCAGGCAAGAGTGAGGCCGAAGTGCGCGTATCGGAATGCGGAGGCAAGGACGGGACGGGACGGGGGGTGGGGGGTGTCCATCAGCCTGCTCGATGACTTATGAAGCCCAAGCGGCAGGTCTGGCGCTCGGCCGGGTCTCGCTTGGCACGGGGCGGGATGCGGAGGGGGCGTCGAGAGGAGCCCCCATCCAAAACCGCAGGCCCGAGCGCATGCGTGCGGTGTTTATTTACGAGGCCGTTTAACCGCGCCGCGGTCCCTGCGGTGCGCTGACACAAGATGACAGCAGCCTAAGCGTCTTGCCCTTTAAATCCGCCGTAACAGGCAGCGGGATCGGCGCCTCGGTCGCAGGCCGGCTGAGTAACACATCAACGAACAAATCTGCCAATGGCTTTTTAATATCGGCGTCTGGGACACTTTGGATTGCCACTGTATGACTGGCGGGGCCAAAGAACAGCAATTTAATGCAATGTTTGGGATGTTTACGCCCCGCCAGAGCCTGATTCTTAATTCTAAACCTGCAATTTGAATTTAAGAGAGGTTTTGTTTTTCTTGGTACATACTTGCCAGACGAAGGGGCTTTTACACAAGACAGAAACTGCGTAAAAGCTGTCATTTACGGGTCGTTTACATAACTGCCTTTTGAAAATGCGTCTCCCAAGTGTCCATTTTTAAAAGCGATAGTTTCCGCTTCATTCTAAATACTGCTGGTTTGTGAAAATAAAGTTTGTACGTGACAATCAAAACATTGTTTGCTCAGTAAAGCACAGTAGTAACTTGACTCAAGCCCTTTTCGCACTGCGCTTAGGAAGCAGAAGCTTATCGTCGTCTTAGACTGCCCCCAAGTGGGCAAAGTTTAAACTTTAATTATGTAAACGCTTTATGTTCTTATAAAATATATTATGGCGTGCTATTGCTACGTCTCCTGGAGAGCACAAAGAGTTAATCTGCCTCTTTTGGAGCTCTGCGGTCTGTTGATAGCACATGTGACTGTTATTGAGTAAATTATATGCAATATGTGAGCAAACATAAAAAAAAAAAATGGCTGCGTAAACACCGTTCAATTATAAGAGCATACCATTGCGTGTGGGCCCGCCTTCTTTTGCTAAGGAAGGAGAAGATTATCATAATTGCTCAGGAGGGGGTGAGGCAAGTCCATCACTGCCTCCCCTCCCGAGTCACCTGCTGCTACCTCCGCCTAGTTGCGAGACAAACACTCCAAAGGCTTCAAGGCGCATGCTTGAGTCCTGCACAAACAGACACCAGAGCGAATTCATTGGGCCGCGTCTCTGGCACTCATCGGGCCTGTTTGTACTGCAATTTCCTGCCGGCTCTTATCCGTGTTTTGTCCACTGTCATTCCAGCGGGATTATGAGATGCTTTCATCATGCAGGAGCATCCACTCAAGGAGGGGGGAGGGGGGGCAAAGGAGTTGGAGTGTTTTGGTCCTCTCATCACACACGCTGTTATCATCACATGTCGTAATGAAGCCGGGCGTGCTCGGGTTATTCGTGGGGCTAATTATTATTTTGTAGCTACATGTCCATCCAGACATTCACTCAGCATGTTGCACTGTGAAATCCTTTTTTTTTTTGCGGGGGGGACTCTTGTTAAAAAAGTCTGCACACCCCTGTTCAAATGCTAGGTTTTTGTGATTAAGAAAAGGAGATATCTGAATTATATTTGGAATTTTGAATGGTGGCAGGTGTGTGCTGCCTCCTATTTGCTGTGGATTTGAATGTGATTGCTTCATTCTGAGGGGTGTGCACACTTATGCAAACATCTGTTTTTAATTTTTTTGTTTTCAGTTGTTTACATATATTAACGTGTTTAACAAGTGCTTTATTTTAAAGCATGTGGACATTTATTTATTTATTTCATCAATTCCGTTTGGGTTTGAAACGGGGTTTTGCCGTGTTCCCACCATGAGCAGAGGCTTTGTTTTGTTGTTCGTATTGTGTGACTCATGTCGGTCTTCACACGCAATAAATCAAAAAAATTTTTCGGCTAGATGGGATTGAATGTCGTCATAGTAAACGGACAGTTTGGGTATTTGTCATGTTGTTCGATTGTCCAAGCGGTGGTCACGCATTTTGACATAATGAGCCTCATTTGTGATGCATCGAGATGTCTTAATATTACAAGTAGGAACAAGGATCTTTTTGTAGGATGCATCCAGGCTTTTTTAAATTCCCAACATTTTTCAAGACCACAGTTTACCGCTTTGGTCACAAAAACTTGCGCGTGTTATTATCTTGTTATGCTCGCTTGAGGGCCAAAGACCGTGAGAGGCTAAATGACAACAATTGAGGTTCAAATCAAATACCAGATTTTCAATGCAGCTCCGTCCAACACTGTATCGGTCAGCACTGATGTCATCTGGGGGGAAATTACAACCTGTTAAAGAGAGAAAAACAACATGTACTGACCTCAGTTTTTGCCTCAAGCATCTTGGATCAGATATTCGGAGAAATCTATTTTACATTGGTAGAGTACGTTAGTCGCTAAATCATGTCAACGTCGTCATTGACCTCATCTCGTTTGACCACCTTGTACTGGAAAATTTTCAAGATTCTTTTTTTTTTTTAATACTATTTTGCTTGTATTCAAACCACACAACAAAATTTCCCACAATAAATTTTTTTGGGCATCACATAATGATAAAAAAATAGAAGAAATTAATCAGGTCACTAATATAGTACATAATTATTTTTTTTTTCCGATAAAGCCCACGGAAGGAACAAGCCATTGGAAAAAAACAAAACAAAGTCGAGCCGATACTTCGCAAAGAAGCCAACTGATGTCAAATAACGTCAGCGTCAAAATCGTCAAACGCCAGCTTCCGTGCGCCTCCACGGGCGATCATCAGTAACGTCCATCTGCAAGTTCTTAGAAGGAGCCATCAAGAGAAGATGAGAAGATTAAGGTCCCGTCTAGACATAATCCGCGGTTAGTTGTGTGTTTTCTCTTAGTATTATTTAAAGCTTTCGGAGAGGCTAAGATTAGCCTTAGGCACTTCAGCGAGGCTACTGCCACTTGTGGCTATAATCTCCTTTGGGTGAGAAGGGGGGGGTGGCAGTTGTGATGAGAGGGGGACTCCTTTGTCACCCCTCCATTTAAATGCAGACTTATTTTTTTAAAGGGCAAAATCATGTGGTTTGTTGTGTCTTTGACCATTTGTGTCATTCCATAAATAGCTGAAGACTTTTTGGCGACTGTCGCTCTCCTTGTTTTCCCTTGGCGTTAATTTTTAGAGACCACGAGGGGCTCCAACACGGCTCCTTGAGGTTCCTCGAGAATGTGAGGATTAGGATTACGGGGAAGGTTCCCTTTAAATGACTGATGGTACGGAGTGAATGAGGCAACTAAGGTCGGCGAGGAGTCCTGTTGCCGGCTTTACTCTTCAATCAGCTGCTGGAAAATTACCACTCGCGTCAAAGTGGACGTGTTTACCCCAAGCGGGAGAAGAGATGGCGAGAGACGATTGCAAAGGACGGGGAGTGATGCAATTTTAATGGGCCTTGTGTTGCTCCATCTGGTGCGCGTACCTTGGCCTTTAGGGGGCAGTATAATACATAGACAGTATTGCTACCTTGCTTGGTGCTAAAACAAACTTTTTAAAAACGATGCTAGCTTAATGCTAACTCGTAATGCGAAACACCATCGACAGGCTAATAGAACTAGCATCAAACAGGAATGATTGAGCAACATGCATGCGGTACTCGAGGGTGTAAATTCTTTATCCTCTCCAAAAATTGATTACTGCTGCTCACTCTTCATGTATATCTTCGCATTTTGCTAGTTTGAATCTCAATCATCTGATCTTTTTTGACATTTTTGGCCTGAATATGATCATATAATTAATGGCCACAAAATTAACTGCCATGATGCCTAGAATGTGGTGGAAAAGGGAGTGTCGGACGCAGTCAGTCCACTGCCTGCCAGGCACTAAGACAGTAAGGCGACATCATGGTAAAACTGCAGATAATTGTTCAAGGCAAACACAAGCTGTCATCGTATAAAAAATATGTGAGTGACATCAGCACTCACATTGTCTGGGTCGGCGCGCACAAAATGATTCACACGCGACGTGGGCCAAAAAATCGAAACCTCGTGTGCTGGGTTAGCGCACGGTGGTCTCGCTGGCGCTTTGCGATGATGCGGAAGGGGCTAACGCTGGCTCTATTTTGTCTTGTTTGAGCTATCAGATGCGGGTTGGGGGCTGCATCCTATACGCATCATGTTTTGGCAAGCCTGTGAGGCTTTAAATTGCTTCCAGTTTAAGGCAATTTGCTTCACCAAGATACATGAGGTGTAATTTTAATTATTGAATGTATATTCATCCATCACGTCAGTTTGTTGCGGGGGTGCGGTCGCAGGGGGGCCTCTATATAATTTTTTAGTGAATAAATCTTTACTTTTATTTTTAGCCTCATTTCAAAGTTACTATTTCTTAAATGAATTAAAATATGTTTTTCTTTTTACTTTTATTCAAATTAAAACATATATAATAATATAAAAAGAGAACTATATAAATAATGAAGATATTTAAAAAAAAAAAAAAATCTCACCGAGTCATTTTTGACCCATTTATGCATCCAAGGGTTGCAAAAGGTCAGCATTATCTTCTCTATCTCTTCCTGACTGACAGGGACGGATTTACATGAAATAAAATTGACATCCCCAAAGACCCATAGTTAAATGGTACTCATCATATTTTCATAGTTAGGATCAAACACTTAACACTTTTCCCCAATTCTGAGGCCCACAAAAGTATATGCTTGTCGATTTCTCTTCTGGGAAGGAAGTGCATCATATTTATGTGACACCGACATAAATCAATCCAGTAAGAGATTTGTGGTTGAGCCTCACGCCTCCCCACAAGTGTGACCAATGGAAACGCTTGACTAGATAATTTATTGCCGTATGCTCTCAGCTGTCAAAAACAGGAAAAACTGCTTTTTTCACACCTATAGTCTTTTTTTTTCTGGTACTATTCAGTTCAAGTGTCCCGGGTGGGACCTGGTTCAGTACGGAAAAAAACTAGCGACCCAAAACCATAGGGTGTGCACACTTATGCAACCACATGATTTCAGTTGCTCATTTTTACTTTCCCACTCAAAAATTGAATTGTGTACAACTTTTAGTTCTCATTAAAAGTGGAACAAAGTTTTGAGAGGATGATACAACTCCGGCATTTGAACGGGGGGGTGTAGAATTTTTAAAACCAGTGTATTTTCCCTGTTTTATTATGCTAAATCTTACTAAATTGAATGTTATACTTTTTTTTTTAACCACACAAACAGAGGGAAACGCTTAATCCAGCGCACTGGATTTCTTTCAGCCTGGTGAGAATTTCGAGGTTGGCCGTTCCCGCTGCTGGTGACACAGGCGACAACAGCCGGCCCGGCCCGGCCCGGCTCGACACGACACGACTGTCTGTCAAATTTTCCAGCAGCCGCTGGTGTCGTCGACGGTGAGTGCAAATCTGGTAGTGATTACCGTAACGGAGACAGTAAATCATGACGCAGCATGAAACCAATTTGTGGTGCGGAAAAAAAGAAAAAAGAACCCGGGTCTTGCTGGATGGAGCCACACTTAACTAAAAAAGATGCGCAGGCGAGGCTGTCTGAGTAGTAGACGCTTTGGCACATGACATTTGGCGACAAGTGACAAATGCTAATAATAATGCTAATCATCTCATATATGTCCTCAATATCAAATTCATCATGTACCGAGTCGATTTTCCCTATTCAAATGAATTGAAATCCCATTAATTCGTTCCAGCCCCTTCAAATACCACCACATATTTTTGGTAAGTCACTAATAAATAACATTATTCGACTAACTAAAACAAAACTTATCCCTAAATGGCAGATTTCCTGCTCATTTTCACGCATGGCTGCTTCTCGTGTTCTTTCACTACAGTCGAATTTTGCGTTGATTGAATATCTTTTTTGTGATGTTCCTGGGCTCAATTTCAGAATCTCACATTTTATTACTTCAAAACAAAGCGGCCATCTTGCTTTTCATTCTACACCATGGATTCTTGATTCTGTTTTGTGTGCCTTGTTGATTGGGTCCAGTATTTAATATTCCAGGGTGTGCCACAGGGCTCATGTTTGGGACCCCTAAAGTTTTCACTCAGATTCATGTACAGAATTTGCTTACATTTTGGACATGTAGAGGCAAACGGTGACTCATTAATATCTCATCTTGCCGCACAAACAATGTTTAGAGAGGCGCTGTCTGTTTTCCTCTCTTGCTCCCTTCCATGATGACGCGGCGGCCTCGCAGCGCTTCTGTGGTGACTCCACTAATGGCGCAGTAATTTCAACACGCGCCTTTGAAGTTCCCCCCGTCACGTTACCTGGAGTCTGCGCTTCTCTTGAGGTTTTTTTTTTTTTTTCCCGGGATGGGACAGGCTCGCCCTATAGGCTCTTTGCAGCCTAATTAAATGTAATTGCTCCGTTTTTTTTTTTTTTTTGGTGCCTTTTTTTTTCTAGTGGTGCTCGCGTCAAATGGGGAAGCCTTGTAATAAGGGAGATTTGCGTGAAGGGTCCGAGGATCACAGACGCCAAAGAGGAGCCACGGAGGAGACGATTGGAGACGCTCCCCCACCACCACCCCCTCCCTGTGTCGCCCTCTCTGTCCTGAGCAGACCTACTCATTACTCCCTCCACTCGTCAACGCTCTCTCTCTCTCTCGCTCTCCTATCCAAGTCTTGTCTGCTCCTTTCAAAATGGCGTGCTCACATATTCCATTCTTTCATCTCAGAACGTGGCTAATGATGCATTTTGCATAAAAGTAAAATCAAACACTCAAAGGAGCACTATTTTCACGTGAAGAAGCAGCACTTCTGTGCATATTTCAAAATGGATCTTTGGTTGTCTGTCTCAGATGAGCATGGATAGGGTTCCTTCAGGTGGCGTCACTGTTGCGGGTGCAAGATTCTTGGAATGCTCGGGGTGCTCCATATCTGAGTCAGACAGCAAAATAGGCTGTTTAGCCGCCTGACAGTGTTGTTGGAGACGCATTCTTTACGGGAAAAGAGGCTAGACACCAATGGGTGGGGGGGGGAGAGAAGAAGAAGAAAAAAAAGAGGAAATTACAGAGCAGGATGGAGACAACATGACACAGAACAGGGAGCGCCGGCTTGACCGGGACCCAGCGCCAAGCCACGTGTGTGATGATGTGTGAGGCACAGGTACAAAGGTGACTCAGACGGAGACGGAGATGGCGGTGCCGAGCGAGGTACGCCGGCATTCCTGCACGTTCTTTTCTCCATCAGTTGTGTCCGGCACACCGACAAAAGAATTTATCACTTTAAACCAAGACGTTCAACTTCCTTTTCATTTGCAAACACGTGCTCATAGGCCGTTTCTGTGTGAGCGCTCATGATAAACGTCACCAAATTCCATTTTCTCTTTCGATGGAGTACCACAGGGGTCATGTTCGGGACCCCCGCAATTCGTCAACTTTCATCAGGGTGAAATACTTCAAAAAGGCCCACTTGTTCATTTTCAGGGATGGCTTCTTGAACATGCCACTCAACCTCAGAAATTCTTTACAGGATCAGGCGCTTAAAACCAAAACTGTTGACTTTCTCTTCATGTTCAGGCGTAGCTATTAAGACTTCATTGTGTGTCCTTTCCGGATAGATCTGCCAGGGGAGTGCCACTGGGATAGTGCTCAGGGCCTCTAAAATTCTTTCATTTTCATTGCTTCAACCTAATATGGTCAGCTTCCTGTTTATTTTAAAGCATGGCTTCTGTGCCTCCTTTCACAGCAGGGTTTTGGTCCCACCGCCAACGCGACCGTTGTCTTCTTCTTCGCACTATGGTGCCAGTACGTCTGCCACAGCGCCTGTGAAGGCTAATGCGACACAGGCTCTGGATCATATTTCACCCCGCTCACCTCCCCTCCTTCACACATCTCTCCCCCATCCTGTTTCCTCGCCGCCCTTTTCCTCTCTTCCGAGAGAGCGCAGGAAGTTCCCATTGATCAATTACAAAAAAAAAAAGTGTAGGTTCTCCGCCGTCATTATTTGATGTTTTATGATCCAAGAAAGTGTCCGCCGAAGTTATTCATTGAAGCGTGGCGACCAAGCTGTGAGTGAGAGTGGGCTTCTTTTGATATGTTAAAGGTAGGAATTGGGGGTAGGTGGGCGCACATCAAAAGTGCGTTAAGAACGAGTGTGGCGAGATCACACACGGCGCCTTCTGCCTCTCTCGCCATCGTGATCTCCTTGTCATGTGGCCTCCATCAGAAGCAAACAGAGCCAGCCGCAGTTGTTTCCATGCTCAAGTCGAGTGGCTCCGCTGAGCCCAACACGAAGGCGGGGGAGGGCAACGAGTTGCCACAGAGCTAATCGTTTGGTTGTTTTGACACATGTGAAAGCATCAGATGAAGGCGAGCTTTGTTTTTGCCCGTTTGGGTTCCGGCAATGTGGCGTCAACAACCTGCATCCCCTCCAGCCATGCCTGCAAATTTTTTCCTCCCACTCATAGCTGACATATTTTTAATATGTGGACTCAATGTTGGTACTTCGCCTTAAAATGGAATGCTAGCAAGAGTTTGAACAGGCATATATTCTTTATCCTCTGCGAAAAATTGCTATAAATTAAGCCCAATGAATCACTGCCAAAAAGTTCAATTCATTTTATTCTGTTGTGCTATGTTTTCATAAAATAATGTAATCATGTTTTTCTGATTAAAAAATATATGATCCTACAAGTTTTTAGGTTGGCCTCTTGGGATGCTGGATTTTTTCCGACTTGTTTTGCATAATGATCCGGGGCCGCTAACACAAAACATGACATTCTTGGAGGAGGTTTGGCACGCAATCGTCCAAACCGCAACGCTGCTGCTGCTGCTGCAGCCCTAACCCATAAAGCTGACTCTTTATTGACTAATTAACAAGACCCACCTCAGTAATTAGCAGTCTGAGCTTTATCCAGCTCCTCCCTGCAAGTCGATGGCATCCTCCTTGCATCAAGCTTAGATGTGCAGCTTTCATAAGCATACCTCGCTTATAATTAGACGCTCCCGCTTCCTCTCCTACTTGTTTTGACACACAGTATGTCTTCGTTACATCCCAATGTCCTTATTTAAAACGGAAAAGCTCAAATCCCTCTTCCTGTGGTGCAAATGAGCGGCGAAGTTGTCTCGGTGTCAAAAGTGTTTACGATGATAAGTGAGCACCTTCTTTTCATTCCATCTTGGGATTAATGTCATTGTTTGAAGCATAAAGTGTAAAATCGACTTCACGTGGCATTCATTTATAGACTCATGGAAACCAGATGGAGCCATATTTTGACTCAGCGTGATCCCCAATATCCATTTTCTTTTTGGTCTGCTTGCAATTAAAATGCTCGGTGAAGGCAGAGCAGGCGGGACACGGGCGACTGGGTGAGAAAGACCACCCTGGATCGGAACTGTAAATCAAATGCCCGTTACGGGGGGAATGCGCGACATTCTGCAAAAGGTGCACAAAGGAGAGTCAGTGTCATCCCGTGAATGAAAGGTGCATTATGGGATGTTTGAGGAAAAAGAGATGCTGTCAGAAAGTGCCCTCGGGCCACATTGGCTTGTAATTCAATCCCATTAGGATGCATTAGGGTTGAATTGTTGAAAGATAAGGAGCTGTTGTGGAGCCAGAAGAAGGTGTATTGTCTTAAGAGTGGTGTGACCAGCAACACCATGGTCAAAATAAAGCATGCCAAAAAAAAAATCTTTTAAAACTAGACGAAATTGCGCGTGAATGCTGAATTTGAAAAAAATGAATCCAAGTCTAGTTGTGTGTGTGTGTAGTATATATATGTATATACACATATACTACTTATACATATATGTACCGTATTTTCCGGACTATAAGGCGCACCTAAAAACCTAAAATGTTCTCAAAAGCTGACAGTGCGCCTTATAGTCCGGTGCGCCTTGTATATGGACCAAATTCCTAAATTTAAACTGTCCCGAAGCATTGTGTCATGAAATCAATCATAAGTGGCCCACTGAAGACGATGAATCATGAATCAAAAAGACTATGGATCATTATTTTGTGATTATGAAGTAATTTGTTGCGTCTGAAGTTGAAATACAAAAGATTTGATTTGGATTAAAAGTCTGACATGATGCATTGAAGGTGCGCCTTATAGTCCGGTGCGCCTTATAGTCCGGAAAATACGGTATGTGTGTGTCATGTTTACATGTCATGAATTGACTCACATAGGCTTGTGCAGGTGTGCCTAACATTTTTTACATTTTGCATAGAATCCAAAACAAAGTTCAAAGCGCAGTTAGATTAAAAATAAAATCAAAAAAATACAAGGCATCCGGGGCTCTGTCATTAGAGTGTGTACAGTGGGGACTTCCTGCCTTAATAACTGGGATGCTGTTTGTGTGTGAGTGGCAGGAGAGCAACACAAGCCTTTAATACAGCAGCTTCAATGGCACCACATCAGGAAAACGAGGTCCGCTTAGATCCCATTAACAAAAATAATACTCTCAAACTGTCCCGTGTGCATTTGTCTCTTTTGGCCTTTTATATGCGTTTCAAAGCTTAGGCCACATCTGCGGGATCGCGTCCGTTTTCGCCGATAGCCATCGCAACGACCGGCGAAAACCACTGCTGCGTCTTATCGAGACGCAATTAGGGAGCGTTCGGAACTTCCACAAACAGCCCCCGGCTGCCTGTTCGCTCCTGCCTGCCTCGTGGCCTCATGTCAGGCGAGGTGGGAGGAGGGGGGGTTGTCTCGTGCGGCTCAATGACCATTGAAGGAAGCTATTTAGCCAAACTCGTTGAGTTGCTTCATATCCTGTCAGATAAGAGGCCACAAAAGAGCACAGCCCTCCACCCCCTCCCCTCCCCTCCCCAAACTCTTCCTAACATCTCAACATCTTCCGCTTCCCTCCTACTCCTCTTGTTAGTTGATAAAGAGTGTTGTAATGTCAGGAAGGACACACATTCCTCACGCTGTCCTGCAGGGGATGAGCGTCTTGTGTTGGAGTGTATGCACGTGTTTATGTGGGGGGGGGGATAGTTGTTCAGCTTCAGGAAATTGGAGTGGAAAAGAGAGAAGCTGACTCACAGTTGTAAAGTGAAACTAGAAATTAGAGTTGCCGCAAAAATTGTGTTAAAAATGCCAAAAATAATCATAGTTGAAGCCCAGACACAACATATCTTACTAATAGCTAGATAGCGTGCTGCCCAGAGCCAAATCGAGAAAAAGAAAAAAATCTCCGCATCATTCCCACATTTTTGTATCAGTTGAAATGATGCAATGTAATAACTGAAGCAAAGCAGCAATCACAACAACAACAAAAAACTCGAGTCACGACTATGCAATGCAAAAATGAGGTGTTTTCATATGAAGTGATAATCAACAATTCTTTAGGCGCCAACGGAAATTACTAGGACTCTAAAATATAATTCAAAGTAATATTATATCAATTTTTTCCCCTCCAGCTGCCGTTGTGATGGCAACACATTCTTTCATCCCATCTTCAGCATGTCCTTGGTGGTACGATGAATAGTGCAGATAGCTTGTAACTGGGAGACACTGGTTCAAATGTATCCTTGAAGAGTTTTCAGTCCAATTTCTTTTTTTATCTAATGTGACTCAGGTGTGTTTAATGAATTTTGTATTTTTGTACCGTAAGATTTTATTTTTTTCCTTCATTTCAAGTCACTTTCTGCTGCGTTGGGGATGGTGACACAATGTCTGCGTTAGCAATTGTGTAGCAAGGCCATAGTGGTACTTTATTTAAAAAAAAAAAAAAAAAAGCCTTTCTATACATGGTAAAAAAAAAAAAAACTAAAAAAAAAGCCTTACATGGTGTTTTTTGTTTGGATTTGTTTTTCTACTAAAAAGCCATGGTCATTTTTATTTTTTACTAAAAAAAGCCTTACTAAACATGGTCATATTTTTACGAAAAAAAGACTTGGTCTTTTTTTATGGAAAAAAAATCTTTGCTATACATGGTAATTTTTTTTTTTATTAAAAATAAGCCTTACTATACATGGTCATTTTAAGAAAAAAAAAAGTACTATAATTACCATGCATAACAACAAGGGGAGGAGGGGGCCGTTTAAAATGTTCCCTTGTGGGCAACTCTTGGACGTCGGGACACTCAATTAAAAAAAAAAAAAAAAAAAGAAACAGAACTAGGCTGTGGGCCTGAAGCTATTAGCCGCGCCGCTTGCTACACAGGCGTTAATTGCAACATTGCCCTGTAAAGTTCGGGAAGGCTTGTTTTGTAAGCAGCCTTGTTCGGAAAGGGATTGGAAACACCTGTAAGGAAAACTAGTAACTAGTAAGATAATTCAGCGTGCAAATGTCTTACTCATGACATTTTTTTTCCACTGCTGTCACACATTTCTGCACACAACGTTGGCATACTACTAGCACAACAACATACTAGTGTGGTTTAGGCTACTAGTACACAGGAATTTACGAGTAAGGTTTAACTCCAAAATGTTGGATATTCTATTTACTCACTAATCCTCCTTTCCTAACCATCTGGAAAATGTCTCCAGATGCTCATGATTCTTTATCTTCAAGAGGATGAGAGCAAAAAAAATAAAAAAAAACTTGAGCAACGAGAGCGAGTTAAAGTCCTGATTTGTTCCATCTCCCGCGCGGGTAAAACCGCAGCCCAGCTCATTAGATTCACAATCCATAACCTTTTACTAGCGCCTGCAATTTATTTCCATTTTATTTGCACTATTTTCAATTTGTCAACATGCACCCCTCCGCTGAGTGGGCAGAAAAGCGAAACAACGCGACTGCGATACGCGTATACGTCGGCCTGGCAAAGCGACCTGACTTTCTTTGGCTGCTATCAAAATGGCTGAGATGCTTGTGGCTTTGTGATTAGGCTCTTGCGAGAACCGCAGGCGGCACAGCCAAGAAAGCAGCCTGGGCAACAACAACGTGGGCATATTAGTCATTATCTCAAGACAAAATGTCCATCATTTTGTGTGCGAGCCACTTTTGCAGGCAATGAGGGCTTCAGAAAAATGTCAACATCTTTGCTAGTCATACATAATGTGTTAGCATTAAGCTAGCGGAACATGTAACTCTTTTTTCCCCCTGTTGTTTATTTTTTAATCAACTGAGAATGACATTAAACAGCTCGAGGCTTCTTAGTTTTGAAAATGTAGCCGCTATACCGTTTGATTCATACAATTCACGATATTTGTGTGACAATGAAGGGCAAGCATCGATTGTCAGATGGCTTTGACTCCTCTGTGACCAGTGAACCTTGCTTGTCAAGCAGCAGTTAAAAAAATAAAAAAGGAGCCCATCTGTCCGGCAAACGCTTCCATATGGGCGTAAAGAGAGGGCCGCATTCTTGTGGAAATGAAAGCTCGTCCTTTCATCTGAGAGACATAATCAATAAATGATAAGGGTCGTGTCCGCCGGACCTAAGCACTAGTTTGAAGATAACTTAAGACAAGATTAGCGATGAGATGGTACGGGGGGGTTATGTGGGATTAAAGTGACTCCGCACGCACCGAGGACCCCCGAGTCTCTGGCCGGGTAATCACGGGGCTCCTATCGGCTCTTGTGATCACTTCCTGCTGGCTTAGCTCGCGCGCATTTAACCGTCGCTTGTTTTATCTGGAAGGAATGCTAATCAGGCTTGTACAGGAGCCAGCGCTTGCCCGACATCGCCAAATGACGCCATGTGGTCAGTTTCAAAGCGGACTACGGATGCCTTTGCGAGGACTGCAATGCAAAACTGAACCAAGAGAGAAAGTGGTGTGAGTATTTCGTCCAACAAACTCATTCACTACCATTGACAGCTTTTGACGTCAAAGATGCATTTTAACTGGGCTGGCAGTGAATGAGTTAATATGCAGTACAAGGTTTGTGCACAAAGAACTACTAGTCTGTACGATTCACATCTGAAAGACCCCATCCAGTTCTTTGGAACAGGAAATAAACCATCTTCTGCTTTGGAATGTGCTGAGTTGGACCAATACTATCATTCATTAACTGTGATTACGATTCTGTGATAAATCAAGTAATATTATTTTGGACTTTGACTTTTGTCCTTTTTGTCTTGGTGTCAGCCAGGGATAAAGTCTATAATCCGACGTTTCCCACCCACAACGGCGGAGGAACACACACAGCGCCCGTAACCTCAACAGAGGCTTTCTTCTGCTTCTGCGGCTATCGGGTGTTTCCAATCATCAAACACAGACGGCCAGAGCACGCCGAGCGGTTCCATCTTCACTTCTAGCAGTGGGAAAGCAACAGAGATGTGTTTCAAGATGTCCTACTGTCTTTGTCTTTACCTGGTCCAATTGTCAACAAATGCCTTTTACAGCTCTTAATTCGTATTTACAACATTGACTTTAAAGTTAACGACTCTCAAGGGGGGGTAGAACTGAAACAAAACAAAAAAAGGACACGATTATTCCTTCTATCCACTTTAAAGAGATGTGAACTTGACCGCTGTGTCCATTTGCATTCGGTGGGTGTTTCCTTTTGTCGCCTCATTTAGACGCTCCTCAGATGACGGCGTGAACAAATCAACATTTAGATAGTGTACTAATGTGCCTCTGAAGATAAAGTACCTTTGATATGGTCTTCCCCCCCCGTGACTCGCACTGTCCCCGGCTTAAGACAATCCCAAAGCCATTTGCC
This sequence comes from Syngnathus scovelli, assembly GCF_024217435.2. NCBI lineage: Eukaryota > Metazoa > Chordata > Actinopteri > Syngnathiformes > Syngnathidae > Syngnathus > Syngnathus scovelli. The sequence continues at coordinate 3,671,511 of NC_090858.1, forward strand.
CCCCCAGGAGAGATCAAAGGTGCGGACCACCTCCTTGGAGATCCCACCTTTGGAAAAGTGGCCACGCACAAATGAGATTGGAGGCCATTTTCCTTTGGTGGGCTTGAAGTGTTTTTGAAAGGAGGGACAACACAAGAGGGACATTAAAGACTTTCGGGTGATGAAGGTCACGCGTCGGGTCGGAGGGAGTAAAGGGGGGGTTGCAAGAAGGTATCCCAAATCGGTTTTTATTTCAAGAATGCATTAAATTTATTCCCGACATTTTCTACGAAGCACCACTGATCTTTTGGCAGTAAGAAAGTGATTTGGTAAACATAGCTCAATGGATGCCCCCCAGCTCCACCACTAGGAGATATTTATTTCTTCATGTCTCGCGGGAGGAACGCCAGACTCATCTCCTGTGGAGGATTCCTTCCAAAAATTGACGAGTATTTCCTGCCGCTCCCGATAAGAGACCACGGCTTCTCGTATCCAGCGACGCCATTTCTCCTCAAGCAGCTGTTCCTCAGCGACTGTGACTTCATGGCACGTCTCTAATGTTATATAAGAACATGAGTGAATAGTCGCTCACAGTCCGTGGTCCTTTTCCACCGTTTATTTTCCTCCTTTGAGAACTTTGTAAATAATGAGTAAATTATATGTGTCAAGCGGCTTTGCGCAATGTGGTTGCGGCCGAGGCAGACTTTACACAGCAGCCAGGAGCTGAGCCAGCTCTGGCCGCTGTCCGAGCCCCCCGCGGGCCGCCAGCAGCCGGCTCCCCGACCCGCCATAATGAAGCGTAGGCATTTTTTTTTCATTAAACCCCCCCCCACACACATACACCAACACTGCACTCCCTGCCCGTCTGGCGTTGAATATTGGGACGATTTTGGATAAACAAAGCGCATATTGTTTATTTGGGCAGCTGGGAAAGCATGGAGTGGGAAGTGGCCAATGCACCTGAAGGATGCAGGTGTCGGAGAAAGGGAGCAGCGGAGGGAGTAACCAAGTATAAATACTATATGGCTATTGTCCTTGAGTATTTTTTATTTTTTTGGTACATGTTAATCCAAATTCAATTAAAAACTTGCATGCAAAAAAAAAAAAACGGTTTAGCACTATTTGTTACTAGTGTTGGCTCGTGAGTGAACGATTCATTCAAAAGGACGACTTTTTCAGTGAACGAATCACTTCAACCAGTAAGTGTCGGTAATGCTCATTGAAGCTGGTACCACCTCGCCGTAAAGCCAAACGAAGAAGAAAATGACATAACTTCCGGTTCACGAACGAGTTGTGAATTGCATTTCCCGGTCATCAACTAAATGGATCTGTGAGTGAACGAGTCAGTGAGTGAATGATTTGCATTTCCAGTTCATCGCGAGAACGGATCAGTGAAGGAACCAATCCTGACTTTCCCGTACGCGAACGAGTTAATGGGTGAACTGCCTTCCCGTGGCAGGCAGCACAATCAACGGATCAGTCAGTGAGCTATGTAAGCCAGAATGTAGATTTACGATTTGCCAAGGAAAGAAAGAACCACTCACTGAAACACCACTTCTTTTATGCACGTTTTGTCCAAGCTAATGGCTAACTTTATTGCATGAAGGGATGCGCCGTTATGCAAATACGGGGAGATTATGCTTCTCTTTGGGTAATCTTGATTTTATAACACTTATGGTAGTTTTTAAATAACGTGTATGCATATATACGCCTAAATATTGTTATCCAATCTATCTACTGCAATTTTATATTAGATTGCTGGTTTGAAATTTACTTTTAATATGATGATTTTTTATTTTTTTTAATAAACATTTATGTTAAAACTTGTCTGGTGTTTTATTCCTTGTTTTTATATTCGCCAATTAAACCATAAAAATGTTGACCATGATTTTTCCCCAATGAAATGGCCTGTGATTAGGTACACCTGAAAATGCCGGTGTACCTAATGGAGTGTCCGAATGACGTCACCGATCAAACAGCCAATCAGGAGGTGGGGGTGAGGGCGGTTGTGGCACTTTTCACTTTCGCTTAATCTTTTTCCCTAATAAAATGACCTGTGATTAGGTACACCTCATGGACAGTTCAATTGGTAGGTAAAAAAAATATATATCAATACATAAACAAGAAAGTGTAGCGAACGATTCGGTGAACGATTCATTTGAACAAATTTCTGCAGGCTCCTGCAGAACGTGAGGATGAACTGATCATTTGAATCAGGTGTGTTCAATGAGGGAAACTTGGAAAACATGTAGGAATGCGGCCCTCGAGGACTGGACTTGGACACCCCTGCCTTACACTGAGTGCCAAAAGTCCCAATGATCGTGAGCAGCAGGGGGGGCCCCATTTCAACCCCTTACACTGAGTGCCAAGCAGGGAAGAAATGGGTACCATTGTTATAGTCACTGGTATGACTCGGCAGGGGTTTGAACCCACAACCTCCCAATCTCAGGGCGGACACTCTCCTCTTAGGCCACTGAGCTGGTAAACACTTGTATCGTAGTATAACATTTATAGTCGTTTTTAAATAACGTGTATATATACGCCTAAATATTGTTATCCAATATATCTACTGCAATTTCACATTAGATTGCTGGTTTGAAATTTGCTTTTAATATTATTATTTTTAAGAAACATTTATTAAAACTTGTCTGGCGTCTTATTCCTTGTTTTTATATTCGCCAATTAAAACATAAAAATCAGACATTTGGTTAACTGCTTTATATGACAATATGTGTAGGTACACTACACGAGGTTAAAAATAAAAAAAGAGAATAAATAAATAAAGGGTTAGCACAACAAAAGCATTTCCTCGCACCTGGGATCGAACCAAGCTCTTGCCAAGCAAGAGCCCGAGTCACTAACCAGTGGGCTATTTCGACCGGCAGTCTACAATAGCTTGCACTGTTTTGTACGGGCGATGTGTATTCCAGTTCTTTTAAGTGAACTGAATCTTTAGAATCGGTTCACTCAAAATATTTGTTCAAAGGAATCGTTCACCAAATCGTTCTTTATTTAATTATTTTTTTTATAGTAGTTTTTAAATAACGTGTATACCTATGTACACGTGTACACAACGTGTTGTGATGACATCTGCTGTGGAGTCTTCAGCTAGTCGCTTGTGAGCTGATCCATAAAACCATACATGTTCCGTACACTGAGAGCAAGGCTTCCATAGGGTAGTGGTTAGTGCTTTGGGCTTTCACCCCAGCGACCCGGGTTCGAATCTCAGTGGGACCAAAAAATTTTTCAGTGATCTAGTCTTGTGAGCTGCTCCATAAAACCATACTTGTTCCGTGCACTGAGAGCAAGGATTCCATACGGTAGTGGTTAGTGCTCTGGGCTTTCACCCCAGCGACCTGGGTTCAAATCTCAGTGGGACCAAAATATTTTTCACTGATCTAGTGGCTTGTGAGCTGCTCCATAAAACCATACATGTTCCATGTACTGACAGCAAGGCTTCCATAGGGTAGTGGTTAGTGCTCTGGGCTTTCACCCCAGCGACATGGGTTCGAATCTCAGTGAGACCAAAAAATTTTTCACTGATCTAGTCTTCTTGTGAGCTGCTCCATAAAACCATACTTGTTCCATGCACTGAGAGCAAGGATTCCATACGGTAGTGGTTAGTGCTCTGGGCTTTCACCCCAGCGACATGGGTTCGAATCTCAGTGGGACCAAAAAATTTTTCACTGATCTAGTCTTCTTGTGAGCTGCTCCATAAAACCATACTTGTTCCGTGCACTGAGAGCAAGGATTCCATACGGTAGTGGTTAGTGCTCTGGGCTTTCACCCCAGCGACCTGGGTTCGAATCTCAGTGGGACCAAAATATTTTTCACTGATCTAGTGGCTTGTGAGCTGCTCCATAAAACCATACATGTTCCATGTACTGACAGCAAGGCTTCCATAGGGTAGTGGTTAGTGCTCTGGGCTTTCACCCCAGCGACATGGGTTCGAATCTCAGTGGTACCAAAAAATTTTTCACTGATCTAGTCGCTTGTGAGCTGCTCCATAAAACCATACATGTTCCATGTACTGACAGCAAGGCTTCCATAGGGTAGTGGTTAGTGCTCTGGGCTTTCACCCCAGCGACATGGGTTCGAATCTCAGTGGGACCAAAAAATTTTTCACTGATCTAGTCGCTTGTGAGCTGCTCCATAAAACCATACATGTTCCATGTACTGACAGCAAGGCTTCCATAGGGTAGTGGTTAGTGCTCTGGGCTTTCACCCCAGCGACCCGGGTTCGAATCTCAGTGGGACCAAAAAATTGCAACACAGTTGCTAGTGTAACCATATAACGATACACTTCCTTTGAGCTAGGGTTAGAGGTAGGGCTAGTGTTAGTGCGAGGGTCGGAGTTAGTGCGAGGGGTAGGGTTAGGGGTAGGGTTAGAGTTAGGGTTAGAGGTAGGGTTAAAGTTAGTGCGAGGGTCGGGGTTAGAGTTAGGGTTAGAGGTAGGGGTGGGGTTAGAGGTGGGGTTAGAGGTAGGGTTAGGGTTAGAGGTAGAGGTGGGGTTAGAGGTAGAGGTAGGGTTAGAGGTAGAGTTAGGGGTAGGGTTAGAGGTAGGGTTAGAGGTGGGGTTAGAGGTAGAGGTAGGGTTAGAGGTGGGGTTAGAGTTAGAGGTAGGGTTAGAGGTAGGGTTAGAGGTAGGGTTAGGGTTAGAGGTAGAGGTAGGGTTAGGGTTAGAGGTGGGGTTAGAGGTAGAGGTAGGGTTAGAGGTAGAGTTAGAGGTAGGGTTAGGGTTAGAGGTAGGGTTAGAGGTAGGGTTAGGGTTAGAGGTGGGGTTAGAGGTAGAGGTAGGGTTAGAGGTAGGGTTAGAGGTAGGGTTAGGGTTAGGGTTAGGGTTAGAGGTAGGGTTAGAGGTAGAGTTAGGGTTAGAGGTAGGGTTAGAGGTAGGGTTAAAGTTAGTGCGAGGGTCGGGGTTAGAGTTAGGGTTAGAGGTAGGGGTGGGGTTAGAGGTAGGGTTAGAGGTGGGGTTAGAGGTAGGGTTAGGGTTAGAGGTAGAGGTGGGGTTAGAGGTAGAGGTAGGGTTAGAGGTAGAGTTAGGGGTAGGGTTAGAGGTAGGGTTAGAGGTGGGGTTAGAGGTAGAGGTAGGGTTAGAGGTGGGGTTAGAGTTAGAGGTAGGGTTAGAGGTGGGGTTAGAGGTAGGGTTAGAGGTAGGGTTAGGGTTAGAGGTAGAGGTAGGGTTAGGGTTAGAGGCGGGGTTAGAGGTAGAGGTAGGGTTAGAGGTAGAGTTAGAGGTAGGGTTAGGGTTAGAGGTAGGGTTAGAGGTAGGGTTAGAGGTAGGGTTAGGGTTAGAGGTGGGGTTAGAGGTAGAGGTAGGGTTAGAGGTAGGGTTAGGGTTAGAGGTAGGGTTAGGGTTAGAGGTAGGGTTAGAGGTAGGGTTAGGGTTAGAGGTAGGGTTAGGGTTAGAGGTGGGGTTAGAGGTAGAGGTAGGGTTAGAGGTAGGGTTAGGGTTAGAGGTAGGGTTAGAGGTAGAGTTAGGGTTAGAGGTAGGGTTAGAGGTAGGGTTAGGGTTAGAGGTAGGGTTAGGGTTAGGGTTAGAGGTGGGGTTAGAGGTAGAGGTAGGGTTAGAGGTGGGGTTAGAGTTAGAGGTAGGGTTAGAGGTGGGGTTAGAGTTAGAGGTAGGGTTAGGGTTAGAGGTGGGGTTAGAGGTAGAGGTAGGGTTAGGGTTAGAGGTAGGGTTAGGGTTAGAGGTAGGGTTAGAGGTAGGGTTAGGGTTAGGGTTAGAGGTAGGGTTAGGGTTAGAGGTGGGGTTAGAGGTAGAGGTAGGGTTAGAGGTAGAGGTAGGGTTAGGGTTAGAGGTGGGGTTAGAGGTGGGGTTAGAGGTAGGGTTAGAGGTAGGGTTAGGGTTAGAGGTAGGGTTAGGGTTAGAGGTGGGGTTAGAGGTAGGGTTAGGGTTAGAGGTAGGGTTAGGGTTAGAGGTAGAGGTAGGGTTAGGGTTAGAGGTGGGGTTAGAGGTAGAGGTAGGGTTAGAGGTAGAGTTAGAGGTAGGGTTAGAGGTAGGGTTAGGGTTAGAGGTAGGGTTAGGGTTAGAGGTGGGGTTAGAGGTAGAGGTAGGGTTAGAGGTAGGGTTGGGGTTAGAGGTAGAGTTAGGGGTAGGGTTAGGGTTAGAGGTAGGGTTAGAGGTAGGGTTAGGGTTAGAGGTAGGGTTAGGGTTAGAGGTGGGGTTAGAGGTAGAGGTAGGGTTAGAGGTAGGGTTAGAGGTAGGGTTAGGGTTAGAGGTAGAGTTAGGGGTAGGGTTAGGGTTAGAGGTAGGGTTAGAGGTAGGGTTAGGGTTAGAGGTAGGGTTAGGGTTAGAGGTGGGGTTAGAGGTAGAGGTAGGGTTAGAGGTGGGGTTAGAGTTAGAGGTAGGGTTAGAGGTGGGGTTAGATTTAGAGGTAGGGTTAGGGTTAGAGGTGGGGTTAGAGGTAGAGGTAGGGTTAGGGTTAGAGGTAGGGTTAGGGTTAGAGGTAGGGTTAGAGGTAGGGTTAGGGTTAGGGTTAGAGGTAGGGTTAGGGTTAGAGGTGGGGTTAGAGGTAGAGGTAGGGTTAGGGTTAGAGGCGGGGTTAGAGGTAGAGGTAGGGTTAGAGGTAGAGTTAGAGGTAGGGTTAGGGTTAGAGGTAGGGTTAGAGGTAGGGTTAGAGGTAGGGTTAGGGTTAGAGGTGGGGTTAGAGGTAGAGGTAGGGTTAGAGGTAGGGTTAGGGTTAGAGGTAGGGTTAGGGTTAGAGGTAGGGTTAGAGGTAGGGTTAGGGTTAGAGGTAGGGTTAGGGTTAGAGGTGGGGTTAGAGGTAGAGGTAGGGTTAGAGGTAGGGTTAGGGTTAGAGGTAGGGTTAGAGGTAGAGTTAGGGTTAGAGGTAGGGTTAGAGGTAGGGTTAGGGTTAGAGGTAGGGTTAGGGTTAGGGTTAGAGGTGGGGTTAGAGGTAGAGGTAGGGTTAGAGGTGGGGTTAGAGTTAGAGGTAGGGTTAGAGGTGGGGTTAGAGTTAGAGGTAGGGTTAGGGTTAGAGGTGGGGTTAGAGGTAGAGGTAGGGTTAGGGTTAGAGGTAGGGTTAGGGTTAGAGGTAGGGTTAGAGGTAGGGTTAGGGTTAGGGTTAGAGGTAGGGTTAGGGTTAGAGGTGGGGTTAGAGGTAGAGGTAGGGTTAGAGGTAGAGGTAGGGTTAGGGTTAGAGGTGGGGTTAGAGGTGGGGTTAGAGGTAGGGTTAGAGGTAGGGTTAGGGTTAGAGGTAGGGTTAGGGTTAGAGGTGGGGTTAGAGGTAGGGTTAGGGTTAGAGGTAGGGTTAGGGTTAGAGGTAGAGGTAGGGTTAGGGTTAGAGGTGGGGTTAGAGGTAGAGGTAGGGTTAGAGGTAGAGTTAGAGGTAGGGTTAGAGGTAGGGTTAGGGTTAGAGGTAGGGTTAGGGTTAGAGGTGGGGTTAGAGGTAGAGGTAGGGTTAGAGGTAGGGTTGGGGTTAGAGGTAGAGTTAGGGGTAGGGTTAGGGTTAGAGGTAGGGTTAGAGGTAGGGTTAGGGTTAGAGGTAGGGTTAGGGTTAGAGGTGGGGTTAGAGGTAGAGGTAGGGTTAGAGGTAGGGTTAGAGGTAGGGTTAGGGTTAGAGGTAGAGTTAGGGGTAGGGTTAGGGTTAGAGGTAGGGTTAGAGGTAGGGTTAGGGTTAGAGGTAGGGTTAGGGTTAGAGGTGGGGTTAGAGGTAGAGGTAGGGTTAGAGGTGGGGTTAGAGTTAGAGGTAGGGTTAGAGGTGGGGTTAGATTTAGAGGTAGGGTTAGGGTTAGAGGTGGGGTTAGAGGTAGAGGTAGGGTTAGGGTTAGAGGTAGGGTTAGGGTTAGAGGTAGGGTTAGAGGTAGGGTTAGGGTTAGGGTTAGAGGTAGGGTTAGGGTTAGAGGTGGGGTTAGAGGTAGAGGTAGGGTTAGAGGTAGGGTTAGAGGTAGGGTTAGGGTTAGAGGTAGAGTTAGGGGTAGGGTTAGGGTTTGGGTTAGAGGTAGGGTTAGAGGTAGGGTTAGGGTTAGAGGTAGGGTTAGGGTTAGAGGTGGGGTTAGAGGTAGAGGTAGGGTTAGAGGTGGGGTTAGAGTTAGAGGTAGGGTTAGGGTTAGAGGTAGGGTTAGAGGTAGGGTTAAAGGTAGGGTTAGAGGTAGGGTTAGAGGTAGGGTTAGAGGTAGGGTTAGGGTTAGGGTTAGAGTTAGGGTTAGAGTTAGGGGTAGGGCTAGAGGTAGGGCTAGAGGTAGGGTTAGGGTAAGAGCTAGGGTTGTATGGTAGTTTTTTTTTTCCACCACAAAAAAAAAAAAAAAAAAAAAAAAACGGTAGTTTAACTACCGTGTATGGTAGTTTAACTACCGTGTACGGTAGTTTTTTTTTTTTTTTTTTTTTTTTTTTTGGTGAAAAAAAAAAAAAAAAAAAAAAACGGTAGTTTAACTACCGTGTATGGTAGTTTAACTACCGTGTATGGTATTTTTTTTTTTTTTTTTTTTCACAAAAAAAAAAACGGTAGTTTAACTACCGTGTATGGTAGTTTAACTACCGTGTATGGTAGTTTTTTTTTTTTTTTTTTTTTTTTCCTCCACAAAAAAAAAAAAAACGGTAGTTTAACTACCGTGTATGGTAGTTTAACTACCGTGTATGGTAGTTTTTTTTTTTTTTTTTTTTTTTTTTTCCTCCACAAAAAAAAACGGTAGTTTAACTACCGTGTATGGTAGTTAAACTACCGTTTTTTTTTTTTTTTTTGTGAAAAAAAAACTACCATACACTGTAGTTAAACTACCATACACGGTAGTTAAACTACCGTTTTTTTTTTTTTTTTTTTTTTTTTTTTGTGAAAAAAAAAAAAAAAAAAAAAAAACTACCATACACGGTAGTTAAACTACCATACACGGTAGTTAAACTACCGTTTTTTTTTTGTTTTTTTTTGGGGTGAAAAAAAAAAAAAAAAAAAAAACTACCGTACACGGTAGTTAAACTACCATACACGGTAGTTGAACTACCGTTTTTTTTTTTTTTTTGGTTTTTTTTTTTTTGTGAAAAAAAAAAACTACCATACACGGTAGTTAAACTACCATACACGGTAGTTAAACTACCGTTTTTTTTTTTTTGTTTTTTTTTTTTTTTGGGTGAAAAAAAAACTACCATACAACCCTAGCTCTTACCCTAACCCTACCTCTAGCCCTACCCCTAACTCTAACCCTAACTCTAACCCTAACCCTAACCCTACCTCTAACCCTACCTCTAACCCTACCTCTAACCCTAACCCTACCTCTAACTCTACCTCTAACCCTACCTCTAACCCTAACCCTACCTCTAACTCTACCTCTAACCCTACCTCTAACCCCACCTCTAACCCTACCTCTAACCCCACCTCTAACCCTAACCCTACCTCTACCTCTAACCCTAACCCTACCTCTAACCCTAACCCTACCTCTAACTCTAAGCCTAGCTCTAACCCTAGCTCTAACCCTAACCCTCGCACTAACTCTAACCCTAACCCTAGCTCTAACCCTAACCCTAGCTCTAACCCTAACCCTAACCCTCGCCCTAACCCTAACCCTAAGCCTAGCTCTAACCCTAGCTCTAACCCTAACCCTTGCCCTAACTCTAACCCTAGCTCTAACCCTAACCCTAGCTCTAACCCTAGCTCTAACCCTAACCCTCGCCCTAACTCTAACCCTAGCTCTAACCCTAACCCTAGCTCTAACCTTAACCCTCGCCCTAACTCTAACCCTAAGCCTAGCTCTAACCCTAACCCTCGCACTAACTCTAACCCTAACCCTAGCTCTAACCCTAACCCTAACCCTCGCCCTAACTCTAACCCTAAGCCTATCTCTAACCCTAGCTCTAACCCTCGCCCTAACTCTAACCCTAACCCTAGCTCTAACCCTAACCCTACCTCTAACTCTAACCCTAAGCCTAGCTCTAACCCTAGCTCTAACCCTAACCCTCACTCTAACCCTAACCCTAGCTTTAACCCTAACCCTAGCGCTAACCCTAACCCTCGCACTAACTCTAACCCTAGCTCTAACCCTAACCCTCGCACTAACTCTAACCCTAACCCTAGCTCTAACCCTAACCCTCGCCCTAACTCTAACCCTAAGCCTAGCTCTAACCCTAGCTCTAACCCTCGCCCTAACTCTAACCCTAACCCTAGCTCTAACCCTAACCCTACCTCTAACTCTAACCCTAAGCCTAGCTCTAACCCTAGCTCTAACCCTAACCCTCACTCTAACCCTAACCCTAGCTTTAACCCTAACCCTAGCGCTAACCCTAACCCTCGCACTAACTCTAACCCTAGCTCTAACCCTAACCCTCGCACTAACTCTAACCCTAACCCTAGCTCTAACCCTAACCCTCGCCCTAACTCTAACCCTAAGCCTAGCTCTAACCCTAGCTCTAACCCTAGCTCTAACCCTAACCCTCGCCCTAACCCTAGCTCCAACCCTAACCCTCGCACTAACTCTAACCCTAACCCTAACTCTAACCCTAACCCTCGCCCTAACTCTAACCCTAAGCCTAGCTCTAACCCTAGCTCTAACCCTAACACTCGCCCTAACTCTAGCTCTAACCCTAACCCTCGCCCTAACTCTAACCCTAGCTCTAACCCTAACCCTAGCTCTAACCCTAGCTCTAACCCTAACCCTAGCTCTAACCTTAATCCTCGCCCTAACTCTAACCCTAAGCCTAGCTCTAACCCTAGCTCTAACCCTAACCCTCGCACTAACTCTAACACTAACCCTAGCTCTAACCCTAACCCTCGCCCTAACTCTAACCCTAAGCCTAGCTCTAACCCTAGCTCTAACCCTAACCCTCGCCCTAACTCTAACCCTAACCCTAGCTCTAACCCTACCTCTAACTCTAACCCTAAGCCTAGCTCTAACCCTAGCGCTAACCCTAACCCTCACTCTAACCCTAACCCTAGCTTTAACCCTAACCCTAGCGCTAACCCTAACCCTCGCACTAACTCTAACCCTAGCTCTAACCCTAACCCTCGCACTAACTCTAACCCTAACCCTAGCTCTAACCCTAACCCTACCTCTAACTCTAACCCTAAGCATAGCTCTAACCCTAGCTCTAACCCTAACCCTCGCACTAACTCTAACCCTAACCCTAGCTCTAAGCCTAACCCTCGCCCTAACTCTAACCCTAAGCCTAGCTCTAACCCTAGCTCTAACCCTAACCCTCGCCCTCACTCTAACCCTAACCCTAGCTTTAACCCTAACCCTAGCGCTAACCCTAACCCTCACACTAACTCTAACCCTAGCTCTAACCCTAACCCTCGCACTAACTCTAACCCTAACCCTAGCTCTAACCCTAACCCTCGCCCTAACTCTAACCCTAAGCCTAGCTCTAACCCTAGCTCTAACGTTAACCCTCGCCCTAACTCTAACCCTAACCCTAGCTCAAACCCTAACCCTAGCTCTAACCCCAACCCTAACCCTAATCCTAGCTCTAACCCTAACCCAAGCTCTAACCCTAACCCTACCTCTAACTCTAACCATAATCCTTGCTCTAACCGTCACTCTAACCCTAACCCTAGCTTTAAACCTAACGCTAACCCTAACCCTCGCACTAACTCTAACCCTAACCCTACCTCTAACCCTAGCCCTAGCTCTAACCCTAACCCTAGCTCAAACCCTAACCCTAGCTCTAACCCCAACCCTAACCCTAATTCTAGCTCTAACCCTAGCTCTAACCCTAACCCTAGCTCTAAACCCTTTAGGGAGGTGTATGGTTATATGGGGCAGCACAAGAGCAACTGTGTTGCAAATTTTCTATGCTAAAATTTTGAGGCCCAACTGAGATTCGAACACGGGTCGCTGGGGTGAGAGTCCAGAGGACTAACCACTACACTATGGAACACTCGCTTCGATTCAAAGGAATATGTATGGTTATATGGGGCAGCGCAGGAGCAATTGTGTTGCAAATTTTCTATGATAAAAGTTTGAGGCCCCACTGAGATTCGAACCCTGGTCGCTGGGGTGAGAGTCCAGAGCACTAGCCACTACACTATGGAACACTCGCATACAGTTCATGGAATATATATGGTTTTATGGAGCAACTCACAAGCCAATAGTTATAATGGTTATATGGGGCAGGACACGAGCAACTGTGTTGCAAATTTTCTATGCTAAAATTTTGAGGCCCAACTGAGATTCGAACACGGGTCGCTGGGGTGAGAGTCCAGAGGACTAACCACTACACTATGGAACACTCGCTTCTATTCAAAGGAATATGTATGGTTATATGGGGCAGCACAAGAGCAACTGTGTTGCAAATTTTCTATGCTAAAAGTGTGAGGCCCCACCGAGATTCGAACCCTGGTCGCTGGGGTGAGAGTCCAGAGCGCGAACCACTACACTACAGGACACTCACTTACATGTCATGGAATATATATGGTTTTATGGATCAGCTCACAAGCAAATAGAACGGTTACATGGGGCAGCATACGAGCAACTGAGACTCAAACCCTGGTCGCTGGGGTGAGAGTCCAGAGCACCAGCCACTACACAATGCATTTCATGGAATATATATGGTTTAATCGAGAAGTTCAGAAGCCAAAAGTGGTAATGGTTATATGGGGCAGCACACGAGTAACTGTGTTGCAAATTTTCTGATAAAACTTTGAAGCCCCACTGAGATTCGAACCCAGGTCGCTGGGGTGAGAGCCCAGAGTACTAACCACAACACTATGGAACACTCGCTTCTGTTTGAAGGAATATGTATGGTTTTGTGGAGCAGCTCACAAGCCAATAGTTAGTTATATGGGGCAGCACATGAGCAACTGTGTTGCAAATTTTCTGATAAAATTTTGAGCCCCACTGAGACTCAAACCCGGGTCGCTGGGATGAGAGTCCAGAGCACTAACCACTACACTATGGCACACTCACTTACATTTCATGGAATATATATGGTTTTATGGAACAGCTCACAAGCAAATTGGTTATATGGGGCAGCACATGAGCAACTGTGTTGCAAATTTTCTGATAAAATTTTGAGGACCCACTGAGACTCAAACCCGGGTCGCTGGGGTGAGAGTCCAGAACACTAAGCACTACACTATGGAACACTCACTTACAATCCATGGAATATATATGGTTTTATGGATCAGCTCACAAGCAAATTGGTTATATGGGGCAGCACACGAGCAACTGTGTTGCAAATTTTCTATGATGAAAGTTTGAGGCCCCACTGAGATTCGAACCCTGGGGTGAGAGTCCAGAGCACCAGCCACTACACTATGGAAAACTCGCTTACATTTCATGGAATATATATGGTTTTATGGAGCACTAACCCAAAAAAAATAGGTTTTAATGTTTAATAAAATCTAATGTGAAATTGCAGTAGATATATTGGATAACAATATTTAGGCGTATATATGCATACACGTTATTTAAAAACTACTATAAGCGTTTACACTAAAGTGTTTACCAGCTCAGTGGCCCAAGAGGAGAGTGTCCGCCCTGAGATTGGGAGGTTGGGGGTTCAAACCCCCGGCCGGGTCATACCAGTGACCATCATAACAATGGTACCCATTTCTTCCCTGCTTGGCACTCAGTGTAAGGGGTTGAAATGGGGCCCCCCTGCTGCTCACGACTCACACATTGGGACTTTAACTTATAAAATCAAGATTACCCAAAGAGAAGCATAATCTCCCCGTATTTGCATAACGGCGCATCCCTTCATGCAATAAAGTTAGCCATTAGCTTGGAGAAAACGTGCATAAAAGTGGTGTTTCACTGAGTGGTTCTTTCTTTCCTTGGCAAATCGTAAATCTACATTCTGGCTTACATAGCTCACTGACTGATCCGTTGATTGTGCTGCCCATTAACTCGTTCGCGGACGGGAAAGTCAGGATTGGTTCCTTCACTGATCCGTTCTCGCGATGAACTGGAAATGCAAATCATTCACTCACTTACCCGAAAAAATAAAAACAGGCCCCATTTTAATTCTTCCACCTTCTGTAGCTTTTGTTCATATTCCATATTCTTGTCTTTGTCTGTGTGTTTCTTAGACGTTTGATAGTGCCTTCCTAAATTAAATTATTTCATTACAGCCACATTTTCTCCACACAGAAGACACACAGGTTTGCCTCTTACCTCCGTAAACATGTACTCTGCCTCCCACCTGGCCTGTTCTCAGCGTCCACCTTACGTTTAGTCATTTTTGAGGAGGGGGGTATCAGAAAGTTGATCTCTGCTCTGACTACTGATGAATGATGAAGCCGCTTGTGCGCGCTGCAGTGAAATCGCGGGCTACCGTTGCATTGTGGGAAATGTAGTCTTGGTGCGTGCAAATCACCAGCGGGGGGGCTGTGGCCTGCGGGCCGGTTCTAATGATAATTAAATATCATCCAGGGGGCCATAGATAATCAATTCGCGGGCCGGATCTGGCCCGCTCTGACATATGTGGCGTAGAGGATGGTTGAGGCCACCACAGAGTCATAGAAGGTCCGGAGGTGAGCCCTGCACACACCGAAGGACCTCAGTCTCCTCAGCAGGTGGAGGCGACTCTGGTCCTTTTTGTACAGGGATCATGTGTGATCAGTCCAGTCCAATTTGTTGTTAAGGCGAACATCCAGGAATTTGTAGTTCTCCATTACCTCAATGTCCGATCCCTGGATGTGAAGATGGGTGCTGTCCTCCCGAAGCTCACAATCAACTCCTTCGTCTTGCTGGTGTTCAGCTGAAGCTGGTTGAGCTCACACGTTATTTAAAAACTACTATAAGTGTTATAAAATCAAGATTTTACAAGCATAATCACGCACGGACTCAGTTGGTTCTTCTTCGTTTTGTTTTACGGCGAGGTGGCACCAGCTTCAATGCGCATTACCGACACCTACTGGTTGAAGTCATATGAACTGAAAAAAGAACGAATCACTTTAGGAAGTGATTTGTACACTCTTGTTCAACAAATTCGTTGAACAATTCGTTTGAACGAATCTTTTGAGTGAACTTAAAAGAACAGGAATGCACATCACTACCTGTTACTTAATGCAAATAATCCTTTCAGCTTAATTTTTCTTTTCATTGATGCTATTGAGGAGATTGCCAGGACTATAATTTCCATTTCAGTAGGTGGAAATTCCGTCCTAGTCAACATGATCATTTGGGGGGAACCGGCTAATAAAATGAGCTTTGTGTTGCTTAGATGAATGGAACGGACGTGTTGTTTTGACAGTCAATTGGATAGCGGGCAAGCCGTAATGTTTTCCTAACTTAGTACTACTCAGTACTTTTATTTGAGGGATCCACTCAATTTGTCCCTCTCACCCGCTGATTGACAATCATCTACCAGAGTGCCACATGATCAAACATATTGTGGATAATTTACAGAGTCAGCATTTTTATAGTACAGTAGTTGAATCACTTCTTCTCTACTTCTAAGTGCAGCCTCGAATAAAACGCCAGTCCAGAGTTTCAGCGAGTATTTCAAAACAGCACGTGTTTTGCGGTAGCGCTCCATGCGCCGGCGTTCATGTCATATTACTGTAACGGGCCGGCGACATAAACATAATACGACACTTGTCTCTCTTTGGGGCCCGACGCGGTCGCTGCTACGGTGAAGTCACAGTGAGCTTCTTCATGTGGTCTCCGGGGGTTGGTGGGGACTCCAATGGGGGATGACATCATAGTGGAGGGCGTGGAGACCACATGGTCGCAGCTGGATGGAACGCCACCGCGGGTCAAAACAAACTTGTGCATGTCACATGGCCTCTTTTTCCCGCGATTGACATTTTTCTATCCACCAAGACTGGATCACTTGCAGCAACAACAATGGCAGACATCCGCTCGAGTCGGAGAATATTGTAGGTTGCGGAGCGAGCAGAAGCGCCGAAGACTTTTTATTGCCCAATTAAGCGTTAGCGTAGTGCATCAAGCAGAAAGGTCTTAATCATCGCAAGCAAATAAAACGCATGATTAGGGACGGTTGACAGGTTTTAAATAGGATCATTGTGTTTTTATCGCATTCAGTAGCTGTTTGAATTATCAAGCCGTGCATTTTCTATCGTGCTTGTCCCCATTAAGGCTTTGGGCACAGGAAACAACAAAGCATTCATACTCACATTCACGGACAATTTCATCAGTCGGGCAAGTATCGATATCAGGTGTCGGTATCAAGTCTTGTATTACGCTATCGGGTACTCGCGGAGGCTGCCGATACCAGTTGCAGATACTTAAGGCAAAGGTTGGCCTACCGCAAATCTGATCAATTAAATTGCCTGTGTTCGCTCCCACAACGGTGCAAACAGCCATCTGACCAACGACAGGAACACTGAGAACTACATCTTGCGATAGGGAAAATCGAAAGAACCGACATCAATGCTACCAATCGGCTGTAGCAAAACAACTGTGTGTGTCGTAACGCTGAGTCATGCCTGTGGTATGACACCTTGGTCAACGTGGGGGTTCGCTGCACTCACTCTCCCCGCAATTGGACCGTGTGTAAATGTGTAATAACTACCAGTGGGCACATGATTTGTGCTGCTTGTTGTTCTTTTTACTGTTGACTCTCCCGCTAAATGCAGCATCACACACATACACACACACACACAAACACACACATGGCTTTTTTGGCTTGGGCTGCATGCCTGTGGCCTGTGCTAGTCTGAGGTTAGTGTAATGACACACACACACACTTGGCCCAGGGCTGCAGAGTCTATTGTAGTGCTGACAATGCTCCCCATTACTTTTAATTACTCAGCAGAAATTGTTTCAAAAGGAGGGTGTCTCTTGCGTGCCTGCTTCTCGATAAATGGGCACACACATACCCTCAAAGAGATACCAAGGCTTGATTTTTATCAACTAAACTTGATAAAAATGCATTTTTCATAACTAAACAACACAACGTGGATGTGAGTTGTGTTATTATGCAATACTGATCATAGTGTAGCTTGTACTATGAAGAATCAAAGCGTCCAGATACACGACAGAACGTCTGTGGACGTAACCAGATGAAGACACTTTAATGTCTTCGCCTCTTTTCATCATGTGACATAAGAAGAATATAGCGCAGTCATTTTCTGGCCTTCTTCTCATCGAAACACTTCTAATTACAGGCATCAAGGTGTATTTGGGCGCTTCGCTCGCATCCACCGACATGCCGGAGAGACTGGGAAGGGCTCGTGCTGGGAAACTGCACACGCCAAATGACTTAAAAACAACAAGAAAAATCACAATTTGTTGGATCTTTCTTTCAGGGAACTCCTAATTACAAACTAGCCGGTGACAGCAAAGAGTTGCTCTCACCGAGACTCGGCCGATACTTTGTTATTACCGCTCTGCGCTTACCATTTGATATGTCAGCACCCTGTCTTGTTTTTAATGTTCATCTAATGACATGCCCTCCTCCATAGCAGGATGTGGCACGCTGGCTGGGGGCTGATCCAGTAATGCCTCATTAAAAGTATTTTTTTTTTTCTGTGTGTGCATATCTTAGTCATTTGTGGGTAATGAGTTGGTGTGGCGCGCACGGCCAAAGTATTCCAACCATGCGCTTGCTCTCAACCCGCTGATTTGTGAGAAATGGCGCGACGTGTTAAACAACAGCACTGGTAATTGTTCACCCCCCCTCCCTCCCCCTCCTCCTCTGGCCACCACCGCCGAAAAAATGTTGGCGCCTCAAACTATGTCAATAAATAGGTCAGCGACAAGTGAGGTTATTAAGAGTAGTGTTTAATAAAACATTCACACTCTCAATATAGATTTCTTACAAAACAATATGTAACACATTTACAATGCATGCGGCACCATGTTGTTATAATACTTGAGCTCAACTAAGAGTACTATTTACAACCAGGCTGAGGAACCTTTTTGGGAAAACCGATGCTAATTTCATGAACCTGTCTATGGCGTTTTGCATTATATGTTAGCATTAAGCTAAGTTGTGGTTTGTTGCTTAATCTGCTTTTGTTTGGTGTCAGGGTAAAATTTAACTAGGAATGACAAAGAAATTTGATCTGGGTATCTTTTTTCCACCAAGTGATGTTTTTTGATCGGCAATACGAGTGAAAACAGGTGCTAAGGAATATTTGGAAATGTCTGTTTTAATAAGTTCAAATGTGATTCGAGCATATTGCAGGCGTAAAATTCTATTAATCAGAGATGCATGTAAATATTTTCGGGTCTGCCCTCATTTTTTTTTTTCCAGCACATCACAATATAATATTTATGAATTAAAGGTTAGGGTCAGCAACAGGTGGATGTTTTTTTTGTGAAACTTCATAGTTATAAATTACAACGCATGGTAAAATCCATGCTAAACAAAAAAAATGTATATTTCAGCTCAAAATTACACTTCGGGACATGAAAAGCCATCTCAGATTCTAATTTGTGGTATGATTTTAGTTGAGTCTGTATCCCCTTGTGACAAACATTCCCGCTTTTATTATATATATTATTTGTGTGTTAAATGTTTGCTGCACTTAAATTCTCTGGTAGGTAGGTTCCCCAGCCGTCATTCACAATACAGTAATTTACTGCAATAACCGAGGCTTCAAGTTCCATAAAAACAGAAACAAAAAAAACAGCTCTGCCATTAACCACCATGGACAATTGATCTGGACCCCCCTCCTCCCCCTCCCTTCTACATCCCCTCTCATCCATTCACAGGCAAGTCCATCATCTGTGCGGGTATATCACTTTTCTCAGGAAGCGCATCTTTACTTCCTGGCGCTGTCTCGCTGTCAGCAGCGTTGGCAGGAAAGAAAGTCTTGGGTGATGGCATATGCGTGTGTGTGTGTGTGTGTGTGTGTGTCAGTGTCTGTGACCTGTGTGTGTATGTGTGGGTGCGCACGTCAGCGTCTCTGACAGGTGTGTAGGTTCCGGGCCGACGTCCTGCTGACGGCGTGCTGCTGTTGTTGTTGCTGCTGATGCTCCCGCTCGCCTCTCTCGGGCCTGCACGCCAGGCCGTCGCCGCAGTCGCAGCGTTGGAAGAGCTCCAGGCCGTGGGTGCCCTTGCGGCGGTGGCGCGTGCACACCTGGCCCTCGCTCAGCACCGGCTTGCAGATGCGAGACCAGAAGTGGCGGGCACAGCACAGGCCCTCCGAGCAGTCGGCCGAGCGAAGGCACGTGTCCCCTTCCTGACCTTGGAAGGAGAACCAAATATGTCAGATGATAATGGGAAGAAAAGCCAAGAATTTCCTGTAGGTGCCACATGACAGCGCCAAAGCAATACTTTTATATTAGACAAGGCTTTGGCGTGACAAAATGAGCAAGTTGTTGTTGTTTTTTTAAATAATTTAGGTGACAAAGCACAATTGAAACCCATCTAAAATCCTAGACAGGCCACAAGATGGTGGTAAAGGACTAACTAAAGACTGATCTAGAAGTTCCTTGCCACCAAGATACCAAAGCAATAACTTCAAAAACAATCAGTGCTTGTCCACAACAATAGCAAAGACAAAAACAATTTCAGTGAATGTTGACGGATAGTGCGCTAAAACATCCTTGAGGCAAATGTATCAAATGTTTCTACACAGAGTTGATGCTACTAAAGCATCTGTGTTTTGATCATTATCTGGCCTGAGCCCCCAAACTGCAAATAGGTGAGTTATTTTTGTTTTGTTTTGTTTTAAATTACAGAGGCTCCAAAATAATGTCGACAAGTTTATGAACTACTAATATGAGGGATCCACAGGGCTAGCAAAAAATCTATGAGCCTCAAACAAGGCTTAAAATTGTAGCTGTTGGAAGATGGCGTCAAAGCACTGCTTATATATTTGCTAACCTGAGCACAACTACAGCAAATAGGTGAGCTTTGAAAAAAGTTTTGAAAAAACATCAGCAACTAATTAACATATAGCAAGTTGGCAGGAACAACGAAGCACTTTTTTTTAGAAAAAGCAAATACAAGGTGACACTTTCAGTAAACAGTGTAACACAAAAAATAAAACAAGCCCATCCAATAAAACCATTTGAAGAACCCAACCACTAAAGAAGATAGCATTTTTTTTTTTTTTTTAAATATAATTACCTTTTACTGTATGAGCTTCAAGGATAGTGAGGGGCTTCGTGGTATGGTGCTCCTTGGTGTCGTTGTGTAAATGCCAACCTGGCCCATCAATGTCATTCGTCTGGCAAACACCTGGAGAGGACAAGAGAAAATCAGTTCACAAGAAGGGAGACGTTGAGAGACTTTTTTTTTTTTTTTTGGTGGGTGCTTACCGTTGCTGCAGCGGGTCCCGGAGCAACACATGGAGTCCCGTGCGCAACGCTTCCGGTTCTTGCGGCACGGCTGACACACACTCCGGGCGTCATTGCAGAAGTCCTCCTCGCCGCAGTCGTCGTCGTCCGTGCAGACACCTGACTGCTAGGGAAGCAACGGGGGAGCCGTTAAAGTACGAGCATTGCGCACGCTAACTTTTACGCAATGGAATGTTTACGCGCTCGAATTCTGTCACGCAAAAGGAAAGGCAGCGTACCTGCAAGGCGTCCACGGGAAATTTGTGTCCCACGCTGCCAGGCGATGAGGTGCGCGGACTTGGGCTGACAGTTACGAAGTTCTTAATTGCGTTGGAGTTGAGGACGATCGGCCCCGCGTAAACGTATCCAAGCAGCGAGAGCCAAACCGGTAGGACGCAACGCGCGGCGCATCGCATCAACATGACTGGATCCGTTTTTTTTTTTTAAGGTTTGTTCGTGAGAGCAAAATATGGATGTCCAATAAATGGGTCAAGGAATTTCCTAGAAGAAAGTTTTCCTGAGGAGCGTCTGTATCTCGTGTGTAGGCACGTCTCCAGTGTCGCCACAAGTGGCAGCTTGATGCTTTTATACACGCGGACCTGCTTGTCTTCCCGCCCCCTCACAGGGCACAACAAAGACGAAGGGTGGAATTTCAAAGAGTTGCACGGAAAACGCTCATCTGTTGAGACTCCGTGTTTGGCTAATGATAACGACCTGTTAAGTCTGTCTGATGCGTTGAGAGGTCAGTGCGCAAATAAAGCTTAAGAGAAGATGAGGACTTTTGAAAGTCTCCTGCAGCAGACATCCAAGTCAACAAGGAGCTTGCCATGCAAACGTCATTAGAAATCATCTAGAGTCGTCAAGTTTAGGCTATTTGGATTTGTAGGCCACTTTAAATGTGATCACAGAAAGCAAACCACATATCCAAACTAGATCATAAAATGATCAGATGTGCTTAGATATATGATCGATTGAAAGATCAGCAGATAGGCAGAGAGATTTTTCATCTTTTACACATTTTACCATCAAACAATCTTCAACCACTTGTTTCTTCATTTTAAAAGTTAGATTTCAAAATGTTATTCAAATATCTACTTCAACTAAAACATAGTTTTCAATTCAATTATGCATTCATGATTTTAGTAGAATCAAGCTCAATAAAAATACCAATATCATCTTTTCACATTCTTCCTTTTCCTTTGAAAAATAATCTTATTCAAATGCATTTTTAAGCATCCTAAGGTGTACGTTCTGTCACAAGGTTACAAATACATTCATTTCCACCTATTTGTTTTTGCTTGTCCTCCAAACAACAATGGTAAATAGCAAATTTCAATCAGAGATGGCTTTTGGTGTCCCTAAAAGCAATTTCTTATTCCCACGTTAGCTTTTTGACATTTTCATTGATAAAGCCCTATAAACTTCTTGCATACCACAAAAAATAACATGCATTGTAATTCAGAGCTGTGATGTTTCAGAAAAAAAAATCTGCTGAATACACAGAAATATTATCTATTTACATCTCTGCTTTAAAGACTTTGCATTTTATTTCATCCTATGTCGAGAAAAACAAATGTTTTGTGTCTTTGTAGGAGCTAATTCCGTCATGTCCTTTGACATTCAAGCGACTTCTGAGGCCGATTAACTCTTCATTTGATCCCCTTATTTGCGAAAGGTAGGGGCAATTGTCCCCCCCCTGCGATGACACCAAGGGGCGGACATGAATGTGTAGGATATGCAAGAAGACCATTAAGGGGTGTGAAGAGTTGACCGAATTAATAGACTTCCGTGGCGAGTCCTTTCAGGCTTGACTGACACTTTGGAGATGAAAGGACACCACTCGACCCCCCCTGAATCTTTATCCTAGCTGTCCTAAAAGCTTCTGAAATATGTATTTGACAGGAAATCTACGAGCCAGCTTTGTTTACTTACCTTGAGCTTCTTCTTCGTGTGTCAATACGCGTGACACGACGCCATGTTGGTACGGTCTTTGACGTGAACGATAACCACGAAGATCTAAATGAGTTCCAAATACTTGACAAAGCTTCACGAAAACACTTTGGTGGAGTTTAATTGCAGTAAAGCTTTTGAAGTGAAGCTTTTAGCTGCACGTTTTTTTTTTGTACGGAGCCCCTTTGAAGCACCATCATTGCCCTTTCATCTCCAATGACGTGTCAACCTGTTGTCACCTCCACCAAAACTAGACAATTCAAGCGAATAATAAGCTTAAATCGAGGAATATGACATATGACTCATACACAGTACGAGTCAAAACTACGTTTTGGATCATGGAGGCTCAGAAGACCTTGTCAGGGTCATGCTTGCGGATATTCTCATTTATTAGCCGGCGTATTGGAGGCTTTTTTGAAGGAGTTTCGTGGTAGGAAAAGACTGTCATTTGACTGCAGCGCCCTCATGTGGCCACTCAACAAATTGTCAGCCTCACACAAATTAAATTACTGCCATTTGGTGCGGGAACGTGTTTTTAAATAAAAACACAGAGATGGATAATTTTTTGAAGTCTATAATTCAAAATAATCATACACGTGGCACTTTGCAAAATTAATTTACAACAACGAAACTAAACAAAAACACAAGGCAAAATATCTGGCAACATGATGGTCCAAATATGATATGAATCCACTCACTTTTCAATGTTTCTGATAAACCTGCATTAAAAAACATTGAATTCAGTATATATATATTTTAAAATGACTACTAATAAATAAACACGCCTATCATTTATTTTCGTATCAAATGGCACAGCTTGTGTATTCCTCTTGATCATTTTAATGCGGGATCTGCAAAAGCATTGACAAGTGAGCACGAGGGCATAATCATCTTAACTACTTGCCTTTTTCAGTCTTCTTCCTTCAACATGGTTGTTATGAACTGTATGACATGACGCAAATATGAAAACAAAAATTTACAACTGCAAGTCATTCCTGCTTTCAGGATGTGTGAGATTTCATAGTGACGTGAAAAGCATGTCATTGCAAGTCGTATGTGATGGATAGTTTTTTTTTTTTTAAATTCCTGTACGTCAAGAAATGATCTTTACGATCAGGTGCACTTTTCAGTTGTGTTCATGCAGCATCAAAAAGGCCTTGTGACGATGATTTGTATGCCGTTGATTTAAGGCACTTACACTTTATGCTCTTGACTGTCGTTGCGTGAGAGGTGACAAGGTGATGCCTTCAAAACCATTTGAACATCGTGCAGATGCCATGGGAGAAAATACAAAATATCAAATCGGAACGAAAACCAAGCACAGGAAAGGAGAGGAATTACTGTACAAAAAAAACCCCAACAATCCGAAAAACAAAACAATCTAACCAAACAGTACTGTCATGTCACCGTCTCTTTTTTGTGGTCATGAATCAAGTACAGCACCAAAGACATTGACAGCGTGTTCACAGTTAGAGCTGTACAGGCGCAATGGAGGTCCAAACAATAGCTCAGGATTTGTCAAACGGGGAAGCCGAAAAATAAAAGCGTTAAGAGTGCATAATTGATGACACATGGAAATATAAATATACAGCTGCGTGTTGGTTGACATCTGAAACAGGGCACTTGGAGAGTCTCCTTTCTTAGACTGCACACATTTTTTGTACTTTTTTGTGTTCACAATGTATCTTAAAAGGGACATATTATGGAAGTTGGTGTTAGCACAGAATAGAGTAGCATTAGCTAAAAATGCTAGCTGAGTTAGCTTAAAAACCAGAGTACACTTATCGCAAAGTTGTTGACATGGAAAAGGGGGCGGGGTTAAGATATATCGGCTCTACTATACTAATTGACAAAGTCTAATTTGGTGGCTTGGAGATGAAGTGCTGCTCCCACAAATGACAAAAAAACGACCTGGTCTTAAGATAACTTAAGCTAACTCAAAAATGTTAATTAATGCACTGTCCCTTTTCAAAATAAAAAATGAAATTTGGTTGAATTAGCCAGACATGATTTTGTGCAAGCACTAGTTATTCAGTCTGGACATGAAGGGGTGGACTTCAGCTTTGGAGTCTCGGAGTCCCCATAAATCTCCAATAACACGACAAATAGTCGCTGGATTTGTTGCGGGAGGCGTTCAGGCGTCAACGCTGAGTAGCCTTGGCTTTGTCGAAACGCCTTAACCCTGCTATCAAAATCTATTCACCTTTAACCCAAAACAGAGCAATTGTCAATCAAGTGTGCTGTGTCCTTTCCTTTTTTAAGACACCTCAGAACTTTTTAGAGGCAAAAAAAAAAACGTGCATAATACGTCTCCTTGAAAATGTTCAATGCTATGTAATGCGGCAATCGGTGACATTCAGCTTAGTCGAGAGCACTTGTTGTACGACGGGAAAAGCGATGATCGGAACAGAGCATTTCACATTTCCACGCGCTTATTTATCCTAAAACATAAAAACGTACGCCGGCCCATCACATGGGGGGGGGGGACGTGGGCTCGGTCAGCGGCCATGTTTTTGTGCGCTGGCGCACGTGTGTATCCCTGCACTTTCTCCGCCTTCGAGCCGAGTGTAAGACAACACCGAACGTGTGCTACAGCTGTCCCACTATAAATGCTTGATCCGGGGCCACAGTGAAATAAAGGCATATCGGTGACCGCTCGCCATCCGTTAAATCTACTTCTTCTCCATATCTGATTTTTGTGATCTTTATACCAGTTAGCCACGACCACTGCATGGCCTCCATACCAACCAAAGAAGAGTTTCTTTTGGTTCCACTAGGGGGGGCTGCTTGAAGGAGAACTTCAGAAATCAACATCCCAACCCGAATTGTCGTCAGGCGGCGGGTCCTCGTTGTCTTCCGGGAAGCTGTCGAAGTTACTCGTGTCGACCGCTGATGTGACCTGACGAGGGAGACCGAGATGTTATACGACAGAAATAATATATAACCATAGCTCTGAAAAAACTTACGTTGGGGATGATGGGTGGTGTCAGAGTCCCCTTCTTCAAGCCCTCCCAGTTAAAGCCCTCAAACCACCTACAAGCAGAAACATCGAAAACATATTTGATGTCATCGTAAGCTACTGTTAGCATTAGCCACGGTATGAACATCTGCTTACTTGTGCTTTTGGATGTCTTTGACACCATTTTTCAAGTTTCCCAGTCGTTCAGAAGGATTATCCCTGCGAAGACAACGTCTTAGTTGGCACGCGACTTAAATCAAGTCAAATATAACGAAACGCTCACCTGCATAGCTTTTTGATTAAGTTGGCAGCATTTTTGGTGATTTTCTTTGGGAATTCGATCATGTCGATGCCTCTCAGGATGATGTTGTAGGTCTTCATCGGATCGGGGCCGGAGAACGGCGGGCTGGGAATACAGCCGGATGCGTAACATTAGAGAAGACGAGATTCGGCTTCTTTTAAGATGGGACACGTCACAAGAATTTGGTACCTGCCGGTCAGGAGCTCGAACATGAGGATTCCCAGTGACCAGTAATCGGCGGAGATGTCGTGGCCTTTGTTTAGGATGATCTCCGGCGCTACATATTCAGGCGTCCCGCAGAAAGTCCACGTTTTCTTCCCAAAGCCAATTTTCTTGGCAAAACCAAAGTCCACCTAGCAACAAGACACTTTTCAGTTCATGGTACGAACATCTGGGCCTTGGTCGTCGAGAGGAGCTCCTACCAGTTTGGCGTAACCCCTGTGATCCAATATAAGGTTCTCAGGTTTGAGGTCTCTGTAGATGATACCTTTGGAATGTAGGTAGGCGAAGGCCTCCACCACGCAGCCTGTGTAAAACCTGGTGGTCGAGTCTTCAAAAGAACCTCTGGGAAGAGCAAAGCAACAGATTTACTTATAACTGCCGCCTTGTGACATAAAGTTAATTTGTATAAATAAGAATGTATGCCTGTAGGTGGTATGATATTGTCTGTCTGCATGTGTTGCTTCACCATTTGTGTTCAAATATCTGTTGCTCATAGAATCATAAGACTGTTATACAAATAGCGCGTCTATGGCTTTTCCAATCATGTGTTAGCATTAAGCTAGCGGGCATATGATATGTGATTCTCTTTGTTTAATGTTTAGTTAGTAAACATGAACTCAACTGCTCTGAGAGGATCGGCAATCACGTGACAAACTAAACAAACATAATTTAGTAGTAAAAAAAAAAAGCATACCGGTCTCGAAGAATGGTCCACAATTCTCCTCCTAAGCAGGCTTCCATCAGCATGTAGAGGTACTTGCTGTCTTTGAACGTTCTGTAGAGTCTGAAAACACAACAGTAAAGTAAAAATGGCTGTCGGGTTACAAGAGTGACATTTAGATACTAATTGCCTTGAAGGACAAATCGCATTATACCGAACAATAAAATCCGAGTGGGCCTCCTGCATGATGAGTTTCTCGGAGCGAATGTGCTCTTGCTGTCTGGTGTCGACGATGTGCCGCTTCTTGAGGATCTTCATCGCAAAAGTTTTGTTCTCGTCGCTCTTGAGCTGAACCTTACGAGATGGGGGGGAAGAGAGAAAACAGAGCATTAGCATGCGCAGCCAGCCGACCGCATTGGCGTCATTCACCTTCCCCTTCTTACCAGCTCCACACGACCAAAGCCGCCAACCCCAAGAGTGTCGATGATGTTGAAATCAGCCAGATTGAGATTGAAGAAAAAAGCATTCTCGGCTTCATACCTTCGTTTGAATAAGGAAGGGAGGGGAAGCGGCGGGGACATGACAAGAAACGAGATTAGACATGAAACGAAAGATGAAAGCCGAGATAATCCACCTTCAACTTTGACTTCATTTGTTTGCAAATCTCAGCGGATTACCTCGCTGTAATCTATCATTTATGTCCTCGAGGATGCGGAGTGGATGAATACACAAAACGAGACTCAAGTGTTCTCAGACAAGAACGCTGGACATCTGGCGCTAAGCGTGACCCCATGGAGAAATTGTTTCCACGTGTCCATCCCTGATCCCCGCACGCCGCCTGTGTTTTCGGGTTATTGTTTAATCCAGATCGAGTTTCATCAGATCAGGATCCGGATCAGCGGGTTTAGTACTTCTCGGTCTTCTTGCGGGTCGCTCGGAACATGACCCGTTTTTGCAACTGCTCAAAGCAAAAATGTCTGCCAAATTTGTGCCAACAGGTATCGGAGCTCAGTGTTTCTTACAAACAGTGAGGTAACCTAGGCAAGTTTTGTTTATTTATCCGCGTAGACCTGGTAACGAATTTAAGGGATTATTCACACGTGAGCTCCTCTTCTTTTTTTTTTTTAAATCTTCTTTATCTGGAGGGTAGCCCGGAAAAACTCATCATTCAAAAAGAGGCCATTTTTGTGTCATTACAAAGTGCCAAAATGATTGATGGCGTACCCAATTACACTAATCGTAAACAGACACGACATGTGCTAAAGTTTCAAGGCCAAGGCGAACCGCAAATATTAGTGTTTCAGCAAGTGACCAGCAGGTGGCGACATTGCTCTGTTACTGCATAGCGCCACTGGTTAAAATGTCAATTCAAGGTGTATTTATTTATTTATTTATTTATTTATTTATTTATTTATTTTAACTAGCCCTTGGCTGTCAACTATCTCACATTTGCAGGTAGAATGGTACATCGTAATGTTATACAGCTTTTTTTTTTTTTTTTTTTAATAAAAGTGCTGTATGGCAAGATGATCCTCGACAGATAGAGCGGCACCCTTGTGGGTGATAAAAGTGTGGCGGACTGATGAGGTCATAAGAATAATACAATCGCCCTGAGTAGGCCAAATAAACTTTGTGCACAGTAATCTGCTTTTTGTTTCGCTCAGCTTCCATTATGAAAGATTTTCGAGTCGTCAGACATTTGCGATCCAAAATTTGGAAAAGGTCAAATTAAGTTCACCTGTAAAAGTTAGAATGTATTTTGGGTTCATTCTGAACTCCCCCCGCCCCCCCAGTGCACGTAAAAACAAAGTTACACAAAACATCTAAACACGACATAGCACATTTCAAAATAAGAAATAAAAAAAACATGCAGCATAACAGCAAAACAATGCGGGTTTCTATTTGAGGTAATCGCAGACTCCCGCTGACTTGATCAAAACCAACATCTCTATTCTTTGAAGGAAAGCGCCGGTAACAGCGGGGAGCAGCTGCATCTTTACAACAACGTAACCAATTGGGGGGGTTGGGGTGGTACCATCGCAGCAGGATGCTGATTCAGGCTTTCCTCACCACGCAGCTTTGATAGACTTGACTTCCAGCAAAGAGCTGATGCTTGGGAAGCGGGGAAACTCCGGCTAAAAATGGCGCTGAAGGGACTTCGGGGAAGAAGTTTGGAATTTTAATTGACGATTTTCAAATGGAAAAATAACACAATTGGAAAAAAGTAACTGCTGCATTTGGGTGGGTCGCTCGACTTTGTGTTCATTTGTAACTGCCGATTCATATTCTGACGCCATAAAAGGTGTCAAATACAGTTTGCTGCGCTTCAGAATATGTGACGATACATATTCATCCCTCCATGTCAGGATTAATCAAAACCCGAGCGTTATCTTTGTAAAGGCAGCTTCTCGCACATTTTCCCAAGTCATAGCTGAAGGTGCCTTATGACTCCTGTATTGCTATTCTCTTGTTTCCATGGCGACGGCAACACCAAGTCGCAGGTCGCCGTTTCATTTTTCTCTTTTTTTTCAACCATCTGTTGTTATGCGGCAGACCTAAGGGTGCAGTTTATATCTCTGCGAGCACTTTTTATTTTTTTTAACAACGCACCACATGCCCGTTGTGCTCAGTTTCACCTTTGAACCTTCTATGTCAGCACCCCTTTAGTCCACATTCAGCAATTAGCCTTTTTTTTTTTTTTTTAAATGTGATTTTTAACCAAACAGGCTACATTTGTAGAAATTACTCCGTGCCCGATGGCTAAGAATGCTTTTACGGAAAGTATCTTACTTGGCTTTGGCATCAACATCCTCATGGCCTTTGCTGGATACGTCCTCTAAGCCTCCAATCAGGTGCTTAAATGAACTGCAATAAAAGAGGAGCACAGTTTGTGCGTGTGATTATTGCGGACCAGACCGTCATAACAATCGCTGCCAGTTATCATAAAATATTCATGGGCGAGTCGCTCGGTGAAGACAGAGCTAATCGAAAGCGACATAAAAGTGAGTGTTGCTATTACCGTAAAACTTGACAACAAAGCTGTGACTTGCGTGCAAGACAAATATAAAACCTTGTCCACTAAGACTTAACACTACACGGATAAAGTGTTCCCTCGGATTTTCGGCTTCATCCAGGGTCAACAAACATGAGGAACACGGTTATGCTCCCCGGCAATCAAAACAACAAACAGCCCGGTTGCTCGCTTAGTGCCGCCTTCTGAATTCCGACACTCTCGGCACGGCTCGTCAAAGCAGAGCGGTTCTTTTCTCTAGCGTCTGGGAAAACATTTACATGCAAATGAGACCGGCACAAAAAGAGATGGCGGGAAGCCAGGTTAGAGAAAATGAGACGGATGTGTTTCAGGAGAATCATTAAAAAAATGTAAGTGTGCCTTAAGGTTGAAAAAATACGGTCATATATTTTCACACACTTGAGGCCTCCATGCTAGCTTGTTGCGCGGTCCCATCACTTGTTGTTTCCAGGAACACAACTTTTAGCATCATAACATGGTGGAAGCCAGCATCTGTTGTCAATAACTGATCGATACTCACTCTCGATCAATGACGAGACAGGTGACCGCTTCTGCTGCAATAACATTTGCGGTCCGGATGTCCTCCCTATGGAGAGAGAAAAAAAAATAATTAGCCACAACAGCCCGTGTAAGAACTTTCCACTTAAATCGCTCATCAAACGTCATCCCAAAGTGGCTGTGAGTCACATGACTCATAATCTGTAAATATCAGGCATTACACATTATCATATTTGAAGTCCAAGCCATCATCAGATTGACACTCTTCATCCGACGAGTTGCTCCAGTCACACGAATCCTCCGAGTCCGTGTTCCAAGAATCCATTTAACGAGCTCCGACGCCGGTCAAGTCCTCGGCTAAAACACGAACTAAAATGCGCGGCAAAAAAAGACAAGCTAACTCTCGGGCTGACATCCCGTCAGGAGATTATTTGGACACTTGAAGGGGGCTCGGCTCCGCTTCAGTGCGTGCGGTCCATCACTCACTGTGCCTCCGCTCAATTTATGACAGCCTATTTCAATGATGGTCCATTTCAACTCCCTCTACCTCCCCCCTCCTGCCGCACCGACGCCTCCTTGCCCCCCCTCCGTGTTCCCATACGCTCCGAATAAAGGTCACAGCTGGTGAGTTTTGATAGGTGAAAGGAGGAAGGAGGTATTAACAGTTGACAACACGGACAAGTTTATTTTTGGGGATGAACATGTCCAGTTCTATTCAAATCACTGTAAAAAAATGTCGCAAGGCATTTTGGATCGCACCCCTAAAATATGGACGGTGGAAAAAAGAGTCCAGTTGAGTTTTTGCGAATTACAAAAATTGAACTCATTTCGCTTTCAGCAAAATTCTTGTAAGGCACCAGCTGTGATTTGACACGACTACTGCAAGTTGTCGCTCTACTTCACAAAGAAACTGAAAAAAAAAAAAAAAAAAGTGTTTCCCCTCTACAAGTGGAGCGGGCTCATTTTTAATTCATGCCACATATGTGCCAGACAAGGACACAACAAGAAAGCTGTCTTGTGCTTGGCAGACAATCGAAGAGGTCAGATTTTAATTTCAAAGGCTAAAAGTGTATTTTAAAAAAACTCCATCATAAATTCATTAACTATATTATCCAAATTTATGATCATGATTATCACCAGTGCTAATAAAACGGCCTTGAATGACATTAGTCAGCTGCATTTAAAATCCCCAAAATAATTTTGGATTCAACTCTTTCATGATATCATTTCAATCCATGTGCTGAGCATCATTTTTATTTTTCTCCGCAGTCACGATTCACAATCTGTTACATGAGTTCATAAGCTCTCAAACAAGAAAGTACCCTGTGTGCATGTCACTTACTCGCCATGACGACCACGCACAACAAGGCCAGATGATGCATGTATTAAAATAACGTTTACATAAATATGAATGCGGCCTAAGCGACCTCTTGGGTTCGTCGCATCTCGCCACACCTGTCGCCCTGCCCCAATCATAATATGCCATTGCGTCGACAAGGTCCGTCATTTGCACACTTAAGTCAGCCACTAAGCCAATAAAAATAGAAGAGGTGATTTTTTAATTAGCCCAGAACAACCACACAGTCCGGGGTCGTACATACAGTATATACCAGCTCAGACGCTAAAAGCGGAGAAGAATGTTCTTTCGGAGTTGCCGGCAGTGTTGATTACTGTCGAAGGGGGCGGGAATTAACCTGGTAATTTGACAGCGATCTGGTATCCTGGGAAAAAGGGTTATAAAAATAGACGAGCACGCAGCCTCGCTCGATGCCAAATGGCAACATGAGAATGTAACAAGTGATTTGTACTCCGCTCCACTGCCAAATACCGAGACGGTTAAGGACCTCTCGCAGGATGGGAAAACACAATGGAAGCAGAAGAAAAGCATCCATCTATCTAGCTAGCTAGCAAAATACGTAGCTGCCTAGTTCAATAGCCAGATAGTGAGCTAGCTAGCTAGCTAGCCATGTGAGGCTTTGAAAAGCGCTTTGGGCACAATATGTTGGAGGTAAAGCGCTATAAAAGTACATTCCATTTAACATTTACTGCATCTTGTTGATTTAACAGTAAAATTGAAAGCAACTGTTGAGTGGTACTAAAAGACAGAGAGCAAGGAAACCACGATAAGGACATGGCAGTGAAAGCCTCAGAAATGGACTGAATTGATTCCAGCGCTCTTTTTATTTCTCCCTGATGTCAAAAGTCGGAGACGCATTTGAGAACTCCGACCGACAGGTGCTTACGAGGGTATTTCACATGTTGAGAATTTGGCGCTAAAGCCTGAGCTGGCTTGAAATGCTTGACGGAGCTAACCCCGCTTCATCCCTCGATTCCTTCAGCCTCTCGATTCTGAAAATAAAGTCCGGGCCCATGGGTAACGCTGACAAGCTGCTGCTGATTTCAGATTTTTCTTCTGTCACTGCTAAGGTGAAGAAGCACAATGACATAACAGGTTGTTTTTGCTAGTTTGACTCTATTAAGGGGTGTTGTGCATTTTGTTCACACTTCACAAAAAATACACAACAGCACCCCCAGAGGTCAAGGTGATCCTTGCACAGGCTGTTGAGGGATAATCACCTTATCTCAAGAAGTTCACACCTCTTGACATGGTGTTAGTGACATCCAAACAACAGTCAGATGACATCCATATGGCATTCCTGCCATTCTACATGTAAGACCTTTCAAAAAAACAACAAATCATGTAACCTAATCACTGCGCGGCTTAAAATCGCATACATGCCGTCTCCATTAGCAGGAGAACTCGCTTTGATTTGTAAACATGTTCTCCTCGCGGATGAAAGGACGGCATTGCAAAGACAAGAGAAACCTTTGAGGGAGGGGGGGCTGTTGGCTTTCATACACCAACACGTAGTTAACTTTCTAATTAGAGCCGAAGGGGGGAAGCGGCTATTCTGCGAGCCCTCTGATCAAAAGCCTACCTTGCAAGATGGCCGCCATCGGCCGTCATTTACATTTGGACGAGACGCAGTCATCAAAGCTCGGCCGGCACAAGACGACGCGGCGGACAAAAGGGACGCAATAAAAGATAATAACAACAGCATCCTCATTGTGGCGCGCGGATGAAGTTGCGTGAATAAACAAACGGTGAGATGATCTTTGAAATTGCATTCTGGGAAAACATTTCAAATGTAAATCTGCTCATTGTGTTTCAGTACTCTCCTGGTGAACCATAATCAAATAAAAAAAATTGTCATTGAAGAACACCTACAAAGTGACTCACTAAAATGGCTGCTTCAAATCAAAATGGAAGACTAGCTGTTATTTAAAAAATAAATAAATCACATAAGACAGTTAAGACTTTCGCACATGTCATATCTTATTTTAATGGTAGCACAGATGCCAGATCCATTAACAAGCTGTCGGGCTCTGGGTCCGATTTCAATTTGGACCAAGATCCGACCTATCCTTGTCACTCATGTTGCCCACGTAATCTTTCATTGCGTCATTAGTCGGTAACATATGGCCGAAATCAGGCCATCTGCACCACACCGGCTGTCTCCATATGCGAGCAAGCAGTCGAGGGGTTAACATGTGGAAATACAGCGTTGAATCGTAGTCTGAAGAAGGATAGTCGATAAAATACTGACCTTTTCTTAATGTGTCTCATCCTATCAAAAAGTACGTCTTCAAAGTGATTATTTCCTGCTCATGAGTTTGTTTTAGCAGTGACACGACTGACCAGAAGATGGCAACATCCTCTTTTTACAGCCGCCTGCTTACATCCAACTCCAGTCCCCTCATCAAGGCAAACAAGCTCGACGAGGCAAAAGAGGCGGCGGAGTAAAAAAGCGCTTTCAGGGCTCTGGCCATCTGCGCCAGACCACATATTTTATTTATTGTTCTTAAGTGTTCTTAAATACAAAAGTGTTTCTGATATGACTCAGTGTGTCTGCAGTGGCTGTAGAAGACTTGAGGCTTAAGAGTAGAGTAGACGCAGTCTGGCTCTTTGCCGTGTGTGTGTGTGTGTGTGTGTGTGTGCTCGAATTAGCTCTCCGCAGATGTACTGATATGGTTCTTTTTCTCACCAGTTCTTGCTGATGAACAATACGTGAAGATGAAGATGTTGATACCCGGACAAAAAAAAACATAAATGCAGGAATAGATTGTAGTTTTAAGTTGTAATATTACCATTCACCACTAGATGGCAAATGTATCTTAACTTTACTTACAATGGGTCTTATACACGCTAGTGGAGCAAGGATATATTTTTTTCTTATCTGTGGTGGCAGGGGGGACAAGAATATTTCAAGGACTGCGCAAAAAAATGAAAACTAAATTTACAAACCCAAAGAATTCTTCAAAAAACACTGAAATGGAAATGTTGAA
The DNA here is from genome assembly GCF_024217435.2 of Syngnathus scovelli. Lineage (NCBI taxonomy): Eukaryota > Metazoa > Chordata > Actinopteri > Syngnathiformes > Syngnathidae > Syngnathus > Syngnathus scovelli. The sequence continues at coordinate 3,705,586 of NC_090858.1, forward strand.
AAAAAATGGCAGGGAAAGTCGGAAAATACCCAGAAGTCAATTGTCTGGCCCGAGCATATTTCATGAGGGGAGCAACCCAAAAAAAATAACCCGAACAAGGTTACCGTAAGAGACAGGCGGAAGATGGATAGCAAATTAGAGAGGATAAACACAGAATTTGGAGAGAAAGCAGCTGACAGTGATAGAAATTGAAGCAGAGCGAGGATGGAAATGAGAAGAGGCAGCGTCGTTAGGCATCAACGTACCCTTGCAGCGCCTTTTCACCGAACCAGTCGCCCTTGCCCAGGCTGCGCAGGTACACAGGCTCTCCGTTGGGTGAGTCCTCCCTGGTCACATTAACCTAGCCAGAGAAACCAGGCGGGATTTCAAGTAACATGTCATTTATTTGGGCTGGGCTATTTTCCAAAATCAATACCGTAAATCTTTGTTGAGGGTTTTCAAAATAACTATGTCTGTGTGGCGGGATGTAAGATATAATCACAGAAAGTTCACCGCTATGTTTTCTCCTCGGAGCGGAAATTAGGGGAAATAGCCATGTGGTAAAAGGTCAAGTCAAAAAAAAAAGTCAGCTTTTTTGTGTGTATGTGAGTAAAAAAACAACAGGCAGAACATTTCTTCATCGCCACTATCCCATTTTATTGCACTCCGGGCCTTTCTCGTGTCATTGTGGGAGTGTTCTTATTGACGAGAACATAATGGTGATAAGGAAGGAGTCATGAGATGGAGGGCCGAGGGAAAACAACGAGACAGCGTGGTGCTAAAAGCCTCGACGATAGCGTCGGAAGTGGGAAATTCTCAAATATATGGTTTCTCCGCATGTGCTCACCTTTCCTTTACTGATGATGAAGAAGGTGTCTCCTCTGGCCCCCTGTCTGATGATGTACTCACCGTCTTCGTAATGGGTCTGACAAAAAACAAAAAGACGAGAGAAACTTTCAAGTACGTCGTTTTTGTCTCCCTCGGCAGTTAACGAGGCTGAAATAAAGCACGTAAAACAACCAGATGTTTTTACGTCTTGTTCGTAGTACAGATTGATAAAGCAATTTAGAGTTATAATTATTCTTTGAATGCTCAGCCAGGCAGTTTTAGTTGTTTGAAGAGAAACCGACATGAAAAGAGATTTGTCAAATGGATTTTGTAAGAAGTTGACCCCGACGAAAAAGCGTCTCTTTATCATCTTTTCGAGCACAACATATTCTTTAGCTTCTTTATCTTTGTCGCTTAACCTTTTACCGCCGTCCATTTGTATTCACGATAGCGGCTTTGAGATCAATTCGACTCCAACAAATGCAGGAGCGCCCGTGTGTTTTGCCGAGAAATAAAAAACGACATTCTGTGACTTCTGTTAATTGAAACCCAACTGGAAAAACAAGCGAAAATATTGATTTTTGTTCCGCTGATGGTGAAACATTCAAATCCGCGCGCATTTATGCATAACATTAGGCAAACTGATTCATTTATGCTCGGGCACGTGTGAAAGCCTTCCATTAGGTGATTTAATGGTCTCATAAATGGCGTGTCTCTGTAAATAAATGTGACGGGAAGATCGAGATGACAACATGTTAACGGCGGCCTCTCGTGCTGTGCTAGCAACAGACAGAAGACGCGACCGTTGGCGCTAGCTGTACCTGAGAGACGAGCTAGCTTAGTGCTAGCTAGGATGAGGCTACAGGCTAGTACAACTTAGCGGGGATGATGTGGCGTTGGAAGTTAGTTATTTTGAGCCAAAAAATGGAAAACCTGGTTGATACGCCAGGTCAAACAGATTACTAAACAGTTTTACTCAATCTTTTAAACTTTTCCGCTAAATAGCTTCAAACGATGTTGCTCGTCCTTCAAAACATTTTCTTTTGAAAATGTTCCCCCCTTTCACACTATACATTAAAAGCATTCAAGAAAACATCTCAATGTCTCCTTTCATTGAACGTCTAGAAATGCACAAGTGCACTCTTGCACACCCGTCTTGTGAACGAGAGCCCTCACCTCCTCAAGGACGTCGGCGAGCTTGCTCAGAATGTCCTCCTGCAAGCTGTGGAAGGTGGGCACGCTGCAAGACAAAGAACAAGCATCTCTGATGTCATCCATACAGTGCTCATTAAAGACGCTATAGGTGCCGGCCTATGCTATGCTATAGCATGCGCGTATTAATATTTCCAATTACACAGCAGGCAATAATGTGGAGGAGGTCGAACGTGCTACACGGAGACTCTAATTTTAGCCACTTTGTGTTTTTCAGGAGCTCCATTGAATGCCACACGGCTGTTATCGAGCCCACTAAATAAAAGCGACCCGATACTTATCGGGAACCAAAGGGAACGCACGTCGGCAAACAAAGAGCTTATCTCGCCGTGCGGTCTCGCTCCGTCCCACCGCCCGGCCCATTTTCTATGTTGTATTATAGTAATCTCAATCATCTCATCACTGCTGATCTTTATTCCGCTCCAAGCTTCCTCAATGGAGGTGAGGCAAGCATGTAGTGATCAGAAGCAGCGGCGTCGTCGGGTGGGTTGACAGGGGCCAGAGGCAAGTCAAGTATTTTTCTAGTTGGTACTGAGATTTATTTTGGGCCCTTTGGCCTCACTGGTGTGGAAATGCGGACATAAGACTAAGGTGGCATAAACATGATGGGGACTTTTAAATAGGGAAGTGGGATGTTTTATTTATGTATTTAAAAATGTGACATTGCCAACATTGATGGAAGTTTCCAGCCAAGTTTCTATCTGAACAAGGGACACCTCAAACTTTTCATGTCCAAAAAGTCACTAGAGGTCGTGATCTTTGAAGCCATATTTTATTACTCAACAGCTGGTGGTCCAAATCATAATATATAAGTCAACCATGACGGGCGAAAATCAAGTTGCGCTAATGATCATGCGGCTCGTGATACGACTTTGACCTTTTCGAGGATCCTGGATGTGAGCGTCTGGCTACGCGGCGACTATTAAATAATACAATCACAGAGAGGAAGGTGATCGCTATCTCGCGAGGCGGCGACGTCTGGCTTTGTCGGTAACATTAATGCAATTGGAATTTTTTCTCTTATGCAATTTTGAACTGCACCAAAACTCTGTTGTGCTGCGAGGCTAATTTTGCTCAACTTGTTTTGACATTTCTCCACCTGGGCCAAACATTATTTTAGCGGGAGGCTCGGATGACGACTTGCCGCATCTATCTGCCTGCCATGAAATAAGTCTGTCAAAAAAGTGACAACTTCCGATTTCTATCGCTGTGATTCATGCGCTTTGGTGCAGTGGAAGCGATCCTGTGGAAAAGAGCGAAAAGTGGCCAAGTTGCACTTTTTTGGTTTAGTTATTGTGAAAAATAACTAGAAAATCTACCAAGAGGCAAATACCACATGCTCGGTTTCTTTACCTTTTCAAAAACTCCATATATTCCGTATGCTTGATGAGACCCGTCCGCATCATGATGGTCTGGAAACATTGTCGATCGATTGCCCACAGCTTCACGTTTGTCAGCGCTGGAAATGAGAGTACACACGAAGGCATTGCTTTAAGAATCCTCCTGCAAACAAAATAAAATACAGTAGCGGCCCACGCGTTGGCGCCTTCAAATGTTGTGTATGCAGATCAGGCATAAAGCGAAGATTTCGTCTTGAGCCGTGGAAATTGATTTGCTGCCAGAATCAGACGACATTTTTTTCTAAATGGAAAAAGAGAGAGTAGTTGCATATCTTAGAAATAAAAAACAAACAAACCAGTAAGGACAGTGAGTTTAAAACTATATTTTGGGTCAAAGTCTAAAAATGTTTTGATAAATCGGCTTATCAAAAAAAACTTTGGAGAGGACTGGAGATATTTAGGTTAGTTAGTTAGTTAGTTAGTTAGTTAGCTTGCTAGACAGATACGCTAGACAGCTAAACTAGACCGCTAAGCTAGACCGCTAGGCTAGACCACTAAGCTAGACAGCCAAGCTAAGGAGCTAGCGGCATTTCATGCTAAAAATGAAAAAGGCTTTGGATGTTGAATTAAAAAAAAATAATAATCTGGCACAGTCTAGGTTAAGCCCAATGTGAATGTTCACTGAATACAACAATATAGGAAAAATACAAAAAATTTGGTTTACAAATTATAATGACCCCCAAAAAAAAAAAAGGATGTTTGCACAACATGCTTGAGCCGACAAAAATCTCATATTTGGCTGCTGCAAAATTCTATTTGTGCTTGCCTGATTCACATTGATGTAGCTATATGCTATATAACCAGACAGGCTTTTTGGCTTTAAAATGACTATTTCTGCTGATTACAGCTTTTAGCTATGGCCGTCACATCTCACCAGCATTAAGGCGAGATACACTCTGCAGGTCTTACTGTAAGTGCTCCATTCGCATTTACTGCCTGCATCTGTTTGAACTAGCTGTTTACATTTGTAGGGGTCCAAATAAGAAAAATAACAAATTGTACTTGATTTAAAATAAACCAGTAATAACAAACAGTATGCAAATAAATTAAACAGTTTGTGTCACATGTTTGGTTTAATCCAGTGAAAATTGTACTGCTCCTTTTGGTGTGCGCCACTTGCCCACATGGGGGCAGTATGGAGACGCCTCTGTAGTAATCGTAGGCGTTCTTTGTTGAGGATAAAGAATATGCACGCGCTGCTCCACACTTTTTGCAGCATTTTGTATTGCTTGATAGCATTAAGCTAAAGGTTGTTTCAAACATACAATTTGGAGGTATTTCGAAAAACTTCGGGTCACTCCCATCTCAAGGCACACAAAGGGAAAATGTGTCCAATTTATACTCCCGAGATATCAAATAAATCTGAAAATCCCATTCCCAAAAATATATGACATGGTGTTTTTGTATGTTTAGCTGCACAGAACCAATATACAATATACTTTTTTATCTCTTGCCGTGGCCCTATTGTGTCACCGAGTCGTGCGGATGTTTTGTTTATGTGCAGACCAGAGCAGACTGGTTGGCTTCATGAGAGTGCCGACGCGTCGTTAAAGTTCCCCCATTAAAAGCGTGTTTCATCGTCCTCGGCGGGCCCCAATACTCGCTCTACATTTCAATGTGGCTGAGTCATCTGCGTACAGTGGATGTGACCACCCTCTCTTGTTTTTATCGAATGGCTTCATTTGCCTCATTAGTCCCAGTTAACGTGGGAATCGTTATTTTGAATAATAACGACTCGGTATTCTACTTTAGTGGAGGAGGATTTTAAGTGTATGTTTCATAACACTTTGCTGTATTTTGTCAGAATTAAGATGACCCTAACCCTATACTATTTCTATAAATACGTGGAACTGAAGCTTTCTCGGTCTCACAAATAAAAATAACTCTCACTCGGAAAATTCAGCCAGTGTATAAATTATTTTGATCTTAGACTAAGTGTACATTCAAAATGAATGAGCTTTCTCATGTACGTATTCTGTCCTCTGCAGACAATTTTAGAAATAGAAACCGTCAGCAGGGGAGGTGGCCTCATTACATAGCCTGACATCGTTTCTATCAGACTCAATATCAGAAGGTGTCTCATATATATATTATTATTTTTTTTTTTTTTATTTGAATTGCTGGTCACATGAGTGGGATGTCATAGGCCCAAAGAAACATTTTGAGGTGGAACCGACAGAAATGGCGCTGGGAAATAAGATGCGCGGCCAAGCCCGCAGCGCTACGCAGTCGCTAAGCGTGTTACTCTGAAGGCTCCTCTAAATTGTACTGAGACCGGGGGAACTAGTTATCTGCAACCACCGACGCTGATGAATGTTGTAATGCTCACGGGTTGCCAATTAACTTCCCGGGGCTGAGTGGGAGGGGTGGTAATGAAAGGTTTGGAGGAATTTGGGTGTGGGGAAGGGGTGGCAGGAGGATTAATGATTTTTTGGAGAGTCACACCATGGCTACTGAAATACATTTTATGACACAAGAGACTTAGGGCAGAAATGAAGTTCGTCATCTCACCTCAACATTCTTCCTTGGCGCCAAGGTGCCACATGCTGGCAGCAAAGCTGCTGTTGACCACACCTCACACTCACGCAATAGTATCGAGAACGATCTCATTAAATTGGGTAGGTGTGCCTAATGTTACGCAATACGAAACAAGGCAGACATTTATTTGTTTGCCCTTGTTACAAGTCAGCGTAAGTGGATTTCAGCCTCCGGGCATTATGCAAATAGAACATGTGTTTGTCTTATAATCCACTTTGTTGCCTATTGAATTGTGACACTAAATGATAAAGCTTATTTTCATTGCACTCAGTCATGGCGCTTTACGTTCTGGTGTTGTATTGGGAGTTTTTTTTTTTTTTTTTTTTTAGCTCGTGCTCAGCGCATCGGCACAAGGTCGAAAATGATTTTGCTGAAGTGCGCTTTCGCCGCAGGAAATCCTATCCCAAAACTCGGCAGGCTTAGAGTCAACGTGCTTAAATAGAGATTAGTCACAAGCAGAGCGCTGAGTTTAAAAACAAGACATTTGTCAGCATCATTGTGGCAGCAATACAAATAAAAGCTCCCCAACTGTGCATTTACGTCAGTCATGACAGAAAGGCTTTCATAAAAAGTGTTTCCACAAACAATTTGGCCAATTTTTTGTCGATCAGAAGCCTGAGGAAGCTCATTTGTGGAAAAGTCAACAACAGACCAAATTGAGGTGCTTGCTATGGGATAATTATGGAATTACTTCTGAATTCCAATCATCATCTTTTTTTTTAAACTCCCAGAGCCTATTCGGAATGACCAAATGAAAGCTTGGGTTGAAAAAAAAAAAAAATCCATGCGGCGAAAACTAAATATATTTTCAGAGCTGATAAGCTCCACAGAAGAACAATTTTTTTTTTTAGGACCATGAATAGACATTCTTAAAACTATAAATAACAACTACTAACTTTGGCATAGACTTTGTTTACACTAAGCTAAAATGAAAGCTGCATGTGAATGGGAGCCTGTAAAGTCACAGAAATAAAGTGGCAACGAAAAAAAATAATATTAGACATCAGATGATGAGACTGGCAGACGTTTCCCTTTCTCACACTCATCATCAAGATCTTGTGATGCGCAAAAGGAAATGTGTGAAATAATCATAATCAAAAGCATCGTATTGTTTATCCAGGTGCTGATTTTAGCACTTGCCGATGTTTAGCAAGGAGCTGGATCTCCAAAGTAATGAGTGAGAGCTCTCACTCGGGAGTATTATTATAATCAGAGAGGGCGTTTGAATTGTTCCTGCTCATCAAAATGTGACGTGCCTGCTTTTTTTTTTTTTTTGCAACTTCCCCCACACACGCAAAGTACGGAAGGAGTACAGCGGGTGTCATGGCAGCTCGCTGGAACAGAGCAGCCTTCATTTCCCTAAAGTCATTAAAAGCATCAAGTTAGGTCGGGTTGATGGAAACGGAGCGTGAGAAAGTACGACGGGTCGTTAGTCGCCGCGTTTGGTCACAGGTAAATACTTCAGGAATTCCCTGCCTGTTGATTCTCTCCACCTAGCAACTCACGTTTACGTAGTTACTGAGCCGTAAAGAAGAACATCAAATTTGATGCAGACTTCAATATAAGTTGCGAAGCCATATATTTTCGATTTATTTGCAATTTTTTATTCTGACCAACAAAATGTTCTGTAGTTAGAACACATTTTCAAAAACTCTTTTTGACAGCTTTCACATATCGGCAAATTGCAACACAGTCAACTATTTGTTTTAATCAGCGGCAAGCCCCAGATGCCAATGTTCTTCTCCGGAACACTAAAAGTCGGCGCAGCAGCTGCCAGAGCAATATTCCGCCGTGCGTCAGCCCACCTGCCATCATCCGTGCTATGTTTAGAGTACAGAAGGCTTGTATATTCCGGCGGAGAACAGAGAGGGACGACGTTACGTAAGGTATTTCTATTCCTGGATGGATGGATCTCTCTCGAGCAATGTCCAACCGCCTCCATCATTAAAATTCAAAACAGACAGTCACACTTGTGGGTGTCATCAGAAGAGTGATCTTCACAACTGCTCCATGTTTTTATAATGATCAATGATGAACAAAGAGGCCAAAAGGCCTTGGAGATCCGTGCCGTCATCACGGAGCAATCACTGTTCCGTAGTGAGGGAAAATGGCAGACGAACCTCGGGTCATAAAGAGCCACATAAGTCGTTAAATTAGAAGGATTGCTTCAAACTCTGACAAAAAGAATTCTGCATGTTATGCTTTTCCACATAACGTGATAGCTAGCTTGGAGCTTCTAGCTAGCTAGTAGAATTAAGGAAGAATTATGTAACATTTAAGAAAAACTAGCCACAGTTATTTTTCGGTACGTTAAAGCGAGTTCTTGGTTAAGTTCCATTCCTACGACAGCAACATATCTCAAATTTGTAGGTGCTCAGGAATTCCCTGTACTGAGTTAGTTAGCGTGTTAGCGAGCTAGTTAGCCAGCTTGTTAGCTTGATCGTTGTCCTTTTTTTCCATTCGTCAAAAGCTGCGTCTTAAATTTCCTTCGACTGCTTTAAGTGTAGACAACAAATAAAGGTGATTTTTTTTTTTTAAGTGATACACAACATTTTGCAATTTGATTATATTATTAATATGACTTTTTGTTTTGAATACAGACTACTGAAACAGGAGGGCATCCCTTGGGGCAACAACAAATGACCCATTCGCTTTAAATTGCTCTGTGGTTGCTTTATGAGATAAATTTTAATTGTTTGTTGGCCCAGTCATTACAGACAATCAAGGCAAAACAATTAGGCGTAGCGGAAATGTGTTTGAATAACCTGATAAGTCTGCAAGTGTGTGTGTGTGCCAAGCTGCAAAAAGTCAAATGGAAGGAAATTACGTTTGTTTGCTATTTATCAGCGCCTGATGCTAATTTTAGCTCACTGGTGAAGGCAACGCCAGTTTGTTTTTGTCGTCATCCATTACCCCCGATATGATTTATCTGGATTTCGTGAGAACCACCGTGATATTTTCTATGGTACATTGTCAGCTAGATGTGAACAATGATGTTTGAAGATAACATCCTGCTGGGTGAATGTAGTGTCAACTTGTCAGACTTTTTTTTTTCACCCAGGCAAGTGTGAGTCATTATTTTAGAATATTTGTTGTCAGTCAAGTCAGGAGCTCCTTTTCTGCCAAAAGGCAGGATAATCAGTGCAGAAGTGTGTGTGAGTGTGAAACATTGATTATTCTCACGAGTTCTTCACGCTACAGGGGGTCGCTACTCGACGCGACGACTGTGTCATTAGAGAGAAATTAATCATCAAATCAACTACTTTAAGAAATAAGGTCAGTGGCGCAAGGGTCTAGAACACGATAGCGCTTTGCGTAGCATATCGCTAACCCCATCGGACAGATATTAACACATTGGATCTCGGCTCGCGGGAATAGTAGCACATTTTTCCGTCAAGACAGTCGCTGAAGCTCATCGTTTGGCAACCTTATTGCCTTCTATCCACAGGGAAATTAGAATCGGTAATCCACTCGTCGACTTTGCGAGCGTCAAGGTGACGCGTTCCTTTCCAGTGACTAGCTTTCTGACAAAATCCCTTCTAAATTGATGGATCGATACGTCGGGAGTCGATTTGTCAATGGAATCAGGCAGATTGCGAGTTATAACGTTTGCTTCACGAGGCTCTCGATCAATAAGGCTCCACTTTCATTCACTCTGTATTTAAGACGGCACTTGGCGGTTATTTTTAGACAACACGATGGTCGGCATTTGGTTTCTATGGCGGGAGAGGAAACTGAATTTGTACAAATTGTTATAAATGTGATTAAGTTCAATTTATTCCCTGACCATGCAAAGGAATGTAGCAAGTTGTCCTTAGTTGTCCTACTGAATGGTGGAAAAAAAAAAATAAAGCAGCTTGTAATTCCAAATTGTCAGACAAGACTAATTTGCATACAAATCCCCCGCTGGCTGACTTTTATTCATTTACGTATTTTTCTGGTTACAGCTGCAAGGCGGTGACAGAGAGCAAACCTCTGGAAGGACCCGGAGATTTGTGACAACCTCTAGCGTCGGAACACCTGCGCTCCCACTGAGATGTAGCAGCCAAACACACACACACACATACTCACACAATTGTGCAAGCGAGGACCCAAACGTTTCTTGCATCTTGGCCCTTTTGTCAAGTTACACACAGCAAAGGTGACTCCAAACAGCGGGGTGACGGCTACCCTGACACCATTACCGTCACATTTCTCGTAGCTCGGCCGTTAGCGGCGTTGCCATGACAGCAGCGGGAAACAGAAGATTTCTATCCCTTTGGACTTTTTAGCTCCTCGAAGCTACGCTCAAGTCTGTCTCGTTATTCCCATCCCCTGTCGTCGCTCGCTGGCTCATTTGCATATCTGCTAGAATATCATTTCCAAACACCTCCACCTCATTAGCTATGAGATTGTCTCATGAATTGTCCGTAGGCTAATGAGCCTTATTTGTCAACAATCATTAGAAAGTGGAAGTCTGACTCATTTTCTGCCGGCCGCATAGTAATAAGGGGAACGTGTCAATAAACCGTCCACTGAGGCTCATTGTTTCTTGAGCTGAATTACCATTTTTTTTTTTTTTTTACGTTTTTTTTTTGTTCCTCAAGTGTAACTAAGGTCCGTTATACAGCGCAACGCGACGGGTGGTGCTTTGCTAAGAGTAAAAGTGCAAGCTCCTTTGCTAACACGTTCGTCCTTGGCTTCTGAACGATGAAGCTAATTTCTTTCTCTTGCTATGTGCCTCGAGGAATTATAATTAAAAACAAAGGTCGAACCATATTCTGCAGGTGTTTTGTTTTTATCTTTAATAAATATATATTCTGTATGTGTTTAATAACTGTTTCCTCTCCCAACAGACAGATGCTAATTCGCGTATGTCGTTAGCTTGCTAACACAACACTGAGCCACGTGAATAATTTGCTCGGTTCAAAAGTGTGAGTCATGAGTTTCTTTCTTTTCAAATCTTTTCAAAGAGCCATAAGACAAGTCGATACCGTGTTGACGTTTTTTTCTATATTTCGCGACGTCTAAAGCGGCTAGCAACAAATCAACTTTCACTTATTCATTCTATCCATACTCGGATTTAGTTGTCCTTAAGTCCGCTCAAACATTTAGTGTTTTCTCTCAATTTCAGTTTGTGTCAAACATATCTCCTTTAAGATGAACTATTGCAACAGAATGGAACCAACCTTTCTTATAAGTGATAAATAAACGAAATAAAACAGGACAGAGTGACGGGCGTAGCGGCGGGATGTTTTACGATGTGAACACAAGCCGATCTGTCGTAAACTCAAAGGTCTATTCTCTACGACTGCGGGAGAAGATGCATGACACTGAGCAGGCATCATCTGCTCGTTCGCACTTCCAGGAAACGGAGTCCCAATGCTTCTCTCGTAAAAATGCTGCTCTCGCTTTCAGATTTAGTAGCTTGTTTATCGAAAATGAAATACAATTCTTGAGCCATTTGAGGTACGTTAATGCAAATGTAATGAATGACCAGCTCGGTGTGGTATGGGTGTCCGCCCTGAGACTGGGAGGTCGTGGGTTCGATCCCCAGGTGAGTCATACCAATGGAACCTGAAGCCTCCCTGCTTGTAGCTTCTACGATGGAAGCTCGCCTGAGGACGACCTAACTTAATGAAATTACTCTTGGGTGGAGATTTTCGTTGGATTTGGCCATTTCGAGCTGTAGCGCTTTAAATCTATGAATACTGTTTATCAGAGGTGGGCATTCCGTCCGAATGACGGAATGGTACGTTCGTTTTTCAGAAGACAACAGTCCAAATAAAAGGCAGAATTGAGGATGGACGGAAGTGTTTTTTTTATCTGTCCATGTAATCATTCCTAGCCAAGGGGGTCAAGTGCCGACAAAAGTCCTCTCACACTTAATGTCTCGTGATTGTTCCAGTTGGTCACATGCTGTGATGATGTAGTACGTTTCATAAGGCCTCTTTACTCGTAATGTATACGTTTCAGGATGTTTATAGAGGCCCCCAATGTTCTCTAAGGCATGCAAACGTCTTCAGTCGGATCCACACCAGCTGTTTGGATATTCATGAGTACGCATGTGGAGATGTCACACCATTACGCCGCCTCCTAAATACACAACTCTTCATCTTTCAGGACGGATTCAGTCATCCGTCCGTTCGTTCGTTCGTCAATCCATCTTCTACCGTTATTCATTTCATAACATTTTCACATTTTAATCATTGATTAAAGATTCTTGGCGTATTTGATTGATTTAGTTTTTTTTTTTCCTAATCACATAATATGGATGAGTGTGTATACATTAGCATGTTTGTTGAATTTTTAAAAAAGTAGTCCGGTCACGCTCTATTGGAGTCATCAATCATTTGGATCAATTTCCTGCAGCACGATTCGTTGCAAATATAAAAGCGCCATGACTCATTGGCAAGTGGACCTGATAAAAATCAAGTCATTAACTGCACTTTGAAAGATTACAAACACATTTATTAAGGCCATGTCTCGTTTAAAAAAAAAAAAAAAAAGATGAGAACAAGCAGCATCATTAACTGCTCTAATACGGACTCTTTCCATTTTTCACGTTTTATTTGGGGGCGTTTTTTCTGTTCAGGACTATACTAGTAAATAATTATAATTTGACATTTTAATCAAGAGATGATCATAAGTTAGCATTGCAAATATTCTTTTGATGAATGAACATTTACATTTTGTAGAATTAATCATGACAAATTGAAAATAAAAATTGGTGATGTTTATTCATGTCCATTTTGGACCAACAATGGGCCTTGATTGAAAAACTGAGGCAAAAACTGTTAAATACTTATTCTTTGCTTTCTGGAAACGATGGCCAAAACTGCTGCTATGGCAACAGGCACGCTCCGTCTCCGCAGCTGCCGTTTGTCACGGGGCTCTTATGATTTTCCAAACCGTCATTCAAATGGGAGAAATTGTAAAACTCCAGATAATCCCTTGCGAGCCTGCATCTAATCCCTTGCAATACATTCATACGTGTAAATGATCCAATATAAAGCCTGAGCGGAAATATGAAACACTTTAACCGATCGTAGTACGACGTACGATCAGACACGTGAATATCGACTCTATCAATTCCTTGCGGCGCGTACATTGTTGAAAGTGATTAATGTGGACAGCCTGTAGGCACAAAGCTGATGGTGAGTACAAACGCGATAATGTTCGGGAGGTGAATAATATCTTTTTGAGGGCTGTTGTTTTTAAATGACGCCTGGAAGCTAGAAGTGACGAAATGACAAATGACAGATGTGATAAAATGTTGGTCTTTATCTATCTTTAAGGACATTGTAATATCTTTTATGTCGCTGTTGTGACACTTCGAAATTGTTGACGGAAATGGAACGAATGAATTTTCTTTCCGATATTTGTTTTTCAACCAAGGGTCACTAACACATTCACTGTGCCGCCCTATTTTTGCTTCACTCACGTTTGAATCCTAAAATTGTTTTTGCGCTAGCCCGCCAGCGTTAATAAGTCGATTTTCACCCTTTAATAGAAAAGATTCGTATCGTCTCTTCATTGTCTTTGAGTGCAAGCAGGCTCGTACGTGGGAATTAAAATTCAACCACGGATCCAATTAAAGTGCTTTATTGAGCAACTGTATCCCCGCTTGCCCCCCTCCCGCTCAAATGTTATGTCCATTCACACTCCAATAAAAACCAAATGAATTCCTTTGTACATTTCTATATTAAACATCTGATATCCTCAGTGACCCATCGATTGGAACCTCAAAGGCGCTAAAAGGAAAGACGCTGTGTCCCCTGTGGGAACTAAAATGGGATGAATAAGACCCTCACTACCCCCATATGGGTACCTGTTGCCATGGCAGCGGAAGCAAAAGGGGGAGGAGCAGCATCAGGTTGGCTGGTCAGCGCACTGGATCATGTGATTAGAAAGGGGTCAACAGGAAGCTCGCATGAAGTGGACCCATCGCACCTCAGCTAAACCCTCTTTGGCCTTGGGACTTGGGACACCCCCCCACCCAACTAATTTGAAAACCGAAGTCCCTGTTTCCAAGAACAACTACTTCATATCTGTGTTTCATGGAGACAAGCAAAACAATCATGTTCCTATAATAAGTTCAACCAGAACAGCAGACTTAATTGCTCCCAATGACAGCGAAGAGATATTATAATATGAAAAACAATTACGAACTCTACAAACACCCTGCGTACTCTTAAAATATTTCGTAATCTAACCGGCGAGAAGCTGCACTATCTCAGCAATATTTAAAAAAAATAAATAAATCCGTAGTCATCGACTTACGTATCCCACCGGGCATCTTCCGATTATTTACGATCTTGTATATGACCCATAAAAACGACTTGACCGAGAGTCCGATAATGGCGCATAAGAGGCAATAACTACTTTAAATGGTTTAGTATATACAGTATATTTATAGTACCTTATACAATCACATCATAACAGTCTTGCACATGACCAAAGGGAAGGATAAACATGATGTATTTGCTAAAATATTTACACAGGAGGGTTAAGGCAGGATTTGACTAATAATGATGATCTAAGCGGAAAGAAATCCCTCGTTTTACCGCCATCAAATCCCACAAGATCCAATTATAAAGTGATCCCCACACGCGAGCTCGCCGATGATTTATTAAGTGATCAAGGAATTCTGCCGTCATTCCGTGGCAGCGCGGCAATCACACACCCGTGAAAGTGTCGTCATTGAGTCTATTCTGGGTGCGCGGTTGAAGCCAGCGGACCTTATATCACCTTTGGGGGATTTATTATCCCGAGTCCAGGAGCGCATTTGCGGCCATTTCCCCGTTTCCTGCCGCCCATAAACACGAATTCCTCATTCTGACACATTCTTATAACACACTTGTTCTCAACCATCTGCTCTCCCTCCACCATTTTTTTGGGGCTAAATATTCAAACGGATCGTCTGGCAGACCACCTACTGGTTGTCATGAATTCTGCGGAGCTAGCAGAGGGTCCCAAAAGGGGGTTTCGCACACAAAAAAAAGTGGAAAACTTGTGGAGCAGAGCTAGATGAAGTGTCATAGCGCTCATTGTCATTATACAGCCAGGAAAAACTTCCAGAAATTCATTTTCCACAGTAATTGTCTTTACATCAATGACATTTATGCCTCTGCCATCTAGTGGTGAATGGTGGTATTGCAATTTAAACTAATTTATGTTATTATTTCCCCCCCCCCAATTTTTTTTTATTTTTTTTTTTAAATGAAACAAAGAGCCGCTCAGAGTTTGTCCTGCGGCCCACCAGTAGCCTGTTTAATTTCCATATCTGACTCCCTGTTGCTTTCATCTCTCTGTCCAAGGGCTCAGCACAGTAAGCCTCTAATTTGCCATTCAAACAACTCAGAGGGAGTGAGCGTCAAATGCAAATTTTATCATTGACCGACAGGGAGGATGGAAGCGAGCCTGAGTAATTCCCTTTCTTGCAACAAGTGACCGCACAAATGCGCAAGATTGGCTGAATTTACACTGCACATCGAATATATTTTGCGAGTGCTCGAAGCTTTTTTTGCCGTTTCACATTAAATGCTAGCATTGAGCTAACCAACTTCTCAAACTTTAGTTACGTAACATCAATGCTATTATACATTGTAGCGTTTCACATTATGTGTTAGCATTAAGCTAACAGACATTTGAAGCTTTATAATTACCACAACACCCATGCTAATTAGGTTAGCCTATCTATTGTGTTTCATATTATATGTTAGCATTTAGCTAGCAGATGTTGGTTAAGCAAAACCATGGTTTTAACTGAACATTTTACTATTAAGGAATACTTTAAAAAGCATGTTTTAATAAGAGTGATTTTAGATATGTAACGTATTTGACGATTTGCTCATTTAGGCTGAACTTGCCTTGGAAGACAGATACCTGTACCTGAGATTTTCGTGCATCTTGAAAGTGACTTCGTTCTTATCTGAAGATCCATTCCATGTGTTTTGTTTGTCTATTTACCTTGCCGTGACTTATATCCCAACTGTGCCAATGGTGAGAAAATTGGCTGAATTATCATTTGAACCATGCGGTGGAAATCCGACTTTATCAGGTAAAGGCATCTGTACTTCTCCAGTATATTCAAAGCCGCTACTTTATAAAGGATCATCTGGGCTATGGAGGATTTCTTAAATTCTATTGTCTGCCTCACAATTGTTTTCCTCCTTATCTGTCAAAGCACAAGGACATTTTGTACATTGCAGCACCGTGGATGTTTTGGTTTCATCCAGGTGTCTGCGGAGACTCACTTTTGACAGTGGCGGTCCTGGTGCAGTTGTAGAGAATGGCCAGCTCCCCAAACACCTTCCCGGGGCCCATCGTGCACAGCTTTAGGCTCTCCTTTGTCACCTCCACTTTCCCGTCTGCAAAACAAGCGTACAGAGAGACGAGGCCATGAAGCACATCGCTATTTTGAATTGCACACTCCAGTCCAGGTGTGCTACGCTCACAGAGTGGACTGATGGAATTGACTGGGTACATATCTGTGTGTGTCTGTCTGTGTGTGTGTGTGTGATCGCTGTGTGAAGGCTTGTACTTCATTTTTGAGAGCATCCAGCCAGAAGGTTCTTGGCTCAGTGAGCTTGAAAAAGATTATTTTTTGCCGTGGAACTTCTAGTGGGTGTTGCCGCTAAGCTACTAGCAAGTTAAAAAGCTGGCAGCTTTATCAAGGTGACAGACGCCATATTGCTTCGTAGTCGACGAGTGACACTGTCAGAAGTAATAGTTTCGAAGTATATTAGAAGTTGAGCTGTATCCTACGGAAAGATATTTCTAAAAAAAAAAAACACAGCATGTCTTGGTATATCCGTTCCGTAAAGCGTTAGCATTATGCTAGCTTAGCCTCGATAGTGATATCAGAGCCATAACAATGTCTGTACCGAAAAACAATGCTAAAATGTCAGGCTAGGGGTGTGAAGTTTCACACTCACCACTTCGCCCCCGTTGACAGCGATTATCTTTGTCCGACAAGATTTTTCTTCACATTATCTGCTTGTTGAATAGTGTGGCGTGAAGGCACGCACGGTTTCCTTCTTTGTTGGGTTCTGTTTTAAAGGCGGGTAAATCTAGCTTCTGGCTTTTATTTTGCTGTGGAAAAGGCTAGTTTCAAATTCCTCAGCCTTCATTCCTCGAAGAAATATTTTTCGATGTCAGCTAGAGAACACAGCTAACATATTTGAACTTTTATGTCATATTTTTGTTTACCTTGGCAAAATGACTGGATCATGTTTATTTTGTAGCTTGATGCTAATTACTGGTTGTTATTTATTTTGCGACTTTTTGCGCTTAGGAAGTAAATCTAAGAAGCCTCAATAAGATAATATTACCACTTGCTTGAGTTTACGCTGAGTACTCTTCTTCAAGCACCTCATCTCTTGACAGTCATCAGCGACCAAACGCTCATTAAAGTAATATACTTCAATTACCGCCGGGCCTCGACATTAAAAGCTCACGCAGAAACACTTGATCCACACAATTTTTCCTCTGCCTTCAAACAGGACTCACAGAGAGGGTACGCTTTTGTAGAAAAGCAGCGTACCGGCGGGATTTCAAATGACTGCAATGATTCACAAAATGCAAACTCATAAAGAAAGAGTTGCGGGGAAGCTCTGCGGTATTTTGATTGTTTGTTGTTGGAAAAATCGAAGCAGAAAATAATTTTCCATGTCTTTGTGTGTATCATTTCATGGCGCGGTACATGAGAAGGAGAGAGACAGTCGTTACTTCTTTGAATGATATTTTGGTCGAGCGCCCTGCTGTTTTGATTGCCCGCGTTTGTCTTCTATCTTGTGTCCAAGTCGTGGAGGAAAAATAACACTTTTCCGCTCATGCAGCAGCGGGTTTCTATGAAAATGTCCCTCGGCTCTATTCTGGTATATATTTTTATGATTTTTAATTTGAAACCATCAACACAACAGGCAATCTAATGTATTTTTATTACACTCACGTAGAGTCAGATAGTTTTTTCTTTTTGTGAAGGCTTGACTCAATAATGGCTGCCATTTTGAGTATTAGTAATTCACAGCGTGAATGTAACGGTAACTAATATATTAGTCTGATTAAAGTTACTTTTCACCGACTGGGATGAAGTCACGTATGCGCCAAGGCAGAATTGAAATTTCAATATATCGGGATAAAAAAGATTTCATATTATATACACAAAACCAATTTATGTTAAGAGACGTCGAGAAAAACCTCTATATGACAAAAAAAGCAGTTTATTTTATTTTTCAAAAGGAAAAAATTTTTTTTTAATTTATTTTTTAATAAAAACTATTCTGAAACATTATTGTTAAAATTGCACTTCCAATAAAGTATTTTTATGTTAAGCTGGGTCAGCCTTTGCTCAAACTAATCAAGTAATTAGTAATCTAAATCAGTTACTTTCAAAACAAAGTAATAAACAGACTTTTAATATCACGTAATCTATAAAGTAACCAAGTTACTTTTACAGGTAACCGTGGCAACATCTATGGTGACACATTTACGACACGTCCATAATTATGAAAGCGATGGTTTGTAATCCGCTTTGGGCTCCCTCTTGACACGTTTTAGTCATTATATAGATGACTTCACACATCATTATTTCTTTCGGGGCGAGAGGTATTGAGAGCAGTCGCAACGAACACGATGGTATTTCACAGAAAAAAAATAAAAAAAATAAAACATTGAGAGGTTTAATTTGAAGAGGTCAGCCTTTGAGAATCGATTGAGCTTTAAGCATGTGATAGACTCAACTGTTTACGCCCAAAGGGATGGCCAAGTGGTCGGTCATGTGATGAATAGAAATTGGAAAATTAGCTTTCACGCTTCAATTTAATAGAAACGGGCAAGGAAAATAAAAGCTCTGTTCGAACGAAAAATGCTTCGATAAATGAGGCTAAGTTATTGCTCGAAGTCTTTGCTTTGCTCTTGAGGAAAACTTGGTCGTACACACCAAAAAGGGATTCAGGATTTCAGAATCTGGATCCAAAAAGTAAACCGGCTCATAACACAGCAAAGGGCAAAAAAAAAAAATATCCAAAACATTGACATTATTTCTCATCCATCAGACCTCTGATGTGCCAAACTGAAATGATGGATGGTGTGAGAACATTGATGAGGGAAAAATGATTGATATGCCTCCCAAGATCTGGGACTTTAAACATCAAGATTAGTTTAAAGGGGCTCTCAAAGATAAGTCCGCAGGGAAACAACAAACTTGAGCTGCTGCTGCTTTGCGGCCTATTGGTTTTACTATCCGCCCCGCAAGCGGCACTGATGTAGGACAAGGTCAAGGCCCGGATGATGCAAACACGATTTAAACGGCGGCCTTCAAAACGCCGGGCTTCACACGCCGCCGCTTTTTGACATGGATTGATTTGGCGCCGTCCTACCGATTCGTCTGCATTCTTAGAGATTCAATAACATCGACTCTCCGGTTGTGTTTCTTCAACAAATTGACTAAGGAGCAAACCAGTTGATGCTTTAATAGAGCGAAGATAAAACTAAAAACATTCCGGAATAATTGAGCTGCTTTTGTACCCTGGACACTTTGCTTTTAAGGATGGCACTTTTCAGATTTTAAACGAGACAATTATTTTGTGATCTTTTTGAAATGAGCCCATTTTAAGTGGGTGGCTCAGTCTTGTACAAGTGAGCAACTGTACACTGCGTCCCACATATCGCCGGGCCAATGGCAAACGTGGATTTCATCGCCATGACAACCACAAGGTTGTGAACCAACTACATCCTTCTACACGCCAGAGAAGAGTCGAGCGTGCACAAAGTAACTGAAGGCCCATTGAGACAATTCACTTACTACACCATGTTATTTTTTAGTCTAGTGTCATAATTAATCGACAACTATTTCGATAATCAAGTAAATCTTCAAAAGCGATGTTTTATCGTCAAATTGCCCAAATCGTCTGATTCGAGCGTCCCGACAGAAATTATTCTTTGATTTCTGTCATTTCGATTAATCGATGGAATAATCGATAGAATTGTTTCCAAAAATATTGAAGGTTGTCATCCTTAGTGTGAATTGTAGCTTCCACCATTTTGTTTTCTCCCCGGTTTACACTGTGTACACGTCTTGAATAACAATTTTTGTCTTAAAAAGGCGGGCGGGTGAAGTCCCATCGTCCCTTTACGACTCTGACGATTCACCGGGAAAGTCGTTTAATAAGGCTGCTATTGTAGCGTAGCGTTTTTCATGTCAATTTCAGGTAAACATTTGAGGAGGGTGTTGAACGCACATGAAGAGAAAACATTTGTCACTGTTTGCGTTAACGAGAATGGATCCCCGGCGTCGTCGGGTAATTGCACGACCTTTTGAAAAGGACACGACGCAAGCGAGCGAGGATGTAACGACGCCACGGACTTCACTTTGGATCTATGCGAGGATAAACGCGAGAGGTATTTTCATGCACAAAACTATTAATTTCCTGTGGATGAAGCGCGTCATTAATTATTAAAGTCAGACGTGTTTGCCAGTTTTGGACCTCGCAGGAATGCTTTCGGTGAATAGCCCCATTGAAATTGATGAATGCGGTTCTTCTCAAAAGAGGAGTTCATTAAATGCAAGCAGTTTTTATTTTTTAGCATCTCATAAGGCTCGCTTTATGACAACGATGGGTGCAGAAGTTTCCAGCTCACCTCTGGTCGGAAAGAGTTATTCAAATCGGATGCAAATAGCACCACAGGCAAATAAACACGCCGCCCGCACTGGCCGGCGGATCTGAGGAGCGAGTAACCCCCACAGCTGTGGACGTGTGGCCCGAAGTCAAATATGGAAGATGTAGAGCCTCGGAATTAAAAATTCTGCATGTATAATCAATGTCATTAGATGATTTTTTTTTTCTTCCCACGCTGGATGTGTCTCAGCATGCCATCTTTTAGCCCCGCCCTGAGGATGTGGGGAGCTTTTGTCTTTAGAGGATCATTTGAGTGCATGCACACAGCGGGACATCGGGACGCACCTCGGGAACTAAATGCCCCAACCCCAAACGATCCTGCCTCGAGATCACATGGGATTCTGGAGGCCTTCCAGAGAGCCGCTGTCGTTTGGGTTGACTTTATCTCTCAGCGGTGCTAAAAATATCCAGCAGTATAAGCAAGAGGAGTGACTGCTTGCTCTTTCTGAGCGGAATTATTTGGAGAGTTCGTAAAGACACGAAGCCCCTTGATGGTGTTTTTGATGAAAAGAGTTGGCATTTAAAGGTTTTCAACAAAAAAAATCGGTTTTATTATCATTAACTCATTCACTGACATGCTAGTTAAAATGTAGCTTTATATCCGTCAATGGCAGCGAATGAGTGAAACGGGTCAAAATAATTTTGTGTATTTTTTCTCTACCAGTTTGATATTTTGTTCATTTTTAGTTCAATTCGAATATTTAGATTTATTTGTTTGTCCTTGTTTAACACAACTTTACCTCATAGGCTTGTAAAATTATTTTTTATACAGCGATAGTACAAGTTCAATAGAAAAATGGATGGACGGATGAACAGAGACAATTGGCTGTGAGAAACGACAAGCTGCCACCATCTCGTACCACATCTTAACAGAATTTAATTTCCACCGCACTTTAGCTCCTTTATCGTTTCATCTAGGGTTAAACGGCGAAATAATCTGTGAGAAAAGCACGTAAAATTCTTTCGGGAGTCGTTCGCACTGAGGCCGTTGCACGTTGAAGGGTCAAAATTTACTCCCTCTTTCACTCGTGTTTTGCTATGAGGGGACGAGGGGAGGTCATGAATTTCAAGGAACAGGATGCTGGGGATTTGAAATCCCACCGAGGATAATGAAGTGTAGTGACACGTCATCCGGCGGGGTCTTCCGTCGCCACGTGGATTGGCCGAGCCTGTCCCGTTGGCCTCCTGTACATACGAGAATGTACGATGCACCTCGAGCTCAGAGAAACACTAAATCGCCGGAAATGGCCATCGGCTTTCTTTGATAGATGAAAGATGAAATTGCTGTTTATTCACACGCACTAAAGTGAGCGGTGTCCCCATTCTAGATAATCACAGGCCGGATTTTTTTTGTTTTTAAGCTTTACAAAAACTAAGGACCGAATCTGTGGCAGGATGAGTAACATAAATGCGACCTAGCGGCACGGAAACAGGAGTTGATTGATATCAGCAAAAAAAATATAAATTCAGAAAATGACTTTCCCCTCATCGCCAAAGAATAAATCCGCATAGTAAAAACAAATAACAATAAAAGCAGCACAGACACTGAGGCTAATACTAGTCAACTGATAAACTATCGTCCGGGGTTGCCGTGACAACGAGATGTTGCAACAGATTGCCTTAAGAAACAGCAAACAGACCCAAGAAGCAACACCGTAAAGAATCACCAGATCCTTCTAAAACCAAACCGACAGACACGAAGATATTTATAGCAATCCCGGCTCAAGCGAAATCATATTCTTATCAAAGAGGCGAAACTTTTGAGGCTAATTTACGTCTTGAAATTTTACAGTGTGATTCCTTCTGATCAAAGAAGTGATGTATCGAGAATTATGGGTTGGATACAAGCCGAAGCCTAAAGTGAATAAAAACGGTAAAACATTTAAGTGGAGACTTATGTGATATTAATGAGCTGAGAGGAAATGAAAAGAATCCTTTTCTGAGAACACCATTACATTGATTTTCAATTTGGTGTCATAATTAAGGCCCGACTAAAATTGACCTGTTAAAGCCAAAAAATAAATTAATTTTAATTTCAAAAAATGAATAAAGTGGTCCCTTAATCCTTACAATATATTTCTGAGTTACAGCCAGAACAGTTTGAATGTCTCGTGATGCTAACAAAAGCGCTTTGTTACGCCGCGCTAGCAGTTGACGAGCGCCATTACAGTCCTCCGAAATTAGTTTCATTAGTATGCACGTCCTAATTCGCTCGTTTTCTTGTCAAAGCTAACTTTTGAAGCAAGAGAGAAGCCGTAAAGCTAAATGGCCTTGAACTAAATGCCCAAATTGGACAAAAATGAGCTTTGGCGTTTCCTCGTCCAGGAAACGCTCCGTTATCAAACTCCCGCCTCGCGACACTCGTAAGAAACCCGGAACGATGCAAAGGCGACTGTGAAAAGCGGGAAATGCTCGGCCTGCTCCTTCAATGTCATTCTGGAGCTTCGCATCCGGGCCGACGCAGCTGCTTAGCCTCGATGAAAAAGCCGGCTGCGGAAATGAAAGAGGCCCGCGATAGCAGCACGCTAGGCACGCTATTCATCTGCATCCTGGTGTTGTCTAATTGAGTCCGGTCGGCGTGAAAGAAACAGTACGTGCCCGCCCGGCCGTCTCTTAACCGCTAATTACGTTTGGTGGATATGACGGGATTTTTTTGTTGTTGCTGTTGTTGCTTGCACTCCTGACCCGACAATCAATCAGCTTGCCGACACGTTGTCGCCGCGATGTGAAGCTAATGAAGGGCAGAGTAGCGATGCTACACGTGTTCAGCTGTATTATTTAAACGGAAACAGAGGGGGGGGGGGCGAGCTGCAGATTGTGGACTGAGGCCATTTTTGATGGGATTGGAGTCGTTTCGAGAAATCCCCGGCTTCAACGAATGATGCAAAAAGGTGAAAGCAGGCCAAGTGGCGCAGACTGCCAGTTGGCTCCCGTAAGTGTCAGGACTCGAATATTGACGCCGACTTGATTACTCGAAGTATTGGCGACATGTCAGATGAGCTCAAATGATGAAGACAAAAGATGTCAGTTGCCTCAATAATTCAATAAAAGTGCAGAAAACCTTCCTGGAAGAAGCCATTATTACGCTTTTGAACACCTCCCACACGCAATTTCTTATGCAGTGAAGACGAAAGACAATCATTGTTAGTTTTTTTTAATAATTTAAGTGCAAACTATAAAAAATATTATTTACCGGCACCATCTTGAGGCATATTGCTAACAAGGAACTATGTTGACGTGAGGGAGGAGGTCCTTTAAGCCAAACCAATTGAAAAGTCGAGTCACGTTTATTTATTTAAAAAGTAGCACTTTGCTGCCATCTTGTGGCATCTATAGGCAATTATAAACCTTTCACAGGGGGTGTCAATTTGGAGTTTTGCTGGGCTCGGTTGCTAACCCCCACGAATTGCCGAGAAGGCTGGGTTTAAATTCAAAATCTTACAGTTATGTTTCTGTAGAATAAACACAGACACGTTCCCACCTAAAAACTCACGCACACACATAATAACGGGATAGAAATACATATATATTGCACTTTAGCGGGGTCTGATGGTGCTTGCTGAAGGTAATCTAAGTTCAAAAAAAGAAATCAAACTGAAAATATTTAACGGAACTCAACAAGAAGTGTGAAGGGAGAGAAATTGAAAAGAAAGCAATACAGTATGTCAAAGTCATTCTTGATTCTTTTGACTTATCCAGATTGAAAATCCCTCCGAGCAAACATTTTCTCATCAACTTTCAAGTGTATTTTTCCGTTTGTTTCGCAGCTCGACAAGCGTAAGCGATTGTCTTAATTGAAGGCAGCGCTCAGTTGAAGGGACAGCGTATTATTTATCTAAAGGAGACGTATTATGGAAAATTAACTTTTTAATTACCTCTGCATAAATAGTTGATCTTTGGAGTGCCTGCCCAGCCATAAAATGTCCAATTTAACAACCAGGTGAATCTTTCGTCAGCTGCCTATTTCTGAAAATGTGTCTGCGAGCGAGCTGCTCTGAATTTTGATTTTAACGGAACAGTGACGCTCATTTGCATAATACTGTCCTCACACGGAGTTCTTTGCCCATGACTTGGCAGCCACACTGAAAAAGATCAAGCTAGTTTCAAGTAACGAGTCGTCATGATAACGAAAATTCACACACAAAACAGAATTCAACATTTTTGCTAGCTTAGCGCTAATATAGAGTGCTAGGCTAATAGAACTCTTACCTCCAAGAAATATTTCACAAATATTCCATGAGGCCATCTGGGAACTTTCGATTTGTGAAAAAATATATATAACACGTCTTTTTTTAAGCATGCTAAAAAGCAAAGCTCACTTAGCATTTATCATGCCTCAAGTCGAGGAACTCTCAAAAGGTATCAGAGCTTCTGTATCGTTACTAATTACGTCTTTCGCGCATTCATCGGCCTCTCAGGAGCTAAAAATGGGCATCCCGCCTGACACAAAGGCCACCTCGGCCTTTATCTGTCGAGAGAAAATGAGGGACAAACAAAGACGGAGGATAGTAAGATGGAAATGAGCCGAGATGGCTGGATGGAGGACGAAGAGAAAGACAAGGCGATGAGTGAGTGGAGGACAC
Organism: Syngnathus scovelli; assembly: GCF_024217435.2. Classification (NCBI taxonomy): domain Eukaryota; kingdom Metazoa; phylum Chordata; class Actinopteri; order Syngnathiformes; family Syngnathidae; genus Syngnathus; species Syngnathus scovelli. Next base: position 3,730,789 of record NC_090858.1, read on the forward strand.
GAGTGACAAGAGGACAGATTGAGGTCAACGCGGGGAGAGAACGCGAAGCCGAGTGAAATGGAGGGAAATGCGTCTGCCTCGCGGAGTTTCTGAAGTTGGAATTAAAAAACAAAGTACCTTTGAGAGTCTGCGTGGGTGTCAAGTGACAAGGACGTGACGGGGTAAAAATGAAAAAGCAACTTCTTGACGTCCAATTTTGGCCTGCTAGCGTAGCATTCAAATATTAGCATTTAACTATTACTACTCTTTAACTAAAAATATTGTTTGAATGACTGAATTAAAAGCCCGATGATTCATTCAAGGCATTAAATTTTAGTGGGCCACACAAACGAGGGAAAGACATTTCTTAGAATGAAATATGGAAATATGGAAAGCAGCCCCCTTCATTGCATAAAAAAAAGCAGACGTTTAAAATTCTTAACAGATTGCGTTACACCGCGTCCAAGCTCAATAAAACGGTCTTGTTGGATTGCACTCCATAAAATCAGACTCTCAACAGTAAATATTGGCTGAAATTTATAAAAGCCGGCTTATTTTCTGTTTGATCAAAACAACACATTTGCAAACATCTGCTTTTACTTGCGAAAGTAACGACCGACTGAATCAGTTTCTCGTAAAATGTTAATCGTCAGCTAGTTTATTTTCAATAAACAATTGATTAGTAAATAGTAAATGGGGCTTTTTTTTAATACGATTTAATGCAATTTTTTTAAATCCAATTATTTGATGAATCGATGGCTAGGATAATCGATTCCAAAAATATTTGCTATTGACAGCCTTAACTGGAACAGCTTTGTGTTCAACTGATTCGGCCCACATCAGTTTTGTTGGGTGGTGTGCCGTGTTTTCAAACAGCGCTGCATGAATTTTTCAAGCGGAGACGCAAAACGCAATCGGTTGACTTCACGCAGAGTTGGAAGTGAAGTATAATTCTGAGTGGGCTTTATTAAATAAACTTTTGATTTACTTAAACTCGGCCTTTTTTCCTTTGCCAGAAAGTGCCGCCGCTGTTAGCGGCAATCGAAACGGACATGCACAGCAGTCGGAATGGATTATTATTTTTTTTTAATCAGGTGAGTTTTTATTCCAGACGTCCCTTCTCCACAATGGAATCCCGATAAGCCTTTCATAACTGCGATGAACTTGACAAATATGACGCGTCAAATAACATCAGGACACGACATCACGATGGATTTTCCATTTGAATCCCGAGTAGTTGAAGCGGCGTTCCTCCTGAGGCCGTCAAAGCAAAATATGTCAGTCTGACTTGGCTTTGAGAAGAAACGTGGTGACACTGACAACACTTTTAAGGTCTTCTTCGCTTAAATTGCCAGGCAACCATGACGGTGCTGCAACTGGAGTCTTTCTGCAATCACAAGCATTTGCTATTTTCATACGGCTTATCAGCACGCCAAGAGATGACGATTCGGAAGGGGGGATCCTTATCGTCGGCACGTGGACGGAGTGATAATAACGCCAGAGTGGCGGTAGTAGTGCTCACCAAAGGTGCTCCTCCTAATTAGCTTCACAAATGGTGTCCTTTTCGCACGTGTGACAATCAGTTACATTCTAGCGAGTCCCCTGATTGCGTCGAGAAGGTTCGGAGCAGATTACGGAGCACCTGACTCAAGTCCACCGGTGACCGTTTCAAGATGAAGTCAAATTTAAGACTTGAACAATCAAAAATGATCTCAAGAGTTCGCAAAACGACAACAGGATCAAAACCGTCACCGTTTTAAATTACAATTGGGAGTCATTAAAGGCATCCCGGATAAATTCCTGCTTTCCGGTGCAAGGCGACAGATGCGATAAGATGCGGTGAGGAAGCCGAAAGAAATGATCCAGCGACAAACTATACGGATGAGATGTATCGGCGGAGTTTTTTTCCAATTCCCAGATGTTGTTTGAACATAATGAAAGATGCGTATCATAAAGGCGGGCCAGCTGCTTGAGTGTCGCCGTATCAAGAGCCATTAAATTCGGCTCGTCGTACAAGTGCTGAGCAGGTAAACACAGATGAGGAGCTGAAGAACGACATTTTTCAGAGCATCATTTAAATATGGAAGCCCGGCATAGAAACTATCAATGTACTACCTTCTCTATAGCTAGCTCGTAAAACGTGCACCAGACATGCATCATTCAGTATTGACAGCATGAGTGCACACACCTTTGTGCATGGAATGTATTTGCTCCATAAATCCAAATACTTCTCTCTTTGGCTCGGAAAGTTTTTTTAAGGGCAAGTCGCAAAGAGTGAAACAAGTTGTATATCAGTTCTTTGTGCTGATGGGGGACAAAAGGATTAGCTTGGTCGAAGAGATGTTAATCACCTCGAATTGTGACGGTTATTTCGTTTATCTGCTTTCTACAGCGCTTGTGTAAAGTAAAGTATTCTGGAGTTTTTGGAACTTGCAAATTTCACACGGGAAGTTCATGACATCATTTGGAATTTTAAGATCGTTCAGAAGTCATACCTCATCTGAAATACCTACTTTGGTGCTGCTGTTTTGGTTCGCAAATAGCATCTAAACTATGGTGTCCGTAAACTGAAACAATATCTGAACTTTTACAAGAAAAAGAAAAATATTTAATTTTTTTTGACAGAGACAATTTAAACTTCCGTTAAAGCAATTAGCAAAACTTTCACAACAGTAACTCGTTTTAATAGCGGTTTATCGAAACGTGTCGGTGTTTACAATTTGTGCCTTTACTCACTTTCCACTTGCGACGCGAGCTCATTAGGCAGCCCTTTTTGTTTTCTCTGCGAGTCGTTTGCAAAAAAATAAAAAATAAATCCCCCAGCTGCTGCAATTGAACCCATCGTGTTCATTTTGCAAATATTCAGCTCGAGCCCAGTTTGACACAGTTTTTCTGCCATCCAAACAAATCCCGAAATCTCCTCTCCCAGTACTCTGGATTAAAGTTTGCTCCGTCAGATGCAACATAGTACGCAAGTCTTGGTGTAATTTAGCTTTTGGGTCCATTTAGATACTTCCTGGCGTTTAATGAGAAGCGGGCGGCACATTTTGGCTGTTTTGTTGTCAATACGGTACTCTATTACTTATCGTCATTAGCCACCTGTCCCGGCTGTTTATGGCCCTCGTCTCCATAGAAACGCGTTTGTCTTTCAAACAGGATCCGTGTGGGCAAAAAAAAAAAAAATAATAATACAACAAAAGTTCATTATGGCGCGCCTCATCAAAGCGGCGAGCCAGCGTCCCTTCTGGCTCGTCTGATGTCTCACAATGATGATTCATGTTAGCTACCGGGGGCAAACGGGGGAGCCTGTGACGGAGAAGGCGCAACCTTTTCTCGGGAGAATTTAGTTGGAAATTCAACAAAAGGTTAGCCGCTACGGGTATAACGAGACTTCTATTTTTCATCAGGATGCGCCTCCAAAAATGTCTTGAAATAGAGCGAGAACACTGCAGGCACACGGCCAACTTTAAAACATTTAATTTCCCAACTGAAATATAGTTATTGATAAAATTTCTCTGGCAAAAAAAAAAAATGGCTAGGCAAAAATTACTACACTGTAAAAAAAATAGACCAACAAAAAAAAAATATATATATATATATATATTTTTTTTTTTTTTGTTGGTCTATTTTTTTTACAGTGTATATATATGTTTATATATATATATATATATATATATATATATATATATATATATATATATATATATATATATATATATATATATATATATATATATATAAACAAATAAATAAAAGAAATAATAAATAAAAGTGAATAAACTTAAAAGATAAGCAATTGAAAACTGTAAATTTACATAAACTCACCCAAAAGATCCAACAAAAAAAAAAAGCAATATGGCAGCCATGTTGACATATTTCCAATACGCTTGAATTCACAAAGTCCCTCCACAATTAAGTCTCGTGCAGATGTGTCTTTTGTTTTCTCATCATTGCGTGTGTGTTGCTATTCATCACATCTCGTGTGACACCTTTGGCCCGGTGGAGACCCCGAAAATGACAAAAAACAACCTCCAGGACGTTTATCTTCTGGGCGCCGCAATCAACACTCATTACAGGGGAAAAAAAAAAAAAGAACTCAATAGACACCAGATTTTGTTTCCAGCTCTCCAAGCGTATTGTTTAAGCCATTACAAAGCTCGCCGTAAGCAAATGCGTTTGTTAATTTAGTCCGAGATATAATCCCTGATTTGCTTGGAGCGCTTCATCAGCGGTGAGTGCTTTTTTGCATTTTATCTGCGTGATGACATGTTCGATGGCTGCCATCCTCGTCTGCGTGTTGCTGATAAGCCAATGATGTCATTCTTGTGTCGTGATGACAAAGTACACACAAGGGATCCATGAAGTCAATCGGTGATTTTCCAAATCTACCAGCGGCAGGATAAAAATTGAAATATCGCGTTTAAAGGATCTTTTTGGTTTTTTTTTTTTTTTTACAAACGAAGGACAAAAAGGAAGGCAATTTGTGTTGGGCAGGCTATTTGTCACTTCTTGGCGAAACGTCACACCGTTGGAATGTCTGTTTATTACTTTTAAATTGCATCCCCATTTGTAAGGAACATTAATTTTTGGAATGGGTCAAAATCAGTAAGAAACGCCCTTGGTGTCCTCAACGGAATCACTCAGTCAGAGCGAACACGGAGCAGAAAAACGAAAAGTCGGAGTTCGAGGCCAAACACGGCACCGCATTAACGAATAAAACTTTAGCAAATTAAACATGTAACCTTATCGAGCTGCTCTGCTATCACCTGAAGGCTACAAGAGAAGTTCTCAGCGAGGCAAATAGAAATCTGATGGGACTGATTCATATCTCAAATGTAATCCTGTTTTCAAATCATGTTTCGGAACTCACCCCAATGACTCGCAAAAACTGCATTTAACATTCCTGCTGTCATCGTAAAACCCGTTGTCTGCTCATTCAATGTACCTGCCTGACAGGCATGTGGAAAATAAAGCAAAGGAACGTGGTTTTATATTAATAAAAAAATTCCAATAGATCTGCTCAAAACAGCACCAGGACAAATCGAAGCTCCAGGAAAACGCAGGAGGGATGAAAAGATCAATATCGGCATTCTCCAAAGTACGTCATTGACCTTTGTGCTTAACGTCATTTCACAAGAATCCATCTGATGGCTTCCCGCACACATTCTTCAAACTCGTGAGCAAAGACCAGGAAAATCTTTCACGTCAGCATATAAAGCCGATAAACCGGTCAAAATATGTACCGATAACCGGGTCAAATCGGAGCAAGTAAAGGTTCGGCTTATCGGATGTCTCTGAATGATGATCTATCCGCTGTATATCTATATAGATATATGTATCAAGATTTATATATAGATTCCATCATGAATTATTATACTTGCCACAGATATTGCCGCAGTATATTTTTTGTCCTCATCTCGACGGTGATTCGGAAAATAATTTATTGGAGCACTTGATCATATTTGACCGTAGCAAAAATTAATTTTCATAGATCCAAACAAGACAGTGCAACAGTCACTCACGTTATTTAAAAAAAAAAAAAAAAAACACGAAGACTTGCAATTTTCATGCACTTGTCGTACCTTCCATGACGTACACCAGCGAGCCCACGTCGCCCTCCTTGATGATGCAACTGTCCTTTCCATACTCCACCGGGTACATGCAGTCTACAATCTCTTGGATCTGAGACAGCTCCAGGTTCTTCATGAAGTCGTTGTCCAGGATGGCCTCTTTGATCAGATCCTTAGACCTTGGAGACAAAAGGGGAGGAAGCAGAAGGTGACGTTACTTGATCGGACTTAGAAATGCCATGGGCGGTACATGAAGGGATCAAATCAAGTGCAAGAGTCGGCCGGTGCAAATGTCAATGGTGGGTGTCCACCAGCAAAATAATTCTTCCAACAAACACGTTGTAGTTCTTCAAATAGTGGCCGACGCTAATAAGAGTTATGAAATGAAAAAAAATAAAAGATAAAATATGCCTGTGTGTCTGACATTGTCAGTCTATAAATGTTGCTCCACCGTTTGTGTTCCGATACCTGTTGCTTAAAGACTTGTAACGCCGTGCTACCGATGCTATTTATTAGCCATTGCTTGTTAGCCTTAAGCTAAACAGCATCCTCCAGGCGATTCGCTTGCATGGCTCCTGAATGCAGCATACAGAAAAAAAAAAAAATCACTCAACGGCAACATATTGAACTGGAGCTAATTGCTTCCATTCAAGGGAGCAAGTCTGAAGGCCAAATTGGCCTAAGAAACGAGAGCATGCTGCAAGCGCGTCACAATTAATTCCACTTAAGTCGAATGCGGCGTCGTCAAGATACAGCTGGGCGCACAATGCGATCGCTCGATGCCGTCGACTCATTTGAGCGCGACGCGTGAGCCTCTTGATCTTTGCCAAACAACAAGAGAAGAAGTTTGACCACATCCTGAATAGTCATCACAGGCGCTCATTCCACAGAGCGTGTCGGATTTGTTTCTGCAGGACCCACCGGGTTAATGATATGCATCGAGGTTCATTCGACGACAAAAAATAAATAAAAAATAGTAGTCCGCCTCTGAGAAGAAGCACCCGTTTTATACATTTATTCATGACCTGCCTCCGACTTGCTTTGTGCTCATTGGCCTTTGGAGCTGCGAATTTCTCTGAGCATTGTGGACACGGACGGATCACCCGAGGCGCCTAAATACAACAGCCGAAATAGATGTGTTTTTCTTGGCCCGAAAAAAAAGAAAATAAATAAAATGCCTGTAGCGCTCTGTCATAAACCTTTTCACAATACCAATTTCAAAAAGCCCTGAGAAAGTATTAGAACTTGTAAACAAGTTGCCTTGATTTAAACTTTAGCAAATAAATGTGGAATACAAATGTTGGTTTAAATGAAGCTGCTCAATATCATTTCTTGGTATCAATCTGCCAAATGAATATGCTCAATCATAAATTATCTGCCATTGTTTTATTTGCGGGGAAATCTAGTGGTATCGGTACTTGGTATCAGTATCGTCGACTATTAAAGAGTCGTGTACTCATACTGGTATCGGTCTGGGAAAAGATGGTATCAAAATTAATTAGAAGGAGCCCAAAGCACTACTTTTGTCTAAATACAGCTCCTCAACTCACTCCATTATCATTTCTTGGCACCAAAATGCCACAAGATGGCGGCAAAGTGACCTAATTGAAGCTCAGGAACTCCGACATAGTTCGTGTTATTGACGAAACTTTCAGGGCTCGGATCTTCCAGTGTTACAAAAGTTATCTTTGATTTCATCTGACCTTTTTAGTCTTTCCGCAACTCACCTGGTTGAGTATCTTCTGCCCGTATCTTATCTGATTTCATTTCACCCTTTGTTAGATGATCTTGTCTCATTCTCTGTCTCACTGGCTCTAACTCTGTTCCATCTCATGTAATCTCATTTCATTTCACTTGAGCTTATCTCAAGTGCATTCTCGCCGCATCATGTTTGCGAGGGACACGGAGGCGAGATGTATCAATCTATTATGTTTGGCACATTGTCACCTGCAAAGCTTTTGGCACCTTCACCCACCCACTCACTAAATGCTCACTAATACCTTTGCGGTAGGCGTTTAAGACTCCTGAGAGTGATACCGAAGCTCAGAGATTTGCGCAGATGCGGGTGTCGTTTCTATTTTTATTTTACAGTGTCCTTTTTTTTCTCTCAGCGGGGCACGGGGACTCGTTGAAAGGATTTGACGCTGACGAGCTTATTAAAGGGAACATGTGAGGCGAAATGGGAAAGACCAAGTGGCAAAACACTGGAAATCTATTATTTTTTGCAAATGTGCCTCATTACCCTTGTCAGACTCTAGAGGTTTGTCACCTCTTCTTATTTATATGTTTTGCCTCTTGGGGCGACACTGAGCAGACGGCAATAAAAAAAAAAAGCCTTCCCTCTTTTTCATGAGGGCAATATATCAAACTGCATGGCAATGTTTAGGGCCGAGCAAGTGGGGCTTTCCTTAAAAGGGCAAACTATGCTATTTTATTAAAAGTGGGGGTGGCTCCGAAGAAGAAAGCGCCACTCTAAGGGAGAGGACGTTTGCATTTTGGAGATCTCTCTTGTAACAAAGATGGAGTGGGTGTGAACCAAATGAAAGGAAAACAGGAACACTTAGCCAAATGCAACAGGAATTATCAAAGGACGTCAACAATGGCTATGGTTTTTATGAAAATAACACTCGGGAGAGAAAAAACATGGGTCGAGATAAATTGAATACCACTTTGGGACTAAAAGCATATTTATGCAAAACCCTCCAAGCTGTCCATCTGCAGCTATGTCTGCTTTTACTATGGCCAAGGCTCACACATCTGAAAGAGCAGCACAATGTCCATTAAATTGAAGCAGAAAATGCCAAAAAGTTGAATTTTTTTATTTTTAATCGCTATATATTTGGTCTTAAATTAAAAAAAAATGCCTTCTACGATCATTTTCCACTAAAGTTACCAAATATGGTTCCTCGCCTTTAAGAGCTAGCTACCAAGAGAAGCTCCTCAATATCGACTTTTGCAAAGAGCCCAGAGTGCAGATTTTCTCCTCAAAACAAGTTAGAATTAAGTAGAGATGAAAAATCATTTATCTGTGCTATGATGATGATGATGAGAAATATGCCATCAGGACGCCATTAAAAGCCCCAGTGAGCGAGTCTTAATGGTAAAGGCACACACGATAAAAGGTTTAGTGCACAAATGATTATTGTAATGAAATTTTCATGCGAGTGAGTTGTTCTTATCTCACATCCCAAGCTCGCGTCCAGACTCTTGCATTTATTTATGAAAGTTTAAAGCCAGATGAAGCGCATAAAGATAAACGAAAGGGGGAACCGGTTCCAACGCAGACTCGGTGGTGACCTTTTAGCTGCTCCACACAATAAGCAACTTCACTTTTAATGACGTTCTCAGAGCTAACTTTGCTATTATATATATATATATATATTTATATATATATATATTTTTTTTTTTTTTTTGCCTGGTGTGTCTTCTAGTGTTTATATGCTCTTCTCATCTTTGTGCTGAAGTGTCTGTCAGATGCTTTGTAATTTGTTTTTCCCCCCTGTGAGCTGCAGTAAAGAACGAATGAACGAATGAATGAATGAATGAATCAATCAATCAATAAAAATACCTGACTGACAAGAGATAATACCTTTCCATTTTAGCGAGCCTGGCAGATCTATTTTACATTTGTAATCACTTGCAAAATACATCTATTTATATATTTTCAAAATCCTGTAAGGATTCTGATTCTGTCTCTTAGCGACCGTCGTGCTATCAATGCGCTAGCTGGGTTAAGAGCGAAGAGTGGTTGCGTCAGCTCTCCGGTGCTGTCTATTGAAAAGAAATAAAAAATAAACACATAGACTTCCTGTTTTAATACGCTTCTTTAAATAGAAAGCCTTGAGACCATTTTAACTAAGTAAATCAACACTTGGACCAGCAAGCAACACAGCTAGCTAAACCATCAATTGCTAACAAGCAATTATTAGCAAGCTAGCATGCAGCTAATCAACCAACTAATATATCAACACAAATACAACTCAAATCTTTTAAGTTAGCATAAAAGAAGGAGTCTTAAAGGAGGATAGCTAGTCAAATCTTAACGTAAACACTCACGTGGGCCGGGAGGACTCTTCGTCAACGTTTTGGCAGTTTGTTTAAACGCACTCACTTTGGCACTCTTGAGCCCATTCCCAAAAAACGTGTGGAAAATTCTCCCGCGCTGAATCAGACCGCCTTTGTCCACTTCCCGTAAAAACCTTTTTCAACTTTAACCTTCCGGTGCTAGCAAAATAGACGTGTTGGGCATAAAAGAGTGGTCAATGATGTGACCTGTCATCGACAGATCCTTGCTTCGATTTTGTCTTGATGACCCTTGAACTTGCCTGTCTGACCGAGTTCTTACGCTGACGTCATTCAAGATGGAGACTGACAAATAAAAAGAAATTCAAATTCATCTTTTTTAGGAAAGTGCAACACATGTTTTTGTCAATTTTCTAAGAAAGAAAAACATCCGTGGTTTGTCTTTTTTCAGAAAAGACCACATTTCTGGTTTATCCTCTTTTTATCAAAGTATTAGAGCCAAAGCTTCTCTTCTTTCTAGGAAAATGCAACAAGTGCGCTTTGTTTTTTTTTAAAAAGTGCGACATCCATTTTTCTTTTTTTTAGGAAAAACCAACATATATGGGCTCTTTTTTTTCTTTTTTTTAGCACATGATGTTTTTATTTGCCAACCTTTTCAGTACTTACAAATATTAATTTTCTTCAGTACTTTTATCTGACTTTGCAGCAGGAATCACGTGTTTACTTCCCCCTCGGTGACACTGATAATGTGAGAGTGGCTGTCAGTCTTTCTCAATGTGCCTTGGATTGACTGGCAACCTTTCGCCTTAAGTGCTTTTTACACCTGAATAATATGAGCGGAATATAAAAAAAAAGATATGGATGGAGACATTCCATCACAACCACCGCACTCAATGAACTAATTCAGCAAGCCATCAACTATTCAAACGAAGCAATCATCCAACAATGAAATGTGCCTTAATTACTTTATGACAGCCTAAAACGAATAAGAGTATTATAGTGAGGTAAGAAGTGAGGTGGAATAAAATTGCTAGGTAACACGATTGCTCTAAATTAAAATCTTTGGAATCAAAGATTTTTGAACACCATGCTTGTCCTACAGGTGCTCCACCTGCTGCGCCTTCCGCAGCATTACGCACCGCGACGCACCAAGCACGTCGGAGCGCAAAGTCAGACAACAGGTAGCGGGGTGGTGTGGAGCGAGGGTGGGCGTGGGAGGGCACCTACTGTGGGCTTTTGGGGTAGAAAGGCAGCGTGACGTGGCTGAGATCGTGGATGTCGAAGGCGGTGGGCTCGGCCGAGATGGCCTGCCTCTTGGTGCGTTGTTGCTCCGAGTGCAGCTCGCTTTGCTTGTGGACCTGCTGCGTGGCAGGTTTAATGACCGAGCGGTACTTATCCAGTTCGTTCTGCAGCCTTTGGATCAGCTCGTCCTTCTGGTCGAGCTCCAGCTCCAGCTCGTCGATGAGTGCGTCGCGCTGGCGCAGCTCCTCGATCTTCTCCTGGAGCGCGTACTGCAGATCGCGCAGCGTGCCCATGTCTGCGTCAAGTTTCCACTCGCGTGGGTGTCCTCGCTCCTCTGCTCTGCCACGCCGCGCGCAAACTTTATCCGGCATCAACAGCTTGCGCCTCTTGTCCCTCTTTTATCTTTTTTTTTTTAACACCCCTCCAAGTCCGTTTACGCGGTGCTCGGCGCGCTGATTCCCGTGGCTGTCATGCTGGGCTTGGTCCCAACCGCGCAAAGTTTGCTCCGTCTCTTTCTCTCGCTGTCTCTCTCTCTCCCTCGCTTTCTCGCCCTCCTCCTCCGCCTCGGCGCACGTCAGGCAGACCACATGAAAGCCGCATGAAGAGAAGGGCGCCTACAGGAACCTGAGAGGCGGTGCAGCACTGGCTTGTCTTTGTGAATAAGTGCAGATTAAGACAGTGATGATTTCAATGTCAACGTCAGAGCTCCATTTGTGTTTTCAAGCAGAAGCCTGAAATTTAATTATTTTGACTGGTCAAGTAATCGTAGCAAAAAAGGTCAAAATCCCCAAAGCACATGTCGAAAATGTTTTATTTTTACTTGAAAGTTTTTTTTTTTTTTTTTTTAAACAGTCCCAATGTATAGGCCCAATTAATGTTCAATTCAAAACAACAACAACGCTCAGAGGCAGCAGAAAAACATGCCCTGGTCTCATCTTGAGCCTCATGTGCGCATCTCCAAAGTCATCTCCTGTGCAAATTTAGGAAAGGAATAAACTGTCAAGGCCAATCAGACGAGATGGAGACTTGGAGGGCTTTAAAATAAAAAAAATGCAATTACACAGGCGGGAATGGGAGACAAGATGCCAGCCAGGAGGATAAACTGTTGGTTTGTTTTGGCTGCTAAAAGAAAAAGCGGGGCGAAACGTGTCCGAAAACAAGGTGATCTATTAAGACGGGGCTAAAAGAAGAGCACAGCTGCCCTCTAGTGTTGGATTAAAGGATTTAAAAAAAAAAAAAAAGTGGAGGCTCAGCCCAGCGTCAACAAAAGGAGATAGCACGCAAACACCACGTGATGGCTTAGGAGGACAATTTGGGAAGTAGGTTGTGTGAGCAAACACAAAAGATGCAAAAAAGCGGGAGGGATTTGATCCGAGCGAAAATGAGAAGAAAAAGAAAAAAAGACCTCATTTGCACAAGAGCAACTGGAATGCACAATTTTCCTTGAGTATGAATTCATTTGCAACACAAGTGTGGAAACTTTCTCTCCTTAGAAACCATTTAAACACACACAACCACATTATGATGACGACATGAACCACAACACTAGTTACTTTGAAATAGAGCTCGACATTGCAAGAAAACGATTAAACCAAGTTGAAGTCAGCAGGTGCCCATGGACTCAAACTGTGACCCCCACTACCCTCTGCACACACACACACACATCCGGGCCATGATGAAAAAAGCCCACTCACTGTCCTTCAAAGCACCTCTGGGCTTTCAATTTCACCTCCCTAACCATCCAAGCTCAGCCCTTTTCCTATGCAGATCAATAGAAACAGGATCCGTCGCTCCACCGCGCAGTAATCCGATGACGGCTGGTGCCACGGGCCGCTCCGAGGCTGAAATCAGGGAAGCGTGGCTCGGGGGGGGCTTTTGAATGAGGGTGGGTCGCATAATGTCAGACATGTATATGACACAGGTGCCGGCAGTGAGAAAACATGTTACGTCATCGGTGCTTGTTTCTGCTTCACGGCATATGGACATAGGATTACACGTCATGATGTTTTTGAGCCTCGCAAAAACATTTGCTCCTGGTTTGGAAGCAGCATGTTCTTATTTTTGCACAAGCCTTCAGGGAGTTTTTTTTTTTTTCTTCTTGCTGCTGCTCGCAGTCCAAGCGTCAATTAAAGTTTGCAAATGAGGAGCTGCCCTGCGCGTCCTTTTGTCTCGATTGAAATTCATTCATCTGACATGTTGGAGCCTTACTGTCTGGCAGTTTAGCAGGCCGGCTTTTGCTCAGTCGCAATATTAGGGACACCTGCCTTGATAAAGATAACGAATTTTTCATTGAGGTGTTCATTGAATATATGGGCGTAATCTGCAGCCAACCAAATAATTGTAATGTAATTAGTTTAATTCAATGGGCATTGTGCTCCTCCTACCTTGTGCCTTGACCACCGGGGGCAGTAGAGACATACAGAGACATAGATTTAATGACGAAAGCAGTAGAGACATACAGAGACATAGATTTAATGACGAAAGAAAGACGTAGCAACTAAGCGCAGTCATTCTATGCAGATGATAAAGAATATGCTAATTTTATTATCCCGTCTATGGCTTTTTGCACTTTGCGTTAGCATTAAGCTAGCGGACTTTCTCAAGCTGATGTGGTTTTAGACGATTCTCTTTATGTTAATGTTTGTTTGTGTGCATAATTATACAAAAAAGACTTCACTAACTTTCCTCAAATGATTTGGGTGTTTTGTATATTTTTACATTTTAACTTCTTTTAATGCCCCCCCCCTAAAATGGGCAATTTTTAAAACGTACTTTTATCAATTTTTTTTTATTAATAAACTGATTTTAAAAACTAAATTCTAAAACGGCAGTTGGAATTCACAATGTCACACTGGATTGGATTGGGGGGGTGTACCTAAACATTTGTCCGAACATTTAATGAGCTGCAAATCCTGCACTTGGTCTATTTAAAGCCCATTTCTAATGCTTAGTAGCTGATAAGTGACAAGTCAAGTCACCCATGGGGGGGCAAACAAGCCGTAAGGTGACATGAAAGGAGGGCGGGGGGTCTGGCCAGTATGGAATGCTGTCTGAGCACTTATGCCATATCCTTCATGTCCAGTTTAAGATTCGTGTACTCTCTATATTCTCACTACAATTCAGAATTGTCTTACTAGTGAACCACCTTAATGCTCGGACCTTCATAATCATACTAGTAGGCCAAAAAGTGACACTGGTACTGTTAGGAAAAAAAAAAAATCATTCCTCTCGGAAGCGGAGAAGAAAGAACATGTACTAGCTGGATCAAAGATATTGATAAACTTTTCAAAGAAGTATTAGTGAAGACCAAAAGTGGGACGACGAGATGAAATAAGGTACTAGTAAGAGTTACTCTACTAGTGTCTTACTAGTCACGACAAAGTGTGTACTAGTACATGGATTTAAAATTGGAAGGATATCACATAAATATATATAGCTGTTATAATGGGAGGTCAAAAGTGGCATTAAAAGTTAAAATATATCACTAGTATGACACATTTCTTCTCGTAGTTCGTATTAGTAGATGGATATGAGGAAGATGGAATAAATGCTCAAGCGGCAGGAAGGAAGCTTATGGTCCGGTCACGGTGCACCGTGTCGTCTTCTAATGGAGTATTAAATATCCTCAGACATGCACTTCGGCTACTAAAAGCCAATAATGCATCACACTTCCTCCGGACGCCCCCCAGGGGACCGCGCGTGATGGATCTGATCAATTAGGAGAGCTTTTACAGGGGCTGCGTCATCGCCTCACCAACCCATTCACCCCATTCATGAAAAAGTTAAAGGAATGCTTACCAGTCGGTTTTGGCGTATTTGCGGAAGGTGTGCCTGGATACGTCCTGGTGGGTCTGGGGCTCGGCCGAGATGCCCTGCGCGCGCCGGGTCCTCGGGCCCAGAAGTTGCGCGCTGGGCAGCACCGACTGGCACTTGTGCAGCTTCCTCTTGAGCTCTTGCACCTCGTCCTCGCGGTCCAGCAGACGTCTCTCCAGCTCGCGGATCCTCTCCTCCTTGAGCAGAAGGATCTTGGCAAAGTCCTCGTCCAGGTCGCTCATGCTGGCGGTGGTTCCAAGTTTCCCCCCCACCCCTACAGTATAATAAAAAGTCGACTCCCAGGGAAGGGAAAAAGAACGTCCCCGGTTCCTCGCCCCCACCCCCGGCTCACCTCCACTTGTTGGGATGAGCCGAGCAAAGCGTGGCGTTAAGCAGTCGGATGGAGCGATGTTAGCCCGCCGAAGCCTCTCTTCTCTCGCCTTCTCTTCTTTTCTTGGAGAGGGAGGGCGCTGATGTCTCATTGAGAAAACCAATGACAGCAGTTCTTCGTGGACTCGCGGCCACGCACTCGTCCACTCTCCTCCCTCCCTCCCTCCTCTTCCTCATTCGCCCGTGCAAAAAAAAAAAAAAAAAAAAAACCGTAAACAAATATTTGCGCTTCTTTAAACAGCACACGCACGCGCAGATAACGTGTTGCACTTCAATGGTGTGCATTTATGCGTCGTTTTTGCTTTCTTTGCACGGTTAGAAGTGTTTGATATTCTAAACACGGTTCCACTAGTTCAAAACATGAAATGTACCAGGTGCCACTGCACTGAGCACTCTAATCATGACTGAAATAGAAAAAAAAAAAAAAATCCAAATAAAACGTATTTCCTACGCCTGAATTTTCTATAGAAAAATAAATGCAAAAAATAAAAAAATGCAAAGTTTTGCATTGTTTAAATGTCAATTTGTATTCTTATATATACGTAACAAAACGTTTTGAATCATTAAATATATTTACATGTTTACAATGTACTTTTTAAAATCTTTTTATTCTATTTATTCTATTTTTTTATTTTATGCACTGATCAGCTGGCACTTTTAAATTTCGTTGTACAAGTGAGACAATGACAATAAAGATCTATTCTATTCTATTCTATACATTAAATTTTATTACACACCCCTAATATAGATACATATACATACACAAAACATATATGATGTAATGTAATGTATCAAATAAATACATTGTCCAGACAGACAAAAAAAAAAAATAGAGCAACAACTGAAATAATACACACACTAAAAAAAAAAAAAAAAAATCCAATTTAGCTAAATGGCGAAAACAGCACCGTGATAATTTTATTGTACACATCCACCTGACATAAGCAACCATGTGGTGTCATAATGTCAATGCACGGATGAGAGCATGAGATTCACAGCCAACAGATTTGTGCAGTTTTATCTGCTTGATTAGCATAAGTGGTAATTATACTCTTTGCCAAGCATCGCCCGCATCAGCGTGTACAGTTCGCTACCAACCAAGTCTCACTGGCGTTGATTAATCTCCGGAAAGAGTCATTTCTAGGCGACTAGGCGACTCCCCCCCCCCCCCCCCCCCCCACACACACACACACTGTCTAAATCTGTTGAGGGTTGATGGTGCAGTGTGTGGAAATGGAGGGGAGGGTATTCATTAAGATTCAGGTTTAAAAATATGGATCTAAAAATAGAATGCACATTTTCCTGTTAGCTGCTGTAATTCATCATCTTTCGCCACTTGCCCCAACACACACACACACACACACACACACACACACCCCTTATCTTTTGTTTAGGCCTCTGCAAGACTGTTGAAGCAAATTGTTGAGTGTCCAAATTTTTTGTGTGTCGTTATCTGCACCCCTCCTCTTCTATTTGGATCGTTCCAAGTAATACATCAAACCGTTCTTGTTTGGCAACTTTCCAACATTAACAAGCCAAGTCTATCAATACGCAGCGTTCATATTCCGAGCATCACAAATATAGCCGAGATAGTTATCACGTAGTCCAAGTCTTACGCGTCTCCAGGTGACGAGTCAGAGCAGCGGAAAAAAAAACTAATAAGTAATCAATGAATTATGCATGTGGCAGTGCTCCTAATGAGGGTGGTAAACTATGAGTCAGTTTGCTTGACCCCTGAGTGTATCCATCACAGGGAGGGAGGGGGGGGGGGGATTGGAGAAGGCACCATCCTATTCAAGAAATGACCATCCATTAATGCTTGGGGACAAAAAGACGAGATGTTCTTTGACGCGTTGTCACTGACCGTATCGACGTGAGTCAATTTGCATGCGAGCTCGAGAAATGTCACCCCGCCGGTTTGAGCGGGACTCGGGTCACGTCGCAAACATAAGAAAGGGAGTTGACCTCATTCGCTCTGGCTGCCCACGCGGGTGGCGCAGAGGTCGCGCCCGGAGGCGAGCGGGATCGTCTTACGGAAGGCCAGAGGGCAGACATGAAGTCATCGTTTTCCTGTAAAGATGCAAAGTGGGAGGGGCCGGGGGGAGTCATGGGAATATCAGAAGCGTTCATGAAAAACACTGCTGATTGTTGAGTCAATAAAAAGACATCAATGTTACTTGAATTTACCTCGTCTTCATATTCTCCAATGCACACCGTTTGGAACCTGAAAACGTCCTATAAGGGGGACCCTTGTAAACCGAAGACCCCGTACGCATCGTGAAATGAGCCCTTCTTGCGTTTAATGCATCTCCGAGGAGCAGTGGGCGAGGACTTTGGTCAATGAAATGACTCTAACAGACTTTTTCTATTTTTTGGAGGTGAAACCGGAGTAACTGGCCCCCACCAGGGATTGGACCTGTTGAGGCAACACTTGTGAGTGACTCTGCTGCAGCGGCGGGAAGTAATAAAGTACAAATATGTCGTAACGTCGATTTTTCAGTTATCCGTAATTTATGTGAAACTTTATGTATTTTGACAATTACTTTTACTGTCTATATTTGTAATCATAATATAGATGATTTTACTCACTGCTCCTTCATTTATTCACAAATGAAGACAATTGTGTTTTGCCAAAAATGTTTCAATTTTTTTTTGTCTTGTTTGTGCACAAGCTACAAAACCTCTGGGAGAATGCGATACGAGAAAAAATTAACTCTTGGCATGGCAAATCGACTCAATGTTCACAGACGCCCAAAAAAAAAAAAAAAAAAAAAAACAATGAAGCATACCAAGAACACTGTCCCTACTGTGAAACGTGGAGGAGGTTCTGCTAAGTTCTGGGCCGGAAGTAGAGTGAAGCTAAAAAAAAAAACCTAAAAACTTCCCTTATTGTGACCTAGAACAAGGATTGTCAACCAATGGTCCGCGGCCTTCTAGTGGTCCGTGGCGGTATTGCAGGTGGTCCACGAAATTGGAAATGGAAAATAATTGTAACATTTTTAAAAATAAAACCGATTCATTATCTAAACTTGATTTATTTTCCAGCTAATTTTGTGAATCATTTCCAAATTATGTCAAATGTAGCTGAGATTCCCAAAATAGACATAATATTATTGTGCCAAAGTGGACTCTTGGACAAAACCAGTTGAAAAACCCTGACCTAGAAAATACCTAAGCAAAATCTCAGTTTTTCCCAACTTTGTTATTTTCCACGTCCATGTGTTCCGATACATATGATGCATCTTTTTTACTGTCCCCAGCTGGTCCCGCTGAGACCGCACCAGCTGGTTGCCTGTCTGGACCTGCCATCCCAGGAGAGGTGAGACTGAAACATGGGAGACATCTGTAGGGAGCCGTTGGGAACTTTTTCTTCCTTTCTCTTCAGATCTTAAGAGTTCGGGGAATTCGACACGAGTCTCACGTCGTAACGTAATATCACATCGCCCGGCCTGCTGATTGATCGTCAGCGTGGCACCGGAGACGGATTGACGCCTAGCGCGGGAAATGGACTTAGTTTTGATACTTCCTTCCTGCATAGATGTGGCGGACATTTTGTTTTTTTTTCTCTGGATAATAATTGTTTTTTGGTATTACATCGGCCCAAAGCATCTGTTGGTTTCGAAACCTGTTTTGACGAGATCAAGAAGTCTGAGGACAAGTGGGTGTGAACATCTGATATTGACATTCATCTCAGACAGCGTGCGAGAAAGCGGGCCAACTTTCTTCGCTTCGTAATGTTTGACACCCCGACGACCCTGCTCGAGTTTTTAAAGTTTTAAACGGCAAGCAAAGGCAGCCATAAAAAAAGCCATCTGCCAAAACCACAAAACCCTTCAAAACAACAACAAAAAAATCCGTATCGTCTGGCTCTGCGTGCGAAAACGAAGACAGATGAATCCCGATAGTTGTTTTTCAAAAAACAGTTGAGTGATCTCATTTTACAAGAATTTTCTGATGACGCATTTTTTGTTTGTTTTTTTTAGTTGGCCTTGTGTTGAACCACATTGAGTCCCATGTTGGTCACTTTGTGAGGAGCCAAAATGGACATCAGATGCCCTTTTACTGATTGCGTACACACATCTGTGTCGCAGCTTTGTAGATAGGCATCTCATTCACTACCATTGACGACTTTAGACGTCAAACTTCAATTTTGGCACTCAATGAGCGAACAGACGTTTGTACAGTAGGTGCAAAAGTAAAATTGGATTTTTACCGCTTCATTTGGAGCAGCCTGTCTGCAGCCTTTGGGCCTCTACGAATGTTCTCGCCACCTCCGCCTCGCTCTCAAACGTATGACGCATGCCACGCTGATCTTAACCTATATGTGAGAGTGAAAGTGCCTTCGACTGACATCCGTTGCAAAAACATGTCAAGTTCTGTCCGCACGTCACGCTAACACCACGTAAACACACCTGAGCGCCCAGACAGGAAGCAGGCGGGCAGTCGGGCCACCGAGGGCATGTTTGCCTCCACGGCCGTCCCCGTGCCGACGTAAAGCGTACCATATGGAGGCCATATACGAGAATGTCTTTCGTGGCAGGAAATGTGGGGTACACCGGGTAAGTCCTCCGACGCCTTCCAAGAAGTGGCGGTTCAGCTTTTACAAGACACCATTCAGCTTGGGGGTGACTGTTATGAGAAGGGGAAAGTATGCAAAAGGTAAACAAAAGAGCCAAGGCCGCTGGAATTAGCGGTCGACGACAAATGAGAACAATAAAGAACATTCCGGTTGATTCGATGCAGAAAAATTGTGGAAAGAATTTGAATTTTGAGCCAACACATGGGAAGCTCTCATTGATATGTGAGTGAAATTTGGAATTCATAATGGACTGGAAAAAAAATTCCAAATACATTATCTATAAATGGATGGGGGGGGGGGGGGGGGGAATCCACCTTTATAAAGTTAATTTCAATTAAACAAAATTGACACATTATTTAAAGTTTGTGTAGATGAATAAATAGTTTTGAAATGAATTATCGTGTTCATTAATCGTGATCTCAATATCACTCGAATTTTTTTTTTTTCATTCTCAGCCTTAGAGCATGACTTGTGAGATGATAAATATATTTTTTGCGGGGGTTGCTACATTTAATATATTTATCAAATGTGTTTGTATGCTCTAGAAACCTTTCACTGCCACCCAACTAGTCGGTAAGACCTTAAACAGCTTTTAATGCCGAGTCATCTAATGATTGCATCATGAGCTTAACTGCATTGTTTGAATTATCTGGCGCTCCAGCTGCTGCTGGCATAAAAATAAAAAAATGAGCCAGCCCTGAATTCCTTTGGCGCATACCTATCTCAGCAGGTGAGCACGCAATGAGCCGGCAGAGTGGAGTGGAAGGCCCGACTGTCAGCAGCCGGCTCTGATAACAGTGGCACAGCACGGGCCTCGGCTTCAAGCGCCACATAAAAAGCCGCCGCGGCTAAAGATAGACACGCGGCGAGAGGGACGGCTATAAATCGGCGGGCCCAACCCCGGGGTTCCGACTAGAAAGCCCCGGCCTGCTGTCATTAAGCCAACCCCTCTCGTTATAAAAAATATTTGCTGCCAAAAAATGACCGAACATTTTTTGGGTTATCTTTACTAAAATTAGCAGCGCTCTGGTCGCATTCCAGCCCGGGCTGGACGTTCAACAGGACGCCACCTGTAGCATGTCAAAAGGCGCAGACCACCATGACGCACGGGAAACACCATAACCCCTCCCCCCTGTGAAACCAGTTCCCGTCACTCCCGGCCGAACGGGCTAGTAAAAGCGCCCTGGAAGAAAACTTTACTACTGGACAGATAAAACCAGAACACGTCACACGCGTTCTGAGCTTGAGTACATCAGACAACACAGGTCAGATAACATTGGCAGTTTTAAGGCTTACTGGTAATGGACACAAATAAAAATAAAGATATAAATCATGTTTACAGGGAAAATGCATGAATAGTCCACACACACCCCAATTTTAATTCTAATATAACTATTGATAGGTCCTATAACCTACACAGCATTATTGAAAGAGGGAAAGTGGAAATAAACGACTGAAATAATGGAGTTGCACAAGTGTGCACACCCTCATAGCTGGGATTAATCAATCACAAGTAAATTCATGTACGTATCATAGTTTGGGTTTTAAAAGAGTGAGAAATGAGAGTTTCATGTTAAAATGAATGGCTGACAACTCCAAATGAGTGTTTTGTCACTTTGAAAAGACACAGGCTGCCATATTTGATTGACGTCTGTCATAACCGTGTGTGTGTGTGTGTGGGGTGGGGGGGTTCTTTTGTGTCTCACTTCAGCTGTCAAGTCTGAACCTGTCAGTATTGGGCCATCGGGGTCTATCCTGGCAGAAGCACTGACCTACATTTAGAAACCTAAAGTCTAATATTTGTTGAGTTAAGGTCCAATCGGGTTCAGCCGCTAAATTACCATGTCAATCTGAATAGTCAGCCCAAGTAACTCAAACCACATTAGCAAAGAAACATTTTTGTTACCCAATCTCATATTGCATTTTTTTTAATAATTAATCGGAATATTATTCTGCCAAACAACGTCATGGGTCTAAAAATAATCCCCATCAGTCGGGCCTTAAAAAAAAGACCACACAACATTACTCATCCTTACATTCACGCCACCATTGTTGCTCTTATTTGTGTTTCTCACCATTGAGTCTAAGAGTTTTGTCCTCCCATCGATTCATTCCTGTCCTTCAAGTGCCACTTCGGCTTTGATGCTTCATTCAAGAAAAGCGTCCTTCAGCCAAGGAGCTCGGGACACGCAAATGCAATTTTCTACATTTGCATGACAAAGACGAACCCGGCCGATATTGCGTATCATCGTCGGTTCCCTGTTTTGCATCCACGCCGCCGCTATATTATAACGGGATGCAGTTGCCTGGTAGCCAACGATGCGTTCTTGCCTTCTAATCCGCCGGAGTAGCTCGGCGGGAATAAGACTGTACTCCGGAGGGCAAGAGCTCACGAATGTAATATCACAAATCTTTATGATGGAGCGTGAGAGACTTTAATATTACATCCACAATAAATCCGCCATGTTGTTTATTGTTGCGCAATCCACAGCAGTTTACCAAATGTATACCGCCGTGCTTTCTGGATATATACCGGCCACACCAACTGGTGCGTGAATCAGCCTCTGGGAGCACCTGAAGAGATTTGGAAGCAAAGTCCAGCAGGGCTGCTGGGAAACAGTCCAGCGAGTGTTCCGTGCCGGCGGCGTGATCGCTCCGCATTTAGCTCGTGGCGCACTAAATCAACCGTGCGAGACTCCATTACGAGAACACTCTGACCCTCCCCGACAACAAGCCATCATTGTAGAATAGGAGGAATGATTCTCTAGTTTGGAGTCGATTTTTTTTTAGATGATGTGTCTCCTTGGAGGAATATCATGTGATGCTCGGAGGTGTCGTTATGCACGCTTGGTGGCCCGCCTACACTCGCTATATGATTACATAGATGAACTCTGAAGTGTCCCCTGACCATAAAGTCTTATTTACTGGAAGTAAGAAATGACACATGCACAGGGCAATAGCTTTGCGGACTTTCTTAACACAAGTGTCACATATATCCTCACCTTATGAGTGTCACTCATCATCTTCTACTCAGCCGAGAAGAAGCCGCAGTGTTACGATGCTTATTGACAGGCGGTGAGTGAGTAGGACCCAACTCTCATTGCAAGTAGTCAGTCAGCGAGGCTGCAAGGGAGGATTGGAAAAGTGAGAAGAATGAAGTTGGTGTGCTCATTTCATGGCCTCTTGAGATACCCTGGGAGTGAGTGTGGGTATATAGTGAGGGGATGACAAGATTTTTTTTTTGCAATAATGGGGGTGCATGAGTGTCATCATTCTACCGCCGGCGTCTTTGGTAGACACTTTGATTGGATGCAAGGCCATCTCCAGACACTTGGAATGGAGTGCGTGCCAGATCACCCCGTTACAACGCAATTACTTTTTACGTTACAAAAATAATACATTGAAGAATTTGATTGCACTGCAAATGACAAATTTTTCTAAAGTTAAACAAAATGCAATTACGGTTCGCCTATGTGAACAATTATGTGAGTGAGAAAAAAGAATAAATAATATACAATAATAATATCTATTTAAAAATATATATAAAATGAAATTTTATTACGAGATTATCACATCATTTATGACTCATAAAACGTATATAACATGGAGTGTCAATGTAAGAATTATAATATGGAAGAAATAGTTGGAATTGATGATAATAAAGAGAAATACGTCATAATTTTCTTTATTATTCTACACATTATATCACAGAGGCAAGTAATATATTGATTTTGTTTATTTTAGATCTTATTAGACAGAATAAAATGTATGTTATTATATTCCCATCACTTGGAAAGTGATTTTTTTTTTTACAACACATGCTCCATTTAATAAAAGCGTGAGTGAGTGTGGAAAGAATTCAGCCAAAAAATCAAATAAAAATTATTTGATGTCATTGGCACCACCTCAGATTTGGCCCAAGTGCCGACACATCTGTCAGGGCTTCTTTTCCACACTCGGCAGGTCATAACTCCTCACCGGTATGCTTTTAACTAACATCTGAAGTCAAATAAAATCTTTGATAAGCTTCTGCCCGCTACAACAGCAATTCGCTGAGCGATGACAGAAAAAAGCCTTCCCGTCTGCTTTTTCTCTTTATCGCTTCTTATAAATCCAAGCAGATGGAAGAAGAGCGTTGATGTAAATGTGAACCTGCATATGCGGGGACTGCGTACGTTTGTATACAATATGGCTATTTTATTGCCCAATCACCCACCCCGTCTTCTTTTCATGGACCATCCATTAAAAGACAAGTCCATTGGCTGTACAACAACAATATTATCTCCACAGACTAAGTATGGTAGTAAAGCTCAGTGCCGTCGAGAATAGAATTTGCTCGTGAAGCCATGAATCAAGACTGCTGTTTGTCTTGGCCCCGGCATCCTTGAGGAGTTGGGGTGGGGGTCGAGGAGCGAGGGCCATACTCGATTAGTGTTAACTCGTGGGTGTGAAAAAGAAAGTGTGTCATGTTCTTTGTAAACATACCTGACAGGGGCCGACAGACGGAGGAGACATGTCATGGAACTTGGACGTAATTTGGGTTGGCATCTCAGAGGTTGAGGTGCAGTACTTAACATAATCCACCAGACGGCGCTGTGGCAAAAAAAAAGTTATTGTTGAATGCGAAATATATTACGGATCTTATAGCTATATTTACTAGTGCATTGTGCTTGAGTTCACCTATTTGCAGATTTGTTTATCTATTTAAATAAAATAAAATAAGAAAATGATATGCAATTGATTGACTGATTTTGGTGTGAATCAAACTGGCTTTGAGTTGTGTGTTGTGTACATTGAAATTGAAATTTAATCCCTAACCGTCTCATTTATTATGAGATATTTAAGCCTATCAAAGAAAGAATTTAATTGAGCGCTTTTCACCGTGCACATTACAATGAATGACACTGTTCTGAATGCCAAAGCGCCCCCCCCCCTCCTTCCCCCACAAACACACACACACAAAAAATTAAACCTGCCAAGGCTTCATAATAGAACCAGACAAGCTGGGAAATGAGAGCGTCCCTTAGCATTATGTGAAGAAATAAGCTCCAAAAATCAAGGAAGAGGAGGAAAGAGGAAGAGTGCACGACTAATGTGTGGGAGGTGCAGCACTCAGGGCTCTTTGGGGAGGGAGCTGCAAATTCTCCAGCGGGGCAAAGGGAAAGAAGGAGGCCGCACTGCATAAATAACATCACAAAAGAGGGGGAAAAAAAAAAAAACGTCTTTCCATTCCTTTCAGCAGCCATTCGGGGAAAAAGTCCATTTATCAAGAGCTGAGGTCATGAGCGGATTTCGTTTTGGTGGAATCAAGGGACAATCAAACAGCCACTTTGTATACAAGCAAACACTCAAGAGGGCACTGTGGGAATAATCCACAGAAGATGATGACGGAGGAGATTTTATAATCCTGTTGAACATTTCGTTTTATGAAAGGTTACTTTATACATAAGGCCGACTGAGGTTCAAGGGTCAAATCTGGGTTTCCTGTGTGATTTGCATGTTCTTCCCCTGTGCTTACTTGGCTTCTCTTCCACATTCCAAGAACATACGTACATGAGGCCCGTGAAGACTCGTTTGTCCATCGCTTATTTTGTGCCTCGTGATTAGCTGGCAAACAGTCAAGGTTGTGAGATCTAATTCATAAAATACAGAAGAAAAATGTAATTTACCATTGTCTACAGTGGATGCAGTTAATCTGTATTTAGGTGGATTCCACAGCCACTTCTTTAGGAACACGAACACATCTGAAAAAAGAAAACAAAATGAGTCAAATCACAACAGTAGCTAAAAATGTCACCAAATTGCAAAAGTTGTTTGCTCCTGTTGCTAAGCCACAGTCTCTGGCCCACGCCCACACACTTTCTATTTTACAGTATAAAGATGACAAACATGAAAAATAAAAATAAAAAAGATGGAAGGGGGGGCTTCAGATGCAACCCCAGCGCAACATCTCAAGTGTACAATTCAAATAATAATTCAGAAAACAAAAAATAAGTTTACCTGAACTGATGCAACTCAACGTGGCCACCTGCTGGCTACTTCTGGAACTGCAATGACGTCATTCTTTCAGGTTTAAAGCCAGAAAGAGTCCATTGAGAATGCAACGATATATAGTAAAACCTTTTTTATTCAAGGGCATCCCCCCCATGTAGATTTATCGTATCTTACAAATATATGGCATATGCACAAAACGGGACAAACTGCGTGTACAGATGAACACAAGGATCATTAAAAACAAAATGACAGGGAAAAAAAAAAAAAAAAAGCTTGATTGGCAAACCGAAGAGACTAATGTCTTCTCCGCCTTTCATCAAACATTATTACAGTCCAATTTGGACAATTACTTCAGCCTAATCACTAAATGACTGCACATGAGGAACATGTTGTGCTCTTGTGGAGAACAAAGAGATGATCGGACAACGTCTGTAAAAACACTGCCAAGCTTTTTGAACGATGTGCAAAGTCACAAAAAAAAAGTCCCTTTGAAAAGCTCGATAGAAGAAGAAGCAAAAAAAAAACATTTGTAGTTTAGCTGTAACGTATCACAAGGGGTTGGAACTTGAAATTAAATAGGTTTTCAGCCTTTGATTATCAAGGGATCATTAAATCAGGACATTTTTCACATTTGCTGTTCCGTTCACATTGCCATCTTGATGTCCCTTTCGCGATGCCTCACACGTGGATTATTTTGTCAGTATTATTTCGAGGACCAGAATAAAAATCTCCAAATTTAAATGGGAAGATCAGGAGAGGGGAACTTTTGATTTAAAAAGAGAATAAATAAAATATACTACACACAAAAATATCGGTAATTTTTGACGTGTAGCAGATGACCCAACGATGGAGATTTTTGTTTTGTTTTCTAACAGTTCCTCTGAGGTAGGTTTCCCCAGCTCTACACTTTGTATGAAGCACATTCAGAAGCATTTCAATCACTGCTACTGTTCCACTCTGTAAACTACTTTCATCTTCTGCGAACATTCTCAAGTGATGCTTAAAAGGGGCACACGCAAACTGATATTTAGGCCGAATTTCAGCATGGCGAACACTCATTCATTCACTCAAAACAGAGACTCTCCACACTTCGCTTTTCCATCTACAAGGTGTGTGACAAGAGGAGTAAAATTCACTTTCCATATTAAGCAGTAAGCATGTGCCCCTCTTTAGCGCTGGTGTTGTTTGCTTCAAGACTTAACCCAATAAATGAAATGAGACAGACATTATAAAAATAATAATAACAGTCATATTTTCTGTCATCAAAGCGTGAATGAAAACCGTCAATAAATACAAAGGCGGGACATAACATTAATTTGGGGAAGCCCAATCTACGTAGCAGTAAGGCTGGCATTTGATATCTTTTGATTTGTTTTTTTTTTTGGTGTGGGGGGGCGGGGTTACATTCATGGGAACAAAATGGGACCCCTTGCGACTGTAATGTAGCCCAAGGTAGGCAAGACACGCGGTACTTGAAGTTGTTACACAATCAAGCAAGTAAAGGCACTGTGTTATTTTGTTATAGATCCTTAGGATATTTTGAAAAAAGTAAAAATTTTTAAGAAAACAAAACCAGAATTTTTTGGTGGATTTTTTTTTCTAAAAATAAAATGCTTAGAAAAAATAGTTATTTGCACCTTTGACTCGTTTATATTACAAACACGGAAATTACTTTGAAAAAAAAACAAACGCAGGTGACATTAACTTAAATATAGTCGCTGTCCAACAAAAAAAAATATAAGCAAATTTCTTAATTTAAAACAAAATTTTACTTTGTAGTGATTTTTTTTTTTTTTAAAAAGAAAAAGATGGATTTTTTTAATTGGACAGCTATAATTGGGAAAGAGAAAAAGCCTGAAGACATTTAATATGATTTTGTCCAAGAGGGGGCGAACGACTCTTTAGTTACGTTAATATTACAGAGATTATTTTTTTAAAAGGCTATAAATTCTAACGTGACACACACAAAAAGAATGAAATATTGAAAGAAAGAAAAATAAATGACATACTACCTGCGGAGAACGACAACAGAAATAAAGGAGGGGACAGGAGAACGAACAGAGGGATCACCTGCTTTTCGAGGGAGGAGGGGAAGGACTGCGCTACATCGCAGTACGTTCCTCCTTTTAAAAAAAACAAAAACAGCACTTTTGGAATTCACAGTCCTGCCTGTCGTGACGAGCGTCACTGGACGTCCAGCCGGGTGTACACGATGCCACGGTTCCACTGCACGGTCCGTACCCACGGCGGCAGCTGGTAGGAGCGGGGCACGATGCCGCTGACGTTCTCCTCCAAGTACTGGAAGGGCCGGTACCACCACACCCGCGAGAAAAAGTTACTCTGCGACGTCTCTTTCAGCGACTGGTAACCACAAAACATGGAGGACAGGTAAGATTTTTCTTCTTCTTTTTAGTTTTTTAAACATAAAAACGGTCAGGACAGAAATCCCGGCCCACCTGCTGGTTCGCCATGGTGTGGTACCACCAGAAGAGGCGTGTAGTGATGAAGTAGGCCACCACCACATCCACAGTGTAGTGGTCGTGCGCCAGAAGGATGCAGAAGACTCCCACGGCGCTCAAGGTCCAGCAGAACCAGTGGTACCACCAGAACCGTCTGGGGGAATCTGCCCAACAAACAGTGGTAAAAAAAAAAACCTCTCTTTAAAATAACAATAATCCAGTTGTTATTCTCGCCACCAGAGGTCGCTGTTGCACCAGTGAGGTATTCTCACTCAACCGGCCAGTGTGCTAACTAAAATATCAGATCATAAAAACTTGCACAAGTTGACCCCAAGCAAGTCTAAAGCAGCCAACGAGGAACAGAAAATAGTGTTACGCAATTTTTTTTCTTTACGTGAAGCTAACATGTGGCACGTTAGCGGTTAGTCAAATATGTGCAGTTGGTTTCCTGTGTGACTCCATTCCATGACACATTTAGAGAAGTGTGGCTTTTTGAG
Organism: Syngnathus scovelli; assembly: GCF_024217435.2. Taxonomy (NCBI): domain Eukaryota; kingdom Metazoa; phylum Chordata; class Actinopteri; order Syngnathiformes; family Syngnathidae; genus Syngnathus; species Syngnathus scovelli. The sequence goes on from NC_090858.1 coordinate 3,759,335, forward strand.
ACTTTCAGTCACGCACTTCATAACTAACATTTTTAGCTGGTGCATCTCCACTTACACTCCTTGATGAAGAGGTATGTTAGCGTTAGCATGACCGTGTGACCGCTGTACAGGTAATCTCCGCACATGGTGTGCGAGCCGGTGATGGAGAGGCCTCCGCCGGCAATCATCTTCATCACTCTCCTCATCTGTGCTTCCCAGTCTCCCATAAGCTGAAAGAGGCACAGTTAATCATCACAATGTTGATGATTTTGCAGACAGACTCACGGGATTTGTTCCTCCCTTGAGGCAAATCAAGGATTGTCGTGTGGATCGTACCTTGGGAGAACATTTGAAGTGCATCCCGGGGACAGGCAGAGTGGTGATGTACATGGTGATGCACCGATACAAATATAGTGTACCCACGATGAAAAAGAAGCGCCTGCCTATGATTGACCTGAAAAAAAAAGTTATAAATTTCATCTCTAGCTGTTTAAGGATATGACAATTAACTGGTAGTTAGCTCGGTTCCCGCGTCCCCAAAAGAGTCAAACTCGTACCTGTGCTTGAGGACAGCCCACTGGACGAGCCACAGCGCCACCAGCAGCATGCCGTTAATTTCGCAGATGGAGAAGGCCCATTCGACCCTGTTGAACAGGTCAAAAAACTTGTCGGGCAGCGGCGGGGTGTGCTCTTTGGGCGGCACCCTCTCGTGGACCACCGAGATCACGATGGTGGTGGTGACGAAGCAAACCACGGCGTAGACGAACGCCACGCCCGTCTTGCCCCACTCGGGCGGGAAGGACGTGCGCGAGGTTTCCATCGGAGGGATGGGGATGTGCACCATCTCCGCTGTCCGCAAGGCGCCGTTCCTCTGCCCTTCCGCCGTCCCGTTGGGCAGTCCGCCGGCGTGGCCGTTGGCGTGGCCGTTCCTGTGCGCTTCCATGTGGGTCTCGAACCGCAGCGTCTCCAGGCGCTCCAGCAGACGCTGCCCGCCGTCCGACGACACCAGCAGGAGCGGCAGCGCGTGGAAGTCGGAACGCGTGAGCCGCAGGAGGGCGGCGCCGTCCGGCCGGCCGAGCGCGTCGATGTACTCCGGCATGCCTTCTTTGCTCAGCCAGTCCGCCACATCCTCGGCGGACCACGCCGATACCTTGGTCATCTCGGCACGTGCTGGGACGGCAGGCGAAGGGACGGACGGGAGAGGTTGGGCGCTCTTAAAGGGCAGTTTTAAGTCCACACCAGATCCGGTGCATGGTGTTTAAGGAGCATCGAATGTCGGGGGCACCCGGAGGGACCCCTCGTTGTCACGATCAACGGGAAGTCCTGGTCGCTTTTGCCGTCGCGCACCTGTCGAAGCAGATAAATACTTTTATTTTTAATCCCTTCCTTTGATAACGAGACCACTTTTAATGTGCAACTTGTGTGAACTCGGCATATCCCAAGTTCTGCTATTTGCCCTTTCTTTTTTATAATTCATGTGTGACTCATTATAAAACTTTTTTTTTTTTTTTTTTTGCATCTCCACACAGTCATGTGGCTATAACGACGAAGGAAAAAAAAAAAAACATTCGAACAGCAAAGGCCATATTGTATTAAAAGTGGTAAACTGAGATTCATCTTTTCACTCCCACTGTAAATGATAAAACGATAAAATCTAACCTTGACATCGATCATTTGCATTATCATCACATGGGGCGTTTTGTTTACGGAGCGCATTATCCGCGACGGACACGAGATGGTTCGGCTAGAGGTCGAGGAGTTGGAGGTCGCTCAGACAGGAGGGAAATGAGAGGACGGGGAGGGGGAGGGAGGAACCCATAGATCAAAAAGAAGGTCCACGCCCATGGAAAATCTCCGTTAGCTCATTTTACAGCCCAACAAAACCTCATTGGACAAGCGAAAGCTGGAAAGGGCCACCTGTCATCGCACCGAGATATGGAAAACAACTAAGGAGCGTGTGACTCGGACATGTGGTTAACCCAAGGGAGGGAGGTCTAAAAAAACTTTGCAGAGAATCGTCCTGGCCAGCTGCAACACTTTGCAGCGATAAAGACAAAGAACACTTAGACCGATCCGAGATTAGCTGTCAATGACTCAGCGGTGTGCCGAGGACCTTTGGTCCGTGAATCGGCTTACGGCTGGAGAGCTGAGGAAATAAGCTCACCTCGACTGTACTGGAGACAGGAAATATACAATAATCCCAAAAGGAGGAGGGAGGGGTGGGGGGTCACGAATTCTGGAACATGTTTGTGCGGACACATCAATCATCAGTGTGAAAGTAGAAGCCATTTTGGGTTGGTTGAAGAATCAAACACAAAGGTGAATAGTGGTCAGAGGAAGTTTTTTTTTTTTGTAATTTGTATTTTTTCTAGCCACATGACAGGTCAGGGCGTTTTAAAACGCAACAGCGAAATCAAGGTGAACTTTGTTTGAGTCATATCGTAGCTCTCACGGAGCAGCACGTTATCGGCGGGTGAAGATGATAAAAGTAAAACGTGGCGCAAAAGCAGATTTGACAAGTTACCTGCTCTTTATTTCATAATCCTACATTTCTTTAAAAAGCATTTGCAGTCGTGATTTGTTTTTTTTGCCGTCTTGACAGCAGCACGATAATAGTTGAATTTGTCGTCGTGAAAATCTCAACAGTACTTTCACTTTTCCTTTAAGAGTTGAACTGAAAATCTCCTTTTCTGTTGCCAAAGGTAAAAAAAATATATTCAAATTTCAAAGTATTGACTGATTTATTAGTCTTCATGAGGTGGTGTCAATTTTTCAAAAACATTGTCAGCAAACACCAAGTCGCCAAACATCTGCGAGTCAACCAAAAACAAAATCAGCACTCCCTCGGCATGTTATTTTTTTTCCTCCGCAAAATTCAGTGGGGGCCGAGTTGAACGAGAGGCTGGTTGGAGGGGGGGGGGTGCCCACGTGACGCGACCAGGAACGATCCCACCCAGGGGGACAATACGTCAAGCTGACACAAACATAAACACGCCATCTGCAGCTCATCTTTATGAAGCTCCGAGTGGAAGCAAATGAGTCATTTTTTTTTGGGGGGGGGAGCTTCGAAAAGGTCTTGGCAGGCGAGAAGAGAATCGAGATTGCCTTTTGTGTCATGCAACTGAAATACGGCCGAGTGTGAAGGCACATTGAGCATCTTCGCTCCTCACAAATATTGGACCGAGGACACGCCGGCTAATTATGTATTTCCATTTTGACGAGTCTGCAAGGGGATTGGTCGAAAATGTTTTATGACGGAAGGCAACGTTTTTTTTTTTTTTTTTAGGTGTAACATTTCCATTTCCTGCACGAGACCAAAACATTCCAGTGCAGATCATGTCTGACATGACATTCTTTCATCTTCTCTGTTCACGACAGCTCCACTGGACTTGTCAACGCTTTCATTTTTTGCTTCTCTTTTTTTCCCTGGCCCTTTCCTCCTGTCTCCTCCTCCTAGTTTGAGCCAGCGCCACCTCCTCCTGGAGCTCCTCCAGCTCCCAATTTGGGGCTCAACAGTTGCTTCCTGGAATATGTCTGATTTGTTTTTCTTCCTGCCTTCAATGAAGAAACAAACAAAAGAGTTGCATGTTGGGATCTGGTAGCCAGTCAAATCAAAACCAAAACTGATTTGGACTCTGGTGGCTAAAAGCTATCCAAACGTTAGCATAACGAGATGTTTCTCAAATGTTCCTGCATCAAATTAAACAAATATATTACAAATTACTTGTTTCCCTAAAAAAAAAAAGAACTGAAATCTTTGTTTGGAAAAGTAATGACCGCAATCACTGTAAACCTCGTGTGAAAAAAAAGTATTTGCCCACATTTCAGGGAGTGTTTTGTTCGACATTATCTAACGGGTGTGGAGCTTTGATTGGGAAATTCTTTTTCCTGCCAAAGAATGGTATCCCATTACAGGATATTTACCTTGTGGAATAAAAGCTAACTAAATACTCCCACCCGTATCCCTTTACACATGAAACACACACCCAACTAGCTCAATATCACACAAGTACACTTGGTCAAATAGAAATATATATGTGGAGATTTCACTTAGGATCTGTTAGCGGACTAAAAAAAACTAACTAAATAAGAATATATATAGTTTATTTTTTTATTATTTAGATTTGGTGGGAAATGAATGCTTTCGTAAAACCTACTCTTACTATCAAAGATGACAACAATCCAACGGTAGGTGACAAAAGTCCAACCAAATTCCTGCTGTTTACCGAATAAACCACTGCAGAACTTCGTAACCCGACGTGCTAGCTCTGCGAATGATACCTTAAATGAAAGATAACGTGCTGTAGATTCAATCGGCAAAAAAAGGTGTGGCAAAAATGTGGGCGGCTAATGTGATGTTGCTGACAACCCCCACACCCACATGCTGTTAAAAAGGGGACAAGGTGCTCTCCAGCATGCTATATTTATCCACAGAGGCCTTTTCTATTGATCCGTGTGAGCAAACGACTTCTCAAACCCGAGAAAATTCGCAATCATCGCCTGATTAACGTCTCCAGAAATCAGATTTTAAAAACAACACGGCACATGTTGCCATGATGGACAGATCAATGTTCAAGTATGATTCATGAGATGTTGGATGCAACACGTGAAGCATCATTTGTTAATAAAAGCAGCAAGCAAAGCACCACCTGCCACTCGAGGAACAACTTGGCTAGCAAGCAACAATATCGACCAGTGAGCCAGAAATTCTGGATTTATTACATATCATACGCACGATGACTAGCGGCTAAAACCAGAAGGCCAATCATCCGTGACAAAGAAGCAAACACACGTCATCTTCTAGAGCTTAGCAACGACTTGAAGCGAAGTGGCTATAAAACGACAGTGACTCCAGCGGAAGCCTCTGGAACCATTGCTAACCGCTCATAAGAAAGCCTCCTGTGGTTTTAGAAGCTCCTGATTAGGATGTCAGGCCTGTTTGGCCTCGGGGGGGAAGCGACACAAGTTGCAGATTGTCTCGGTTTGGTTGCGCCCAGCACACTGTGGCACTTGTTGTCAACAGGAAGCCATTAAGCGTGCTTTTAGCTCATCTTTGTATTTCACCGGCAATGTCTGCGCGGTAGCTTTAAAGTGAGCAATTAGACTTATTATCAACGCTGATGAATTATTCATAGTGACGGGGAAATAGAATGTTGTTCGCTTCTCGTATGATGAACCCTTTCATGACTGAAATCGAATCGCCATCGTGGACGATTTGGAGTTTATGTGGATGAATTATCACTTTGAAGCCATATGTAACATTTTCACAAACTTGCTTTACGTTGTTTTTCCGACATGGCAACACAAGATTCGCTTCCTTGAAGGAACCAGATGTGTACTTTTGTGAAACTCTGCCTGATAAAAATAGCCCATAAAATGAAACTTAATGACATTTTATAGATGTGGCCAGCAAATGGCCCGATCGTGATTTTCCAAAGCGCCAATGGTTTTGTGAGTGTGTGGGAAAAAAGGAGAAACTGGCATCGAGTTGTTTTTGGCCCAATGTGTAACAGATCGGCACACTCAGCGATGTTACGCAATTGTAGGTGGGGAGGAAGAGGGAAAAGTAAAACAGCATACCAATGTGATTTTCATCAACACACATTTTGGATTGTGTTCGAAACTCAAAAGTAGGACAATGGCGAACAGTAACTGGAGACAAACTGATCCAATTTGAGATATGCTGGAATGCCGAGGTGGTAGAGGAGACAATAAAGACTATAAACATTCGACTTCAAGTCGCAACAGGAGGATCCCTTCAGCTCAGGAAGGAAAGTCGTGTTGCTTGTTACTCCTTTCAACAACTCCACTCGGCAGCCATTTGTTATTCCTCTGCACACGAAAAAAAAAAAATGCTGACCTTGTTGCAGCCTTTTTCCTCAAGTACACAAAATTAGGTTCAAGGCAGCAGTACTAACCTAGAATTCCAAAATGCAATTGTAGGCCACAGGAAACTGGGACGTCATGTGAGCGAGAGTAAAACTTCATGCGTTGCTAAATATGGCACAAATTACTAAGGCGGTTTGTGTTGTGGTTCTTTGGGGGTGGGGAAACAAAATGATCAATCTCTAAATCGTCCAATTTTGGGCGTCTAACAACGTTTCAGAGGAGAGAATATTCTTTCGAGTCGTTTGCACAATTCTTTTCAATTGGGTAATCAAAAAATTACTGCCTGAGGGGCAAAAAATTATACAAATGTGTCATGGTTGAACTAGTCACATACGGGCATGCTTCCGGCAAGAAAACAATTTGTGAACAGCAAAATTGTCAGCGTCTACTAATTGCAACATGCCTTTTACTCTCAAACAACTTTTTTTTTTTCCAAATCTGCATTTGCACACAATTTTTTCGTGAGCATTCCTACAGTTGATGCCAACTTTGCCGCCGTTTTTTTGTGTTTCAATCTGTCAATCAGATGATAAAGAATAAACATGCAAACGGAAGAGGAAACCTCAAGTAACAGAAAATGTCTTCCTTGCCAACAATTGTTGAGTTCTGATGACTGTTTGTCAAATGATGTAAATGAAGATTTGCCATTTTCCCACTGCTGAGTCATCATCAGACACCCCGACAGAAAAGTCATTGTTTCCACCAGAGGGGGGGGGGGGGAGGAAACAGGCGTGCCTTCCCTGCTTTTCGGACAGTCGGGTAGTCTTGGCGGTGACACATCCTGGCAACAATAAATCCCTTTGACTCAACATCTACATTGGCCCGCGGACTTAAACAACTGCAGGGCACTGTTAGCGTGCAGCCTGAGAAAAGTTACTTTCCCACCACATATGCAAACAAAAATAGTGAAAAAAAAAATCTATCAATGAATTCCAACAGAGAAAGCACGATATGTCAACCAGGAACTGTCAGATGCTCAAGGCGTTGTAAGCTTCTACAAGTCTCATGCATGAAGTTCAGGATCTCTTTGTCGATGTTCTAGTTGATCATATACAAAACTGACAGACACGAGTCCTGAAACTTTTACGACAAACATCAGGTGGATTGACGTCATATTAAAGAGATACTTTTTCAAATCCAGACAATAATCTCTGACATATTTTTCCATGATTCTGTCACATGGTGTAAACTGATCGATTCTCGTACCCAAGCCAGGGTTTTTTTTGTTTTATGGGTCAAATTTTTCAAAAAGACCTTTGAATTATTTGAGAAGTCAGCTAGAAAATTAGTGCATTTTCACTTCTTCTACAGAGTCACAACTTTTAATCCGAGCAAAATGACATATCGCTGGAAATGTCTTGTAAATCAATTCAATTTGGATTTTTTCCACACATGTCCCTAAAGAGCACTGTTCGTCATCACGTTTGACTAATATCACCAGAACCAGACAAACGAGTCTCTACCACGGTGTAAAACAGACTTGATGTTATTATAACAACTTGAAGTTAATATTTACCAAGAGGCGAGCCTCGGTGCGGGTGTTTTGCTGTCTTCGTGAAACGTTAGCTGACACACCTGTGACATACTTTGTTGCTCACGGTAAGTTCATATAAACATGCTAAAAAATAATGTACACTCATGTTTGGAGGCCGACGGTGAGGATGTGTTGTGGGGCTTAAGAGCTTAGGAGGCTGGAAAACCTAAAATAGACGTGTGGAGGGGGAGGCTTGGCTGGTTTAGCTAGCTCGCTGGGTTAGCCAACATCACACAAGACGCTCGGGCTCGGAACCGTTAGCTGGTGCGATCCCGCTCCAGACTATATTTGTAAAAGTGGAAAACACTACGCAGCGACGGTTTTCCACGCTCCAACAGCAAAAGGGGATATGGCACATCGGTCACTCTAATTCGGCGTCATCGTCCGTGCATGGTGCCAAGTGACAATATAAATGTTATGTTATTACACAAGGCCAGAGCTAAATTGGTCGTAATTACACAAAGCAAACGTGTGTATGACATATTAACGACAGCGGCGTGGAATTGCTAAACTCATGCGGGGATAGTTACACCGGAGCTACGGTGGGTCGTTGGTTGACTGCCGGACGAAATCATCACACATGGGTGAGGCGATTTCGCCCAAACTGCGTACGACGTTTGAAAACATCATTCAATGTAACAATCGTGACATTACCTTGCCTTTGAATCTTTGAAACGGTCCTTTTCAAAGTGGTGACGACCACTGGATGTCGTGTACTCGAGTCACCCTGTTAAATCCGACTGGCGTACTATTCCTGAGTAGGCGCTCATCAACAGTCGGTGTCGTCACGCATGTTGCGTTTGGGTGCTCCCGGAAAATATGGTGTTTTTTTAATTTATTAATCCGCTAAGGAATAACACTGTATTCCCTTGCTATTTTGAGGTGTCGAAACACCCTCGACTTCTCTAATAATAATTTCAGTATATTCTAGTGTTTGTTTCAATAAAACAAAATAAATTGCAATGTGCTAACGCATTGGGCAAATGAGTCTTCAAATGTCGGATCCCATAAAACGTAAGTGAACACAGCAACAGTGCGAACCAATCAGAGGATACAGAGCGAGAGTTGGATCTGTTTTGAGGATTCTTGCAGCCATCTGTTGGCCAAAAATGTACCTTACATTAGACTAAAAAAAAAAAAAAGAAGCCATTTGGGTTGAAGAAAACAACAAAAACAGACATTGTTTATCAGAGGTTATTGATTTATGGAGATCCTTAATGTAATAGAGCCATGCATCAATGACAATTTGAAATAATTCAAATTTAGCTTCACTCCGTGTAATTGAAAAAAGAAATGCAAATTTCGACTATTCATGTGATTGTAAAATATTAAAAAATCGTAAAATATAAAATGTATCATTTGCAAAACTGATAATTTTACAGAGGAGAAAAAAGGAGCATACGGGATTTTTCTGAACAAAATGTAAAGATGGGACGAGATCTCGTACTACTCGATCTCGCGAGATTAGGATTACCCGTTTTAACGCAGCAGAACGCTGTTTATTCCGCTTTTTTTGGCTGCCTTATGGAGCTTGCCATTCGACCGCTTTATGAGACTCACACCGGGGTGTATATAGCCGATATCCTAAAGTGAGCTGTCAACAATTTGGAACTTGTCAGGCCAATTTGTTTTGACCGACATTTACAACATGGATGCGGCGGCACGAGTGCTCCTTGCGTGGCATCCACAATATATCTCGCGAGTCAGGATGGTCCCGCTATTTTAGCTATTTGTGTTAACGCTGACTTTATTTATTTAATGTTTGACAATTTAATAGGAAATTATTTACATTTTGTTCAACCATCCAGTAAGAAGAAAGAAGTGTCTCTTGTTACATTTTCTGACAGGGCTGCTCGTGCTCAACAACTACCCGGTTCTTGCTGCACGGGGAATTGGAACCAGTCAGGTCAGTCCTATCTCGACTCAAACCTTGACCAAAAACACGTTTTACATTCTTAACTGCATATTTATGGCACCATAAAAGGTGTTGTGATATGGCACCCGCATCAACTTTAGACTAGTGCAGTTATTGTCGACCGCTGGTTCGCGGCCCTCTAGTGGTCCGTAGTGGTTTTGCAGGTGGTCCGCGAAATTGAAAATGGAAAATATTTTAATTTTTAAAACATAAAAATGTATTTATTTTACAGCTAATTGTGTGAATTATTTGCCCATCTAAATGATTCAAATGTAGTTTAGATTTCCAAAATAGATGCAGATCAATAGCCTCCTTTGGTGCAAAATAAAATATTATTCTGCCCAAGCAGTTGCTTCTTGTTATTAATGGTGGACCCTTGGAAAACAACAGTTGAAAACCCCTTGACTAGTAGTTACCATCCGGATTTGGAATGTAAACAAGGCCATGTGGTATTATATTTACTTCCAGTTGAATGGCATTGTTGTCTATAAACTGATCTTGGTGACTAAGTTTTAAAACAATCTTGATAACTTGGAATACTATTTGTATTCCAGATCCAATATTGAGCCCTGAAGCACGTAACACAACCAGTTACTGGGAATCCAGATAAAGTCTGTCTCGTGGATGTGACGTCTATTAAGCAATCCAAAGTCCATGTCATAGCTTTGCGCAAGTCTTCAAGGCAACGTGTTATTTTTTTTTAAAAACTCTTGGACAGGACAGGACTCTTTTTGGACGAGGCCAAATCATGAAGATCAGCGTTTGGAGTATCTTCATTGTGTACTCGCTTGCTCTTCTTGGCTATTACAGCTGTTTTTTCAACAAATCCCCTCCAAGTATACCAAAGATTGCCAAATACTTTGGCACAAAAGGACGCTATGAGGAAGTGAACCCCTATCTTTTGGACGATATCCTGGCTGTCAACACATCCATCCTGCAGCCTCCCTTTCCAAAATGCCGTCCCGTTCATCTGACCGCTATTATAAGACACGGCACGAGAAACCCGACAAGCCCGATCTTCAAGGAAATGCAAAAGCTTTATAAGGCGGTAAAAAGTGCCACGCCCGACAAAGAGAGCTGGGTGTGTGATATCCAGACTCGATGGAAGATGTGGTATCCCGACGACACGGACGGTCGGTTAACCCAGAAAGGCGTGGATGATCACAAACATCTGGCAGTCAGGCTGTCCAAGCTGTTCCCCACACTGCTCTCGGAGGAGAACCTTCGCGGGGGATTTATGAAGTTTATAAGCAGTTCTAAGCATAGGTGCATCAAAAGCACTTTGGCCTTCATGGCCGGACTGACAGAGCTGTGGGATATTCCAGGTACTCAACTCTCATGAAGAAAAAGTAATGCATAAATGTTTTTTTCTTTTTTTTTTTATCTTAAACTATACAAAAAATATTTTACATCAATATTTAGCAGTCACACGGTCCACGTGCTTGTGTTAGGTAAATAGGAGGAGCACGATTGAAATCTCTCCTGCCGGTACGCTGCAATTGTAATCTCGTGATTATACATCATCCAAAACTATAAATGATTTTATTTTATTTATTTTTTTTTTAAATGGAAATTTACAAATTAAGAGAGCTGTCATGTCGCGTTTTTCATTTTTCAATTACATATGTATGATAGTAAGACACTAATCAATATTTATAACCTTTGCTTTCTCCTTGGGATATAACAGTAATCAATTATTTTAAGCAAACAATAAATAAGCTTAAGTAAATATTGAGATGTAACGACAGAAGGAAAAGAAACTTGTCACATTTTCTACTGTGAAACATAAAAACAAAGCTAAGCGGAACATTGCTAAGTTATAAACGACGACAAGTCAAAGAAAAATCAAAACAGCCACGGTTAGCCTTTTGATTCGAACTGTCGTGCAACTTTTTTTTTTTCCCCCAAAGAAACGTTGCTCATGCTAACTGCTCGCTTCCCTGTAATCATCCCAGATCAGACGTTTGACTACGAGGTGAACGACGCACTCATGAAGTACTTCCAGCTCTGCCCCAAGTTTCTGAAGGAGGTTGTCAACAACCCTTTAGCCCTATCGGAGGTGGACGAGTTCAAAAACGGGCCGGAGATGAGGAGGGTCCGGGAGAAGATAGCGAAGCAACTCAGAGTCCCCGCCAAGAACATCACAGCCGGTCAGTGGTTTGATTTCAGGTTGAAGATGTTCTGAGTTTTCACGGCGGGCTCATCTCATTTCTTCACAGACATGGCCGACGCCGCAATGAACTTTTGTGCTTATGAGTTGGCCGTCAAGAGCATCAACTCTCCCTGGTGTCAGAGCTTGGATGAGGATGACGCAATGGTACGGCGCTATAATATTCCGTTGCTGTACAGGTGGACTCCTACTTTTGGAAGTTGAGCACCATTTTTCTGTAGGAACTAATGTAAATGAAGTAAGGTTGAACATTGCTAGCAGTGCCGTTAGCTAGCTAGCTAGCTAGCTAAAATAGCTTTCAATTTTCAGCGGGGGCAAGGCGGACTGAGGGTCTCATCAGTTTGAGCTCCCAGTGAAATTATTGGCCCACTAAAACGGCTTTGTTACACAAATAACCCGCCATTATTCACATCACAGAAGATGTTTTTGCGTGGAAGCTGAAGTTCAAGCTCGGGTAGCTTCGTAGACTTAACGTAAATGACTTGACATAATGTTTCGGGTCAACAGATTGTGGAGTATGCGAATGACTTGAGGCAATTCTGGAAGAGAGGCTACGGTTATGAAATTAACAGAAAGTCCAGCTGTATTCTTTTCCACGATGTCTTCAGTCGTCTGGACAAAGCAGTCAGCGAAATGAAGTAAGTAAAATCTCAGTCGACAGAGTATCTTTCAAAGTAGAGAGGCTAAAGTGGTGCCTTGACTCGGCAATTTAAATGTATGATTCAAAACAATTTAGGTCCGGCCAGCAGGTGACCGAAGTCGTGACCATCCAAGTAGGCCACGGAGAGACACTTCTTCCACTGTACACCCTCCTGGGCTTTTTCAAGAACGATGAACCCCTGCTGTCGTCAAACTACGACTCGCAGCGCCAACGCTCTTTCCGGACTAGCCTCGTGCTACCGTACGCGGCTAACCTGCTGCTAGCGCTGTACGACTGCGGAGGAGGAGACTTTAGATTGCAGCCGCTAATCAATGAGCAACCGGCGAGGTTCCCTGGTTTGACTGAGAATCAGCAGGCGTCCATGCCGCTCTATAAAGACGTCAAAGAACACTACAAGGAACTCATCCAAGGCTGCGACTTTGAGACCGAGTGTGAACTTTTTGGTAGACCTAGTCGATATTTAATTAAGGAGGGCTTGTAAATACAAGCTTGCAACACGTGTAAAAAAAAAATTATGTATAAAGTGTCAACAACTTTTATTTTTACTTAGTGTAGTTACAAAAGGATCAAATAAATGAATAGGAATGAACGGTAATAAGAATCACATACCTCAACCAATAAAGCTGTGCCTTGAGATGAATTTAATTTGTTACATGAAGAAAAATCTGATGTACTGTAGTCTGTACTAATGCTGCAAACCAATTCATGGTGCTGCTCCTTTTACTCGAATGAGATGAGTACATATTTGTCTGAGGCGTCAATAAAGAAGTAGTTCACCCTTTAATTGCTTAAGCACTTCTTGTATCTACATGTTTTTGTAATGTCAAAATGAAAGGATTTTCACGGTCACTTCTTTCACTGTTTGGGATGTGTAAAGGAATTTCTGCAATGCCGGTTCATGACGTCATCGGGTGAAACACAAGTGTCATGAGGGGATGACAACACCGACTTGTCGATTCTCTCTCTTTTAAATGCTTGTTTTTATGGGGGTTTCGTGTCCTCCGTGACGTTAGCTAATGTTTTGCGACCACCGTGACGACGTTTTTAACTATGGATACATTTTTGTATTGTAACACGAGAGTCCATCGTTAGCTAGTCGTGATGCTAATAGTCGAGCTAGCTGGAGGGTATATGTTATAGCCCGCGGCGGTCGACCACATAAAATTGTTCTTTTTAAAATACTCTGCCGGGAGAGAGTCAAAATTAGCCCCGTAACGAAATGTTACATCTGCTTCTGTTGTGAAAGAGGCGTAAATTAAGTGGCGTGTACCCCAACTTTATTGCGGACACCGTATTGCTATGATGTTGCCGGGTTTGAGGGGGTTCCGCCGGCCCAGTCGTGTCGTTCCACTCCGGCATTGGCTCACTAACTTGGGCTAAATTATGCGTGGAGGAGGGAGGAGGAAGGCAAGCTGGAGGCTGGGCCAGCCAGCGGAATGCTACGTGTCTTGGAGGCCCTTTTTAAAGCCCCCCCTCGTCGCCTTTGGTGACCGGAGACCCCGGTAAAAAAAAGTTAACGACGACCGACTTGTAGCATCATTCCAGGCCCCGTGAGCCAAGCGCAGCGAGCCCGGTGTCCAGCAACCCATCGGCGACGTCGCCCTCGTCTGAAATGTCCGGAGTGAAGAAGCTTCGCACGGTAAGAGCCAGAACGAATCACCCGCAAGTTGTCATGCAATTCTCCGAAGGTATTTGTCAAAACACATCGATTTAATTTTTAAGCGGTATAACTTATTCAAAGTTTGTATTCTGAGACACACACCGGCTGGACACTTCATTAGGTACACCAGAAGCGAACGAAATCCAAATCAAAAGCTGTCTGCTTTGGATAATATTGACTCAATTTATGATGTATTGATGTAACAGCATTTTATTGTGGTCATAATTGGTGATTTGTTGAGTTGGTGACAAAACACAACCCCTATAATAAGCATCTTATTCATTAAAAGTTATCGACTCTCATCAGCTATTACAAGTGTACCTGATTTCAAACATAGACTTTCTTAGATCTCGGTTCATATTTTATTGAACACTGTCATCCTCTGTACGATCAGGTGTAATGTTGAGAACTCTGAATGGGCTCCTTGTTGTTGTTGTGATGAATTCATGTCAATATGCCCTATTCATAAGGTGGGGTGAGAAAGAGGCCACTGTTGGCCACGCTCGTGCATCAGATGCTGCTCATGACATTTTCGGAGAACACGGTGGGAGATATCACCAGTGGCGAATTAAAATGGAAAACAATATTTACAAGGAGAGTGACTGAAACAAAAGTCAATCTAGTTTGACAAGTCAAACATTTTTCTAAAATGAAAAATAACAAAAATCTAAAAGAATTATTAACCCTAACTATACAAGCCTTTTTATTACATCAATATAGTCTATTCCCGTTTTATTTTATTCCCAAAATAAACAAAGGATAAGTTTTGTTATTTGATTTTTATTTGAGGGGAAAAGAAAATAACTGAAACTTGCTTTTCACTCAACTGTGGCGCAATGCATTCTGGCGGGTAGATCAAAGTGTACAGGTCGTCCGAGTTGCTGGCTAATAATAACCAGTCATTAACTTATGCTGACACAGCAGAAAAGTCATAAATACACTCTTCATATTAACTACCCGTAACTAACATTCGGAGCTATTTTTCCCCCTCAAACATTGGCTGTGAGTACTCCTTGTCACTGTTGAACAAAAAAATGTGTTTATTTTGTGAGACACCACAAGCAAGACTTCACTTGTGTGACTGGACAGGAAAATGAAATCCCGCTTTGAAGGATCCAGAAGTAACACGGACATTCTGCCGGGAGCTTTCACAAAGAGCACCACAGTCGAGGGTTTAATACAGTAGTGCGCGTGTACAGGATCTAGAGAGGTGGATACAAGAAGGCCACATGTGGACCCGATTGCTGCCACATCATCTCTCCTGGTCTTGGAGGCAGTACACTGGACACATTGTACAGTCAGTCGGTCCACCCTCCACCACCACCACCACCTCCATTCCTTCCATGCCTCTAACTCTCACCACCTCCCCACACCAAGTCAATACAGCCCCTTTCATAAAAAATCCTGGTCCATGGAGGGACTCAGAACCTCGAGCCCGCTACTTTGACCCACTCTGTCATCTCAACTCGGGAGGGGAAAAAAAAGTGTGTTTTCAAAGCCGCTGGAAAAGGGTTAGAAGAATATAATGTTGCGCAAGAGCAGGGAGAAGACAAAAAGCAATGTATGCATTTTTGACAGGATATCCTCGATTAGAAAAGTGAAACGGTTTAAATTTGTGGGGTTTCTTTTTTTAAGTATTGGAGAGGAACAAACTATTTTGCAACATGTCGTGGGAATGACGAGTCGCAACGCTTCACTTAAAAAAACAAAAACAAAAAAAAATAATGACGCAACCTACTCCAGGGCCAAACATTAGGGAATGCCTGATATTAAATCAAAATGACTTTTAACAATTTTTTAAAAATGTCCCCGAAACATTCCAACTCCACAAACGCTCAACGTTTTTACAATTGTTGTCTCATGTTTTATTTCACAACTTTATAATGTGCTTTGGCGGCGTAAGAAAATAAAAAAGGCTCCCCACCCATGTTATGAAGTCAAGCTACACGGACATCGTTTTATTTAACGAGATCTGCTCTCCGCCATTGTTTTTTAACGCTTTGTATGCACTGTGTACCCTGGACAAACCAAAGACACCTGAAGGGGACAATGCCAAACACTAATGAATGTAAATCCACCTGTTATGTCAACACAATTATAACAACGTAAAGAGGATGAAGCAGGACGTTATAGTTTGCATAGTCGTCGTAGGTGTCGCCCACCCGTTTGTCAATGTCATTTCAGGGCGTAACTGAGCATTTCAAACCCAAGGTTAGATGTTATCAAATTATCCAGATACGTGAGATGCCTAAGTCAAACAACGCGATTCTATCTCAAAACAAAATGAAAACAACTCTGATGTGTTTTCACGTCTTCTCTTACAGGACCTCAACAGGTCCACCAACGTGGTCTACCAGGCCCACCATGTCAGTCGCAGCAAGAGGGGACAGGTCGTAGGTTCCAGGGGAGGCTTCAGAGGGTGTACCATCTGGCTCACTGGTAAATCATATATATATATTATTTTTGTAAACAATACAAGCTTGTTGGTGACAAATGATAGCTTGTTGTGTTTCAATAATTTAGCAAAAGCATAATAGCCCGTTCGGTATTGTCAGCTCTAGAGGGCGCTATTCATTTCCCAGTTCCTCAATAATCGTAAAATATGTCTGAATTTCCCTCATGTCAATTTTTATTTGACCTACCTACATCAGCTGTGAGTTACAGTCAACGTCTCACTTGAATTTAATTTTCCTTGTATGACAGAGAAGCAAGTGGAGAGGAAAAAAGGAAGTGGCAGTAAAACAGGCGAAAAATTCAGACGATGACTTGTCTACAAATGGAAAAGTGTAGAAATAAGTCTTAAGTTGAGATGTTTCTCCAGAGGCAGCCACTATAATTTCCATGAGTGGTGCATTGATAAGGGAACGCTCGAGAACCTTCTTTGCAGTTCTCCAAGGAGAATTTGACATGCTTTTTGGTCCTCCTACCAGGTTTGTCTGGGGCAGGAAAAACTACCATCAGTTTCGCCTTGGAGGAATTCCTGGTTTCCAACGCCATCCCTTGCTACTCGTTGGACGGCGACAACATTCGTCACGGCCTGAACAAGAATTTGGGCTTCACCGCCGTGGACCGTGAAGAAAACATCCGTCGCGTCGCCGAGGTGGCCCGACTGTTTGCGGATGCCGGGCTCGTTTGCATTACTAGTTTCATCTCCCCCTTTACCAAGGTCAGAAAATGTTTCTCTTTGTGTGAAATCATCTTGAATAAAATAAACTCAAGTATTTATTTGCCCAGTCCGGTTAGAATTTTTTTTTAAATTAATTTTATTTAATGTTATTTTAAAAATGTGTTTGTCCAAATGAAGTTAATCTGCTGCTTGCTAGATAAATGTTCCTAATAATTGGTGACATCCGATACCATTTCTAAAAATATTTTTTCTTGTGTTGTGGCCTACTTGACTAAATAAACGCCACTCCTTAAGTACACCACCTTTCGTTTTATTTTGCAAATGATCTTTTTTTTTTATTTCCCTAAGTAATCCACAGCGTAATTTTGTTTTCCTCAACTGCTCAAATTGAATTTGAATGTCTTTGAACAAATCTCATAACAATAACCGCAATTCATTTTTCAAAAAGTAAAAAGATATTAAGCACATTAGTTTCCAAACATTCCACATGTTGCAAAAAAATGACAATAATAATTTATAATACAATAAAAAATAATAATTTTTTGCATTTATTTACTGATATCCAAAGCACTTTCATTTTTTTCCAAGTTTTTTATCTTTGAAAAAAATATCTGTTACCACAGGATCGTAACGAGGCCAGGAAAATCCACGCGAGCGCCGGGCTACCCTTTTTCGAGGTGTTCATCCACGCACCCTTGGAGGTGTGTGAGCGTAGAGATGTCAAAGGCCTCTACAAGAAGGCTCGAGCCGGCGAGATTAAAGGTTCACTTTTGAAATGTTTCCACCCTGTCCTCGAGGATTATTCAACACAAATAATGGAGCGCCTCCAGCGTGACAACACTTGTTTCCCAATTTTCTTTTTATTGGCAGGCTTCACAGGGATCGACTCGGAGTACGAACGCCCCGAGGAGCCGGAGTTGTTGCTGAAAACTGAAGAGCTCTCAGTGAACGAGTGCCTCCAACAAGTGCTGGAGATGCTCCGCGAGCAGGTGAGTGTGACAAGTCGGCACTTACTAGGAGACATCTTTTTTAACCTGCTTGACTCGTAATGGAACAGGAGGACTTTGACAAATATGCTCAAGGTTGAATTTATGTCCTGTAAAATTGAGTGTGCAAATATCCTGCATTTGACCATAATCCAACGCATGACGTATGGCGCATTGCTAAATAAACAACATCAGCCGGTGTGCGTCACAGAACGATTTCCAAGAAATCGTTGCCACATATCTGATGTGGTTTTGTGGTGAACTCTGTAATTGCATAGTAAGACCATAAATCATGCGCTCACATGTGAATGAATCAGTGTGAAGATTCTGAAAGTTAGCTTATGAAAAAGAAAAGTTGCCTTTCTATGTTGGTCGTTGTTATTTGTGAATTTTAACACGTTACTTACTCATTAATTTCATATCAACATCTCAATGTAGTTTGAATGCAGGCTAATATAAATCTGATATTGTTTATTGTAATACAGATGAATTGATAGTTTGCAAGTTGGTGAACTTGTTCGCTGTGACGTTAAATGTTTAGTGCGACACCTGCTGGTCATGTGTGGAATTTTGTTTTACGTAGCCACGGTAACCAAGGAGAGCTCTCTAAATGGTTTGTTTTTGTGTGTGTGTTTTGAAAAGAAGCCACAAAATTCCATTCAATATCTCACTAAGGTGCTCTAACACGTCTTTTCCTGTAGAACATCGTGCCAAGTGAGATCATGGAAGAGGTCAACGAACTATTTGTTCCGGAGAACCGACTCAATCTCGCTGTGGCTGATGCAAGCACGCTACCAATCATAAGCATCACCAAGGTAACCTGTCTCTCAACTGCCCAATATTGACCTATTGGTATAATTGATGATCTAATTTCTCGTTTTTCTCTCCGATGACAGTTGGACTTGCAGTGGGTGCAGGTTTTGGCCGAGGGCTGGGCCAGTCCTCTGAAGGGCTTCATGAGAGAGCGAGAGTTCCTTCAGGTCTTGCACTTTGGCAGCCTCTTGGACGGTGAGCATCTTACACTGTCTTGTCCGCTCTACTCGGACTAATTCTCACCTTTGTCCGCTTCCATAACAGGTGGTGCCATCAACATGTCCGTCCCCATCGTCCTGCCAGTCACCACCGACATCAAGCAGGAGCTAGACGGCTGCGCGGCAATCGCGCTGGAGTACGGCGGCTCCCGGGTGGCCATTTTGCGGAACCCGGAGTTCTACGAGCACCGCAAGGAGGAACGCTGCGCGCGGCAGTGGGGAACCACGTGTCCACAACATCCTTACATCAAGGTGACATTTACTCAACATACATACACGGTATGATGATCTTGACATCTCCAACTTGCGTGTAGATGGTTATGGAGGGCGGCGACTGGCTCGTCGGCGGCGACCTGGAGCTACTCGAGCCCATCAAATGGAACGACGGACTGGACCAGTATCGCCTTACTCCGCGGGAGCTCAAGCAGAAGTTCAAAGACATGAAAGCAGGTCAAAACCCATTTTATGTTGTCACTTTCACTTTGTAAGATGTTCGATCATTTATTTGAGATTCTTATTAACTAACCCGTGTGGTGTTTGTCTTCCTCCAGATGCGGTATTTGCATTTCAGCTGCGCAACCCCGTGCACAACGGCCATGCTCTGCTGATGCAGGACACCAAGCGGCGTCTCCTGGAGCGGGGCTACAAAAACCCCGTCCTGCTCCTGCACCCGCTCGGCGGCTGGACCAAAGACGACGACGTGCCCTTGCCCTGGCGCATGAAGCAGCACGCCGCCGTCTTGGAGGAGGGCGTCCTGGACCCGGCCAGCACCGTCGTGGCCATCTTCCCCTCGCCCATGATGTACGCCGGACCCACAGAGGTAAGCTGGCGATGCCTTCATAGCTTTTTCAAAACACCAACTTCACATTGTGAGGCCATATTGCTCAGTGAATATCAACATCTCCATCAGGTGCAGTGGCACTGCAGGGCCCGCATGATCGCAGGAGCCAATTTCTTCATCGTCGGTCGGGACCCCGCGGGCATGCCCCACCCGGTGACCCGGAAGGACCTTTACGAACCCACGCACGGCGGCAAGGTGCTCACCATGGCGCCGGGCCTCACCTCGGTGGAGATTATCCCCTTCAGGGTGGCTGCTTACAACAAGTCCAAGAAGGCCATGGACTTTTTCGACCCAGAGCGGTGAGCCAATAAATGTCGAATCCTCTGATTGGTTGGTCAGAGCAAAACTTGCTACAGCTAACGACAACTAGCAAAGAACACCTATAGCGATCTAATACAATCAGCATTGCTGGTGAGTAGATTTTGTTAAAGTTTATTATGTAATTAGACTAATTTTGATTATGAACTGCTTCAGTTTTATTTTTTTAATTGTACTCTCTGTATGGGCAACCCTGTGGCTATGTTGCCTATACTTTTATATCCCGTTAAATCTAGCTCATCTTTTTTTTCTGTGGACCGAATTGTATGTGTGTCCTCAATTTCAGCCATTGTTTTTCTTAGCCGGGCAGCGGACACCCGACCCGTGTATGGATCGACTTTGCTTATGTCCCACGTGTTATTTTTGCAGATGTACTCCTACTTATAGCCGTCATATCTCCCCCTCCAATCTGGCCGTAACCTGACCTTGCCCCCTCTCTCACTCTGCATGTTTCTCTTCCTGTTAGTCACGGCGACTTTGAGTTCATCTCCGGAACCAAGATGAGAAACCTTGCACGCAGTGGCGAGAACCCACCGGACGGCTTCATGGCCCCCAAGGCCTGGAAGGTGTTGGTGGACTACTACACCTCGCTGCAAAAGGACCAGTAAGCCAGCACCAAGCTGTCTTACTACTGCAAGACAATGACAAGGTTATTCTCAGATGGTGTGCTGAAGTTTTAGGACCAATTTAAGAAGTAAAGAGGTACTGTAACTCACATGGGCCGAATCAAAGTACTTTTTAAGTAAATGGAGCACATTCCTTTTAAGCTGGTCCGATTTATCATTCCATTACGCAGTTGCGCTCCCTTGCCAATTTTATTATGTTTGAGCCCGACTTTTAAGATAAAATATTTGGAACTGTCTTAGTACTCACAGAAGATTATTTAGTCTACCAAATAAAATGGCAAGTGATGCTATGATTTTTTTTTTTATCCATAAGTAACACAAGAATCTAATCTATTTTTAACTTTGAAAATTGATATTTCATATAGTATCTGAAGGATACATGGGGAAACTTAATCATTCCATATTTTAATATATTTTAAGACTCGTGTTTATTTTTATTTAGTGAATGAAATGCCATCACTACCTAAAGTGCCTCAAGTTTATATAACACAAACGCTAATGTCTCCTTTCTCAGTACAATAAAACTTGCAAGTGCTTTTTCCACCCTCCACTTATAACTTTTCACACATACATGCAGCCAAGAGAAGCTCAAACATTCTCATGAAGAAATTGGCTAAAATTATGATTTTTACAACGGGATATGTGTCAGTAAACTAGCTGTTACGTCATTATCACTGACTGTAATTTACATTTCAATAGGTATGTTGATTCAAAAATACTTATTGTTTACCAACAAGGTCTTATTGAGTAGGAGGAATGTCTTGCATTGCTGTAAAAGTGGGCATTCAAACGCTAGCATTAAGAGGTGGAAGGAGATGTGAATGTAAAATGCAGTAATAAATAAACCTATTTGTTAATATCAATCATTCTGGGGTCTATTGTGTTTTATAACATTTCAATGTCTGAGTTTGATTGCAATATAAAAAAAAAAAAGAAACGCAATGGCGCCCTCTGGTGGCTCAAACTGATACAGGCACAATTCCAAAGGCTGTTAAATTGTCCAATTTACGTTGCGATTACGGAAATGTACTTAAAAGGTTAAGAAAATGTTGTCATCCTGCAAATAATACACTTTTATTGAAATAAAGTGTGACTAGTGATACATTTAGCCGCAATTCTTATTCCTAAAGGATTTTCTTCAGTGTAAAAAGTTTGGACATCTCTATTCAACACCGATGATGCTTCCTCAGCCATCCTAATAGGTTAAAGATACTTAGAAGGTGTTTGGATTCATTTGTTTGCCTAACAGTTAATTCAGCCAGTCATTAAGCTCCGTGCCGGGCTCAAAGCGGATTGAGCCTTCTGATGAGAACAACTATCTTCTCCTGCAAGAAGCAGATTTTTAATTAGCCTTACATGGGATCACATCATTTAATCTGTGATGTTCCAGGTAACCCAATTTTCAAATCTGCTGAGCTGCACTTGCCTGGGACTTAATAAAATCTCCCAACTACGGCGCGGCCGACATGTCGTGTTACAAAGGAACGACAAGGACAGCTGTTGAAGTAAATCTCTCAGAATGTGGCGCACACTTCCTGGGTGTGGAATTCTGGAGTGTAACCTAATTCAATCCACATTCACGTTGTTTGACATGAATGTTGATGATCACTGTGATTCTTAAATAAGCCATAATGACAGTTATTTAAAAAAAAAAAAAAATCTGTGTGTATTGTGTGTGTATTGTGTTTCAAATGCAGGCTGTGTCCAGATGTGATTGTGCATCGGACCACATAGTCATCATGGATTCTACATGCGTTTCTGATTGAACATCATGAAAAGCTTCTTTGGTTTGAGGATGCGAAATTTGAACCCCTCGTGAAAGTCTTTGAAACTCGCAGAAATATAAACTCCGCACATCTGTATATTACAACTCTTTATGATATTTATATGTGAACGCATATGATGCAGCAACATGGAGAAAACAATATAAAAATGCCTTCATGCTTATAGAGGCGGTTTCAGGATCTTCAGTTTCATAGGCTGGATCTCTGGTTTACTGCAAAGCCAACATATATCAAATACAGTATATTAATATTAAGATAATAAAATTCTAACAGCAAATATTTGGTGCACTGATTTAAGAACCCGCCGAAACATGTCAGGTAATGCACCTAAAATAATTTGTTTGAGATAAAAGAAACCAGTGAAGTGATTAAAAAGGAAAAACAAGATGAACTTAGTACAACTAACTGAAATATAGGTATCTGAAACTGGATTCTCAATACACATGAATGGGGAAAAGTGACGTCATTGTTCTAAAGTCGAAGTGACGTTGCAGCTTTGTCGTTTTGACCTCACACACACATTTCAAACTATTCAAAGTGTAAATACGAATGAAAGACGTTGGTATTAAAAATGGAAATGTATCGTTTTAAAGGTGAATGTGCTTGCCATAACTCCGTTGTGTCCACCAATTTCTAATAAAATATAATTCAATCAGAAACAATTGACTGTCATTTAAAGTGAGAATGAAATATTACCTCGTTATTAATATAAATATTTTCCCTTATTTTAATACACAAAGCGACTCAGTTGTGAGCAGGGGGAAAAAGCGCGAAAAAAAGTGACATTTTATGTGAGAAACTTCCCTAATTATAGTCACACGTGATCACTTTGACAGAAGGGAGCCGTCGTGTGCGTACCTCTTGTATCCTTCCGCCGCGATCAAATAATAACAGACTGTATTCCTCCTTTCTTTTCAAATATTGTTCTATATCACAATTAAGACTATATCATTATTTGTAAAATTTAGCTCTGCTCAAATAATCTTGTAATAGTCCGAATGAATTGAACCGAGGGACTACACGGCGAAGGCGGCAGGATACGTGTACTAAAAGCCCAGCCTGCTCTACCTTCTTTTTTCCTCGGTGGAGGCCATGATGGGAGCCTGAGTTCAGCTGGAGCGAGTAAAAAAGAAAGATGATTCCCCGGGACGGAGCTGTCAACGCAATCTGTGCATATTGCTGATTTTTGTATAGTCTGTATACATCTGAGGTGGAGCCTGTCACTTTTTTCCCTTCCCCGCGATGTTCTCGACGAGCGTTCGGTGACAATGTTGAATCGCTAAGGAGGTCTTTTTTGGATCGTAGCGAGCTAGCCTAGCTCCAACCTCCCCCCCGTCCGAGTGACTGGATACGGACTCCCCCCCCTCCCCCCTGCCCCCCCTTTCCTCCCGGGGTTACCAGTGAGTTTTCTTCTGGCTTCGGACCGAACCCGGGGCTTATTTTGTGGACAGCTGCATGTATTTCACTGGGGAGTATTTGGAAGAGCGACCGCGGGATTGGAAAAGTCGGGCCTTCGCCGAGGAGAAGCCGAGCAAGGCCCGTCTTTATGTTCCAGAGGAAGCCTGTCTAATCCCAACGAGCTCGGCTGGCTAGCCCCGAGGAGGACCCCCCTCCCCTCCCCTATCGAGTGGACCCGCCGTGTACCACCGAACCACCAAAAAGTCTGCTTTCATCATTTCCCCATAATAGACTCCTGTCAGCCGCTGCAATGACTGCCATTATTAAAGAAATTGTCAGCCGGAACAAAAGGAGATACCAGGAGGACGGCTTCGACCTGGATTTAACATGTATCCTTTCCTGCACTTTGTTATTTTACTCATTCATAACGCCGCATTGATGATGATTATTTATCTTACAATGAGAAATGTGAGAGGGAGCTAGCGCGGGGCTAACAGGGGTAAGGGGGGTGGGGGGGGGGGGGCTAGCTCGGGCTGTCATCAAGCGTGTTTGAAAGATGGTGGATCTGTCAAAGCGGCGTGCACTCATGTCACTGTCGTATCGCAGCAGAAAATTTTCTTACTAGACATCGTGCGTGTAACAAAATGCAAGGTAACCGGGTAGTGCTACTTTCAGCATTTTGGAGGCTCCTGTAAAAAAAACCCACATCTGGTTTATACTTGCATGTGATCTCTTAATAGCCTTGATAAAATGGAGTGGTAATCGATTTTTTTTTTACCAGTAGTCAAGTCATTTTCATAGATTTATATTAAGGCCGTATGATAGCTTAATTGAAAATCATGGGGACCGTTTTTTTCATTGCTATTTTAATTCTGGTAACACTTTTTAAGGTAACATGAAACTTTTAAACTATTGCAAGATTCTAGATGGACATCAATTTGGGCACCCAAGCACAACATTTGTGTGTGTGTGGGGGGGGGGGGGTCTGACTAGTCTAAAGGTATACTAGAGTTATGGTTATTTGTACATACATGTGTTGAGAGGATCGTATTTTTGCATTCTTAAAAAAATATATATATATATATTCCCTCCACAAGCATTTACAGCTTTGGTTATTCTGGCCACTCCAGTGACCCTTGGTCCTTATCTGTCATTCAAAGACCTCGGTGGTTGTGAAAATTCTATCATTGCCGTTATTTCTTTGTCATATATGACAGTTATTGTTTACATTTGACCAAAATTGCCAAACTGCGATCTTTTTTGGTTGGCGATATCCACTAGATGTAAATTGTGGTTGCATAATTGCAAAAAGTCATTAATCCTTCAATGGAACCTCAAAATTGTCTTGGAAGTATTTTTCCATCATTGGCTTCTTTTGGACATCTATTAATATTTGTATTTATTTCTTAAAATCCCTAAAAAGTCAGAACTTTGACTCCCTGAAGGTAGTCAGTTTTAACCCTTTCGTTTAGCACATTCAGTAAATCAAATTTTAATTCCAATTACAAGAGTATGGCCGTTAGTGAGATATTTTTTTATGTTGACATTTTAATTTTTTTTCCCATTATAATGGACTTTGTGCCTTATGGACCACAGCACACATATAGCATGTGAAAAAAAATTAATAGGTGCTTTTTGTAGGTTGCCTGGACGAGATATTGGCGTGCCAGTCGATTTAATTGATATATCTGATTGTTGATGAATAGTGTCTCTTGGTATTCGGATTGGATTACTGGGCTCCACTCGTTCGCTGTCTGGGAAAGTTCACCTAGACACGAGCTTTGGACAATATCGGAAAGCAATGATATTAAAGCAGGAGTTCAGAAAATTGTCCCGTCCATAACCGATTAACAAATGGCTTTTGGGAGAAGGGGGCTCTAATTGCTCTTACCGATTTTCTTTTTTTTTTTATCATAAAGCCTTCAGTGGTGCGCTCACATGGTTGTAAGAACAACTTTTGTCGATCTGGTGTGTCGGCTGTGGTTTTTGTTGCGGAACTATGTACCTTGCAGACTTCAGTCAGATGTTATCTGATGAAATGTGTCATGACTCCATGATTATTGCCTGCAAAGAGCTTGTGGTGAAGGGAAGGACGGGAGGGGGGGGGGTCATGTCCCTCCTAATGTGCAGGGGGAGGTCTCCATTTTAGTTTTTTACAATACGGGCCCTGTTATCACTTTTTTTTGCCGCTGCGTCTGAAACAATATGCAAGTTATGTAATACACCGTTAAAGTGGAGTTAAGCAGTGATCTCGTATCGGCCCTCTTTGCTCTTTTTCTTGACTACTCCCACTCTAATTCGCCCTCCCCGCTTGCCCCCTTTCCTCTCCCTCTTTCCTGTCCCCCCCCACCAACAACCCCCCCCCCCCCCCCTCTCTCTCTCTCTCTCCCTTGCTCAGTTGTATTTTGGCGTATGCTTAGAACCCAGTCGAGGGCTGGCTTTAAAAAGAAGGCGTTCCTACAAAAAAAAATTCCCTCCTACTTGGAGCTTCCGTCAGGGGGTCTTGCATATGCATTTCCTCCCAGCTGCAGAATCCAACCCCCCCCCTACCCCTCTACCAGTCCACCATGCCCTGGGCTGAGGCTCTCATGGGAGTTGTGGCGCTTTAAAAAAAAAAAAAAAATACAACCTTGAAATAGTCAGACTGGGATCACTTTGTCAGTTAGTTGAGGGAAAACAGAAGCCAGGGCAGTTTATTGACAGTGAGCAGTTTTCACCTAAATATATAAAAAAAAAAAAATCAACCTGTCACCATCTTTTTGAAATGCATTGTTGCAGGTACCACTTATTTAATTTTTACAGGCTGGTAAATTCATTCCCTCCTGTCGTTGAAATGGCGGAAAAATGACCACCTGGAAAAATTCGTCTTTTTTTTTCTGCCTCCCTAATTTCCGGTTCTGGCCCAGGGATCTGATGTGTAAGCGTTCCCGGCACTCTTGAGTCTAAAAATGGGTTTTAACATTCAAAGGAATATAAAACAAATCATGGTAGCCAACCGGTTAGCGTCTAGCCAGCTGTTGGCTAACGCTAGCAGCTAACTGCCTGGACTGCAAACTCAATTCCGTTTGGCAACTGACTCCAGCTTATATCCCAGAAACAAAATTCTATTTTAAACTACAGCTACTAATTCTATTTTTCCCCTCATCTTAACACTTCTTGATGCCGCTTGTCCTTTTTTTTTTTTTCAAAGTGTCTCGCAGTTCCGCTCCAACCGGTTGTGTTTGCACGCACAATTTGCAAAGATGAAAGTGTGTGTGTGTTTCCAGCTTTACTTTTCTCAGTAAAGGTCTTGACATTCACTAACACGGCTCAACAGCGATACGGGGAGAAAATCAAAAGCTGCTCAACATCAAAACGAGACGTATCCAATTAGAAACACTGAGCTTCCCCTATTTTGGACTCAGGAAGTGTGAGAAAAGGTTGCCCTTTAGTCACTGGTTAAAAGTGTGAAATCCCTCTGCTTTGCAGCGGCGAGCAGACTTCACTTTCAGGTAGGCGGCGGCGGCGCTCGCTCGCTCGCGCCAACTCCATTATTCTGTCTTCACGGCAACCTGACACTGATGCGCTCCTCTTTTAAGAGCGTATGTGTGTCACTGTATAATTGGCCCTGACGCTTCCCGCTACCCCCCCTCCCACCTCAGCCTCCCCCCCCCCCCCCCGCCCCTCCTGTGCTGCAGCCCCGTCGGATGACATCATGCCATTCGGAAAAAAAGGCAGTCGAGCTGCGCACAAGGCGGTGCAGTGCCCCTTTCTTCCGTTTACTGGCCGTTCCATTAGGTACGCCTCACTAACGCAAGATGGTTCGAAGGTTTTTATGGATATGAAAATGGATGGATGGATGATAGTGTTGATTGATAAATATTTATTGGAAGTCCGTCCCTTCAGGCTTTTGCTGTTTAGAGATGCTCGTTTATTAATAATGGTTGTTTCCATCTAACTCAGGAGATTCTTTCACCTCTGCCACCAACAAGCTATTTTTTCTCGGTTTTTTTTTTTGTTTTTTTCGTCAGAGCTCAAAGATGGTCTTGCCTAAAAAAATCCCACTAGAGCAGCTCTGAGAAACCGTAACAAACGTTGTCATGACCTAGGAATCAATATTCAATCGATCATTTCATCTGAACCTGAACTGTTTTTTTTTGTTTTTTTTTAATTCTCTAGACAAATGCAAACAAGACAGTGTGGAAGCCAATCAGCCAATTCGAAACAGGAAAAAAAAACTGTTGTTGTGAAAGCACCCTCAAATCCACCTTTTATTTCCTTCACTCTTGTACTTAGTGTGAACTTGAAGAACTGAGCGGATCATCTCCACCATACCTTAACTGTGCAATATTTCCCCCAGGGGACCCGAAGAACATAGCAAAAGCGGTCCCCGACGCGTGCGAACTGAACTCCACCGAGACACTCTCGTGTTGCAGGCCTCGCTGATATAACGTTTACGCTCTAAAAATACACACAGGTCATGAAGCCTCTCCTCTCGTTCGCCCACATGTGGTCCAGGCTCGGGCAGGAGCGCAGTTCTTCATGTCCTTCCTCCTCACCGTCAAGGCCATCTGTCACAACACGCCAATACACACATGCGGATCAGCGTCGCTCCTGCGCTCTCATCTCGCCGCCACTGTAATGACACGGCGCTATTGACGCCGCCCTCGAAACTTTGTCACGGTCCGCTGCCCGGCTCGCGTACTTGCTCATTTCTAGCGATGGACGTGTCTCGTTAAATAGCCCAACAAATAATTCATTGTGTTACATCGCCGGCCATTCGGAAAAAAAAGGCTACTGTTCCTTGACCCCTGAGCAGATATCTACCCAAACATCATCGCCATGGGCTTTCCAGCAGAGCGACTCGAAGGCGTGTACAGGAACAATATCGACGACGTAGTACGGTGAGTCGCCGCGCTCCCGCCGACAACTCTGCTCGTCCTCGTTTCCTAACTTTGTTCCTCTGCCGTCAACAGGTTTTTGGATTCAAAGCATAAAAACCATTACAAAATCTACAACCTGTAAGTATCTCCTCACAGTTGATCTCCTCCACTCTTTCCTGATTTCTGACTGGATGTTCACGTTTCAGCTGCGCAGAAAGACACTACGACGCTGCCAAATTTAACTGCAGAGGTACGCCGCTCGCTCGGCCATTGCCAAAACTTTGCATCTGCGCATGGAAAAATTGACCAAAAATTGTTCCACACTGTGACTCACGGGCTTGTAAAAAAAAAAATCAAAACACCACAATGTGTGTCTTGCCTCTTCCAGTTGCACAGTACCCCTTCGAAGACCACAACCCCCCTCAGCTGGAGCTGATCAAGCCCTTCTGCGAAGACTTGGACCAGTGGCTCAGCGAGGACGACAATCACGTGGCGGCCATCCACTGTAAGGCCGGCAAGGGCCGCACCGGCGTGATGATCTGCGCCTATCTCCTCCACCGCGGCAAGTTCCAGGAGGCCCAGGAGGCGCTCGACTTTTACGGTGAAGTCAGGACAAGGGACAAGAAGGTGAGGAGTCCCAAGGGCTGATTTTTATTATTTTTTTTCTTCCCAAATCCTCTTTCGGCTGCAGGAAAAAATTGTTAATAAAATGACCACTTTAAAAAAAGAGCTAATGTCATCCAATTAATTTGTTTAATCGGTTTGGCCCGAGGCTTGTAGGTTAAGGTCAAGAATGCTGGACATGGAAAATTAAAGGCGTCTTTCTGCAAAGACTGTCATACACTCAAATTGTTTTACAAAGTCACAATTTACCTTCAGTGTAAAAAAAATAAATAAAAAATGCAGTTACTCTGAGCCTTGAGAATGCGAGTGTGGGAGAATTGTGCTACACTTAGCTGGTTTGTGTTTGAGGGGGAGAGGCTCGGCACTCGGGCGGAGAGAGCAACACAATCTCTGCGCAGCAAAGAAAAAAAGAAAACATTGGTAACATTGTGACTGATGTCAATTTGATAATAGTCATTCGCTTGTTGCCAAAGCGAGAGCAAAACACAGCGAGCACACACACACACAACCTGCTGCTCCCCAAGTATGTATATTTGGCTTTATTCTACGACTTTCTTTTCTCAATTTTACAGCAGTACGATATATATATATAATTGCCCGCCTTGTTTGTCCTCTCTGAACCCGTGATGCTTTTTTTGCCAGGGAGTGACCATCCCCAGCCAGCGCCGCTATGTCTACTACTACAGCTACCTACTGAAGAACCAGCTGGAGTACAAGCCGGTGGCGCTGCTCTTCCACAAAATGGTCTTCGAGACGCTGCCCATGTTCAGCGGGGGCACCTGCAGTGAGTCACCCGCGCACATATGCTCGCGTTTCAACCTTTCCGAGCCACGCGCGTATCGTCCCACCCACGCTGCGTTTTTAGTATCGCTGGACGCTCGTCGTCCTTTTTGGAAGCAAATTGGAGCGAGGCATCCTCGCTTCTTATTGATGAGGCCCTCCGCTTTTACTCCACTTCAAGGTCGACTTGACCTTTAGCTAATGAAGCTTTTTAGATATTATTAGCGCTCGGCTGCCTCGTGGGGCTTCCGAATGGCAGACCTGCCTTTACTGTTAATTCGTTATCATTTCTTTAAATCGCCAGACAGACGTTGAATTCCTTTTATTGTTTTAATGATTATATTTAACACAATTGTGACATTGCAGTGACCTGTTTTGGGCTGAACTGTCTGTGCATTTCCATGTCTGCTCTGTTTATGGTGGCATAGCAAACAATAACCCTTTTGTGTTAACTCGTCGTACATGTCCAACTCACACAATTCTGTCTTGTATGTAAACGCTGTGGTCCAAAAACTCATCTGTAAAAGATGTCTGTGGCTTCCTTTTTTCTTAACCGGATGGATTGTGGCTTTTGATTCCTAATCCTCCTTTTTCTTGCTTTAAGAAAAAAAGATGGACCTATTCTGAGTGATCAAAGTCAACACATCAAAAGTGTCATACAAATTATAGCGATATCATTTTTCCGTCAATGTTTTGTAACTGTGACTTTTGAAGTTTTATTTTTGTGCTCCCATGGGCCATATATGGCCCACGGGCTACAAGTTTCCCACCCCTGCCTTAAATGTTTTGGTCCAGAGTGAACTCCCACCCCCCTTGTAAATATATCTGTAAATATTTGTGTCCACTTCTTCTTGTGTTTGTGCCTGCTGTGCTCTCCCTCGAGAACACCCCCCCCCTTGCAGTCGGGCGCCGATTGTGACCACCGTCTCCCTTTTTTCCCCTCTCTTAAGGAGACAGTACCGTTAAAAACAGGAGCGAGCCGACCCCTCAGGGCTTCAAGAAAGGGAATTGGCATTGGGGTAAATGAGCCTTTCATCCATTTTATTTTTTTCTATTCCATTCATTTTCTTTTGCCAGGCCCCAGAGATCCAGCATCCGCAGGCAGGACCCAATCTTTAGGTAGCAGACGTATTTGCCTGGCAGGAAAAACACCAAGCTATCAGAATAGGGTCCTGCATCTCTGGTTTTGGGTCTTCTCACGTGTAGCATGTTGCTCTTGTCTTTTTATTTTTTAATGTCGGTGCATTTGCATGCATCCACTCACGTAATAACACATTGGCGCCCTCGCTCGTCTTTGGCCGCTAAAAGCCTCCTCGCTCACCATCACGCCTCGTATGTGTGGCGTCCTCGCCGCCGCCTCTTGCAGATCCCCAGTTCGTCGTGTACCAGCTCAAAGTGAAGATCCACACATCCAACCCCACCCACACCCGGCGCGAGGACAAGCACATGTTCTTTGAGTTCCCGCAGCCCCTGCCCGTGTGCGGCGACATCAAGGTGGAGTTCTTCCACAAACAGAACAAGATGATGAAGAAGGTCAGTGCATATATTGGTGCTGGTATTTTTTTCTTGAAGGCAAATAAACAGCTCCCTCAAATAATTATTTTTTTTTCCCCCCCCGTCAAGTCGTAATGGTCTTGTTTTATAGATGCTATTATTCAAACATGGACGTAAAGGAGACATTTTATGGAAAATTGACTTTTTAACTGCTTGTATACAATGAGGTGGATCTCTGAAGAGCCTGCCCGCATATTAGGTGTAAAATTACACAACCTAGTTAATTTTATCTAAAAATGGCTAATATTTAAAGCGTCAATCAGAAATTATTGCTAATAGTTCATTTTTTATATACAGCGAAATATAATCTTTGCTTGAACCTGCTTCTTTTCCATTCCAGGACAAAATGTTTCACTTCTGGGTAAACACCTTCTTCATCCCCGGGCCGGAGGAAGGCGTGGAGAAATTGGAGAATGGCGCGGTGAACAACGCTGATAGTCAGCAGGGCGGCGGGAGCGGCAGCCAGGTCCAACAACAGCTTCAGCCGCCGAGCAACGCCGAGTGCAGGGACGGAGGCGGCGGCGGCAGCAGGGACGGCAGCGACAGGGACTACCTCATCCTGACGCTGACCAAAAATGACCTGGACAAGGCCAATAAGGACAAAGCCAACCGCTACTTCTCGCCAAACTTCAAGGTAATCTGTCACGGGGAAATTTGAACACCTCCCAGTTACTGATGTCGGTTTTCGTTTTTCCTACCCCATCTTAGGTGAAGTTGTATTTCACTAAAACCGCAGAGGAGCCTTCGAATTCCGAGGCGAGCACTTCGACATCCGTCACGCCGGACGTCAGCGACAATGAGCCAGACCATTACCGATACTCTGACACCACTGACTCTGATCCGGAAAACGAACCTTTTGACGAAGAGCAGCACACGCAAATCACAAAAGTGTGAACTCTTTTTAAATAAGAAAATTTAAAAACAACAAACAGCAAGAGAAGAAATTATACAACAGAGAAAAAAAAAAGGAGTAAACTTGAATATAAACTTAAAAGAAGAACCTTTTTGTCCCTTAAGCCCCCCCCCCTCCCCCAACCCAGATGGCAATAGGATATCATCATGTCAAATGCCAATTTTAGGGGGAAAAAAAGATGAATTATCCTGACCAATATATTGTTTTTTTTTTTCTTTTTATTCCCCCTCCCCCCCTTTTTGCGTGGACATCTACCACGCGCAAGGTATTGACACTGTTGCCCAATGGGGAAAAGGTGCTGTAGCTATAAAAAAAACAAAAAAAACAAATGTGTTTATATCTATATACATACGTATATGTATATACATATATATACATTCATATATAAAGGATTTGTGTGTGTGCGTGCGTGTGTGTCAAAGACAATGGAAAGAAAGAGAGTACCACAATCAGGAGAGACGGGAGTTGAAGTCAAGGACGATCTACTTGGGACATTGCTGCTCCTTCTCCTGTCCAAAAACCAAGGCCAGTGCTGCAGTCACTTTGCTTCACCCTTCCTCCTCCTCCTCTTCCTCCTCCTCCTCTTTTACTCCTCCCTCTCCTCCTTTACTGTGAATGCTTCTTGTGCTCTTTGCAGGCTGTCTCACGTGACTTTTTTTGGCCTTTGTGCAGTGCAAACTGCATGCGGGCCGTGGGTTGGGGGGGGGGAAGGGCAAGGGTGGGTTCGAGGGGTGGGCTGGGCCTGGGGGGGGGGTCGAAGAGGCTGTGATGATGTCTAAAAGCATTGCCATTCCTGTTCCCACTGTGTATACGTTTAAATTATGCAGAACAAGGCATCCCATGTAATTGTTAATGTTTTTTTTATCCTAAGATAATAAAAATATAATACATAAAAAACAGCAGGGGGAAATGCGTGCTT
Organism: Syngnathus scovelli; assembly: GCF_024217435.2. Classification (NCBI taxonomy): domain Eukaryota; kingdom Metazoa; phylum Chordata; class Actinopteri; order Syngnathiformes; family Syngnathidae; genus Syngnathus; species Syngnathus scovelli. The sequence continues at coordinate 3,792,906 of NC_090858.1, forward strand.
GGGATATTCGATTTTTTAAAAAAGTTTGTGTATGGATTCTTGTAAGGGTATGTATTAATATAAACAGTCGAAAGAAAAGAAACTTTAAATGTTTAAACCTTGACGAGGAAATCACAAATTGAATTTATTGTTATATAAAACAATTTGCTTAGTGTTATTTTACTATTTTATATTAGTTGTATGAACTCCATCTTTAAAAAGAACACCATAGCAGGTAGTTGTGGCTTCCTGCGTTTAAAGGTCAACGCAACAAACAGTGGGTGGGGAGGAAACGGAAATTTTGTCAAATTTCAAATACAAACGTGAATTAAATCACCGCAGCAGATCATGGAAATATATATATTTATATTTTTTTTTTCATAGATATTTTTACAGCATACACATAAAAATAAATAGCAAAATCATTTGCATGCAGTGGCACCATCTTACTTCACTTCTTCCTTTTCCAACTAGCATACCAAACTTGACCTCCTGGTGAGGACAACGAGCGAACTAGCACATTGCCCTTAAGCCGGAGATCAAGGATGTTGAGTCGATGCGTTCTGTGGTCCACATGAAATGAGAAAAGAGGAGGAAGAGGACTGCTCCACTTTGGAGTCTCTCTCCCCAACGAAAGAGTAACAGGATTAGCGGGCATGTCTCTTGTGATAGTAGAGAGTGGCGAGACCCCGACTAAAGCCGCCCTCCTCCTCCTCCTCGACAGTCTCCTGATAATAACCTATGAATGTCTGATTATAGGAACATATACATCCACATAATCCGCCTTCTGCTTTATTAAGATGTTCCCTCAATGCGCTTGATGGTGACATCAAAGCTTGTTACATTTAGAGTGGAAAAATGAGTATGCTGCCGTGGACCCAGCCGGACTGCAGAGAAACCGCAGGCACAGGTACAATTTTATTTTTTAAATGATTTCTTTGTTGTAAATCAGAACATGAGATGAAAATTTGTTACACAACTCTTGATTTAGCATTGATGCTAGTTGGGGTTGTCATGGTGATGATTCTACGAAGAACACTTATTTAAATATATATTTTAGAAGATTATGGTCCAAGGATTGGCTTCTGAAAATTTGGGGAAACCCTGTTTTACATAATCTGGCAGATTGCCACGGGTTGGGTGGGTGGGGTTGGGCCTAACCGGTAAAAAAAAAAAAAAAAGGGGGTCGTGTCACTACATGCTGAGTGAGGCCTTTTATTTGGGTCACATTGAGGTTGGATTACACAGTTTCCACCTTTCTCAAACTTCGGTCTGCAATATTGCGATCAAATTGTCAATCTGTGTCAGCACAAAACTAGAAAGCCATAAAATGTCAAGAAAGCCTCCTAGACCACCCAAACTTTATTCACTTTTGCGGGTTGTAAATTCTCAGTGTCACAATTGACGACTCTAAGTGGGGGTGATAGTAAAAATGGTTCTGTTGGACTCGAGAGTCTTGTGGGTAACGCTGGGGGTGGAGGGGGGGGGTGACCACCAAATATGCAGATTTACACGTCGTATTATGACCAAAATGAGGGGGTGGGCGGTGTCTGTTGTAGTCTGGCCTACAAAGAAGATAAATCCAAGCTGGTAACCCCATTTCCCTTCCATCTGTTGGTAGCACGGCCGCACTCACCAGGACCCGGCAACCCCCCCCCCCCCCCCCCCCCCTCCGTCCTTTCCCCTCTGCCTTCATCTCCCCATCCCTTCGTGTTCTCTCCACGCGCAGCTGTGTTGCGTTTGGATTAGGCCGAGAATAAAACAGGAAGTAGAAATTAAACAAAAAAGCTTAAACACACATGGAGCACCGCGCACACTCACGCTGGCCCTCCGTGTAGCAAAGGGGGTCTGTGGAAAGTACACACCCACCCACACGCACACACATAATAAATATGCTTGAGAATGTACAAAGTCCTAGCCAGCCTCCCACCGTCTCCCCATAAAGACAGCGAGGACCACAGGCGTAATATTGGATCAGTGCACTGTGCCCACACTGGTGCTCACACATATGGCATATGTGTGTGTGTGTGTGTGTGTGTGTGTGTGTGTGTGTGTGTGTGTGTGTGTGTGTGTGTGTGTGTGTGTGTGTACATGCATTCCTCCTCCTCTTCTTCACGGTGGTCTGCGGAGGAGGAGGGAAAGGGAGGAGTCAATAATAAGCATGCAAAGCAAAAAGTCCTAACGTATATTCATGCTCATTATATTAATGCTGAGAATATATGCTAATTTCCTTTAGCCTGACTTTGGTGTTTTGCATTATATGTTAGCATTAAGCTAATGCACTTTGGCTGGCAAACTATCCGACTACTTTTAAATATGGTTTGGTTCAATATTTTGGTGTTATGTTATATCCTCTGCTTGAATGTGTGGAATTTTTTCAAGTTACATCAATGCTAATTTCCATTAGCTCGACTATGGCGTTTTGCATTATATGTTAGCATTAAGCTAATGCACTTTGGCTGGCGTTAAACTATCGGACTACTTTTAAATATAGTTTAACATTTTGGTGTTATGTTATACACTGCTTGAATGTGTGTTTGGAATTTTTTCAAGTTAGCAGTACATCAATGCTAATTTCCGTTAGCTCGACTATGGCGTTTTACATTATTGCGGTTGTACAAGCTGAACTGCTTGTCGATGGATAAACTAAGTACTTTGAGTTGATTGCCAAAAAAACTCATGCACCTTATGACTCACTGTGTGTGCTAGTGTGTGTGTGTATATTCTCATTAATGTTTATGTGTTCGTGTAGGAAACACATGGAAATACTTTTTGCTCTCAATGCCCTTGACCCCTCCTCTTCCTCGACACACTCATACATGTACTGTATGATCAATGTGGTGGATGTATAGCATCTATTGTGCAGGACACTCTGCAGCATAGCCGGAAGCAAAAGAGCACAGCATTATTATAACACACACACACCCACACACACACAGTCCGCAAGAGGAACTTGCATTATGTTTAGCTTGGCTTTGAGTAGTTGGAACCTAAAGCAACGGAAAGTCCTTTTCCTGCAGGCTTTGTAATACATACATTTCTGTACTATCCCATATGTCCTTGTACATAGATCTAAGTACGTGCACACACACACACACACACACACACACACACACACACACACACACACACACACACACACATACAAGAGGACAGATGGCCCACATGTAGCAAGCACAGTGTGCACAATACAGCACAGTTTAGTTTCCTAACCCAAGCGTACTGACGTTGCACATATACGGGACGTTCGCACCAAGTTTTGTTATTTAGCATATAATCGCTCATGAATATTATTTTTTTCAGATTTTAGAAACCAAGTCTGAAAGATGTACAATACATATTTGCATATAGGAAATATTCTATTCCAATCACATCATTCTGAATATCTTAATATTTAAGATATTTTTCAGACTTTTTTTTATATATATAGCTCTAATACCTGATGCTTTGACAGGGGTGTGTAGACTTTTTATATCCTCCCTTCTATCCTTTTGGCAGGCTTTGTTGTCTACCTGACTCCCATCCAGAAGTGAGGGAGCGTGGGTAATCCCACCCCCCCCCGCTTCCTCCTCCTTCATCTCGTGTCATCGGGAGGCTAATGTGAATCAGTCCCACGATGACGACGACACACCCTAATCCCGACGGCGCTAACTGATACCCGTGCCCTACGCCTTGCCCCCACCACAAACGCGACCCCTGTGACCCCGCCCCCCCCCTTCCACCAGCTGGCAGTTATTTATCACATGACTGGCGTGAGAGCAGATAATTGACATGTTGACATTTGGCCAAAGCGAGTTTGAAATGCAACATTGTCACTTTGTCATTTTGCAGATTGATTCGATATTCATTCCTTGGCGGAGGTCTTGGCTTTTTGTGGGTGGGTACTGTGGCTTCATCAATGCTTAGCAAGAGGAAGCTTGTTTACATAATTTTTTTCTTTCACAAGACAATGATGCCAGTTGTTAGCCAGGTCCCCCGCCGTCAAAATGAATAACTACACGCTGACAAAATGGAATCCTACTGCACCAAAGAAGAATTTATTGTGTAGTGAAGTACTTCTAGTGTTTAATTAATAACTGTTTCGGGTGTTTAATTACAAACCGGGTGGCCGTAAATCCCAAATTTGACCTTATTTGAAACAATGACTTTGATTTTATAAAATGCTTGTGTTCTGAAAACATTTATTCACATTTAAGAAAAATTTTTTTTGCACAAATGTATTCTCATGTTAGCAAGCGGGGGTCATCTAAACCGGATCTGCGCTTGAGAGGCAGTGGGCGTAATCTGGAGCTGGCTTTGTACTGGCCAGATTAAAGTCATCATGTTTTAAACCGTTCTCACGGCCACAATATGCCTCCCATTGCCACTCTGCTACTTCTCAACTGAGTGTGTGTGTGTGTGTGGAGATCTCCTGTCACACACGCACACCGTGGCGGGTTCACGAAAAGGACACCTTCCTCGCTATTTCTGAAAGCGGGAGCTTGAGCACATTATCTGAGACGACTGGTGCATGTTCTATTCATCTATTAATTTGCCATCAGCGCCAGCGTATCGTTGCCGCCGTTTGAGGGGAAACAGCTGCTAATCCTAATCCCAATGCCCCCCGCGCCCCCAATCCCCCTGCTATATAATGTCAAATCAGAGCAAAAAAAAAAAAAAAGATCCATGAGGACTGCTTTGAGTGGCGGGCTCCAAATAAGCAACCCTTCATTGCATCATGTACTATATGTGCTGCATTCCAGTACAGTAGTTTTAATGTATTATTATTATTTATATTATTATATGTGCTGCATTCGAGTACAGTAGTTTCAATTAATTATTTTTTTAATTATTTTAATTGATTATTTATTTGCCTCAAGTAAAAAAAACTATACTTTATTATTATTTATATTATATGTGCTGCATTCGAGTACAGTAGTTTCAATTAATTATTTTTAAAATTATTTTAATTTATTATTATTATTTGCCTCAAGTAAAAAAAAAAAAAATACTATACTTTATTCTAAAAGTACAAACATCACGACCAAAATTTGACCATAACCAAAAACAAATTTGTCAATTTTTTTTCTAATTCCTTTCTCTGTTGTAATTAAATAATTAAAGGACAAAGTGTAAGGCAGAACATGTGACGTGAAGTTGTTTTTTATTTTATTTTTTCAAAAACAGCTGATTAATCGTTTGTCGGACTCTTATCCAGCCAAATATCGTAATCGACATCTGCCTCAAAAAGTCCCTAATAGTGTCAATTTTTTTATGTTCACTAAAAATATGAGCCAAAGAAATCCAAGCAGTTGCCACCGTACAGTACAAGCGCCCGCCTCCATTCTCAACGTTGCCACCTCAAACGTACACGCCTGCATTACATCTCCTTGAGCAGAGCTCCAAAACAAGCAGGTACGCTTTCTTTGTGTCCGCGTGTGCGTATCAAGCGAGGCCTTCCGCTAGATTTATCGTGTGTGTGAGTGAGGGCCTCGAAGCAGCTCGACCTCTGGTGCCATCTGTCCGTGACGGGGCAGAAATGCAAATGGGAACCGAGTGGCACAATAATACGCCGGGCTCTCCATTAAGAGCGGCCTACAGATATAAACTAGGTCAGACGGACCAGCAGCCAGCTGTGTGTGCGTGCGCGTGTGTGTACATGTGTGTGTAATACGGCACACGCGCCTCTTTGTGTGTGGAAACGGCGGCTATACATGTGTGCATCGAGAAGCGGGGGGGGGGATGGGCTTCCAGTTCCAATAATATGCATACTGAACACACTCCTTCATCCATTAGATGATCAGTCCCATCATTTCTTGTCCTCTACACGTTCTTTATGGTCCACGTTTTGGCAAGCCAAGCTCAGGAAACGGCCCCAAAAAAAAAAAAGAGGGCGGTGTGACAAATAAAGGCTCTTATCCGAGGGCCGAAATTAGACCGCAGCCGGAGCGACGCTGATAGGCGGCGCATTAAAACTCTCGAAAAGAGAGAGGGGGGGGGGGAAATGGAACGAGCCGACTGGGTGATGCAACGGCGAGGCAACGCTGGCATAATGCAGACAGATGCGTCCTGCTCTCTCGCATCGCTGCGACGACGCCTCTGAATTATGAATGAGGCCTCCTGCACCTCCCTCAATGTAAAAAAAAAAAAAAAAAAACCTTCTCCGACTCATACGAAGGAGCGATGGCGTCGGTAGTCTCGCACCTCGCTCCCGAAATATCTTTGAGGGCTTATTGGAGGGCCCTGCTTAAATCCCTTTTGTGTCTGTGGACATGCTCAAACAAAGCAGATGGCTTCTTGAGTGTGCGTGGAAGACAATTACCGCTGCCGCATCTCCAGACCACCAAGGCGGTTTTTAAGTGCTTTGTGGTCATTTAATGCAACGCTACCTCCAAGGTCGAACTCAATCTATTCAGCTATGCTGGGCCGGAAATTTCTCAACTCCACCTATTTGGCAGTACAACATCTTTCCCGGGCTGCTAAATCGATTAAACAATCATATTTTTATTTTTCAGTATATTTAGCAGATTTTATGAAGTTTCTAATTGCTGTAACAATGATGCTAATTTACGTTAGCTTAGCATTTTGCACCAACTAATGGATTTATATGGTAGCTTATAGTTGCTTCTTGCTTCTCTAATGTGCTGAGTTCTTCCCAGTTGAGCTCATTACTGCCTGGTATGTTGTGGCAATATGTGGTACTACACCAAAAGCATGAAATTAAAAATAATAATTTGTATACTGTACTTTAAAAGGTACAAATAACAATAGCTCAAACCGTCAACAGACAAATGTCGCTATTTTGACATAGAGGCCACTGAAGTGGCGTCGTGACATGAATTTTTTTTTTTTATATATATTGCAGCTGGCAAAACGAGGCTGAATAATGAATGCTCGCATGCCTCTCGCAATCATCGCCGACATGAGTCGTCTATTTATAGGCCGCTCAAACATTTCCTCCTCCTCCTAGCTGCTAACTTTCTCTGTTTTTTCCTTTAATCCTCCGACTGATCTGGGCCTCCGATTGCACATGCGGTCCAGTCACGGGGGAGCGTTCTCATTTCCTGCCGTTTGGTCTTCTCCAACCAAACGGCCCCCTCGTCCTCCTCCTCCACTCCTTGAATTCTCTGGCATTCTTCGGACGGAGATGTCCCTAGTGACTTTCTTGAGGAGCTTTTTTTCTGTTTGAGCCAGGAGGACCAGTACCAAAACAACAAAATAAAGTGCATGGGGGATGGATGGGATGGGGGGGGGCACATGTGGCGTGCGTGCGGAGCCCTGCTAGCAGGGTGATGCATGAAGTTAGATGAAAAGGTGACATGAGGTTAATATTTTCCAGGCGGGCGGGTGGGAGGTGATAGCTCTTTGTGTGTGTGTGCGTGTATTGTGTGTTTTAGTTGCATTCAAAAAAGACAAACATGCGTGGGCGAAAAGGGATTTGATCACAAAAGGCGGATTAATATATTTGCTTGGCTTATGTCTTAAAGAATATTTCGAAAGAAGAAGAGATTTAGGTTTTTTATTTTTCTCATTGTGGGAAAGTTCACCCAGTTCAACTGATGGACTCGTTTTTGTAGCATTCAACGTAATGTAAAGGTGGGCATTCAATCCCAAGAGCGGAATTGTCCGTCTGTCCTATTTTTTCCAAAATATTCGAACCTCTTCTCCTTATGATTTAGCCATCCTACCCAGCATCCGTGTGTACCTAATAAAGTGAACCGCTCAGAGGAGAGGTAAAGGACGGGACAAGCGGGGTTTAAGACAGCGTGGCCCAGCCTACAAGCTCGGCTTAGCCTCTTAAGTCCCGCTCGGGATTTTCCCTCCCAATATCAATAGTCTCGACAGATCCATCACGACGTGATATTCCAGCCGGCCTTTTTCTCTTTCCATAAGCCAACGGGAGCTCCTCTCCATTGTTTTGCCAAACGGATGCCCCCGCCGCCATCCACAAATCTCATTTGTCGATAGACTAAGCTCTAATTAAGCCAACCGCTGGACGTGTTTCTCCATGGAGACACAATGTATGGAAAGCCGTTGAAGCATGGATTCCATATGCTTAATTTTTCTTGTCCAAATTTGACACTATAAAAATTGCAAACAAGACCCAGTTCTATTTTTTTCACTAGTTGCCTTATTAGTGAGGACAAAGGGCAAACTAGTGCATGGACTGACCTTAAGCTGGATATCAAAAAAAAATTGCTCAAACGGCTTACCATACACATGGCAGCTTTACAGATTTACTGCATGTGTAGAAGCATGGACTTAGAGTGCCTTTGACCGCAGCGAACACAAAACCACGTTGGATCAGTGGAAGTTGCTGAGCTTTTTCCCCCAGAGACCCGCGTCATGAGCGCTGAGGTTATTTCCTGTAGCGCAGGAGCGGCCCGACTCCTGACTTCCTGTTCTGCTGGTGCCACAGTCTCAGTTTGGCCTTCGCGGGACCAGCATTGAGCAAAAATTGAGCCTGTAACGTTCCGAATGTAGTCAACGGAAAAGTTGGAATGCAAAAAAGGCCATTTTAGTTTGTGTCAATGTGTTTATGGAGCATTTGAAAAGGCTTCATTTTATTTTAGCATTTATTAGGTTTCGTATTAGTTTTAGTTTTTCAGGAAGTTGGGTCAATTTGACCTTTTTGGGTTGTTGGGTGGAAACAACCCATTTTTTTTTTTAATTTGTCCCAACTTCCTGGGTTAGTCCAATTTTTAACCCAGTATTTTTAAGGGTATAAGTTTTAATGTAATAAAACAAACTACATCACTCAAACTCAAGGACAAGCTCTATAGAAAATAAAAGTAATTTTTCTAGATCATCCAGAAAAAAAAAAGGCATTTTTTACAATGGTGCGGGAAACTGAAATCAGTGCTTTCCAACTAGGAATTCAACTCATGACGACTTAAAACCCTAAAAGGACTGGATACATCATTAAGGTAAAAACTGATGAAAAAATATTTTTAAAAAGTGTAAGAGAAAGTAACTTTTTACTGTTTTTGTAAACTACACACGAAACACCTTTTTTCACCCCTTTTTGTCATGTACATGGGTGCCTTTTTTCTTACGCTCCTTACAAAGTATAATACCGGCCTCTAGTGTTCAAACGCGGAACAGCAGTAAATAGTCATCATTGTGCGCATGCGCAGTCAACCGTCACTACAGGTTTACAATGAAGACGTCTTATTCTTCCTTCTCTCCGTTTCTGAGGAGTTTTTTCATCTATGTCTTGTTCGGCAACTATTTGTCGGTGTAAGTAAGAGTTTAATATGCTTGAAACGTGTTATTTTAGTAAGTCCACGCTACTTTGGCTTACGCGTGCTAATATTACTTTCACTTTTGAATTCTCCCAAATGACAGCGGCATCGACGCCTCACTCGGGCCGCAAAAAAGGAGCAACGATCGGTGTGCTGATGGAGTCTACCAACATGAGTCAACAACCTGTTGCCTATGTGGTATAGGTGAGGAAACCATACAAAATTGTATATTAAATACAATTAGAAATTAGTACGAAAATACAAACTACAACCACAGTAATCAATTGTTACATCAGAGTGAAACATCTGATGACACGCTTTTAGCGTTACATATTATAAAAGATCACGTGATGGCTTTTATTATTACCACAACTGTTTTTTTTCCCTGCAGGTCAGCGTCTAAAGGCGCACTGCACTGCTGCCAATCCAGAAGATACACAATGTGAGCTGTGTGAGCAAGGCACATACAACAACCACCCAAATCATGACATCACCTGCCAACGCTGCACGTCTTGCTCACACATCAATGGTACACTTTGAATATATTCCAAAAAAAATCAAGACGTTACTTCAATTCACGTCAACATACTCCTTCATAGCCAATCTGGAGGTGGAGACGGACTGTACCCAAGGCCAAGACACCAAGTGCCGGTGCAAAATGGATCATTATTGCATTAGCGCTAATGCTCGAGAATGTAAACTGTGCAGTTCTTGTACTGAGTAAGTTGATCACCCTAACAGTATATCAGATTTTTGTATCACCCCTCCAACATTTGGTGTTGTTTTGGACAGGTGCGGTAGAGAAGGTGTCAAAGTAGCTTGCACAGCCACCAATGACACAGTGTGCAATGTCAAATTAAAAGGTATGATTGAAGCATTGGCATATGTCAGGTGTGGTAAAATAATATATTTTTAATTATTTTTGCTTTAGAGAGAACTTATGCCTGGACAGGAGTCGTCGTAGCTTGTGCAGTTGTGGCAATAATTATACTTGGTCTATGCCTCCGAAGGAACAGGAATCAGCGTGAGTAATCCTAGTCGTGTATTTGTAAATTTGCTCGTTTTAATAATGGTATATCTCGTCTTTGGGTGGTATGACTGATCAGTTTGGAGCAACCGGCCGAGATCGAACAATCCAACGACATTTGAAATGGTGAGTGCTGTCAGTTTTGTATGCGTATTTGTGATATGTGTGTCAGAACTTTAGTAGTGGCCCTGAAACAGATCCCTGAGGAACACCAACGTATTCCATTTGTATTTTAATGAGCTTAGAGGTAATTTCGTGACTAAAATTAATGATCTCTCCGCCATTTTGATATTTCATTCCGGGAATATGAAGCAATTTAATTGATTCTTTGTATTTTTTTTTGTCCCAGGAGGTGGTGCATTTTAACAGTAAGTAAAATTATAAGCGCTCCAATTTAACCACGACTTTCCCTCGTACCGCCACCATTGTGATTTTTCTCCTCTTTGTCTTTAGTACCGAATACGGACCCTTCACGGCACCTGCCCGCTATCGCAGAAGAGCTCGGGTGGAAGACTATGACGAATGTGGCAACGCGGAGCGGGATGAGCCCTGTCAAGATTGAGAGCTGCCGATTAGACAACCCGAATGATCATCAGGAGTGCACGCTGCAGCTTCTGAGGATGTGGGTACAGGAACAAGGCATGAACGCAATGAACATTTTGGTACAAAATCTGTATGATACCAGGCATAATTTGAAAGCAGAAAAGGTGAAGACTATTTTATTGCAAAATTGAATTTGGGTCCACTTTTTTTTAAAAGAACAAACATGACAGATGATGAACTTCTCAGGAATTTTTTATGCCTATGTTGTCGTGTACACAGTATGTCTATTTTGGAGGTAATGAAATGATTGAGGTAAACATTTTAAGCAATGGAGGGAGCCATGTGTGCAATCCATATGAATTAATTAGAACAATATGAGTTGAATTGTTTACAAGATTTTTGTGTTTGTACCAAGGTATTTATAGAAAGGTTACCTTAAAATGCACTGTCACAGATTTTGTACATCTTTGCTATACTGTACTGCAGGAAAGTGGCAATTTTAAAGAAACATCATTTATTCCAACAAGTGTTTCCAATCATTTGTCATTTCTAAGAACGTGAACACAAAAGTCAAATGCAACATGAGCTACAGTTAATTAAAAATGGCCTGTCCTGTTTTGAGGCCCTTTTATTCAATGTAGGTAATATTTAGCCAAAATAATCACAAAATGTCAATTTCAAAAGTCCTTTGATACACGCATGCGCAGTGTTAGCCAAATGTGGTGGTTCTTAAACTTGGGCGTGACTTCCGCGTCTGGGTGGAGCGCCCGAACAGGAAATGTCAGCGAAATTCAGCAATCGTTCCCAAATCGCGTCAGCAAGCCTGAACGACGACCACGAAAAGAATCCCACCATGATACCAAGAATTTATCACGTCAAAGGTAAGTTCTGATTTAATCATTCTGACATGTCTCGGCCACCGTAGTGACTATTTCTATACGGCAGCGTATCAAACTTCCGCTAAACTTTGTTAAAGTTGCGAAGCTGCTATGATGCTCACTTCGATGCGATGTACTACTTATCTTTTTCTTAATTTTTAAAATAAAAAATACTCTCCACAACTCATTTCTTGTTGTAGCAGACTGCAACGTGACTCATGTGTTTGGAATCACGTTGTACTACAGTACTGTGCCCACGTGTTCCTATTTTGTTGCCAGGACAACCGGAGGAGTTTTTTTTTTTTTTTTCCCCTCCCAGAAATGTTGAGCTCATGATTATACTTAAAGACATTTAATAACAGAAAAAGGTCAGAGGCTCTAAAATTTCCCATTACTTAAGCCTGTGGTTGTAAAACTTTTTACACCAAGCAACACCTCAAAGAATTCATCTCTTTCATTCTAAAACCATCAAGACCAAATGCAGTCATGTCGCCCCCATTTATCATAAACAAGACCGTTTTTAATTCCCAAAAATATTTGAGGGTGATATTTTCAACATTGTCCACCAGTTCTGTTATAAATTCAACACAGAAAACATTTTGTCTCACACCCAATGGCCATATGACTATTTTAGCTTGAGGCGGTTTCCGTCATATTAATAATTCCGTTATCGTAGAACGTCCTGTGTTGCTTTGCCAAAGTTGAGCAAAGTTCAGCAAAGCTATGCAAACCTCTTATGTAACTTCCTCTTGCAATATTAAACATTCTTTCCCGAGCATCATTAATTTCTCACAGTTCACGGTGGATAAACTTAATATGGACATCCTCCTCCATTTTTTTGAGGGAGAAAAATCTCAGCAGGTTTGCTGTTAACAAAAAGAGGTTATCAACAACAACAACAAAAATGATGTGTAAACTTCCTTCCTCTTGTGTGTTAGTGCGTCACATAGCCTGCCACTGCTGTATTTAGTCTGCTTCCCTTCGAAGGGTGGAGTCCTATACAAGCAGCTGCTTTGTTTTCCTGTTAAGCACAAATTCAGCATTTCCAAATATAACAATGTTATGTAAGTATCGGGTACTCGCAGAAGCTGCCGATACCAGCCACAGATACTTAAGACGTAGAATAATAAGTCTTTACAAATGAAAATCTTGTCGTCTATTCCAGGAAATGAGCTGCGAGGTTGTTTTGAAGACCTTTAGATGCGTTTACCAAAAGCAAGCCGAAGATGCAGGGAGCCATCGCAAGGGTGTGTATGGTCGTCGCCGCCGCCATTTTGAACCACCCCTCGCTGTTTCCGCAAGAAAACGAAACCGTCGTGGAGCAGGATGAAGAGTTGATGGTACGCATGCGGGAGCATGCGGAGAGGTTGGAAAAGGAACGAGCCAAGTTGGAGACGGAGCTCTCGCAGGTGGATGAGAAGGAAGGCGATGATGGCTCGGAAGAAGGTTACAGCTGGTACTTCTGGGGCGCCGTGTCCTTCGTGGTGTTCTTGGCCATTGAGATGAGCAGGGTGGATATGGTCGAGTCGGACACGAGGTCGCTGGACGAGGATGAGGAGCTTTCTACCGGCGCGGTGGTACTAGACAAGGACATCCTGAGCAGCTTCTGCGACCGGTGGACTTACAACTCGTCCCACGACGCCGGAAGAATGAGGGAGTTCGTGGAGGGTTTTGCCGACGACCTCCTGGAATCCCTCAGGAGCGTTTCCGATCGAGAGGCGGACATGGAGGTGGGGGACTTTGTCGGAATGGGAAGCATGTTCGAGTCTTGGCAAGTGCGCAAGCCTCCGACGTGCGACCTCGTGGTGCTGTTATCACCTCCGGATCCGCTGGACTTCCAGCTCAACCTCTGGTGCGAACCGTGGAGCGACGTGCCTCCCGACAGGCAAGGCTGTGGAACCGTCCAGGTGAGCCGCTTCGGGGACCATGAGGGTGGATGCCTATGTGGTTCCGCCAACTTGGGAGAGGACATGTTGTGCTTACTACACAGTAAAAGCGAAACGGGGCAGGTCGTGGAGCGCAATCTCGATGAGCTGCTCTGCTCCAAACAAAAGCCGCTCTTGGCCAAGGATGGAGTCATGAAGTGGTTTCAGGTGTCCCTCACCAAAGCGTGGGGGCGCATCTCCCACAAGTATGACTTTGAGGTCACGTTTCACAGACTGGACGCACCAGGCGCCCTCAAGGTTCGATTCCCTTCGGGGAAAGCCGTCATGGTGAACATCATACCGGCCATCCAGTTGGTGGACACCGATGCTTATCTGGTCTCACACTTCCCCTCGGAAAACGACGTACCCCCAGACCCGTTCTGGTCTCTCTCGCTTGCCGTCTACGAGAGGAATCTGCTGAAACACGTCGCCAAATTGCTACCTCGACATTCCTGCCATCTGCACTGCCTTCAGGTGGTCACCTTCCTGCACAGGAAGCAGACGACCCTCACGGGGGGAACCGCTTTGACCAACTACCACTGGAAGACCGTCCTGTTGCACCTGTTGCTGCTCAACAAACCGTCCGAGTGGACCGCCGATAAAACTGAGAGTAGACTGCGAGACGTGCTCGGCTTCATGCGCGGGAGCCTCCGGGAGAAGAGACTCCATCACGTCTTGATCGGGAACGGCAGAGTGCCACCAGAGATCCAGCTTCCGGAGACCTTCCGCAAAGCGGCTCCACTCAATCTATTTCGAGGGTTGGTGTTGAAGAGGGATCTTTACGTGGCGACAGTGCGCCACCTGGAGGAGATGTTGAGCAATGCAGCCATGCTTTTACAAGAGTACGCTCCTCTCTCCTCATCTGGCTTGGATTATTAAAATGAATTAAGATGGTAGATTTAAAGCACTTATTTTTATTTATGGTGCATATATTGACGTGGATTGCTGTAGCTGCGCCATACGAACAAAAGTATTTGGACACTCCTCTGAATGAATTCCAAGTTTCTCCTGGTTGTCTACGAAGTCATCTATAAGATCAAGTGTCCCAATACTTTTGTCCATATAGTGGACTATTCAGCAAACGATTTTCATTTGAAGGAGTGGATCTTGTAAATATGTGTTTTGTTGACCCCTAATATAGGAATACAAAATACCTCATTTTGATGGCAGCTATATAGATTATTGTCAAAATTATATTCAACCTCAACCAATAAAATCACTTGTTTTTTTTAGACTGTGAACTGAATTTTATTTTTTTATAATATTGTTGGACACCTCTTCAACCTGCATTTTGTAGATTAATTGCTGACAGACAATAAGGTGACTTTGCAAAATTCAGTCCTGGCAACATGCAGAGTACCAGAACAGGTTTTATTCTTCAGTGGGGTGTGACTCAGCACTTGTACAAAAAAAAAAAAAAAAAGGTGTGGGTCAAGATTGTCTCACGTCTACAAGCCGTAGTCAAAATTGGGTTTGCCCTCCAAGTAGGTCTTGTAATAGGCCTTGTAGATGTCCACGCTGTGCCCGCTAACTTTCACAAAAGGGTCCTCGGACATGAACTTCACCCATTTCTTCAGCTCAGGTGCATCATCCAAGCAGCTGGGAGGTCAAAGGGGATTTTAACTCATACTCCAAATCATTTTTATCTTTGCTCTTTGGAAAAACTACTCACTCGTTCAACTCGAAGACCTCCAACCTCTCAAACCAAGGCCACATCATGTAATCAGTCATGTTGACTGAATCGCCGCCGAAGAACTTTGTCTTCTTCTTTGCCAGGTCCTGGAATATATGTGGTATGTAACAAAAGCCAGCAAGCATTTTTTGATACTCCAAAGTACGAAAAAAAATGTGAACAAACCTTGTTGAGTTCGCGGAACTTCTGCTTCAGTTCAGCATGAAGTCCAGAGACGTCCTCACCTTTCAGTCTGCCCAATGGAATCTTGTAGGTTAGTGGTGTTACCTGTCACACAAATTGAAACTCCATTCTTAATACTCCGCAAATTGACTTTAATTTTTTTTCCATGACCAAATTTTGCGACCTTGGAAAATTTCTCCAGCAACATCTTATGCTGGGCTTTTCCAAAGGGCGTGTCGGGAAGTAGCTTCTTCTCAGGATACACCTCATCCAGGAACTCACAGGTGATGGGGGATTCGTAAATCACTTCCCCCGCCGGCGTCTCCAAGGTAGGGACTTGGCCCAAAGGGTTTTTCTCCAGGAACCAATCAGGTTTGTCTCTCAGGTTGATGTTGACGATGTCGTGCCTAATGTACGAAACAAAATGTTACGATCGGTTTTAAATCACTCTGTGTTTTACTTACTTGATGTTTTTAGCATTCAGCACCAGTCGGGTCCGCTGAGCAAATGGGCAGAATCTCATGCTGTACAGTCTGATGGAGCCGGCTGGCACCGGTCCAGGCGCAGCACACCCTAAAAGAATATTTATAATGTTATTAACACTCCATGTTGATTTATATTTGATTTCATACTTGGGGATTTGTATCATAGGCAGGTTTTTTCTTCTCAAACTAGATTTGTAAGCAAAAGAAAAAAAATAATCTGCAACTGGACGTTTCCAAATATCTTGTCATGGGGAGGAAATGAAATCGCCCAATTGTTGCGCAAGACACTTGAAAAAAATGCTGAGTCACACGCCGATGATGTGGAACTTTTTTTTGTTGCATACCATCAACATAATTTTGCCATGTTAATTGCATTTTTGCCACTCACCTAATTATAATCTCATTTCATTAACGTGATTGTTTATTACAACGAGACGATCACTAGTATGAAAATAAAGGAAACTTAACGGGGCACTCCCACTCTACCTTAACGTCTCCATAAATGTGAGGTCACATAAATTTGTCAAGAAAAACACTGATTGTCACATAGAAGTAAATTTTAAAGCACAATGGGAGTATTTTAGTTGCGTTGTATTGTAGCCGAGCCTCGGTTTCATAAGTGACATTTCGCTAAATGGTAAAAACACATATTAAACGTCTTACCTTTGGATACACACTGCACACTTGCCATTTTTGCGGTCAAACGATTTGACGTACAGGACGATTTGCTGCAGATCTTGCAAGTATGAAAACCACAAACGGTAAAAATGTGTTTATATTTTGCGCTCACTTCCGGGAAAACGCATTAGCCAATGACAGTTGAAGGAGAAAATGGGCGTGGCAAGGGCTCTTATTTCTGGTTGCCAAGGATACACAAAAAATGGTCGTCGTGTCGTTGGTTTGAACGTAAGAATCTCACTAAGTAGTTTGTCTCGTTAAGGTTACAATTAATATATTAGGTTTCTGAGAAATTGGAGTGTAAATTGTAGTCATGCTTGGTTTTGTCGGGTAAGTCAGGCAGTAACAAACAATATTATTATTGATCTCGTCTTGGACACAAATTGTATTGAACTTGTATTCATCTTCCACATTTTACAGGTTAAGGTGAGTTTTAGGGTTTGCTTATTTGATAATTTGAGGGCAGGAAATGACTTCTGACATATGCCAACTTGTATTGTTAGCTAGAAATATTTATTGAAAAAAAATCACTCATCATTATGACGTCACGTGTTAGCGAATGACTTTCACCTTTCACCTTTGGTTGTCATAGTGATACTGTCAAAACAGACTTTACACCGCGACACAAACGTCTATTTTTTACCAATATGCCGGGAGTTTCTCTTATTTCTGCATATTGACCCCCATTTTTGGAGTAGCAGAAATAAAATGTTAAATAAAAGAATATTTTTCCTCTCAGCGGACAAAGGAAAGAAGCTGTCGCGTGTTTGTGAGTTTTATTCGCCTCGCACAATTAATGATACGACTCGACAAAACATCATCGCCCTCTGACTAATTTATCTAACTTCTACATGTAGATGTTTACTTAAATGCTGTGTCCTATTCCTTCTGCGTGCACACTTTTTGTTTTCATTTTAATAGGCAAGGAACTAATGGCTTAATTTAACCGAAAATAGATTCACTCACCCAAAGCTTTGTTTTAGTGCCCTCTTGTGGCGAAACAGGAGACAGCAATAAATAAATAAAAATCCGGTGACTACATTAATCAGTCAATACTGATACATTGACTGTACTATGTTTTGTCTGGTTTTCCCCAAGGCACAATAGAACTAAAGTCTTGAATGCCTAATGTGATAAGTCCACCATGGATGTTAATTCTGAGTCTCCTGAAATTGACCCCGATGCGCCAAAAGATAGTGAGGTAAACCATATTCCATTTTGTATCTTCTGTACACTATGTTGCAAATTATTTTTTACCTCCGAGTGTTATGTATTTATTCATTTGTACTATTCATTTAGCAGCATCTAAGCGAAGATGATCCGATCTATTCAGACAAAAAGGAGCAACTGCGGGCCAGGATGGAGGCGATCCGCAGCACTGTGAGTGTGGCATCAATTATGTTCTATGAATATACAGTGATTGACGGAATGTTCTCAGATCCAAGAGATGATCAGGGAAAACGAGCGTGTCCCCGAAATCGAGCGACTGGAGCTGAAGGAGTTCAACGTGGACGACGACAGGCAGAGGATGTACGATGCAGCCTTGGATGAAGAAGTGTCTCAGGTAACACGGCTTTGAAATATTTCTTCTTCTCAGATGCCATTTCTGATGTGATCCTTGATCGCAGGTGAGAGATAAAATTGAGATGGAGATTTTGGAACGATGCTACAGGCGTGATGTCATTAAGAGAGACTGCTGGGATTCTCTGAAAGTTAAAGATAGAGCTGTAAAGGTATGGAACGGGTTCCGACTCGATTGAAACGGGAACGAAAATGCGCTTTTTACTTAACAGGCTTTTCATACGGAGCACGAGGTGACAAACTACCCGCTCAAAGAGCGACCGCAGGCCGAATTGGCTGCCCTGCGAAGAGTTGAGAATTGCAGGAGGGAGGAACTGGCGGTAAACCATCGTAGTTCAAATTTTTAAAAAAAATCACAGATACAGACTCTAAAGTCATTACAAATTTCCATTCTTGGTCACCCCCAAAAAAAGTATTATCCAACAAAATCTGTGCTCATTCCAGGCGGCCCAAGAAAAACGTGCGGAGGAAGAAGCCGATGATTTCTCGGAGGGCAGTGGAGTAGCGAGCAGCTACTCGGCCGAGCTAGGAGTGTCCCATTCTTACCTCTACGACCAGTTCAGCTTGCACACCACCGAGCAGAAGCTAAACCAGATCGTTCTGCTTCAGGTGAGAAGAGCGTCAAGATGAAGTCAGCTTGTACTGCACTGTATTTACAGTAGAGGGAGCCCGTGAGCAATAAAAATAATGGCTTCACTAGTGGGCAACTTTCATATATGCTATCATAATATTCTCAAAAAGTTATGGAATAAAAACTAATATAAGCAGGAAAAAAAACGTGAGTGATGCAGAAGGACATTCCTCTTTTTTGTCTTCTAATTTTCCCACCCTCCCAATATCCAGGATGTGATCTACCAAATCAAGGTCGCTCTCAACACCCAGTTTGACAAGGTGTATATGCAAAAGGTGCAGGAGATCAGCCGCGTCAAAGAGAGGAACAAGCAAGTGAAGGAGGTCTTGGATGAGCTGGAGCTCAAAGAGGAGCTGTGGGTGCCCGTCCTGAATGACCGGGAGGTGCCCGAGAGGGTGTTTGTTGTGGACGACTCTGAGGTGACCCCCATCTGCAATCTCACCTGTCACATTTGTTATGGCTAAAAAGGAAATCTTCTCGTGACTTATTAGATCAAGGCAGAAAAGTACCTCACCCCTGAAGAGGAGCAGGAAGAGGAACGGAAGAGGCAGGAGGAACAAAAGCGTTTGGCGGCCAAGGTACGCTGCCAAAACAAACGTGGCTTTGTTTTTGAAGCTCCTGTTTTGTGATTTGCTCCAAATTCTTCCTGGCTTGGAGACCGGACCAACCGGCGAGCTTTTGTACCTTTGCATGCATACTTGTCTCAGCGGTAAATTACACTTAGAAAGAAAAAGGAAGAGTCAAGCTGAGGAGTGTTAATAAATGGCCGACTTAAATTTCGCTCGCTACTTTTGTTTTGATCTATCTTAATGCTGCTGTTTATTTATTTGTTTTGTTTTGGTTTCGGGCGTTCTCACATGACCGTCTGGAAAAACCAACGTCGGCAATAGTGACGGAAATCAAACGGGCAGTCACATGGCGGGCAGCCCCACACAGTGACTCATTTACGAAAAATGTGGCAGAAACACGAGTGGAAATTTTATTATTTTAGGTCCTGTATAGTGATGTTTTGGAGCAATATCAAAATTTTTAAAGGTTATGTCACATCACTGCAATTGAACTCATTCACTCTTTAGACGTCAAATATCCATTTGAACTCGATCGGCACTGAATGAGTTAAATATAAAAATATTGCACAACTTGTTGTCTATTTCAGAGCGACGATGTTCGAGAAAGGGCTCTCGATGACATGATGGAGGGCGTTCTTGAAGTGAAAAAAGACAGTTTGCTGAAAGCGGTGGGTCTGCTTGCGCTCATGACAAGACATCCCACCCGAGTTGCTTCGTTGGCAAGCGTTTTCTGTTGAATAAAACAACCGGGCCAAAACGGGAAATACGGGAAGTGCCTATTGAATGTACTCCACAGGAAGTACCCCAGCCCGAGTTTGTTCTGGCCAAACCTAACAACCAGTGGAGCGAAGAAGAGAAAAAGCAATTTAAAGAATATGAAAAGAAAGTCAAAGAGCTGGACACAGAGAAGGAGAAATACAGAAAGGTATTCCAAATTTCCACCGCACCTGCTTTGACGTAATACTTTCTTAGTGATCACTTTGATTCTCAGTCCCTGGAAAACGAAATCAAAAGCCTTCAGAAAGCTACCAAAGACGCCACTGACCGCTTTGATGAAGGTTTGAAAAGGCTCTTTGAGATGAAAATGAAATCCGACATGGCGATTTGTCAGGTGAACAGCCAACACACACATTTTTTTTTTTTTTGCATACCAAACAAATATTTAATTATTCATTTCCATACTGATGTTAAACTTTTTGAAAATTTTGGCATATATAAAAAGTGTGCCCCCCCCCCCCCTCCCAAAAAATATTTCACAGGAAGAACTGAAGATTAAAACTCTCAATTACTCAGTGCTCATGGAAGAGATTATGAAGAATGAAGAAATGGAGCTGGCGCAAAAACTTAAAGAAATGTCTGCGCAGAGGGTAAAATCATATTTTATCCAATTTGCTGGAGTTCCATGTAATTCCTCCATAATCTTCTTTCTCCGATTCCAGATAAAAATGGGCAAAGAGCTTGAGGCATTTGAAAAAGAAGTGGAATCGTTCCAGGAAAGTTATGAGAACATTGTGGCAGATGACAAAGTAAGTCAAACATCCTCTTTGCCAGTAAACGCCTTTTCACACCATTTAATGTCTCTCAAGGCTCAGGACAAAGATTTTCGGAAGGAGTTTGCTAATCTACACAAAGCTCATGTTGATCAGCTGTATAAACTCTTCAAGCGAAGACCAAGGTTGGTCATTATTACCACTTTTTTTTGGAGTGAATGTCATAGAAGTTTATTTTCTTTCTGCTCAGAGGTCACAAGAAAAATGCCATGGATGAGTTGGACTCTCATCGAAACATGCCAGAGGGACTGAACCAGTCAGTGTGGGAGAAGTTTTGTCAAATCCGCCAAACAAAAATAGACACGGAGCATAAGGTGACGATTTAATATTCACGAAGATCACACCGTAAAGATTTTTTACACAATGAATTCAAATTATTTTACACAATTGTCTATCACCATAATGACCATCATTTAAATACAAAAGCAACAAAACGGCAGGGGCCCCATAATTGAACCCTGTGGAACGCCAAACACAGTTGTGAAGACAACCATTCATTTCTGACTTTGTGCTCTTCTGATTTAATCAAGCAGGAACATTTGTCATCACCTTCCCATTGTTAAATTTCATATGTTGTTTAAAAAACATAATGGCATTTTTTCTGCAGATCAAATCCACAGCGGCCACTCTGGCTGAAATGCAAGCGAGTCTGCTCAAGAAGCGAGAAGAGGACGAGACCGCCGAGCGGGATATTGAGTTTCTCACAACAGAACTTGAATAGTCTGTGACCCTCCATTTATTTTATTTGACGAAAAAGTGACTTTTAAATGGCTTGCAAACAAATGATTGGGTCTCATAGCCTGCGTGAGAAGATGCAGAACTTCCTGACGGACATCACGGTCCAGTTCCTGCTCAAACAAGGCCAGGTCGAGGTGACCAACACGGACTTCATCCCCGACTACAGCGACTCCATTCTTATCCACAGGAGCAAAGTGGAAGAACTCAACCAAATTATCAGGGTCAGCTGAACGCACTCACCAGTTCAACCAACACCTCACTAAACACCGATTTGTCCAATCAGACCCTCGGCGAGCAGAAGATAACCACCATGGTGCAGACCAAAGACTTCCGTAAGGGCATCATCCAGGTGGAGTGGGACAACACCATGAGGAGGATGCAGATAGAGGATCTCAAGAACAAAGAACGGGACATCCAGAAGCTGCGTCTCACAGAGGACCACAAAGAGGTCTTGGATTGTGTACCTTTTTATCAATCTTTCATAAATGCCAGCGAGTCATAAAGCAATTTTCGGCTCCCATCAAAAGATTTATGATCAGATTGATTAGTAAAGCTTTTTTTATCAGCACAATATCTTCAGGTGAAAGCCGCTGCTTCTTTATGGCCATTTAAACACGTGCATCAATCTTAAGTAAACACCCGACCTAACAAGGAGATACTCCCACACGTTGTCCAGGCCACAGCGAGCGAGTAGCTTGGAGAATCAACAGGCTCCATAAAGATCTGATGAGTCACGCGTCTTATTTTTAACATGGAGATGACTGTGCATGAGAATGCGCTCCGAGCCCAGATGCCCGTTTATTTTGGCAAAACGTTCAGGTGGTTCTCCTGTGGCCTACAGCGCTGCTTCCTGCCATTGTTCTCAAGCCTCTGGAACGGTGACAATTCAAACGTTTAAATACAAACAAAACCATAAAGTGCGGTCGTAAGGTTTATTGCGCAATTGTTTTTACGCCAACATGGCAACGGGAAGTCTAACAGCGTGCGCTCTGGACTTCTTTTTTTTTTCTTCCCAGTATCTCAAGACAGACAGCGACAGTCGTGTGTGCAAGCAGACGGTATCGCTGAAGGAGGCTCAGTCCCTGCAAGTGAAGGTAACACAAGGCAAAAATATGGCAGACCAGGAACAAAAAGTTCCATAGCCTCCATCTTTTTTTTTTTTCTGAAACTTTCAAAGGCTTATCAGAAGGACGTAAAGACTCGCAAACAAAAAATCAGACACCTCCGAGCTCAGACGGCCATGAAGGAACAAAAGAACGCTGTTTTGGACAAGCAGGTCCAGGACATGCATGTGACCGTGTCGCAGATGAGACACATCTACGAAGCCTCGGGTAACCAAATCACACATTACAGACTTGTTCGAAATTTCAACCCTTTTTTTTTTTTTAGCTTCTGAAGAAAACGAAGCGCTGAACACGGAGCAGCGCTACCAGGAAGTCCTGCAGGTGCAGCGGCTGAAGGACACGGCCAGGCTCCAGATGGAGAAGCTGGCCTTCCTCAGCACCGAGGCGCAGCATTTGAAGATGAGGAACGTCCCTTCGCTGGTGCAGATCAAATACGACTAAGCCTCACGCAGGCAATCAGGTTTTATTTACACTTCTCTTGAATAGACCCTAACTATAAATCAAGCAACAAATAAAGAATGCCATATTATTGAACATTTCTATTATTTAGAAGAGTTTGGTCAACAAAAGATATATTAGATATTTAGATACACATTCATGAAGCAAAGTCCTCCTCCGTGCGGTCAAAGTGCAGAATCTTCTCATCCAGGCCAAAGAGGTCGATGAGTTCAGACAGGCTGGCTTTACGTCCTTCCACAGGAACGTCCGACTGGAGCTCGTACAACGCGTTCTGAACGCAACTCCGCCACTTGTCGATCAAGCTTTGAAGCTGCGCCAGTTCGTTCTAGAGAAGGAGAAAAGTTGAGAAATAATCAGGATGTCTTCCCCCACCGCCCACATCAAGTGACCCACCTTGCTCCTATACATCTTAACCATCCTCAATCGGCGTAACGTCTCCCCCTTGTCCTTCACCTCCCTGCCAAGCCGCTCCCGTCGTTGCGCAAAGTCTTCAGGGTGGGAGTGCGCCGGTCCAGGAATTCTCCAGGAAAACTTTTCACTCCCAGGTCTGTGTTCCTGGCAGTTGGCAGACTGAGGAGGAATTTTATGAACATCGTCATCTGTTGTCTGGGAACATGACGGAATTCGTTGGTCATCCTCATCGTCCACGCAAAGGCGCTTGGCCACGGAGAAGGGCGAGGTGAAGGAGCGGCGTGTTCTTTTCAGATGTTCCTTCAGGGAGGAGCTCAACTTCTGCTGAGGCTGTGGAGACAAGATGGCAGAGTTGCTGTCAACAAGACTTGCCATTTAACCTTAATGTTATTTGATATGGACATCACAAAAACATTGCACGTAGCAGATGAACTGTTTTAATTGATTTAGTTAGACTGCTAATTTTATTTTTTTAGAAAGTAAATAGTCTGAAATGACAGTGACGACTTGAAATAGTGAAAAAGCACACAAATTACCGTCTCAGCGATCCCACATGGACTCGTCGGTGAGCAATTATATACCGATTTAGATGACTCATTCTTCGGCGTGACCTCCATGAAGAAAGCAGCTCGCAGTCAAAACGATTCAAAATCTTCCAAAAAAATACAAACTGCGAGCAGATATTCTATTTTTTTTAACTAAATTCTTCTGCTGTGCATTTCCTTGTTTTGGATTTCATAAGCCCTCCAAAGTCTGTGATTGGTGGAAAGCTGATGACGCAAGCCCGCGGAGGGTCATGGGAAATGTAGTATTAAGTACATCGCACTCAAACCCCACTAAAACTCCGTTAATTTACATCCAGGTAGTGTTTCACTCAAATTAAATTTGTGTCTGTAATAAATTTCTATCAATGTTACCTTTCACGCTACAGTATTAAGTAAAAATACAATTTAGTTTTAGCTTTAGGCCCTGTGTTAAGACTATTTCTTGGTTACACTTGTATCTATGGCAGGGTCATGAGGTGATTCAACACTTCCCACCAGTTGATTCACCTCCAGTCTCAGTTCTTTTACCAGTCTCCTACATTTTCTTCTGTACCATCATCCTGCCTGGACACACTTGTGCAATTTCACATATTCAACGATTAAACTTTGTAGTGTATTCCCATGAGTGAGTCAACATTTCAACTTTTACTTTCAGGCACTGGTTGGGAGTTTTTCCAGCCAAAGCGAGGCAAAGGTGGCTATCGAGAATCTCGAATCCATGTGAGATGTGAGTGAGGTTGCCAACTTTTCATCCAACACAGGTGTGTCTGTCATGAGCACCCATAAATTTCTATCAGGTCTGCATGGGCATCACAAGCTGCATTTTTTCCATTCTTTCTCTGTTAGGGTTGAACCATTTATCAGTTTTATAATATTTTCAAAGTTCTCTCATGTGATTGAGCATGACGCTGAGATTCATAATTAAAATCCAGCAAGGTCACAGTCTTGGCCAGACACAAAGAAGCTTTTGTTTTCATCTCGCTGGGTGATGTATCACTTTCTCCCTCCCCTCCTACAAAGTGTGAAACAAGCTGCCCCAGAACAACAACAACAAAACAGACTCAAGCGTTATTTGGCGTTGCTTCCAAAGTGTGGCAGGGAAATGACATAGCGAGCGTTTTTCAGCAGACTCTTGTTACAAGAGTGCATACGTGTGAAAATAAGCCACAGTTATGATGAGGGATGGGATCGCTTCTAATTATAAATCGTGGTGGTGAGAGAGTGATTATGTCTGCCAATTTTTTAGAGGGCGGGGAGCAGTAGCACTGTGTGTGGGTTAGTTGCTGGATCGGACTAGTTGCTGGAGAAATTCCCGTTCCTAATTAAGATAATGTTGTCGTGCACAAACTGGAGCAGTGCCAACTTTGCTTGCTTGACCTTTCATTTGGATCTCATCAAAACACAGTATTTGGAAATCAGCACACTTAGGGCCCATTTAGGATCCAAAGAATCTTGGTGGTACTTTTAAAAAACTCCCATCACTTGCCAAATACTTCTGGATTTTACTGTAGCTGATAAATGCGGCCTGTTGATGCATTAAAAAGGATTCCCACGGTGCATAAGCACATTCTCACTCTACTAGTGTGAGATTTGCAGTAATGAAGTAATCATTGCCTCGTGTGGACCCTTTGGACCTCGATATGTTTATGCAAAGCTAATCTGCGCCGTGTGTTTTATCAGCTACGCTGAGCAAATTGTCAGCTGAAAAAAATCAAAACACTTTCACTATTTTCCACTTTTTTTCCTCACACACTCACGGAATGCTTTTTTTTTTTTTTAAATTTCCTTTCCCATCAGGCTTTTTAATCAAAGTTGCACATAGATTTGAGTGGAGTACATCACCCCCCCCCCCCCACTCACTGTCCTCAAATCCATTTGTTTTCCATCAGTGAAGCAGAACCGAGTCACGCTCGCCGTGAGTCATGTGGGTGGGTGGAGGTCAGTGCCGCATGGGCGTGGCGGCTCAGGGATCCCGTCGGCTCTAATGGCTCCTCGCTGGAGAGATAAAAAATGCTTCTTCGCTCCAAGTTGCATAAATGTAAATGGTCGGAAGCCTTTCAAAAAGTCAAAGAATAAACCCATTGTTAACTTGAAGGCTGAGCAAAGACTTTCTTTGTAGAAGCAGAAACTTTTTGAAAATGCCTGAGTCCGTATCTTTCAAGGGGAAGTGAAATTAAAGTGCCATTTTTTTTTTTGACAAAATGTCAGGAAAAGCCTTCTAGAACAACTGAACTTTTTTTTTCTTGATTTTTTTTAGGGCACTGTCTTTTTTTTTTTTCAAACAGTGCGTTGGCTAAGCATGGGGTGTCGCTTGTAATTATACTGTTAAACTGTCATAAGTAAGCCTTTATGCAAAAAAACGGTTTCACATAAATACTAAGTGTGTAATCTGTGATAAAGTACAGTAGAAAAATACAGTAGTGTCTGCAAACCACAAAGTGCATGCCAATTATTGTCCATGCATTATAAGCAGCAGATGTGATCCAGTTGCAACAGGATGAGCTTTCTCGCTGCACACAATCGCCCTCTACTCTAATAAAAAAAAAGAAAAAAGAAAAAAAGTTCCCACCCCCTCCTCCAAGAAGAAAAAAAAAAACATTTGGGCAGCAGTTGTGGCTTCAGAGCCGCAGTAGGAGTTTTCGCTCACTGTTTTCAAGTTTACAGACGGACGCGTTCACGTGTCAGCTCCGGCTGTGGGACTTTGGAACTGCAGACAGCTACACCTGCCTGCCAAGCGACGTCGAGGGGCGCGGCCGGGACCGCTGCCCGCAAATCTCCGTTGCAACTTTACTTGGGCAACACAAAGTCACAACAAGAAGCGGAGAGAACTTTTTTTTTTATTTTAGGAACATCCCGGGGCTTCTTCGCGCACGCTGCCCCCCTCCCCGAAGGAGCTCCACGCGGACGGGGGGACTTGATTGACTCCTTTGGCTGGAGGTATGAACACAAACAGTGAAAATACTTTTTAAAAGTCCTTTTTTGCTTTTTTACCTCCCATGCTGAATGTTCTTTAATAGCTATCACTTCATCCTGCAAGTTTTCAATGACTTTCTCTGCTTGTGCTTTGAGCTGGAAATGCACAAAATAATATTTCTGGTCCCTTTTGATCAAGTTAAAATTAGTCTGTTACCATGATCCCCGGATAGTTTTTCATGCTCTTTATGGGGCTATTTACATCTCTCCTAAATATATTCCTCAACTTGACCTCTGCCTACTTTGACAGCAACCCTTCTATATGTTATTTATATTTCCAGGTTAGGAGGTGAAGTTAAACAGGCTACTAGGTGGCTTAAAGGAATTTAGGATGTGGATTCTTTAAGAGCAAAAAGTGTCTGGTCAGCATTTGGGGGGAATGGAGAAAAAAAAAACACAGTAACAGCACGTTTGTGGGAAATTGAGGAAATAGGAAAAGTGTTGAATGTATTAAATATCCCCGGGGTGTGGTGAGTGGCTTGTATGGTGTGCATCTGGCCTTTTGAGCCTTTGTTGGACACAATAATGCAGCTTCAGAGCTTGTCTCGCCATGTTTTGTATCTTCTATCAGCTATTCATAAGCGCTTGGAGAGTTCAAATGTGTTCAAGGACAAAAAATTCACATGATTTGTGTCTGTATGGAACAAGGACACTGAAAGATGTCGCTTATATACCCTTGACATTTGGCTTTTACGGCTTGGCATGTGACTTTTTTTTCTGGCCCTGAAATATATATATATATGATGGTCCAACATTTTGGAGTAAGTGTCACAAAAAGCCAAATTAAAAGCTAAAGATGCTTAGAGTTGATCCTTGTGGTACACCACTGTCCATCATCTGGACAAGCCAAGACGTTTGGCTTTTGCAGCAATAACAAGTGCCTTTTTTGACTCTAAAAACATACTAATCTTGGAGGCTGGTCGTTCACTTTATCGTATTTATATATATAGAAATGAAGTCCAAACTTTATGAATATGATGATGTTTCATTGAAATGACCAATGAAAGCGTCAATTCCATACTTTCCTCGTGACCTTTGTCACCCTTGAATCCCAAGTGAATCTTGTGACATTCTTGTGCTTTCCCATCCTTCTCATTGGATTCTCGTTTTTATAGCCCAATTGCCATTTCACCGCATTAGAAGCAAAACAAGCGTTGGCACGCACGCACGCACGCACGGTAGCGTGAGTGCGGTCATAGTTGTGCTGTCATTTTGTCTGCAGATAAAATGGCATGGACGAGCTAACGCCACTGGCGGACTTCTCGGGAGACTTGGCGGACGAACGGGGTGAGGTTTCTAAAGTCTTCAGGGTGTAATAAGATACAGTGGAACCTCGGAGGACCGACCCAATTGGTCAACCGCAGATTTGTTTGTGTTTGAAAAAATACTTTTTTTCCCTTCGGAAATAATGGAAATAGAAATAAGTTGTTCTAAATTATAGCCAGGCAATGTTTTAAATATTCCTTTATGGGTGTGCATTTAGAAAGACATGTTGGGTTGTTTAGGGATAAGTAAGATTTTGAGCTTTGGATGCTCGTTGAGTTCGTGATGCTGCTTGGCATTGCCATTTTTAAATTTTTTAAAAAGTATCACAATAAAAAGGCAAAAAAAAAAACATTCTTAGATGTAATGCAAACTAAATTGGACCCCCGGAAGCTTATTCTGACATTTTATGATGTCATAGAAGTTTGTTTAATCATTTAAATTGTGCCCCTTTTAAATTTTATGAAACTTTCAAGTCCCGTTTAAGTCTTCTGTAACTTTGGACGGCTCCACAGCAGCCACTTGAACCTCTCAAGTGATGTTGCATTCAAAGACCCCAGCTAACACTCCCCAGCTGCTACTGCCAGGTTAGAGTTAACTTTCCACCCCGCTGGCACCTTCTCTTGTGCTTTTGTCCCACGCCGACTGTCACTTTCGCATGCTTTCTAAAGTCTCACCTTTCAAATTTCCCCCCCCCCCCTTTCGTCTCACATTTAAACCTTCCCGTCCGTCTTTACTCACTTTAAAAATCAACATGCGATGAGGTCAAGTCCCGTCTGGCGATAAAACACAAGTGGACGCCGAATGTCAGACCATATTTTTCTTGATGTGTCACCTCTAAATATAATCACCTCTCGTCGGTTAAGCTCAGTAAAACGCAAAGTGCTTAAAAGGTAAAAGTTAGAGACGCATTCTAAAAGTGTGAGGAAGCCAAACCCTGAGCGGAGTTAACAAATGGACACCGAGGTTGGCGTCTGGAAGCCTTGTTGGCGGCCGTGCCAAAGTGGTTAACAGATAAAGAATGTTTGCCGTTAGTTAGAGAAGGCCATAAAAGTCTGTGAGAGGAGGAATGGGGGGGGGGGGGGGGTCGGGATGATGTTACTCACGGGCCGAGCTTTTCCTCGGTATTATCGTTATGATTATTAATGGTGACGTCCAGGAACTTAATTTGCACACAGCTATGCAAAAAGATAAATAAATAAATAAACGCTGTAGCAAAAGTGTGCATGGCTTAAACTTAAGAGCAGGCTTGCATTCCTCTGCTGATATTTTGGCGGAATTTATTTATGATTTATTGGACAGAGGCAGTTAGGTTTGTCAAAATTCTGTACAATTTTCTCTCCGCTGCAGTAAAGCCCAAAAATCTGACCCTGGCAACCGCACGATGGAATAAGCTGAATAAAAAATAAAAAATGCAGCTTTGTAAAGATAACTGACGGCGATTTTATTTTGAACCGCTGCAACCATCAAAATTGAATTTCCAAAACTGCACTCCAGTTTGTCAACAATACCCTAATGGATTTGGAAATAATCATTAGGCACCTTTTCAGGATTTGGAAATAATCATCAGGCACATCTTCAGGCAACTATTTTTTTTTAGCAAATGATAATGTACAATTAAATATACAAAAAATAGTTTTAATCTGAGATGGTTTTGTTTGCCAGATAAATGAACAAAAACTTTATTTGTGTTTTTTTTATTGAACAGAAAATCATAACGTAAACATTTCTGTCCAATCTGGTTGCTTAATGTTACAATTCCATTTAAGGGGGCCTCTTGAGAAGTGCACAGTATGTTCTCCTAACCTGGAAACTCAAACATTGAGTCAAAGCAAAACAAAAAAAGTCACCTTTAATGACTTGTACCCAATTAAAAGACTGAAAGTACATCCCAGCACTCACACTAATGGAAACCGAAATAATCATCAAGCACTCGCTCGGTGGACAGTTGCTCACGCGGGGATTAGCGTTAAAGTAAACACGCCGCTTTGTATAGTGACTCCCCGGATTCTTCCCAAACTAATCATTTTTCTTTTTGTGCTATCAGTCGTGACGGAGTCCCTAACGTCCACGGGCAGACTGACATCCCTCCCGCCAAGTGAGTGTCTCCGTCGCTTTAATTGTTGACGTTGAGGCCAAGGCATAACGCGGTAATTACAAGCGTGCAGTTCGGAGGGAAGTGCCCGATGAGTAATAGCAGCTCTTGTGTTTTGCTGTTTGTCTTCTGGTTGCTAGAGGGAACCGGCGGATCGAGTCACAGGAACATGGCCAGCACCAGCGGAGGAGGAGGAGGAGGAGCTTTGGAGAAGAACATCTTAACGCAGAAGAGCAGCACTTCTTACTTTACTTCTTGTGAGTTACCAATACACCCATGAGTCGAACGACTGACTCGGAGTCGAATTGAATCACTTTTTCAAATCGACACAGAGTAAAAATAAAATAATAAGTGTTAAACACAAATGTCCATAAGATCATACGTGTGATGGCGTGTCCTTCATCCTTCTCACCAACGTCATGTTCTGCAGCCTCGGTGGGCGTGAGCAGCAGTAACTACAGCTCCTCGGGTGTTTACCTGGGAGGAGACGCCATCGGAATCGGCGATGGTGCGACCGGCTACCTGGACAATGAAGGCTACAGCAGCGGAGGAGGAGGAGGAGGAAGAGGTGGAAGTTACATCGTCAGCTCGGTGACCAAAGTCAGCTCGTCGGGCGGCGGCAAGAGAACACAGGGCGCCGTCGCCTCCTCGGATAGGAAGCAGGCCGGGTCCAGCCGCTCGGGAGGTTACGAAGGTGAGTGGCTCGTGATGGAGGTGAAGGACGGCCACTAGGGGCGGTCTTGATGCACTATTGCGTCTCTTCCAGGGAGTTCCAGCGCTAATTCCTCGCCGGAATTTTCCCGCAAAGACTATGGAATCTATTGTAAGTGACTCTGTAAAGGTTCAAAGCTTGATAGGAAACTTAAAAAATGTTTCCCATTAAAAATATATTTAAAAAAATGTCTGGGTATGGTACATGGTTGCACCAAAGCACTACTTTTACTTTTTAGGGATAATTTGTAAAACTATTTTGAGTCATTTTGCTGTCATTGTAGTGGTTTAAAAAATATTATTATTTTATTATTATTCAAATTTAAATGTAATTTGGTAAAAGCAGTTTGTCTAATAATTTGGATTTTCCTTTGGGGATTTTTTTCCAGGCTCGGGCAACACCAGAGGGAGAAGCGAGAGCAGAGGTACGCCCTTGTTTTCCGCAACACCTGCAAATTCTGAAAATTCTCCCTTTTTGATTGTAATCTGGATTTTCTTTGTTCCATCGTTGCCGGCCAGAAAGCGAAATCCGGGCCCGGCTGCAAAGCGCCTCTCCCACAGCCGGCAGATGTGAGTCGAATTTTTTTTTTTTTTGTTATATAACGTATCATAAAGTAACAAAAGCATCTTTATTTGGCTGAAGGGATCTCGTGGATCGTTTAACGTACTTCAGAATGGTGCTTTCTGACTTGGGGCCCTGTCAGGGTTGCCTTTTTTTTTTTTTAGTCCCTCAAATTCCTGCATCTCTCCCGTGCGTGTTTATGTGGAGATGGCGAACACGTGGCGGTAACCTACAGCACAATATCCAATCTGGCGCTCAGATGGGCTCCATTGTGGGTTTTCTTTCCAATGTGCTGTCGCTGCCTCTGGTCCAGATTTGGCGGCAGCGCTGGTAGAAGTGACTCACAGCTTACCACATGCTTCCCGTTCACTCACTACGCCCCCTGCTGTACTTGTGAATAACTGCAGCCATTCCATCTAAATGTTTTTTTAAAGCCAAGGCTAATTTATGCAGCACGATTTTTCTTCATGATTGTGTAGCCCTATGGACATACCTCTGTATTGCTTAAAAGTGGCTTTGGATCTTCACCCAGCCTAGCTTAACTGTACCTCAGTGCAGAACGGCCGATATGCAAGCTGGAAGTATCACCCAGAACACAACATGAGCATTCAGGATGTGAGATATAACTTCATAACTCGGAATCATGGTAAAACGCCACAACCGAAATTTACCGTAAAACCTCAAACGTGGCCTATTCCTGGCCGAGGCAGACTCCCAGAAGGCAGTCCTTGCGGTTTTAGAAGACTGAACCCCACATGGGCCGGGTGTCCAATTACCCAGCTGCTTCCTATTTGTTAGGGGAGGAGTGTTCTCTTCTTTAACGATCATTTTGCGTGTCTCAAACAGGCCCGCTCTGTAATTGAACACGACACAACTGCAAGGAGATGCATAAAAAAAAACAAAAAAACTTTTGAGTGAGCTTCAGTCACTTTGCCGCTAGGTGGCGATTAGATGGATTGAACACAAATTCTGGAGCAAAACATGTAGACAGACACTATGACAATACTCATTTATTCTTTATCCTCTGCCAAGAATGACTAACATTGAATACATAGCAAAAACTGGTTGTTGTTTTTTTTACATTCAAATCTATGATTTTGTAAAAAATCTTAGGAGAACCCGGAAGTGACGAATGATTGTCTAGAACTTGAGTGTTTACAGCGTAATCATACTTGCAGGGGCGGAGCTGGATGATGTGAAGAAGCTGCTGAAGGTTCGCTCCAGCAGCACCAGTCCTGTGCGTGCATCCAGCACTTCAGCCATCATGGGCAACCCCAAAAAGGCCAGCGTGGAGACCCAGACCATCTCGGTGACCTCTCGGGCCTCGCAGTCGGGTATTTGACCCCGCCCCCTACTCACTCCCACGCACAGACACTTTGTCTCCCTCCCACTTTGGGTTTTGTATTACAGCACGTTAGTCACACACGACATCTGTTTTTCTGAGAAAGCGAATCCACGGGGCAGACTGACATTTCATACAACCGAGACTTTCTTGTCTCTAGTTGTCTCTGATTCATTCTCCCTTGAATAGAGAAATAAAATCAAATATGTCTTCTGCCTCTTCCACAGTGTTAACATTTGGTACCGGTGCCAGATCGGATGGCTTCCACACCGTGGACTCATCCGGCTTGCTCGAAACGGGTCTGCCAGCCGGCCGCTTCGACACAGTCGGCAAAGCCAGCCATTATGAAGGCAGTCTCAAATCGGGCCACTACAGTGACGCGGGAAGGTCGGACATCGGCGTGAGGTCCGTCACGTATGACGCAGGCGCGAGATCGGGCCAGTACGGTGGCGGTGTGAGATCAATGTCGTATGATACCGGCGTGTGGACAGGACAGTATAACGGCGGCGTCAAAGCAGGGCAGTACGATACCGGCATCAGGTCCTTGAATACCGGTGTCGTATCTGCCCAGTATAATGGCAGTTTAAGATCAGGCCAGTACGATGCCGGCGCCGTATCCTCCCAGTATGGCGGCAGTTTGAGGTCCGGCCATTACGACACCGGTGTGAGGTCATCCCAGTACAGTATCAGTCAGAAATCTGGCATCCACGACTCTGGGATGAGATCCACCCAGTACGACTCGGACGCGGCGCTTCCGGCCTTCCCGTGGTCCACCGCCACCTTGCCCGCTGCCGCAGGCACCGCCGCGGCGGTGGCGGGTGCCGGCAGTAGTTACTCGTACCAGGCCGGCGCCAACAACATGTCAGGCGGAGCGACGCCCATCGCCCTGGGTGCACCGTCCCTGTCAGGTGAGCGTGTTACAAAGTCAAGATGCATGTCTTCATGATAGTTATACAGATTTTTTTTTTCTATGATAAGAATAAATCAGTAGAACTCAACATTAAATCAACCAAGAAATATTTATTATGAATATGAAAACAAAACAAAAAATACAGAATAGAAACACTGTAATCAGACTCATGATATTTCCCCACAGTGTATGGCTTTCAGAATAATTTGGCGCCCTCTTCTGGCGGTGCAATCACTACAAGCGCCGCAAATGCCAACATGACAAGTACGCACGTTTGAAAAAAGATGAAACATGAGAGTTTACCTTTATCTGATTTTTTTTTTTTTCTTTGACAGCTTATGGAGTTCAGAAAAACGTATCTGGCGTTGGTGGTGGTGTCGTTGGCGCTGGAGTTGCTACAAGTAAGCCGCTCTGTCGCCCCCTGGTGGTTGAAAATGTTTTCTGTTAAACACATTCATCTTACTATAAAACTGCTTTATGCTGAATAATACAGAATTATTGTACTAAAAATATTTATCTCATGCTGATTTAAAATTTAAATCTTAAATTCCACTAGAGAAAAACTAATGATCTAATTATTATTACGTGAAAATGAGAATTCTGATCCGAGGCCTCCCATTGGAGGAATGACACATTGCTCTCTGTCCTCCCCAAGCCACTCGATCCCAAAACGGGGACGCATACAAGGACTATATGTTCGTTAATTCGGAGAAGGACAACGCCAGGGAGACGGAGACGCTTCTTTTAGCCAAAGACAGCGGCAAGCAGTTCACTCGGGCTTCAGGAGGAGGTGAGGCGCACCTTTGTCCAGGTTGGAAATAAAGTGGACAAAATCATCAACACCCGCCTTCTTGTTGATGTTTCAGGTTCTCTCTCGGGCGACTCCATCCAGAAGGAGAAGTTAATCACAACCTACAGCGAAGGAACTCAACTCAAGGCAGGGATGGGAAATGCTTATTGTGAGTCTGAAACCACAACAGCACGTTTGTATTTATTCCTGAAGCTAAAGATGTGTGACTCCATCAGATGGATCATCGGGAGTTTTAATGAAAGACAAAGGCACACACGCACGTATGTATTTCTCTTCTAGTTCGTCGTACTCGGACTTTTATGGAGATTTATTTTAATTGACGGCGAGCTTTGTCCGCAGAGCTTCGCAAGAAGGGTGGCGCATGCGGAGGCGGCTGGTGCTGCTGCTTTGACGCCTGTTGCTCCTGGTGGAAGTGGTTGCTGGGCTTCCTGCTCCTCTTCTTGCTCCTCCTCGGACTCCTCTTCGGCCTCATTGCGTTGGGTAAGGAAGGTCTTCGGCAAAATAGCACAAATTGTTGTTGGGGGCATATTTTCGTTGGGAATGCCAAATTGTATTTCAGTCTATAGAAGAAAAAAAAATCATTCAACTAAATTATTATTTTTTTATTTTTAGCTGAGGACGTGAGAAAACTGAAGAACCGAGTGGCCACTCTGGAAAGCGAGTCGGCCATCATCTCTGCTCGAACCAGTCGTCTCGTGGGTCTCGGCGGGAATACCTTCGTGGATGGCGGAGGCCAATCCAAGACGGACATATTCGTGTTTGGAGCAGGCGGAGGAGGAGGCTCGGACTCTAGTTCTGGAACCCAAATCGGAGTTGCTGCTGGGGCTGGTGCTGGGGGTGGTACTTCTGCTGGTGGTGGTGTCATTGCTGGAACTGGTGCTGGGGCCGCTGGTGCTGGTGGTGGAGGCGCTGGTGTTGGAGGCGCTGTAGGTGCTGGAGGCGCTGGAGGCGCTGTAGGTGCTGGAGCCGCTGGTGCTGGAGGTGCTGGTGACAGCAGCGGTACAAGTGCAGGTGGCGCCGGAGCTAGTGGTTCCAGTGTTGGAGGTGCTGGAGCGAGTGGAACCAGCATAGGCGGCGCTGGAGCTGGAGCTAGTGGAAGCGGTGTAGCTGGGGGCGGAGCTACTGGAACTGGCTCAAGTGGCAGCGCAGGCACCACCTTCGGTGGCGGCTCTAGTTCTGGACGTACTACCATCATTACTGGCGGTACCCACATTGGTGGCGGCACTGGTGGAACTGGATCCAGTGGAACTGGCTCCAGCGGAACCGGCTCCAGTGGCGGCGCAGGCACCGGTGTCAACGGTTTTGGCGGCACCGGCAGCATTGGCGGCGGTGGCAGCGACTCCTCATCTAGCCACACCTCTAGTAGCCACACGACCAGCCACACCTCCAGCGTGAGCCACCACGAAGGTCAAGTGACCGCCAACGGTTTCTGGACCAGCGGCACCGGCGGTTACGTGGACGCCGCCGCTCTTCACATGGCCATCCAGCGCATGGTCAGAGGAGAAATGCAGTCGCAGGCCTTCCAAGGTAATCTTTTCGATTTATTTGTTACTCCATATATATGAATAATTGACTATTAAATATTTAATGAAATTTATTTCCCAGCGTTCATAACGGCCACAATGCAAGGAGAACGAGGACTGCCTGGACCTAAAGGTAGATTTATTTGGCGCGAAATCGCTACTTTTAAACAAACTAACTGTGTGTTTTACTTGTCACAGGTGACACGGGTCAACCCGGATTTCCAGGTAAGTTCTTTTTTTTTTTTTTTTGCACCCACCTTCACACATTGTCTGTTGGTTAATATCAAACCTTTTCGACCTCAGGCGCTCCCGGTCCAATTGGTCACGAAGGTCCTCAAGGTCCAAAGGGCCAAAAAGGAAGCCATGGTATTACAATATATGCGTACACGCTTTGGACTGTGAAGAACTGGGTTAATAAATGTCGGCATGTGTCTGCAGGTGAACAAGGATTGGAGGGGCCTCCTGGTTTGAGGGGGCGAGAAGGCCCTGGTGGACCAAGAGGTGAACCAGGATTTGGCTCCAAAGGAGACAAAGGTACATCAAAATAATTGTCATAGCAAGTAGCAAATAGGACTTCACAGGGGAAAAGATTCCAGAGTTGTAGGACAGTCGTATCTTCTCAATCTTCAGCATTTCATTGTTTTCGTTCCGGAAGGTAATGTTGGGGAACCCGGAGTCCCCGGTCCAAAAGGTGAGGCCATCCCCCGAGCAGTTTTCAAAATGATCCATTGAGTCTAGTATTCAGTTTAACTCGATATTGATGATTCACCGCAGGTGCTTCTGGGCTTGTTGGAGCACCAGGTGAGAGTCTTAGGTCTTGCTCTTTTCTTGTTCTTCTTCTTCCTGCTCTTTGGACTTAACCTCAATGGAGGTGTCAGAGTGAATCTTTCTCTTCTGGATCTTCTGCTCTCGCTCCACATATCTGCAAGGCTTCCCTCACCTTTCATTTTAGTGGGAGCCGTTCTTCACCTTTTCTTCACCTCTCTTGCAATTCCTCTTCTCTTTGAAAAACTGACCCTAATTTTCACTCCTCATCACTTTTTGGCTGTTCCTTGTCATTCACTTGCTATCTCCTCTCAGGCAGATAAAAAAAAAATCACCTACCTGTCCATTTCTAAGCTAAAATGATTTCTCTTTGGCGCCCTCTGCTGGCAGTAGTGCTAAGCTGCTGTGACGTAATCTCACGCTCATGATTTGTTTGTTCAAACCAGGTCCTCAGGGTTTCCGTGGAGAAGCAGGCTCACCTGGTCTTAAAGGTAGAGTTTGTAGAATAAAACATAACAAGATGGATTCAAGCAAAATAAACCTAACATGACTCATTCGGATGGTCAGGTGATCAGGGTTTACCTGGTTTGGTTGGACCGGCTGGAGAGAAAGGAGCTAAAGGATCAGCAGGTGAGCGGCGGGCCTTATCATTCTTTTTTTTTTCTGACAACAGTAGATTCATGTTTTTGTGTCCCATCATCAGGACAAGATGGTTCAAAAGGCTCAAGAGGTAAAAACAAATTAGCATCTCTTGTTAGCCACATAGCTAATTGTTTTATTTTGAATTTTAAACAAAGTTTCAGGAGATTTATCATGAATGATGACATTTTTAAAATATCTGCCCACAGGTGATCTTGGCAGTCCTGGCCACCCTGGACTTCGAGGGCCGGCTGGTCCTCCAGGAGATGCTGGACCTCCGGGTGAGTTTTACGGAATTATTTTGAAAATAATACAGACTTGGACATTTCACAAGTGTTACTTCCAAATATTTAAAAATCTGTGAAGTAAAAGCGTGTTCTTTTCTTCTTCTTGAAGGACTACCAGGCAATCCAGGTCAACCAGGGCCTAAAGGTACAAAACCAGCACGAAACCTGAAACACAAAACTCGTGCGATAATTATTGTTTGTTTTCAGGTGACACCGGCGAAGCCGGAAGAATTATTAACGCAGGTAATGAAGCTAACTTTTTTTTTTTAATTTGTAGCCTTCATGGTGAGGGTGTTTACCTGTCAATCATTTTGCAGCCGGCGTTGCTACCGTGCACATCCCTGGACCACCCGGGCCTCGTGGACCTCAAGGAGTATCAGGTCCGACGTCCTCTTTCAATAATGTGATCATAACGGCCACGTTCGTAACATTCGATTATGTTCTTAGGTCCAGCTGGCCCTGCTGGTCCTGCAGGTAAGTCCTCACATGTCTTCACAAGTATTTTTAGATTCAATTTGACCATGTTGTTGGTCCTGGCAGGTCCTAAAGGTGACCGTGGAGAATCTGGATCAACAGTGAGGACATCTGAGAGTTTCAGCTCAAGTGTAGCTGAGAGTGAGTACAAAATTCTGAAAAAGGGAGAAAAAAAAAGTGTTATCTTGGATGTAATATTATCTTCTGCGTATTAACTTTAGGAACAGAGTATGGGAGTTTTAATTAAGCAGGATGCATGAGACAGACAGGAAATGAAGGTTGAGGAGATGTGGGGTCAGGCCAGGAGTTCTAAAATACCAATATTTCTTTTTGTGTACGTTTTAGGGCAGTATGCTTCCGGTGGTTCGTCGTCTCTACGCGGCCCACCGGGTCCACCTGGGCCACCTGGACCTCCTGGTCAGCCAGGTACGTATCACCTGATGCTTCTGATGAAGTCCATAGACTTATAATCATCTCCAACATGTCTGCAGGTTACGGAAGACCAGGGCCCAAAGGCGACAAAGGAGATTCTGTTGTTACAAGCAGCTCTGGTACGAAATGAAAATATGAGATTGAACACATGAGCAGCGCTTCAGGACTTCATAAAAGATAACAAAGCTCTGATTTCCAAATCTCAGGAACTTACTATACTGGGCCACCAGGACCACCTGGGCCTGAAGGACAGAAAGGAGCCACAGGTCGGACCAACACCGAGTGATCTTTCATCTTGGATCTTGTTTACCTCATTTAACTTTGCATCCTTCTTTAGGTTCTCCTGGACCGAGAGGCTTCCAAGGTGAGTTCAATGTAGCCCCTCCCCTTCAACATCGTTCCTTGGCGCCAAAATTCCACAAGATGGCGCCAAAGTACAACTTTCATATCAAGCAATTGGTGATGATGATTAATTAACGAACTGCTGTGCTGCAGGTGAACGAGGACAACCCGGCTTGCCAGGAAGACCAGGAAGCTTGGAGAGAGGTCAGCTCGGGAATATTACAAACAGCGTTGAAAATTTTGTTAGTCTGGTGGACTCAACTTTTCTTCTCCCTTACAGAGTCCACCTATACTGGAGAACACAGTGTGCAAGCATCTCCAGGACCACCAGGGCCTCCTGGACTGCCAGGACCACAGGGAGTCAAAGGTAAAGATAGTAAGGAGCTAAAAGATCTGCTTCCAACAATGCATCCAATGAAGGTTTGTTGTCTCTGCTTTTAAGGTGACCCCGGAACTCCTGGAATTCCTGGATCTTCTCGAGGTAGATCGAGTCATTCCGAAAGCTACTTGAGAACAATGAATAGAACAATTCTGGCATGGCAACCCAAGTGACGGCACGGTTTCTCATACCAACATACGCCTTGTCTCAGTCATCTCAGGGCCTCCTGGTCCTCAAGGACCTCAAGGACCCCCTGGGCAGCCCGGCTCCTTCAGTTCATCTGTGGAGATGCGCCAGTACTTGACGGACTACCTAAGTAATTTCCTGAAGCGCAAAGGCTGCCTATGAAGACCTTTTGGGTGACTACTAAAAATATGACTTTGCAGGTAGAAGCAGACAATCTGGCGTTCCTGGCCCTCCAGGTCCACCCGGACCTCCTGGACAACCTGGAACCATCTCAGGTTCCATCGAGGAGATCTCCACTCGTCTTGTTGCCTACTTGCAACGTGAGTGTTTGTTTTTAAGACTGAGGTTTTTTTCCGCCTAACTATATTGTCCGTTTGCAGGTTCTGGCTCCAGCTCGGGCATCAGCATTGGTGTTCAGGGTCTCCCAGGACCACCTGGACCTGCTGGACCTGGAGGAGCCTTGACTGTCAGTGGTCTCATTGCCATGCTGCAGAGTCAGTAAAACACACAGTTAATTTTTTTTCTTGGAGTAGAGTGGTGGAGTAGTGGCTAGAACATCTCTCTATAATCTCTAGGAGAAGAAGTGAGGAGATACGTGATAGGCCCACCGGGTCCTCAAGGACCGCCCGGACCACCAGGTGGATCAGGGGGCATTTCTAGCGTTTATAAGATCGAGGAGGTAGCGACATATGTCTTCAACATCATGAACGGTAAGTCCAGAGTCAAAACCATTGGTGCTGCCACGGGTTGACCTAATTTTGGTCATCAGAGAGAGGAATCGCCAGAGGACCACCTGGACCACCAGGACCTCCAGGAGCAGGCGGATCAGGCGGCGCCGGCTACGCGACAGTTTCAATCGATTACGCTGCTCTCGTTAGAAGTAAAACAGATTCCAGAATCCACTCGGTCCACCATCTCAGTCAAATTTGTGACTCAACATCTTCTCTTGGCACACAGATCCGGAATTCCGTTCATGGATCGGATCCGCTGTGCACCAAGGTCCTCCCGGTCCTCCCGGTACTCCTGGCCAACCTGGCGCCCCTGGTCCTCAGGGACCGCCAGGGGTCGTGTTGGGTGGTGGTCGGGCGTACAGCTTGGAGGAGCTTCAGCGTTACCTGCAGGGTAAATAACAACCTGGGACTTAAAGTCTCATACACCAGAAAGTTTCAAATAAAATTCAACCTTGAATGTTTGACAGGCTCTAGCTTCAGAGGTCTTCCAGGCCCTCCCGGACCTCCAGGCCCACAAGGACCAGCCGGTGGTTCAGGTGGCACCGTCACTTACAGCGGAACCTTCCCCCGGGAGACTATCCGTTCTGAAGTTCACAGCTACCTGACCAGTAAGCTTCTACCTGACAGTTTACGTTTGTAATATCACAACGTCACAAACGTCACTGTCGTCCATCAGCCGACAACGTCCGACGCGCCCTCACCGGACCTCCGGGTCCTCCAGGCCCGAGAGGCCAAAAAGGAGATCGCGGCGAGACGGGTTACGTTCAAACACACAGCAGCCACAGTCAGAGCTCCTCCCAGAGCGACTCCCGCTACGCCTCCCAGCGGCACGAGCTCGACGTCAGCAAGCTGAGCGAGACCTTGGACTACAGCAGCGTGGCCGTGAAGGTCTCGGACTATATCAAAAGTGAGTGGATAACTCAGCGGAATTTTGAACAAGTTAGATCGGAGGATTAATTTGAGTTTCTAAGGTGACCAGGTAGTCCATAAAACAAGACCACGTGTTTTTACCCTCACACAGACCAAGGCCTGCTGCAGGAGTACCTTGTGGAGGGTCCTTGGAGGACTCAAGTAAGAGCTGTACAAGGCCCGCCCGGCCCACCGGGGCCCCCCGGAGCGCCTGGTTACAGCCGTGTGATTGCAGCTTACGGCAACGTCACGGCTGATCTCATGGACTTCTTCCGAAGTGAGAACTCGGATCATGGGAGGGTTCACGCTAACCTGAGCTTTTTATTGATTCTTCTTGTCTCGGCACAGCTCACGGAACCATCCCTGGTCCTCCGGGAATCGCCGGACAGAGAGGAGAAAGAGGCTACCCAGGACCTAAGGGAGATAAGGGTATCGATCGCAAGTCGTTTAAATTGGAAACATGAAATTTGGTTGGCGCGTAGAGGGGTGTCCGAGGAGGGGCATGCCCCTCCCCACAGGCGTCCAATGAATTCTCAATTGTATTTGTTTCTAGGTGATGCTGGACGTCCGGGTTTACCAGGAATTCCAGGGGCGTACACGATCCAAATTCCACATCGCGTACAGAGGAGTGAAGCAGGTAGTCAAAAATTTCCCAATCATTCCTTTTTTTTTTTTTTAGGCTGGGTCCAGATTCTGAGCTTTTAAGAACGTTTCGGTTTTGTTCTTCCAGGAGGTAAAGAAATCAAGCGGGAGAAGCAAGAAGTTGCTGCAGACGGCGGCTGAAGTGCGGCTACTACTTTCTTCTCTGTTCTCTACCGAAGTAATGCAAGTAGAACGAAAAAAAATCAAGCTTTAGTAATGATTAGCTCTTTAGCTTTGCTGCTGGCCGGTGTTTTTTTTGGACACATTTTTCCATCGCTCACATGTGGATGTTTAATATTTGCTTTATTTAGATGAAAATATTATCTTAGTAGAATTAAGCTCAAGTGACTGAAGTTGTTTAATGTTTCATTTTTCAGTATTCTACTGTATTGAGGTCAATGCCTTAATTGCTGTTTTATGGAAATTT
Organism: Syngnathus scovelli; assembly: GCF_024217435.2. NCBI lineage: Eukaryota > Metazoa > Chordata > Actinopteri > Syngnathiformes > Syngnathidae > Syngnathus > Syngnathus scovelli. The sequence continues at coordinate 3,835,511 of NC_090858.1, forward strand.
CCATTTTATTGTTCTTAGCCATTATTTGCCATATAAGCCTGCAGGATCCGCACAAAAAAAATTCCTTATGGAACATATTTATGTTAGCATAAGCATTCACCCAAGTTACATCAATTGCTGTATTTAGACCTGATTTTTACTGTACTTGAAGATTTATAGATTAATACGCAAAGTAATATTCCACTTGAGGGCTGCAAATGAAGCTGAAGGAATGACTGATTAGATTGTTTATTTTTGTATATGAGAACACTGACTTTGATGTTTTGACTTTATACCGTCACATTTTTGGGAGAAAACATTAAATTATAAATTGCTGCCATACTTGCTTTTATTTAAAAACACCAGAAAAACATGAATATTTTTTATTTACAACAATTATGTCGATTGACATTCCCAATACATTTGATCGGACAATAGAACTGCATATATACTATTTTTCATTGAGGTGGAGAGACAGTACAATTAAAATTCAGCATGTTACAATTTTTTAAAAATATATCAATATCTATGATTGGTGTAAAACTCAAATAAAAATCCAGCATTTTTCTCCAGCTTGAGAACTTGAGCAGTGCGAAAATCATGCGGTGCAAATTAATCAAGTGAGGCCATGATGAGAACAGCGATGATTGTTAATACAGCAATTCCATTCAGCAAAAAAAATAATAAAATCAATTGCAGATTCAGTCTTTGAAACATTTATTAAAAAAATAAGCTCCCAAAATGATAGTAAAATATTAAAGCAGTATGAGTTTAATGTTTTTTGGGCAGGAGTAGGTTTCTCCACCCCTGAAGTACAGCATCAATATAGCAGAAAAATGATGAATCAAAACAGTTGTCTTAAAATAATAAAAGCAGGCAATAAAATGATTTGTACTGCATATTGATTCTAATATTGCAAACGAAAACAGTGCAAAATCGACAGCAAGTTTACATTCCTTTGATATGCATTTGATAGCATTCACTCGATAGCAGGGATCCAGGAAGTAGTCAGCACCCACGTGTTGAAATGAATGGAGGAGAGTCATCACAAGGGGGCAACTACTTATTTGTTCAGTGACAGTGAGCAAGACATTCATTTGTGGGAGGAGTTGAGCGGCTGCAACTGAAAAAGAAATTAGGAGGCACTCGTATACAAAATGTATGAACATTTCAAATTAAAACATGCTTTAAAAAAAAAAAAAAAAAAAAAAAAGCAAAATAAATCTCTCATATAAGCGGTTTTCGTAGCGGTTTTCAGCAGGCGGCTACGATCCGGAGCTGTGCATGTGCGGGATGGGGTAAAACTTGGACACACGACTCTGGGCGGTGGGGTTAAGGCATTCCGACTCGCCGCTCATCTTGAAGAAGACCTCCTGCTCCTGGAGCTTCCGCATGAACTCCTCCTCCAGCGCCTGCAGGGGGCAGCGCAAGACAAAAGATGTTGAAAAAGAACACAAGCAAGAGAGTCAGCCATTGAAAAGAAGAAACAAATACAGGCAAGTGCCATGCTAATTTTCAGTAGCCCATTTAGCATTATTAGCACTATGCTAAACTCTCTTACTTTTCCCAAATGTAAAACGTTACCTTCTTCCTGGGTCTGAGGTTCTCTCTCCACTCCTTGATTTCCTGACTGTGCTCCTCATCCAGCTCTTTCAGTTTTTGGGTCTCGTGCTCAATTAAGATGTGACATTTCTCGTTCTGAAAACAAAATGGAGGCCACCGCATGGGATAATGAGTTACTCCACTTCCAGAGTTAAAACATTTGCTTGGAGCTCACCTGTAGCTGCTGCAGGTCTCTGATGTTGGTGTCGCACTGCAGCTGTAGATCTCTCATCTGGTTCTCGTGTTTTTGGTGCTGGTGGAGACGCTCGTTCTTCTGACGCTTCTCTTCCTGAAAAGCAAACTGCACAGCACACACGGTGGATTACTTCTCTGGTTAGCGGTGGGTAGCCACTCGACAGTGCCCCGTAGAACAGGTTTGCTATTTTATAGCACTAATGCAAATTGACATTATTGCTCTCTGGTTTGTGCGCCTTGGCCACCAGGGGGCAGTATGCATACATTCATATGATGGATATGAAACACAAAAGCAAATTTCATAGGCATTACTAGTCCAATTTTAGCCATGTTTCAGATTTTATAATCCAAAAATAAAATCTACCTGCTTAATGCGGTCTCGCTCCTGCTCCGGCGTGGTGACGGCCGAGGCGTTGATGCGCAAGCTCTTCTTGAACATGGCCATGCGCGTCTTTCCGTCGCTGCGCTGGATCTTGGGCAGGCGGACCCTCTCTTGGTTCTGCTTGTTCTTCATCTCCTCCACCAGGCGCTGGTTGTAGCGCTGCATTTGCTCCATCTCCTGCGGCAAGGAAAACAAACAGGGGAACAAAATGTCACATTCTGCTCGACCAAGCAGTCCAAGAAAATAATTGCAGCCCGATCTGGTTGGCCGCTCAGGGTTCTCCTTACTTTCTCGTGCCTCTTGAGCAACTGGTGCCTTTGTAGGAAGTACTGGTCCTTGAGCTGCTGCTTGAGCTGCTGGTGTTTCTCCTGCAGGTGGCGCTCCTCCAGCTCCCACATGGCCGCCTCCCGTGCTGCAGACGCACAAGTCTTATTTTAGATCCGGACTTATGTGGGGCGACGACGCGTGACGTACAAACCCACCTCTCATCATCTGCTGCTTGTGGTTGAGGCAATCCTTCTCAATGGTGGCGATCTCCACTTTATGCTGCTGGATGATCTTCTTCAGCTCCCCGTCCAGCTCCTGCTGCTGTTTCTGGAGGAACTCCTGCTCCTGAGGAGATGGCAAAATGGAAGCCACGATGAACAACGACAAAAAGACAAAGGAGCTGAACTACGCAAGGAGAGACAGGTGAGAGTTGAAAGAGAAAAGACACGTCTGTTGTCAAGTGAATGTTCTAATCGGGTTCATCCACAGCACTAGATGTGACATCACCGTGTGGCAGGAGACAGTCAAGAGCATGAGCCACGATGGAGGAGAGAAAAGTCCAGTTCATGTAAGATGACACCTACAAGGACATGTTTGCGCTCACACGACTTCAATAGTTTACTCGGAAGCAAAAGTGACATTTTAAAACAAAACTACTATTAAAAAAAATCATTGTTTGATGAGAACTGTCAGGGTAGTAGGCCTGTGGCATCCATTTTGTCTTCAATTCAAGCTCCAAAAAGTTGAAAAAGAAACTTCTTTAAAAATAAATAAAAAGAAATCCAGGAGCTCCAAGAATGCTCTTCTAAAAGTGACATTATTTTTTTAACTAGTGTCTACATTATAATTTACTCAGTTTCCAAGTGTCCTAGGAATAATAATCTAGATTATTTGGATATCTAAATTACAATATAACAATTATCCATTGCTTCACCATTTGCCATACGATCCGAACGTAAATAAGACAACACTGGCGGAGGAGAGGAGGGAATCAATGCACACCAAAAAAAAACACACACACACAGCGATGACTCCACACACACACACCAGAGCCCATGCTTACACATTGCTTGACTTGAGAAAAAGCCGCGCTGTCACTTCACACACATCTAAGTATGGGCTGGAAAGGGAAAGAGAGAGTGGAGAGAGTTGGGGGGGGGGGGGGGGGGGGGGGGGCACTTACATCCTGCATCTGAGCATTGAAGAGTGCGCATGAGGACAACTGAAAAGACTGTATCATAACCTGGGCGACCGCCTGCGGAGGAGAGCACACAGCGCACACTCGCCCTCGTCAGGGACAAGGAGCAGGCTGACCTTACACACACACACACACACACAACACGGCACACACACACTCATCGTGGAACGGGCTACTTGCCACTTTGGGATTAGCGTTGAATTTGCAGCACAGTGAATAATTGTTAGTCTATATTATTTATGAATGCTCTGCTTGTCTTGTCATGCTATTATAGCAGCTCGCACGTCTTTGCAAAAAAAAAAAAAAAAAGATGTTAACAAGGTCCATGCTTTTAGTCTATTGCGGATTATTTATTCCTTTGCTTCAAAAAGCGCACTCGTTTTATCAACTGTCTGAAATAAATGGCTTAATTTCTTTCCAATGACTAACAATACTGGATTATGCTCATAATGGGAGCAATTAAATTTGATTAAAATCGTTTTTGGATTATGTTCCTGTAATGAGCCAAGTCGCTGCTGATGTGCAGTCTGGTACATTTGTAATTATAACAAATTGTTTAAAATAATTTTTTTAAAAAAGCATTTATATGAAGTGTGGTAGGGATGGATGTCGAATTTTAATACAATTCAGGAGGTGAAGCAGGAAAGATTGAGATGAAAAGATATAAGTTTTTTTTGTTTTTTACCTCAGCCATCTTAAGAAGCATTTGGTCCTCCTTTAAGCGCTTCATGAGCTCTTCTCGCACGTGTTTAGGTGACTGCCCAACTTCCTGTTTGGCCTAGAAAGTATTGTACTTGTGCAGAAACTGCTTGTTGATTTGAAATTTAAAAAAGAAAAATCGAAAATTGTCCCTCAAGACATGCAGAGGATATCGAGAGCATCCCACCACCGTATTTCCCCTCACCCGTGCTTTCAGATTAATTAGTTGTAAAGATGTCTAAGTCAGCCAAAAGTATTTTTGCATTTTATCAGCTAAAACCAAAACAGCCAAGAGACTTAAGCTGGAATCATCGTTTCAAGATGAGCCCATTGTCAGTTGCTCCTTATTCCCACAAAATCCCGACAGCACCAAAGAAGGAAAAAGTGGCACCAGATCACCCGTCCGATGACGCAAGCCACCTCACACACTCACCCCAAACATTTGGTTAGGTCAATATATACAGTTCAAGATTGCATAATAGACAACACGAGGCAGAATAGCCTCCATAAAATCATTGGAGCAAACAGCAGAAGCAAAACCACAGCAAAAAAAAAAAAAGCATCACCACCATGGCGACGGAAAGCAGAATGCCAAGTGGGCAACAGAGCGATAATAAGAAAACAGCCGAGAACGATGATGAGGATGAAGATGTGCCGCATGCCTCACCTGGATTGAACCTGCGTGTTCACCTGTTCTGGAGGTGGATGAGTAACAAATCGAAAAACGTGCAGCGGCTAAGAGCAGGACAGCAACGTGCCACCACGTGACTCAGCCCAGAGAAGCAGCCGCCATGCCCCACATGCGAGCGAGCGCGGCGGCGGCACGTACCTCTTTCTTCTTGTTCTTCAGCATGTTCTGGAACTTGGAGAGCTCTTTGTCCTGATCCCCTTTAATGCGTTTGGCTTCGTCTCGCAGCCGGCTGGTGTGGTCCTGCTCCAACCGCTCGATGGTCTGCTTCTGCTTCTTCTCCAGGCCCTCCACCTCCTGGTCATACTGCCGCTTCTTCGCCTAAATTAAATACCAAGACAAAAAGCCTTTCATATTCCAATGCGTGAACATTTTTGAAAAAATATTACATCAACTGTCACTATCAAATATTTTTTAATCGATTATTCCATCGATTAAATTATTATTTTATTTGTCTTTTTTTTCTAATTCTCACCAACAGTTGATAAAAAGTCAGCAAGATGAAATGTAAAGATTTCTTTTTCTTTTGCAGTGATGGCAAAGAGAAATATGATGACTACAGAACCGGATATGGAATTTATTGCAAGTTGGCTGCAAGTGCATTTCCTGACATGGTCTATCTCCTGACGGCTCCGCCCACTAAGTTAACAGTGAGTTGAAAGCAATACAATGCATGTTTTACATTTATACAATAGTAAAGTCAGTCAAAATGATAATCATAACATCCTTTTCAACGCAAGTTTGACTATGAAAGAAATCCCATGACACCAAATTAGCTTTACAATACAAGCTCGACTACCAAGCTCGACTATAAAACAAAGCAGCTCACTAAGGCAAGTAGTTGGCCGTTTTTTTTTTTTTTTAGAAGAAAACTAAACAGACTTATGGCGGAAGTGACTCACTGTGGTTTCCTGTTCAAAACGCCGCAAGATCTGCTCTCTCTGCTGCTGCAGCTTGTTGCTGAGCTCCTGCTGAGCTCGCTGCTCCTCCTTCTGCAGCAGGCGCAGCTCCCGCAGCTCCTGCCTCCTGAGGACAGAAAGCACATCATGCGGACATGTCGTCAGCAAGCTGCAAAATCAAATCGCTGTGTGGTGTCCTCATCATAAAAAAAAAAATAGCAAATTAGGTTGCGTGAACTATTTCGAGGCATGTATGCTAAATAGCTCACGTTCCTTATTTAGGACGGGTAGTGTAGCTCACCTCAGGAACCGCATCTCCTCATTCTTGGCGTCGTCGTCGGTCACGATCTTGGACGTGGTCACGCTGACCTCCACGCCGTCCACCATGAACTTGCGCGTCTTTTTCAGTGTCTTCTTCTGCCGCTTGGACTCCTACAAACATTTTTACGAGTATGAATTTCCGCTCAAGGCTTTCTGATATCTCCAGCTTGGGTGGAACGTACCTGTAAGGACACTGAGCCGCTCTCTTTGCTTTTGGATAAGAAGCTGGAGATGGACAAATTGAGGTCCATGCTGCTGCAGTCGGCGGCCAAGCTGCTTCCGGAGTCCGAGTCCTTCTCGGCATCCTGCCGGCTCACGGCGGGGCTTCCCTGCTCCGTTTTGGTCTCGGAGTCTGTTTCGCTGTGGACGGTGCTCTCCTCTGCCGGCGTTGCCTCTTTGTCATCCTTAATCGGGAGCTCTGCATCCTCAGATGCGTTGATGGCGTCGTCACACACTCCGTTTGAAGGTCTGATCTCGTTAGTTGTCTCCGGGTCCTGATCGGGCGACTCGGAAATGTCCTCCTCGGGTTTTGTTAGAATCGAATCATTCTTACTCCAATTGGTTTCTGCGTCTCCCACTATGTGCGCTGCGATGTCACCTCCGCCTTCCAAAATAACATCAGCGCCATTGGCGGTATCGCTCAGTTCATGCTGAAGCATCTCGTCTGGCTTGCTCACTTGCTCGACCTCCACCTCTGAGACAGACTCCAGGTTGGCATGCGCATCCTCCAGCGTCTCGTCCGATTCTGCCGATCCGATCATCTGCTGATTTGACTCGTCTTCTTTGGTCACCTCTTCGTGATCCTTTTCAAGTTCTACTTCTTGTGGAGATTCCTTTCTGTTTTCTTCCCGCGTCTGAACTTCATCTATGATTTGTTCCTCCGAGGCGGTCGGTTCAGCGGGAATCTCCTCGGCGTGGCCCTCAAGCCCCGGTGAGACAGGCTCTTCCGTCAGCCCGGAGGCGGCGTCCTCATCACCGGCCTCGGGCACCTCGTCGTGTTTCTCCTCCTCTGTCTTGTCAGGCTCACTTTCATCCAGCTTATCACTGGACCCGTCTCCAGCCTGCTCCACCTCTGTCTTTTCTGTGACAGACTGGAGCGTGGATGACGGCGTTGACGGAACTTTGTCTTCCTCTGAGCTCGCCATGCTCGTGTCGGACGGTGCTCGTTTGTGTCCGGGAGCGCACTGAAGCAAATCACAAAATGTTAAAATCAATCAAGAATGCAAGTCAAGTCGACTTAGTTTGTACCACGGGCGTGTCGGGCTCTTCCTCCTCTTCCTCTTCTTTGCTGTCTTCGATCTCCTCTGTGACTTCAGCCTTGGCTTCTGCGATGAGCTCTCGGAGAGGTTTGCAGTCCACGACGCTGGCGACGAATGGATGCTGCCAGGATGGAGGGAGAGACACAAGGAATGTAATTATAAAGTCGTTCAGCTGACTCGTGAGCAGATCCGCCCATCGCTATTAGCTAAATACAAGCGCGGGGATAACGGACGCCCACCTGTAGAAGCTGCAACGGACCCCACCGGTTGTCCACATTCTTGTCAAGAGCTCTGCGGAGGAAGTCGTTGAATTCTGGTGTCCTATGTAACAGTTTGAAGGACACAAGGCAGACAGGCTTTGAGATCCACGCTAATTTCAGTTAGCCCATCTATGACATTCTTCATTCTATGTTAGCATTATGCTAATACTTTTGACAAAATGACATTTTTGAAATGGAGCTGGCTCATACATTGGCTATCTGTCAACACCGGGCACATCATCTCACCAGCGGGAGGGTTGCATGAGGGTGGGCGGCTCGGCCTTGGCTATTTTCAGCAGCACTCTCATGGGATTCATCTCGTGATTGGGCGGCTCGATCTGCGCCAGCTCAATCAGGGTCACCCCGAGGGACCAGATGTCCGCCTTGTAGTCGTACGGGCGGTCCTTGGACGTCTCGCACATCACCACTTCTGGCGCCATCCTGCACAGCGTCAAATTAGTGGCAATTAGAATGTCTGTATTCAATAATATTAAACCAGGTTACTGCTATATTAATGGGCAAATCTGGAGTTTATACCAAACAAAAAAAAAAAAGACGAGTCTAGCTCAACGGTGTGGTGCGATCAAAGTCTAATAAGATCATTTTGAATACTTTTGAGCCGCCACACAACACAGCTAAGACTTTACATGCTATGGTACTGCTGTTTTGGTTAGCAATAGAGTTTTCCCTCAGCCTTTATTTTCTGTCAACTTTAGCAATAGCACGTCGAAAATTGATGCTGTCAAACTGCTTGAACAATGATCAGGAAGAAAGGGTTGAATGGCCTTTTGTGTTCGGACCGAGTGACTCACCAGTACGGCGTTCCGATGAAAGAATCTCTTCTCTGCAACGTCTTTGTGTTTTTAGCAGAAACCCCAAAATCCGCTGAAAAGGAGGAAATGAATTTTCAAATCTTTTCTCCGTTCACTCAGCCAAGACGCAATGCTGAATCTTTTTTTTTTTATAGTCCTAAACACAGCTGTGACTAATAATCCAGAAGGGATGCTCAAAGCTTTATTAGTCTCTCTACGTAAACATTGCGAGGAAGCTAACATATATCATTAAGTCCTTTCAAGCTGCTTGATAATTATTGCTTGCCAGACGCCACCATTTGCCATAGCGTGACTCATGCAGGAAGGGTGCAACAGGAAAACCATGAATACATTTGGAATATTATGCAATCCATCTGACGCGCCGTAGAAGTTGCGCGGAAACGTAAATGTCACTCGCTGCCACGTGACCGAAACAACAAAAGCACGGCGCGAACGTGTCGGTGTCCTGCGTAAACTCGGCGTTGTGCGGCTTGTCAAAATCGCAAAGCTCAGCTGGGTGCTGCGGCAGCCCCAAAATTGACTCAACTAATCATCCCCTTAAGCCTTTAAGTGGCTCAGTCGGAGGCTTCTCAGTAGCCACCCGAGACAAAAGACAACAATTAATCGGCTTTTGTTCTACGCCGTATTCTACTGTGCATCTGCGACTTGAGCTTTGCGAAAAGAGGAGCCATCCTCTCTGGAATGAATAATCCTTCTTCCCATTTGTTGACACACATTGGCCCAATGTTGATTTAAGTCTTTCTCTTCTGAAGGCTCGAAAATGTCCTTAGTTGTGAATGATCATATGGAAATGAATTCATGTTTTGGCCTTTAGAAATATATTTCAGATTACCAAGTTTAACTTCCCCGTCTAGGGAAAGAAGAATGTTGCCAGCCTTCAGGTCTCTGTGGATGATCTTGTTCTCGTGCAGGTAGACCAAAGCCTCCAGGGTCTGCCTGCACACCACCCGGATCTGCGGTTCCGTCAGGGGCCGCTCGAGTTCTGCCAAAAAACGCGGATGGCCATTGGTGAGTCACATTTTCTTTCACATTACGGTCTGTTGTTATATCACGGCGGTGAGTAAACATGGGCTGAGATGGTAACCCACGGCAACGGGAGAACAAAACTCGCTTGTGTGAGAGGAAAAGTTTAGTGTTCAAGTAGAGTCTGAGTGGCTGACGCGTTCAGGAGCACATGGTTGTTTTCAATTAAAAAAAAAAAAAAAAAAGTTCATTCAAAGCTGCTTTTATTTAAGTGTCAAAATAGGTGGCGCTCCTCGAAATCAGAGCTACAATAATTACACACTGGCATGAAACGGGCCTCTTTAACCAGAGTGGTTTGGGCTGGGGGGGGGCAAACTGGATTCTGGATAGACCAGTAAGAACTTTGAGCGACTTACCCAGCATGATGGCGTCCACGGCACCACCCGCGCAGAACTCAATCAGGATCTGCACGGAGCAGAACAATCAAACGTCTTGTGGGGCACATTTAAAAATGAGTCGTTATTAAACGATGGACAGAACGAGCATTAAAAGGAACGACATCATCCATTAGACCTTGTTCCAATTAGTTAATCAATGGGAGAGAATTATCAAGGGACATTTTACCTCATCCTTGACGCTGAATTGTTTCTATGCTGCCAATAATATAAACGCTTCTAAAATTTCATCCCGTACACAAGATGAAATCCACCCGACAGCCAGTTTGACTTTTCCGCATTATGGAAGCCCGTGCTCGGTATCAGGTGATGGCGACCAAATCAATACAAGCGCGTAGCAAACGGCGCTCTCAATTCAGCGGACACAAAGACAGACCAGGTGTTTGTTCTCATTCAATTTGGCTTGCTTCCGTTTAAATCTCACGAGTTTTCACTCTTCTCTTGACACGTTTTAAATGTATAGCTTAACCGTGACAACCGTCGTGTATATTAATAACTTGTCAACACCACGTGCAAACGCACACGCGGTTACACATTCACCACGCTAGTTAAAGTCGAAGCCCGTCGGGACAACCGGCAGTGTAGCTCTGAATTATTTACGGGCACTTTCTCCGACGTCCATTATCTCGGCGGTGGGATGTGGCCCGTGCGCAGAGGACGGGTCACATGACACCAAGCGCCGCGACGTAATTGCCGAGGGGGCCTCTTGGTTTGTCTCTGCACGGTGGGAGATTTCCTGAGCGTGTATACAACGGGAACATTTTTTTTTTCTAGCAAAAGTAGGTGAAAGTGGAAAAAAAAGTGCTGAATTGGCACATCTGCTTCCTACGTTCGCTCGGCTTGAAAGCAACACGGCGTTACCTACCCAGAGTTTGCCCTCGAAATAGAAGGCGTCCAGCAATTTGACGATGTGTTGGTGGTCGCAGGAGGCCAGGATCTCAATTTCCACCATGTAGTCCTCCAGTTCATCCTCCGTCTTTGTGTCGATGACTTTGGCGGCGGCGAGGGTCCCGTTCAACTTGTTCTGAGCCTGAAGGCAACATAGCAGCGTAATCAATACGACAATAAAAACGAAAATTCCACGGAAGAAGCCCGATTCTGAGCTAAAGATATCCGATTCCGTTTGGTTCTATTTATGCTGCCTTGACCCATATCTGAATTGTGTCAGTTGAGAGCAAAAAAAAAAAAAATCCTAATTTGCTCCACTTGAACTAGGCTGTGGAAATCCAGCCATGGGTGTGGCACAAATGACCCCCCCGAGTTCACGACACATATTGTCAGCAAAGACTTCCTTGCACTGGTTTTCCTTCTTGTTTTGAAGGCCCACTTTGAGTGCTGATGGGGAAAAAAAGCAGGGAGGGATGGTTAGGATTGGAACAAGTGATCTTATGTTTACATAATGCTAGCCCAACACACGCCCCGGCCCGTCACTTTCCCTCTGCACGGCCTGACGTCAGTGTCAATTTCTGTCTCTCATATTTCACGCAATCTGAATCGCACCAACGTGTTTGACGTGAGCTGTCTGGGGCGTGTATGTCAATTCGATCCCCTTTAGGCTCGCCACGTGAGCTCGGTTATGTTCTCGGTGCCAATATAAAGGAATAACAAAATGGCAGCATTTTTTTTTTTTTTTTAAATATATCAATTACTACTCCACTCTAATGCTCCTGTTATCCTGCGTTATTCTGCGATTTCGATCCCACCAATACATCAAAACATCGATATTCTGTCCCAAGTGTCTTCAGTTGCAGATATATAAATTCGACTTGAGTGAGTTCGTGACAGACTCCTGGCTTCCATCACAGCAACTTACTCAGCTAATAAGGAACTGCAAACTGGCAAATGGACATTTCTGGGCAATTAAAAGTATTATTTAATCAACAGAGTTCCAGGAAGGAACTTCCGCGTTGGCGCTGAAAAGGCCACAAGGGAAAAAGTCGTAAAGGTTAAGCTACAAGACTGCGTTAAATAATAAGAGAATAATAAATTGCCTTTTCTAGAATAACTAGGATAATGTAAATAATTTGAATAGACAAATAATATGTGTGGCGCATATTAAAGCCACACACACTCAAAGTCACAAGTGTGGAAGGTGAGAATGGTGACCCCAAGTGGACAAATTTCAATCTCCAGACTAATCAGTAGAGCAATTGATTGTAAAAATATTTGATAGTTGCACCCGAAGTTCAGTTTGGAATCAGAGACAACGTGAGTGAATAACTTCCTGTCTCAATATGTGTCTTGCAATACGTGATGGTTTTTCCTGGTGTGGCAGAAAAATGCTTCTGTAGTAACGTGATCCAGTGACCGTGAGATAAACTATATACAAAACATCTATGACACATCACATGGGTGTTATTACTTGAGTAGAAATTTTGGCAAGTCTGCTTGGGTGTCATATTTTTGTCTGCTCTGCTCGTGTGTCATCATGGCTGCTGTCATTTTCACGTGTTCGTACTTGACAAGCGTTTCAGAGCAGAACAGAATCACAATGGACTCTCCGTGGAGGACGGTTACCTAATGTCGGGTCGTAAAGGTGTAATAACAAATACCTTGTAGACTTTGCCGAAGGCTCCATCGCCGAGTTCCCCGATGATGTCCCAAATCTCCTCGGGGTTGACATCTCGGTGGACGTGCTGGTACTGCTTCTTCTTCCTGTCGGGCCCTAGCTTGAAGATCTTGCGGAAATTGAAAAAGGACATTTTGGTAGGAAGGGAGGCACTGTTATTACGGTGTTATTGATGCCTCGGTGATTTCCGCTCGTGTCGCGGAGCTGCTGAAGGTAGAAAGCGGGCGAATGTCATTTAAGATGCAGCGGTGCTGTCAAATGCAACTTCCATTCCCGGGCATCTCAAGTCGTTTCGGTCATGGGGAGGAGGAGAAGCCTGGAGCGAGGGGAACTGAAGCGGCGGAGAAGGAAGAGTTGACCGTTACGCGAAGGTCTCTCTCCTCTTTGGTGCTGTTTGTTGGAAATTGTTTGAAAGAGAGCAGCACGCCGGTGACGTGCATAGTCATGAAAGTGTCGACGCGCCTTCATTGAACGTCACCGCGGAAATGGCACACGAAGGCGAGGCGCCCTCCTCTCTTCTTCTCTTCTTTCCGCTTCTCCTTCTGCTAGCTGACCACACAAACGCAACTTGGCGAGCTGTAGTGTCAAGTTAGCCTAAATTGGATTTCGGCATTTCCGTTATGACATTCAAAATAAAAGCATAGCTATTGCTTTTTTTTTTCTTTTGTATGTTTTGCGCTTGTCCCTCAAACATGACAGAATATTTGAAACAGAAGTATTATAAAATAGCACCAGAATGTTCAATAAAGATTCTTTATTCACCGAGTGTATTTGCTGAGGAAGATAATACGTTTAAGTTAAGTTTAATACGTAAAAGTTTTTATTTTTAATGGTTAAATAAATGCATCCTTGATGTTAATACTTTGTACAACTCTTTTTGGATGACAAACAAGACAAAAATAGAATGCAACCTTGATGTTAATACTTTGTACAACTCTTTTTGGATGACAAACAAGACAAAAATAGAATACATTGCAGTCAGATTAAATCATTTTCCTATATTTTTTCCAATGTTCATTTGTTCTAATTTTTTCTTGAATCTACTTAAATGTAAAAAAATTTAATTATTTTTGAATGCTTTTATTTTAAGTCTATGTGAGTCCACTCACAAAGTGAGGAATGTGCAAACTTGCTATTTTCTCTTAATAACATTGCAATATGAGCTTTGTCGCACCCATCACTGTTTGTGGGCATAATATTCAAAACAGCTTTCAGTGTGATGCGATGCAGTGTCACCAGTTTGTATTGTTTGCTTCAAAATATAAAAAAGTAATAGCCCCCCCCTACACACACACACACACACACACTTAAATGTGCTTTGTTGTGTTATGGCGCCCCCATGCGACAAGCCACCTCATTTTTAACCCATTCGTTGTTTAATTTCTATTTCTCTCTGAAAACTATTTGAATGTACTTTTTCCTCTATAAAATCATTGCATTTGATTTTCCTGTACTTTGTGATGTAGATTCAACATGCATTGTACTCGGGCCGTTGCATGGGACCGCCCTGCACACTCACCCTTCCTTCTTTGACTCCCCTTTTTTGTGGTCATCCAACCCCTCCTCCTCTCGGGGGTGGAGAACTTGATTATACACTTTTACTGCGCTGTCATGTATCAGAAGCTCGCAGAGAGACAAAGCTCTTCTCATGGATGCACGGACTTTATTCCCTATACCTAACTTAGGAAAACAAAACATTTGACAGTTAAACTTCTGGCTTTCATGGGCGGACGTGTAGCTTTGATGTCGTGGTAAAACTTGAGTTCTGTCGAGATGCAACTCAGGACAGTGCTTGACGTCAATGTTGTGGATGTGCAGAAGAGGAGAAATCCCTCCAAACATTATGTAAGTTCAAGTTGATGAAAGATGTGCTTAGTTTTGCTGTCTCTTGTAAACAAACTTGGCAATCACAAGGGAAATAAGATGGGAATCATGGGATGCTCCATTTTTTATTTCAAGTCGTTATCAGGTTGCATCTGAATTTGTAATAACAAATACTTGCAGAGCGTGTTGGTTACTTATTTCCAATATAAGAAATATAAGTATATATTTTTTTTACGTCTCAGAGCCTCATATATGACCTCATTGAACTGCATGTTATGGTCTTGGTATCATTTTGCCGACTTAAGTAGCAACACATGTCTCTGTGGGACCCCAAAAGTCAATTAGTCCAAAGGATGAAATTGGATTAATTAACCTGAGAGTCAGGATCAATTACCTCATCCATCTCCTGCTGAGTGGGGATCTCCCCAAGGCCCTTAAAAGCAGAATGCACAGATTGACAGTCCCCAGGGGAAAAAAGCTGGAGGTAAGGGAAGTCCCCTTTAGGGAAGTAGAAGAAGGGAAAAAAAAAATGTCATTATCAATGAGCTAAGCAACTGAAAATGCTTATCCGGTTGGAGGGAGGAAAGAAGCAACCCTTTGTCTTTTGTCCTTCCTCACTGTTCGAGGGTAGCTTCCTCCCAGCCATGGAGACCATGGCAACTCATCCTTATTTACAACTGCTTGAGTATAATCCTGCTAGATGCCTCACTTTTATAAGATATGAATTTGTACATAGGTAAAAACAAAATATTGGCATCCCTTTTTGTGAATGACATTTTACGACATTAAACACATGTTGGGTATATAATCAGCAAACCGCCGGAGAGCCGTTTCCTCCTCGTTGCTCACCCTGTGCAATAAACCTAAGCGAAGACTTTCAAATTCATCCTTTGCACATTGCCGCCATATGTCTGTTTCTGAGCCATCTGTTTCGGAAAGCTCAAGGTGCTGCGAAAAGTCATATGGCTCCTAATTGTAAATGCAAATATTGTCACGAATTATGAATGTTTGGCATCTGTGTCGTGACTGATGTCTGCTACACAAATGCTACTCCCAGCGCAGCTTCTGGATGTCTTACCACTTCGCTTCTGTCAATGCTTTGACACAATTGGAGCATGTGTTTTTTTTTTCCCTTCAGAATTTGACTTTCGGATTGACGAGAGTCGTGCTCGTGCATCTTAATGGGGGCAAAATGATTTACAGGCATCACCTGAACCGGGCATTATCCCCGATGGCTTTCCTATGTGTCAGTGAAGCACGTCGACTTTAATGAGTTTACTTGACCTTTGTCGAACTTCTCGAGTTAAGACTGGAGGGAATGCGCTTATTTTTTTGCATGTCACTCAAGCGATGGCGTTTCCGCCAAAGGGATTTAATACGTGTCTTCGTGTTTCTCTCGCTAGGTGTACCTTATCAATGTGACCTACTCGGACTCCGCGTCTCATGTCATCTACAGGAGATACAGCAAATTCTTCGACCTACAGGTATGTCATGAAATACATCTCGCCAGCTTTGGTTGTCTTCAGCTTGACCTTTAGATCATTACTTTATGTTCAGATGATGGATGGTCTCCAAAGACTGATGGACCCCCCCATTTTGGAAATAAGCATAGATGAAATCCAGTCAACAGCTGCATCACATTCATTCGTGTAAAGGGAGGGCAGGGAGGAACAAAACATGTCAGATGGAATGTCGGGTGATAGGTGGGGGCTTATAGGTCGATGGGGGCCAAACCGCCTGAAGAAAACAAAACTCGGGTCTCTGAAACCTCGTGGTGCGGTTCGGTTCCTCACACAGCTCAAATCAGGCAAATCCTAATCAGGTCGGTATTTTCATCACTGGCTTAGAATTCCTGTAAACAAGAAACAATGAAACAATTTTTTCCCCTCAATCAAGTCATTGTAAAATGAAAGGGGTATTGATAAAATGTTCATTAAGATTTACAATGGAAACAAAATAAAAGGCCTAGCCTACCTGACTGAACTGAAACGTTCTGCTTGGGGGATTAAGGAAGCATTAAGCAGCCCAACCAAACACTAGAGTCATGTTTCCAGGGAAGAATTGAGTTAAGAGCAGTTTCTTTGTTATAGATGCCCTCCCACAACTAGCCGTAATTTTCCACTAGACTAGTACAAACGTAGTTTTTCGAGCAGTTCAGTTGACAGAGGTCGATTATCAAAGAGCTTCAAATCTGAAAATTGTTATTATTACTCAAATACAGTAAAATCTCATGTTGTAAAATTTCAAGTCCAAGTTAGCTTACTGTAGCAAAACTCAAGCTAGCCAAGCGTTAGCTAGCCATGTTAACAAATTCATATATTTTAATGTGTTCAACTGCTGCCTCAATGTGGACCAAACCTTTTTGGATCTACAGCAGAGGAAAACCCTTTGTTCTATGCTCCCGTGCTAATAGACAGGAAATGTGTCTCTGCGTTTGATGGAAACAAGATTTTCTGTCAACATTTGTGTGAACGTTCATAGATGGCTGCTGTTGAAGCACATTCGGAGGGGGGGTGATGACAATATTTTGATTGAAATTGAGCAGGTGCACCTTAAGGAACCGGAAAACTAATTGAGAGAGGATTAGTAAACTAAAACCAAGAAAAAAGAGGAATGTAGTTCGTAATAACACCGACAAATTCTTTCGAAAACTGATGTTGAAAACTTGGCAGGAAGAAACCGTTCAACTGTTTTAACTCGATCATGTTGCACTGATGTATCTGAATATTTCTCTTCCCTCAAACCCGAAACAGCTTTTGTTTGCGCGTGGGCCAACTAACACCTACCATCCAACTCCAGATGCCGTTTCAGTTTTTGGAGCACAATTGCTTGTTTTATATTCTAGAAGCTGACAGTGGCAAAATAAAGAGCCATTTGACAAATGTGTTCATGATCTCATCAGATATCAATTCCGTGGAAAACAAAGAAAAGGTCTCACAGTGGACAATTATCAGCAGGCAGTGCTGTCGACGCTCGGTCTCGAAAACCTGTCATAACAGCCCGCAAGACGATAAATTATTTTTGTGTTTCAATGTTTTAAACCTCTCCGCTAGTGCACTTAGCATAGCTCATACAGCCCCTCTGGGTAACAATCATCATATATTATCCGCCTCTTTGCTTATTTTCTTCCTTGCTGCTTCGCTTAAAAGTACTTTGCCTTCCCTAATCTATCTTCCGACTCAAGCACATTAACCTATTTTCAGAATAGTGCTGAGTACAGATCTTTTTTTTTTTTTTTAAAGTGTTTTCTTCAAGCGGTCAGTGTGTCAAGCTAGCAGAGAGAAGCAGAAGGGAGTTTTGAGACTCCACACCCTGCTGCCTCAGTGGATTGAGCACATGGGTTTTTGCTGCATTCCACACGAGGATTTGGGAGTGTGCGACCTGGCTTGCCTTTGCCTTTTGGCACAAAACCTCCCCAAAGTCCCATTAGCCTCCATTATGATCGGATTGCGCAATTGAAGCGAGTCGGTCTTACCCTGCCTGCATTGTGTGATTGAGTGCGAGCTTATATCGCAAAGTCGATTTATACTAAACAGCTAATCGCGTCCAAGAAAGAAAAGGTCAGCTCACGCTAATCTCTCTGTGGTAAACAAGTGCCTAGTCGATGTCAAAACCCAAGTCAGAGTTGGAGTCCTTGCCCCCACCAACATTCCTCCAAACTCCCTCTGGTTAAGATTCCTTCCCAAAAAGTTCCATTGTCTCTCGTTCCATGCGGTGTTGTTTATTTGCCCGATTTGGTCTAGCCATCTCTGTGAATTAAGTAGAATGCTTTTTTCCTGTACCAGATGAGCTTGAACTCATAAATAATAGCAAATGGCGTTTAACTTTAATACAGGAGGAGTTGAACTACTATTCAGATGTCCATTTAAACACAAACAGGAGTTCAAAACATTTTGAGAAGTCTTCACACATCCCGAAGTTTACCCTCAAACTAAACAAAAACAAAACTGTGAATTGCAGCTACAACTTAGCTTTGCCTTAAAGTCTGCTAGCTTAATGCTAGCACAACAATAAATGACAGAATTGAACTAAACTAAAACAAAACCGAATTACACAGTGTATTTAAAACAGCTACGACTTAGCTTTGCCTTAAACTCTGCTAGCTTAATGCTAGCACAACAATAAGTGACAGAATTGAACTAAACAAAAACAAAACCGAATTACACAGTGTATTTAAAACCGCCACGACTTAGCTTTGCCTTAAAGTCTGCTAGCTTAATGCTAGCACAACAGTAAATAACGGAATTAATAATAATGGCTCACAAACATTTCACTGATGATATTTTATGTTCGCAAAAGTACAGTAGTGAAAACAGAACCTATTTGGCTGAGGTAATCATTTTACAGACGTAGTATCCCAAAGTGAAAAACAGTGTGGTAGAAGAACCAGATTTTTTTTTGGGTTAACATGTAAGGACTTTGGAATGGATTTCTGCCCGTTCAAACAAGGATGTTTTTCTGACACAGCGTTTCACTCCGCACTTTTGAACACAAGGACAATAGTCATCGTCTACAAAGGAAACCACATGTCCTAACTGTCCAAATTCTAGTGGAGGCTAAAAAGTCACGGGGATTTTCTAAAGGCAGAAGCGCAGAAACCAAAACCGTATCGAACCACAGAACCATGTCCATACTTTTTCTGTTTGTCCACCTGGTAGTTTTTTTTTTTTTTTTATCTTAACACTCCATTCCTCGCTATTGAATTTGGTTTTCTACTTAACAAAGCACTTTGACTGACTTTGACTTTGACTTTGACTTTTGACTTTGATCTGGAATGAGGCAAAACCGAACGCACAAAAACTGTTTTTATGTCACCTGGATATATTTAAAAGAGGAAACTAAAGAAACAATAGCGCTGATATTACAAAATGCCGATGCATTGTCTGGCTGGCTAGATTTGGTCCGCTGGCCTCTCTGGTCTTTATCTGATGGCTTTTTAAGCTTCTTAAGTGGAACGTTCTTAAGAGGGTAATTTTTTTTTTCCTCCCCCAGTTAAAAAGTGTGTGATGTAACCTTGTCTGCTGTCCCAGTGATCAGAGTGGCTCGTATACTTTGAAGGATGACACAGTAGCTCTTCACACGCCAACTATTGACTTCATGTATCAAAGCTCGCTCGCTTTGCCATTGATGTTTCTCTTCGTCCCGTTGAAACAGATTTGGAGTCAATTGTGATTTTCTTTCATCATTTTCGCAGATGCGGATTCTTGACAAATTTCCCATTGAAGGAGGACAGAAGGACCCCAAAAAGAGGATTATTCCTTTTTTGCCAGGTGATCAAGCGACACAAATCTGACTCTTGAATTCTTCATTCAGCACTTCCGAACTGGATGTAATTTTCTATGAATAGAAGAAGGATGTAGCGGCCATATTTTTTACGACCACAGCTTATTGTACACTAATACGAGCAGTCATGTCGCATTGTTTGACTTTTACGATCATTCACTCCACCCGAGCGACGCGTTGTCGGCCGTGTAGGAAGGCGATTCGCGAGCAGAAATTGGTTTAATCTGATCAACGTAATTTGAGTCAAAGCAGAAGAGAGCAATGAAGAGATCCTTTGTAAGACAAACTGGACTGCTCGAGTCCAGCTGATGCTATTTTGGTCTTCTGTCAGCCCACCAATCTGAAAAATCTTCCGAGAACCCTCTTTAGAATTTTTTTTGTTTACTAACTTTGTTTGTAGGTAAAGTCCTGTTTCGCCGAAGCCACATCCGAGATGTCGCCGTCAAAAGACTGAAGCACTTGGACAACTACTGCAAAGTAAGACATCTCGTCCTCAGAGCCGTAATTGTCTTCAAACACATGTCCATAAATGTCATTTTATAGCTTGTAAATGCTATAAACTTTTATGTCCTAAGGTCAGACAATGACTGGCTCTTTAGTGTCAGTGTTGGTGAGGGTGACAGGGAGAAGTTATCTCTTTGAGTGCTTTACTCGCAGTGCGTAAAGTGCTGTGACTCTTTCGGCCTTGCGGCATTTATCTTCCCGTCCCAGGCCTGGACAGGAAAGCGAGCGCTCTATCTGCATCGCTGGTTTCCTGTGGCCAGTGTAAATAGGCAGCCTTTAAAGGAAACCATGGAAGTGGGGGCACACTTGCTCGGAGCAGAATACACAAAGAAAGCACGAGTGAATCAGCCGAGTCAACGCAACAGGCGTGTACGTGACCCTCTCGTCATTGTTAAGTCGAGGGAGGAAGCGTGTCACTGTTTTTCATTAAGAAATCTGCAGTGACTGGAATATTACACACGTCAGGCAGAATCTGATGAGCAAACAGTTAAGTGATGTCCCACTCCAGTCCTGTAGGGGGCAGTAATGCACAATCCCAAGTGGGCCTGAAATGTGGGTTTGAAAGCAGGTCATGAAAAAAATTCTTATAATTGAGACCTCAAGATGGCTGTAAAGCACTACTTTTATCTAAATGAAGAGCCTCACCTTACCTCAACATAGTTCCCTGTCATCAAGATGGTCGTACAGTACTCCTTTAGTAATTAAATTCTACATTTTCTGTCGTCATCTGCACACAAATTGTCAGATTCTTCTATTGTGTGGGAAAGTTTGATTATGTAGTTCTAAAGGTACTAAAGAAACAGCAAGGAAAATGATGTCACTGTTAATGCTCGACTGAGGGAAAAGAAAAAAGGGTTTATGAGGCCAACAAAGGGGTAATTCAGGATACTATAATAACTGGAATAGAAAAAAAAAATTGCTCAGATTTGTGCTCTCCATTCATGCTGTCACTGTGTGACTCAATTTATACATTGATGTCTCTGTGGTTTTGGCATAGAAATGACATTTCGGCAATGTAATTATTGGCACCCAAGCAAGATCCCTCTGAAAATAAAATAGTTAAATGAAAAAAATATATAATGCGGTTTTACTGTCAGTCATTGGATTTCCCCTTCATGACCAACTTAAACAATGACACCGCTTCTTATTTTTTCCAGTCATCATTTTTCCAATGTCAACTTCCTGGTTTTCATATTCAATTTTCTTTTTTTGACCTAATGGCAGTGTTCTGACTCCATCATGAAATTTAGTCAAGATGCCCCTTTTGTTGAAGTTTTGTTGATGGCTCCAGAGCAGCTGGCTGAGACAGACGATTGTTATCCTATATCATCCCTGTGGGCTTGACTCGAGGTTACGAAACCTTGTTTCTTCCCCTCCACAACCTCCACCTGGTCTTCTCATCCGACTTGCTAGTCAAAGCTACGTCAGAACACATGCAACCTTTTATTGTTAAATATGTGACAAACAGAAGCTCTCTTTCTCCCTCCCGCAGGCTCTGATGAAGCTCCCCACCCACATTTCCCAAAGCGAGGAGGTTCTGAAGTTCTTTGAAACCAAGTCAGAGGACCTCAACCCTCCCACTGAGTGAGTAACTATCACTGAGCGCTCTCCATATTCTGACTCATGAGCTCTCATCGTATGTGTTGGATCCAGATGAGGGAGATGTTTTTTAATGAAACGGAACATCTGGCAAGGGGGACATCTGATCCTAGAGCAAACGCAATTAGGATCAGCGGTGTCGTTAAAATGTGGCAAAGTTCACGTCTTGGAGCGGTGTCATCATTTGTCATGCTTACTTTGATGTCACAGTGTGGATTTAGTGCTATAGATCCAAATCGTTCAAGTTAGCGTCCTAAAGTGAACCCCCGAAAACCCAGTTTTATTTTTATTTTTTTAGTTTTCGTTAACTGTGATCTTATTTAGCAGTTAAATGATCCAATACAAACCTTACTCGAAGCTAATCAATAGTATTAGCTAGCATGCTAGCTCTTTGAGAGCATTTCTAGATATGTGAAGGCACAATTTAATTATTAACAATTAAAGTAGTACCAAAATGTCCCTGTTAAAATGTGAATAATGAGAATTCAAAACTGATTTACTTTATTTACTACAAATTGCTCTTCTGCTCTACTTGACCTCATCACCTTTTTGGCCATATTTAAAAATCTGTGACTATAAGATATATATAAAAAAAACTGCTTTACTTTAGCAAGCTGTAAAATGTCAAATATTTTTTTCTAGGAAGAATTTCAACCTGAATTGAAGTCATATTTTTCTCCTTCTATTTATGAATAGCTTTGTTTTGGGTAGTGCGCAGAGGCGTGAATTTAAACCCCTTAGAGCATGAATGTTGATGCTACAGTGTCTTGGCCCACTGAAGGGGAAAAACCACTTGAGTCATTGTTCCGAGTCCAGCGGTATTTCAGTCTCATCCCACTTCAAAGCAAGAGCGGGTAGACGGTCCAGCAGAGTTTAAACATGGGGGGTCTCAAACACCATGCCACCCAAATTCTGAGCAGAGAAAAAAAGTCAAAGAACAATTTATTAATTTGGCGTAGTATTGCTTTAACAATACAATATATACAGTACAGTATTATTGTGCTGTGTAGGTCGTTCTTTGAAAACCCATCATCTTCTGCCATCTAGCGGGAAGCAATGGTAAAAGAAAATAACGACTGCTATGTCTCCAATTCGCCAATAGAGGGAGCCAAATAGCCAGCCTTAGCTGTGTTTGGGCATTTCCAGAATCTGCTTTAAAACAGAAATACTACTGCCACTATTTTTGATACTATTATGACTCCTATCACACTACTAATAATGAAAAAAATGATAGTATTAAGGCAGCGTTATTTATCCTGTTTTAAAATTTCCTCTGTGATGAGCCATGTTAGCTTCTAATACTATTCACATTATTTTATGCTCGTCATAATTCCTTGGCCAACCTGTAGTCCAACTGCTTTGCACAGCATTTAATGACTCCTAGTAAATTACACTCCACCAGTCCCCACAGAGATGATTCTTTCCCCTCTGCATTTAAACTTTTTGAATAATTTCAGGAACCATGCGCACATCCATCCAGACACTCCGGGACTTACTCCAGCTCGGATGGAAGTATGCATAATTCCACTAAACACGTGCATGCTGTATCTCCATTTCAAACAGCGTTCGCCTACTCAGCAGTGCTAATAATCCGCTCATCACAGTTGGAGTTTTCAAAAACTTTCAGCGTCTATGTGTGAGGTGCTGTCTGGCTATACTCAAAATCTGGACCCGCCGATATGAACATATGAGAGCCCAGCGTGGATTCGGAATACTCAGCATGCAAATATGAGCTCACCGCCCACTGTGGAAACGTCGTTTTAATATTAGCGCTTCTTTTATTGAGCTTTCTGCGTCCATTTAAATCAACCCAAGCACACTGTGTTCATGGTCCACTGTATTTTTTTTCCCCTCCCTCACACACCAATAAAAAAAATGAGATAAACCTCACGCAATATAATCCTATTACAATCCTCCCTCCTTAACGACGCTAGCTTGACGGACATGTCGGTTTACAACAGTTGATTGACTGAAACTCCAAACAACCTCAACCTGATATTAATCAGCAGCGCTTTGAGATAAAACTTTTTTTTATAGTGTAATCTCCACTCGGCTAATGATTTGGCACGCTTTAGGGATCCAAGTGTTGATTGCAACAGCGTGCGGCGAGCCAGCGTTTGCATTCTTTGTCCTCCTCTCGGGAAGGATGTCCTCCCAGCTCCGTGCTTGAGGTCACATGCTCAATTCACAGGTCATCTCCTTCACGTCCGTCATTTTATGTTTACGCCTCTCGCGCGTCATTTCCACTTCACATCTTCCCGACAAGCCAGTGGAAACGTTGTTGTGTCAGAAGCCAATTCGATATTTTGCTATGGCCCTGCGTTCTAATATTCAAAAATGTCTTTTTAATGAAGCCAGACTGGGCCGTTATCTAATGTTCGTCATTTGGAATGTCTCCTCGGGGATTAGTTTGTGCGTCCAGAACCAGAGTGGGAGTCGGCCAAGTGTGACTTGATCTTAACACATGAATCCAGTTCATGTTTGGATGTCACTCAAGCAATAAGTGTTGCTCAGTTTGAACCAAAATAAAAATCCCTTCATTATTTATTTGCCAAATACACTTTTGGTATTTTGAAAACATCTGTAATTCCTAATTTAAAGACTATTATTTTGAGGGTCTTCTTTGCCTAGTTCAGAAATGACCCAGAAAATACGAGGTGTGGATGGAAAATGAATGGAAGGGTCAAGCAAATATTTTCCAGCATAAATGAAACCGTTGAATGTTGTTTCAAGCATGCTAATGTTGGAGAAGCTCTCAAACATGCCCTCATATCCATAACTGGCCACAGCGTCGGTGCCGCTGCAGAGCGCCAGGTGTCAGCTCACATTAGCATCAGTCCGCTGCGTCTTTGCATTCCAGCATGCTAACCCGTCGCGCGGCACGCTGCGATCCATATTTACACGCACTCGTTCAAAATATATACGTGTACTTTAATAAAATAAATTTTGGCTCGAAATTTGGACTAACCAAATATTGTACAATTTGAGAAAACCTGTCACAAAAACACACTTCAACAGCGATGGCTGATATTAGCTGCTAGTGCTAGCCTAGCTAGCTAGCGCCTATACTTATGGCTTCCCTTCAAAGGTAGTGTGTTTTTGATTCAACATGTAACATCTTTAATGGCTGAACTCATTTCTTTTATTATTAACATCATGTTTTACAAAAAAAATGCAGTTTAATACAATAGGGACTTTGAAACACTTACGATAGGAACATTAAACGGTGACAAAAGTGACCTCATTTCAAACGTAGTAATTCTTTTTACAGCATCCTGAAATATATCATGCAGTCAATTTTTAATCTCCCAGATTGCTTAGCCTTTTGTAGTATGATTTTAATGACATCTTGTTGACTGTTGAGACCCTTCACACACTTTGTGGTCTCCCCACCCCCTTTAATATCGCGACAAGTTCTACATGCATTCTCAATGAGGGTTTGGTCCGCTGTGCTTGTGCCAACCGGATTGGGACCATCCCACAAATAGATCGAGACATATTCTCATACTGGATTAATCAAGCTGCATCAAAGCTCGGTCTTGCTTTGAGAGCCCCAAGCCTGAAAATGACCATGCCTCTCTTGTGTTGTTTTTTTTCCAGAGACTGCGGGGGCTCTGGCAGACGCAAATCGGGTAAGGATCTGTTTTTAGAAATTCAGCCATTGTATTCAATCTTCTCTGATTTCAAACTTTATTTTACTTTGAAATGTTATTGTATTTGCGGGTGACCACCGACCGGGCATTTTTGCAAATACTGAACTTGACTCCACCCCCATGAGATCATACTGTACCACTTCAACATACTTCCTTGACACCAATTAACACCAAAACTTCCAGTTGTATTTTTCCACACAATGACACTTCTGTAATCTAGTAAAAAAAAACACATGCAAATAAAGTTACAAACAGCAACGATAAAACAAAACTACAAAACGGATGTTTGATTACTACTTTCCTATTTGACAGAGCTCTTGCACCATTTTGTGACATTTCAATCAGAGCACGAATATTGATTTTCTCTATTGGAAAAATTATTTGAACCGACTGACCCATGATAAGAAAACGATGGGTGGGCGCTGGATGGACCACCTGTTTGTGCCTCTATATATTCTCTGCCAAGGCTGGCACTTGGAGAGTGTGTGTGTGTGTGTCTGTCTGTGTGTGTGTGGGTGTGTGAGAGGAGAGTGCAAGGAAAGAAGAACGTGTGAGTGACTCAGCTGACCATAGGGATACAAGCGTAGGAGGCGGCAATAAAAGTATGCTAAAGGATTTGGCTAGCAGCTGCACGAGAGTGTTTGTGTCTGTTAGTTGTCACTTGAATGTGTTTGTGTGCAGTCTAGCACTCCCCTCACTCTTTTCACAAATTTCTTTTTGCAATCATGCACATTTGCTCCACAAATTTGTCACCCCCCCCAAAAAAAAACTCTTCTAACCTAAATTTATAATATGTTCCATGGCAGTATGCAACAAGGAATTCCAGCGCTGTTACAAAATGGAAACATTTCTGCACTGTGTGTGTGTGTATGTGTCAAGTAACCTACATTCCCTCCAAGCATCGAGGCGGCCCTGGAAAGTTCATCATTTCATCCTAATTAGCGTTTAATGAGCTTTGCACTTCTAAGCTCCCCGTGTGTTTATGCGTTTACTGATCTGTAAATCTCCGCTGGACATTAGCGCTTAGCCTGATGAAACGCTTGACCTCGCTCCGCTACCAGACTGCGGTGAAACTTTGTGCTGGAGCTTGCATCTTTTACGGTTTCTATAATTACACGGTGCCAGTATCCCGACAGTCTTTGCTGAGAATGCGAGCGGTTGCGGACGAGGATGTGTGTGTTTACCTGGCAAATGCGAGACATTTGAGGTTAACACAAAATCGATCGGAGATGAGCTTTAAAATGGCACCTTGGAACTTGTCTGGTGTAATTCTGTTATTTCCCAAATAAGAGTTTGACAATTAGAACAGCTAGCAAGTAGCAACAAAGAATAACAACGAAGCTTCTGAATGTTTCGGCCATGTTTGATTTTGATTTGTGGCCAGTAAAAAAAATAAATAAATAAAATCTAGATTTTTTTTTGTGTAATTAAAAGTCATTTGATTTATAATCCATTTATAGTCCACCTTGACTTGATACAAAATAACGAAACTGACTTTTACTGTTATCCTGTCACTTTTATGAACTCTATCCAGGATCAGCGGCTTTTGATATTTTTGGAATATTTGACACATTTTGTGCGTATTATGAAACCGAGAAGTCGGTCGACAGCACGAAATGAGAAGAAAAAACGGCGCAGCGGAGCGCTCGGGGGTGTAGCGCATGCGAAAAGCAGATGGAGAGGACGTTTACGTGGCAAGTGGAAACCATTTCAGTGTTGCGCCTGAACCCAAGCGAGCGCGTTTGTGTGTGTAGCCTTGCTGTCTTTATTTGAAATGCAGGCCTCCGGGGGCCTCTGGGGTGTGTGTGTGTTTGTGCGTGTGTGTGGTTGCGCCTCTGTCAGTGTTTACATGGGTGTGTGCGCTACGATTGGAGCAAGGGCAGGAGGGTTACCCGATGCACGGGTGAAATGTTGGGTGGGTCAAGAGGTGTTTTGTCTTTGCAGATGGATAAAACTTTCAAATTGGCTCAGGAAATCGTTAAGGGGCAAATCTGGCAGGACAACCGTGCACTGTTTGACCAGCTTGGTTCTCAATGAAAAGCCTTTGAGTAGTGTGCATTTAAACAGATCGACCCCCCCCCCCCCCCTCCCCACCCTTTTTGCTTTCTCATACACAATGATGAGATTCACAGAACAAGAACGACTCATTGTAGGGGTCAAAGCAGGTTCAACTTTTAGCGCGTGCAACCTGAGTCATAAATGATGCCCCCCATTTGAATTTACTGTACTCTGTTGCATTAAAAAAAAAAAAAAAAAAAGATGGACAGTCATCATAATTTAATGCAAGCGACCGGCGATATAAAATATTTATATTTAATATAAATTTATATATATATTTTTTAGATTTATTTATATTCACCCCCCCCGGGTGCATTAAAAATAATAACTGCATTAAAAAATATATTATATTGCATAAAATTTATATATACATTTTTATATTATAAAAATTATTTATTATATAAAAATTCAATGTTAGGAGACCTTTTAACAGAACAAATAACACTCAGAAAAGGCAGGAAATGTTTTTGGGCTTTTACAATAGAGGCTATTGACAAACTGGTGTTAATGTATTGTCCCCTCCCCCATTACCACTAAGTACTATAAGTGGCTCCATAGAGACTCCTACTAGTACTAGTTTTATTGAGAAACAATAAATGTGACATTTTTTCCCCCCTAAATCAAAAGCTGCTCTACCGAATTACCGATTAATTGAACCCAACAAATTTCTTTTTATAACCTCGCCTAACAAGCTCGTAAAGGTTGTGTTAACCAAAGAATTGTTCTTGGAAATGTCAGGACCGGGTCTGACCTTTCCCCCGCCGAGATCCACATAGTGATGTAGTGACATGACTACATCTGCAGTACATTGAACAGCAGTCCCGCGACCTTTGCTAATCTCACTGCACATCTGCTGCTGATGAGCCAAACAAAGGCGCTGCCAAATTTGCCTCCTCGCAAGAAATGTTACTCCGTTGATGAGGCACCGTGAGTAATTAGCATCGTTTTTAGCGCTCATTTTATTTTGACATGCGGCGCTGATGAGCACACACGGGTGTTTTTTGTTTTTTTTTGGAGTGGGGGTGTTGGTGTTTGGTCGTCTGGAGAGCAGGAAGCGAGCGGATGAATCTGAGTGAGGCACAAACGCAGTGAGAAGTTAATAGAGCCATCTAATGCGAGCCAAGAAGTAAATACTTTTCTTTTCCAGGCCCATTAAGTGAATCCTCGCGGTGCATGAATATTTAACACGCGGCAACGAGGTTGACGCATTTGAAACAAAACCATTTAGGAGCAAAGTTGTTTTGCCTCAATTTCAGTTCCTCGACTTTGAGATATTAACTTTTTTTTTCTCCCATGCGCTGATATTTCGGCATAGTCATTCAAAGTCCCATTTTAAAGCCATAAACACTCAAAGTCACAGTGTAGAATGTGAGAATAGTGACCCCTAGTGGACACTAATCGGACACTAATAACATCACCTCACATTTTGCGGGTTGATAAAAAACACAAAACACATTTTTACCTGATTATTTCCCGAGTCAAGAAGAATGTAATAATTAATCGATTGGTAAAATAATGGATTCTAAAAATATCCCCAAGCTACAACTTTATTGTACATAAAACGTGCGCACGGCCACATTTGTGAACCCCTCTGCAATTTAAATGAGTGATTACACCGGAAAGCCAACACACGCATGAAAACATTCAGAGTTTTACGAGCCGTGAAAAGCAGCGTGGCACTCGCGTCCTCATTTAGCCGCTGCAATAAGTCATCGGCGAATGCAAAAACGCTTATGAACATCTAGGAAAATGGATGCTTTTTTTGCCTGCGTCGACTGAATCGTATTATACTTGGAAAACCCGGAGACAATACCTCAAATAGAAGTCGTCTTTCTCTCTCCAGCGGTGCGGTTTTCGGCAAATGGCCGACACGATGCGACATGACGTTTGTGATACCGCAGTAATCCCATGTCAGGCTCTCCGTTAGGATTTGAAAGATGGATGGAGCTGCTGAGTTGACCTTCACGAATGATTAGGTTAGATGTCTTTTTTTTTTTTTTATCTGGAAGACTTAAAAAAAAAAAACATCCAGTGTAAAGTATTACTCTCTAGTGTGTTTCAGTTATATTGTTGCCAGAGGATTTCTTTGGAGAAATGGAAGTTAAATCCTCATTTGGATTGACGTGTTCATATTTTTTCATCCTCATGTTAAGACACACTTCCTCTTTCTACGAAAATAAATGCTTCGTGGAGCCCGGCATATTCATGCTTAAGCGTTTGAAAGTAAAAAGACTAAAAGTATTGTTTTGGCTTCTCTTTAGTGCTAAGAAACTATGTTGAAATGAGTTGAAAAGCATCATTTGTGTTTTGTCGCCATCTTGTGGCGTTAATAGGCAATCATAAATCTTTTGAGTCGTTTTGCCGGTCTCATGAATTTTAAGAAAACACTTATTTTATTTCATTATTATTTTCAAACTGAAAATACCGCTGAGAGAATTACATTGTGTAATTAAAACAACCACATAGTTTGCCTGAAGAAGGTTAGCTTAATGCTAACAAAACACGCAAAGGCCCATAGACATGCTAGCAATTATGCTAGTTAATAGTATTATGATATTTGAGCACAAATGGTGGAGAAACACATGTAGACAGACAACTTTTACTTCCAGGCATGTATTTACGACATCCAAAGTGTTCAAATATTTACAGCCCACTCTTGCTAGCACATTCCAGTGCGGCCAGCAGAAACATTTGTTGATAGGCTAATTAATTACGGTAGTTGACTCTTGTTAGCCCTGCTTTATTTCAGTCAACTGCACCTATTTGCGAGACTTTTCATGATTAAGCCTTAGTTTCCGAATCGCTGCGCAGCCCGCAATCGGCAGCGGTCTCACATTTCCATGCATCCTCGCAAATAAAATCCATCTGCTGTTGCCTTACGAGTGGGGATGAGTGAACCCGGCGCCGGCTAACAGATGAATGTGAGCGAGTTATGAAAACAAGCACCCAGCGTCGACACGGTTAACCCAGCGAGGTAGAGAAAGGAACATTTCCATTGGCTGCCCCGCACGCCGTAGGCCGAGGTCTAGAGTTTCACGGAGACAGCGGGCCATCCCTCTGAGTGCTGTTCCAGCCCCTTCATCTGGTTCTATTTAAGGCTTCTGGTGCCGAGTCTTATGATTGGCGTACGCAACCCCCCTACTCTTCCTCCGAGTTCCAGCCCCGACTGAAGAGAAGGAGGCTTTTTAGCAGATGGTTTATTTTCCAAGGGAAGCCATTTCTTTCTCTCAACTGTCCTGTCCTCAACACTTCGATGACTCTCACGGCATCTGATCGGGGCTCCTGTTCCAACTATGTTTCCGCCGGGTTCTCCTGACCCGGTTTCGGCATCGTCGGGCGCTGCGGACGAGGTGGTTTCTGTGACGTGCGCAATGGATTCTCGACTTTTTTCTGCCTGAGCATCCCCCTTTTTTTATATTTTTTTGGGATGATGATCGCTTTGTAGAATTCCAGCATCTCCGCTGCCCCTCATGTTGGGCTGGAGGGGGATGCACCTCTATGGCTAGACTCTCAGAAAGATGCACTGAGCCCTGCGAATATTGTGATTGGCTGAGCTCAAGCGACAAAGCGGCCTATGGCGCAACGGGCGCCCGGCGGTCGTTCCAGGGGACCTATGGCTGGCAGCTGGCTGACAGCCTGTTTCTTCCCGTCAACTCCAGGTCTGGACGCCTCGGAGCCCATGGTCCTGGAACAATATGTGGTGGTGGCCAGTTACGAGAAGCAGGAGCCGGCGGAAATCAGCCTCCAAGCGGGTGAGGTGGTCGACGTCATCGAGAAGAGCGAGAGCGGTGAGTGAGCACAATAAACGGGCAACCATAGCTCAGACATCATCAAACACCTCCGACATTCCACTCTTCCACGATCCCAACAACCTTGTCCCCTTTATCCCGAATCCACCCTGTTTTACTTCCATCTGGAGGCTCTTTCTGGCCTGCAGTCAGCCCTGTTTTTGTCCCACTGTTGGTTCAGGCGAGAAGCCAGCATTCCGCCTCTGGCAAGAAGAATCGCTCCCAGACTTGTATTAATTATTCCGCCGCACTTTAATGGAAAGCCAGCAAAAAATGCCCGATTTACAAATGCCAGCTGCAAAAAGTCCTTAGTCAGCTGTTTAACCGTCGGAAAACGTTAGCCGACGGGACCGAGAGGTTTTTCCGAAACCCATCGCGAATGTTGTCGAGAAAATGACATCTTGAGAGGATGTGAAAATTGCACAAAATGGCTCGCAGCAAATTAAAGTCAGTCAAGACAATAAGACTTTAAAGACCAGGAGAATAAAAAACGTCATCAAGTGGTGGTTATTTGTAATGAACACCAGGAGTATCGACCCAGATGTTTTGGGTAAAAAAAAAAAATCTCAGTTACACTTTAAAGCGTGAATGGCAAGATGAGCCAAGGAGGTTTAGGCCCACGAGGGTTTGACGCTGAGCTTTAATGGTGTGCTGAGACAGTAAAAGCGTAATGGGACTCATGTGTTCTTCAGAGCCAGAGAGATGGAGGGAGGAAAACAGTGACCAGGAAAGGGACTTGTGTTTCACGATGAGAGTGAGTGAGTGAAACGCCGCTCCACACCGGCCTCAAGCGAGGAGAACGTGGCATGGGATCGCTTTGAAGTGTCACGTGTGGGGAGCCTCAGGTTCGCGTATTTGTTTTCACTCGCTGCTCCGGTAGGATCTAAGCCCAACGGGGAGCCGCGGTGAGACGCCGACACCTACGAGTTCTTTCATCCGTGGCTTTGGAGGAAGTCAAATTCTGTGGTCCAATGGAGAATGGGATGGACTACTTACCCTCGTTATGATTTCGCAATCTTTGAGATTTATTTGTGGCACTGTTTGGGTTCAGGATGCAGATGGAGGCTATTACAGCTGACATTGGGTGAGGGGCGGGGTACTTCCTGGAATGGTCCCCCCAGTCCATTGCAGGGGCACATCGAGAACCGTTCACACCTATCGGCAATTCAGTCTGTAATTACATTTATCGGAAAGTGGTCGGAAAATGAAAAAACGGAGAAAACCATCGCGAGCTTGCCAACCTGATATGCTAACAAAACATGCTAACCTAGCATTTCCATATTTCATTGATCGAAGTTTCGTTTTGTTTCCAGCGAGTGACATCTCATCAGCTCCCGCAATGGATGGAGGCTAACGGCGCTAGCTAACGTCACTCCGTACGGCGCCGCCAAAACTAACACGAGCACGTGGCTGCGAGGAATTTAGGGCTCATTTAATTTAGCATCGATTCCCAAAAGCAGGATAAGTCAAGCGAGAAAGACAAAAAAATGTTAACGTGTTCTGACATATTGAGCTCTTAATTGCAGATGCAGGTCAAGAATCTGCTGCTCTGGCTTTTTGGATGCAGTCAGGACAATTTCGGTGTTGTTTGTGAGCAGCTGTTTATTATTCTTTTGCTGACTGGGTGTTCACACGTCACTCACCTTGGATTAAATAATACATGTCATCCGAGAGAGGGAGGGAATCTAGGTCAGAGCTGTAAGGGAGCCCAATTTTCCCCACTTCTCCAGCCAAAGCGGTATTTTCCGCTGAAACGGCTTGATGCTTCAGTTTGCGCCGTAGAACTTGTTGAACTGAAGATGAATTGTGTTTTGGGCCGTATTTTCAAGTGGGGTGTATTTTTTTGGGGGAGTAGGTTGCCGCAGTCAAAATAGAATTTTCCACCCCAGATGGGACTCGAACCCACAATCCCTGGCTTAGGAGGCCAGTGCCTTATCCATTAGGCCACTGGGGCTGTACACAATCTATGTTTGATAAAGTGTCATACAAAATTGTAACTCCTGTAAATCAGCTTTTTAAAAAACAGTGCCTGTTTGCAAAAAAAAAAAAAAAAAAATACGACCATGCTAGGAAACTCCTAGCTTGACTTCCAAACGTAAGCTTTAAATCCTCGCTAAAAATGTGTCGTAGAATAATTCCGTCCTCACTCCCTTTGCATGATTACGCAGACTCTATTTTATTTGTCTTCTTGGTGGGAGTTTGCAGGAGGTGGGGGTTGCTTGTTGAGAGCAGCACAGAAGAAACTTGTAGAGAAATGGAAAAAGTCATTTCCTGCCAAAGTGAGTGGTTCAGAGAGGTTGCTTCATTACTATGGCTTAATGGATCCTCCAGGATGCCGCTCCTCCGTTTACACTATGTGAGAGATGTTCAACAAAGCTACCAACCGTGTTGATAACTTCAAAAGTTCTCCATTGAGTGCATCAAGTCCTGGAACTGTTGTACTTTCTCCCTCCGAACAATTCGCCGATGCCTCAAAGGCGCCCCGAGGCACTTTGTGCCCGGTCCAGTTTAGCAAATCTCTCTCTAAGGACCAGTCAGTGTTTCTTGTCTCCATTCCAAGAGTAGATCAGCCTTTATGAATGACAAATGAAACTCCAGGAATGCCCCAAGACCCCCCCCCCCCTCCCTCCCTGGCACGACTATAAGCACAGTGCCTGCCCCACCCTCTTTAATAAATCAGGGTGGAGTAACTAAAGACATATGAGGGACCCCAAAGGTCACTAAGGACACAAGTACTTGTCTTAATGTTCTCCTGTATCCCACTAAAGTATTTGGCAGATCAGAACTGCAGAAAACCTGGAAGGTAAAACAGTTTCTTCACCTGCTTTTGATGTTCAGCTGTCTGGCTAAGTGCCGACTGAACCTGCAGGAAATTCTGGAAGATTAAGCCGCACCGGCCCTTGGAAGGACATGATGGATGTGCTGGATGTCTCTTCTAGTCTCACATGGTAAAAATATATCCGTGCTGTTGTCTCCGGCGTCTGTCTGCTGGCTGAGGGCAAGATGAGGTTTAGTGCGCATGTTTGGGAAGCCCTCCGAGTTATCCTTTGCAATCCCGAACCGTTTGTATGGACAGATGGGTGAGGGAGTGTCGGGTCACTTGAACGGCTCTCAGATGAAGCGTGGCCTAGATTCTCCACGGAGAGACGATGTTGATTCCTTATTTGGTATCGCGACAATGGTGGCGGCGGCATCACTTTGACGGCCACACAGTGTAATCCACACAAGTTCAAGCCCCGCCCCCTGAGGCATCATTCAGGCGGCCCCTTGAATTAGTGTGTGTTTAACTTCAGTTCGGTTTACCTGTCCATTAGAGGAACTGGAAATATAATCGTCCACTTATCTGGGGAGACTTTCTCCAGTATGTTTGTCTGTGCATGGGAATTTCTGTCCATTCTTCCAGAAGAGCATTCCTAAGGGGTCACTGGATAAAGAAGATCTGGCTTGCAAGCTAGTCAGATTTGTCTAAAGGGGTTTAGGGTCTGTCAGGGTTCTCCGGTTTTTCCCCATCAAACTCATCCAGGGCCTTGTTTCAATCGTTCCCACAACTGTCCGCAATGACTCGTTCAAACCTTCTCACCACTGACACAAAGAAGAACATGCAGCTGGACAATTTGCCACTCGAGCTCAGGGATTGATTAATTCCAAGATTCCCCAACATGGCTCAGATGAACTCCTATTGATATTTGCATGGATGTCCATCGTCCTCAGAGGAATTGTCGAGATCGTTCAATTGAGACACGGTTTGATGACGATAAGAATTTGCAGGCTTTCGTTTTACGTCACACCAACTCTTCATTTATCTGGCACAAATTCCAACCTGTCAGGAAGACAGTAGACGTTCTCGCACATGCTCTGCACATTGTCTCAGTTGATAATCAAGACTTTCAAGCGCATGCTTTCAATCTACGTTTCTGCAGACTCAGCATGTTTTCTCCAACTTAACAATCGACAGCTTCGTGTCTTTTATTAGATTTTTTTTCAAAACTGAACTCGTAGCAACATATGGAGGACACATCAGCCTCGCGTCGTCGTGCGTTTCCTGCGCATTCTTCGAGATTTCCATTAGACGTCTTCAGGGACCAATTGAAGACATTCATTTTGTGTTTTCCAACCCTTATGTATTAAGCTTTTCTCGAGAGGCTCCCGAGTCGTCTTAATTATCACCGATTGGGACGCGAGACAGCGTGTCCGCAAGGAAGGTTAAACCAACATTTCCAAGGGGTGGCCATTTACACGTTGAAGGCTCGCTGTGTCTCAACATCGCCCCCCCACCCCACTACAAGTGGCGCTTCGTTTTCGGCCCATGAGGAGATCCTTTCACAGTTCTTCAGTGAGAGAACGCAGCTCCTTAGGTCAACATAAATTCTTGAAAGTCGTGTTGTGTCGTTTTCCCACAACTCCCCCTTTTCGCTACGCCAGAGGCGCCCAGGTAATTGAAACCCGGTCTTTTATGAAAACTGGAAGTGTGTGTGTGTGTGTGAAGCTGATAGCCTCCCCCCTACTCGTGTGTTGATACTGGATCTACTGTTAATAAATACAGAAGCTGGAAATGAACGAGGTTCTCCGCCGCTCCATTTGACAGTGGTGTCAAATATCTGCTGCGCCGATGCATTCCTCATCATTTCCACGTCCAGAAAAACAAAACAAAAAAAGCTTTGGTTTGCTGCTGAATCAGGGAGAAGTGTAGATCTTTTGTTTTCGTTCCTCGCTGGTGGAAGTTTTTTCGGGTCTAATAACATCAAATTGCGTCTTTAACGCACTTGATGAATTGTTTGGAAACACAGTCTCCTTTTACATATCATCCAGTTCTTTACGGAGAAGAAACAATTTGTGTATATTTGGTTTCCTGTTGCGGCAATCTGGTGTGGATTACAGTGAAAAAGAAGCATGTGTGGATTTTTCCAGATGTCAAGAAAAGAATGAAACACAAATAGAGTTGCGTTCGCAGCACCCTGCTCTAGTTTTCTTTCGAAATGTCGCTTTCATAACCAACTTCACTTAAAGCCATTGCAAAAAAAGCATTCGACAACCCAGATAAAGCAAGAATATCTTTTTTTTTTTTTTTGATCGATTCAACATGCTGACTTTTTGCCTCCAGTCAGCAATTGGCTAGATTCTGAATATTTGTTCTTTCCAAGACTTGTGGTCTGAAGTTGTTGTTTGCAACACAGGGGAGAAGCCGGTTGTGATAAATATGCATCGGTGATTGACTTGTGATCCGACACAGAACAGCTCACGCATATCGCCCGAGATTTCGTGCGTCATCCCACATCTGCGGTGTAATTTTACGCCATATGGATCTGCTTCGTCGCTACTGCACCGTTCAACAGCTTGTTGCCATTTATTTGCGTGTACGTTGAACTCCTTTAAGAATGACTCGCGCCCTTGAAATGACAGTTTGGGATGTACTCCAAAAAAAATTACCTCGACTGTTAATGGAAGGGTTTTTTGATGGTGACAAATTGAGCCTGCAACCAATTTGTTCACCTGGCATTATATGTGATTAGGAAAAACTCATTTTGAAATTGGGAAGTCAACCAGCCTTATGGAATGTTCCATTCGACAAGCATTTTAGGACTGGAAATGGACTGCAAATATTTAAGCTGAATTTTTACATTTTTTTTTTTTAGGCGTGCGAGGGTCAATGCAACTTTGCAACTCTGTCGAGTTCGGCAGCCTTGGGGAGTTGTTAATCTTAGACCTGCACAGACAACATGTTGTTTTTCTGAGGTTAGGTTGTTCGGACTCTTGACTGATTTATGGATGCCGCTTTTTGTTTGAGCCGCGGCTTTTATGGCAAGTCTCAGCACATTACATGCCTTGTTATATCCCTGAGTCCGAGCCAGCGGGTGGTGATCCAAGGCAGTCGCCCAACCGCAGAACCCTTCTTTAAGTTACGGAACCACCCAAAGTCCATGCAAAACACTTTTAATATACGAAAGCCGTTTGTGCTAATTTGATAACCTTCGTATCCACCTTAAGGTCCAGGTCTTTGTCGTTTTCATAAACTGGGTTTAAAACACCAGGGGCCCCGAAAAAGAACCCTGTGGAACTCCATAAAACAGAGTGGCAGCTAACACTAAAAATATGTCTTTGTAATATGTTCTGGTAGGCCAAAGTTGTCCTAATGCAGTAGTGGGAAAAAAAAATCATTTTATTATACTCACAAATGTCTTTACTTACTCCAAGTTTGCACTTAGTATTACGTCGATCGTAAGATGGATAGCAACGATATGGAATAAATGCTCAAACAGCTTTCCATACTACCGTCTTGCTAACGTAGCATGCTCAAAACATTGACCACGTCCACATGAATCACAGAGATGGCACTAATAAGCTGCTGCGATCCCAAAACAGTCCCATGGTAACAACCCATTACAGCGGGGTTTTTCCAATTCTTCTTCCCATGGTAGAAATAAAGGTCCGCTAAACACAACATTTTGTCAGTAACACGTGCGCTGGAAGTTTGGGCCAGCTGTGATGGAACGCTCCTATCCTCTTTATGGTTCTCCAAGCAGCTGTCAGGTGCGTTGTGTCTCTGTTACCACAACAAAAAACAGAACTGGGCGTCAAAGCGCCTACGTATGGAGGCTTTCGGTGCCATCGGTGAGGACTCACGCAGGGAAATGTTTTCATCATCCGAAATTTTCAGTCCATGGGAATCATTTTGGAAACTCGGCAATCGTGATTTATTTTGCGGGAAATTTCTAAATGTCAGTCCACGTCGGTCAACTGCTGTGTTTTCTTCCCACAGGCTGGTGGTTTGTCAGCACTTCAGAGGAGCAAGGTTGGGTCCCCGCCACCTATCTCAACTCCCACAGCGGCACACGGGACGATTTAGAGTTGGGTGCCTCAAAAAGCGGCGAAGGTAAGTCCTCGCCAACGCACACCCACCTGAACACGTAAACACACGGCGCTTTATAGCCACCCTCCCGCCTTTGATCGGTGACAAGACGTCGCCTAACGGCTGATGTCGGCCCGCCGTGAACCGCTTTCCCTGTCCTCTTGCCATCGTGGGCACGCTTGAACAGAGCGTGGATTCAAGTCTGGGTCAGTGGCGAGGAGGGGGTCCGGGAGGGAGCTGACCACAACCCGATGATGAGTTGTACAGTAGAGCCTTGTACACACCAGGATGTTACTCAGGCTTTACATGATAGGTGGCGTTTTCAGTTCACGCCGAATCACTACTTTAATCATCCCCATGAGTTGGATGATTGCGAGCAAGGTTCATGTGTAGCCAGTCCAGCCTGAAAGCACCTTTGGATGGCCTCGCTCAAATCCCTGACTCGCGTGGCCGTCAAACCACATAATAAGTGGAAAAATTCTCCTTTTATTGACTCTTTTGAAATAAAAGTGAAGCAATTGCAGCGTATTTACAAAAAAGTCTTACGCAGCGTTTTGTTGGAGAAAACAACAAACGGAGTATGGAAATGATTATTAGGCTTCAAAACAAACATGGAGTTTTTCTAACAGCGCTGCCAAAAGATGTTTTTTGCCACACAATTGCCTTACTACGCAAAAATGTGACATTAGATCGGAACATTGGGCAATTGTACGGTAAATGTAAAGTGGCCGGCCATTACATTAGGTACACCTGCACATTGAGGCTTATGTCAGCTGTCATGTGACGCATTTCCCGAGGGCAACAATGTGTGGCCCAGATGCTCCACGATGACAAGATGGGGAAACCATGCTAACAACATCCTAATTAAAAGCCGCAGAGGAGATGGCTTCGTTTAACACGTCCCTCATAACCCCCCCCCCCCCCCCATCATTCCACTATTAACCGTCCACCCACTGTCTTCCATGTGCAGCGTCTTGTGTTGTGTGTGTTTTAACATGTGCCGCTTCGCACTCGCTTTCCATGTCCGTGTCCGTCAGTCACTAAGCGCCACAAGTCCCACCTGAAGAGGCTGGACCGGAGATGGACGCTGGGGGGTGTCATCAGCCGGCAGCAGAGCCGAGGTGAAGTGAGACAGATGTCGCCACTGTTTTTGTTGGTGTGCGTGCGCTCGTGACGTCGCTCTTTGTCTCATCCCGCATCTTGTTGACGTAAATCCACCATGACTAACCACTAACTGACATGCAAATCAGCACTTTATAAGCCGCTCGTTGAAAACAAGTGGGAGCTTCAAATCCATTGTCCCGCATTGGACATTCACCCTAAAAAAAACACCCCAAAAAAATCAGAATTTTTATGATGAAATGTTGAAAGTACAGGTTTATTCTAGCAATTATATTTCCAGGAAAGCTGAGTTGAACTCAGTAGCTCCAAACAATTAACTGAAATTATCTTACAAAATGTGTTTGTTTTGTGCTTTTGTAATTTTCCAACCCTGCCAAATTCTCCCAAACAGCTCTCCTGCCACGCACCAAAAAGCTGTTGCGCAATACACAGCAGCATTGGCCTGACGCCGCATTTAAGAGCTGCGTTAGAGCCGGTTACTGACTCGGCTCCGGCGCAAATTACGACTAATCTCGACACATCAAAAACGACGTTTATGACGTTCATGGGCAGGCCAAGATGGTCAGTCACCATTAGAGGAGCAGCGTGGGTCGGTGTTTGGGTTCATACCAAATTTGTGCTTGGCACCACGCTCTGGAGTCGAGAGAGGGGGAGCGTTGTTTCCACCCGAGGACTCGAAAGATTGTGCTGACTCCGCTCAAATCAAGTCAAACAGTGATGGAGGCGATGCATGTTGTGGTTAACAAAACATCTGATTCAGAGTTTCCCCTTTTTGCTCAGCTGGATATTGTTTGAGGGGTGTGGGCACACAAAAAAGAGTCCCCAAGGTCAAAAATACAAAAATATCTTCTTTCGTTGGATCTTAGTCTTGAAAGTGAAAAGGAAGGGAATTGTTATACTGCTTCCTTTCTGCTTCTGGACTGGAAAAGGGGGAGCAAAGGTGGAAACGTATATATGTGTATACTGTATATGCTGTGAACAGCGCTAATATTTACTAGCGAAAATCTGCTAGCTTAATGCTATCAAGTAAATCGCCATAGAGAGGCTAATGAAAATTAGCTTGAATCTAGGCTAATGAAAATTAGCACGAATACTGTGATTGGTACAGTAATATACTGAAGACACAACTCTAAATTCGGACTATTTTCTACAAAAACCCATAAAAGCGATTTCTTAAAAAATCTACAACATAAATAGTAGCGGGAATTGCTTTCCCTCTTCCTGTACACTTTGAGACAACCTTGGGAAAGGGGCAAGCAAATGGGAAAAAAAAAATGACTTTTTTTTTAAGCAGGATCCCAAACACTGCTTCGACATCTTCGTCTAACTTTTGTCGTCTTGCTCTCTTGAGACTCAGTCGGGCAGGGTTGGGTCAGGAATTGCCATAATGACGGGAAATGGTGTCTGTACCACGACGCGCTGGCCTTGCTGGAATGCATAAATCAGCAGCAAGTCTTTGGCTGGCTATTATGTGCTGAGTTAAGAGGCGCAAGGCCAAGGACACTTCATAGGACGTCGGCTCGCCGAAGGTGCTCTTTATGTAAACAAACGTAAATGCATGACGTTTGTATCTTCAGGATTGCTTCGGTGTGCGACATAATAGTCGACTTTTAAGATGTGTCGCTCAGTCATAATATTAGAATGGATGGCCATTTTGTTTACGCTGACTTTAAAATGTACTTTGTAGACATACATTAACCACCCCACGCATATTTATGGTTTGCTATTGCTGTTTAATTTTTTTTCCTTTGGAATTTATCCCACGTTTGTGTAAAAAATCGATTTGCGGTATTTTTTCTGATATGATGCCACAAGATGGCGCCAAAGCCCGATTTGAATAAGAAAGTAGCACAAAAACAAAAATATTTTTGGATTAAATTTGAATTCTTGTTTCCATACAAAAATCAGTAAAATCATAAATATATTATTCACGACCACGGTCCATTGGGTGCCGTTGAACTGGACTACCCTTACACCTGTCTGTGGACCCCGTTGAGGCTATTTTGTGTGTTTTGGGGTGTTTTCTGATATTGAGGGGTGCTGGTTGGGCACTGTTACTTTTTTCTTTTGTCTTTTTGCTTTGCTTTGCTTTGCTTTGCTTTGCTTTGCTTTGATGGCTTTTATCTTTCGCACTTTCTGGCTTTCTTTGTGACACCGTTGTATGGCAGCCTTATGAGGGCCTATTGAGTTGCGCTCATGCCATCTGTGTGTCTTTTGTAAACCCGCTCTGTGGTATGGATACTGCTGGGGCCTGAATTTCCCTGAAGGAGTATTCCCAAGGGATTAATAAAGTTGAGTCTAAGTCTAAGTCTATAAATGATTAAATTTGTTATGTTTTGCTGTCTTACATAGAAGAGAAGTACATCACAGTGCAGCCGTACACCAGCCAAGGCAAAGATGAAATAGCGTTTGAGAAAGGCGAGGTCGTGGAAGTGATCCAGAAGAACTTGGAAGGTTGGTGGTTCATCAGGTGAGCTTTACTTCACACACCTGAAATGACAAGTTCACTGAAACTTGTAGCGTGCAATTATTAATGTTATTTACTCGCAGGTACCAAGATAAGGAGGGCTGGGCTCCAGCTTCTTATCTCAAGAAGATGGAGGACCTCTCCTCCCCCAAAAAAAAGACTGTGACCGGCCCGGTGGAGATCATCGGAAACATCATGGAGATTAGTAACCTCCTCAATAAGACGTCCCCGAGCGAGAAGGACGTCGGCAGCGCCAAAGTCTCGGAGAGCCCGCAAGTGGCCCGCAAGGAGATCAGCTTACCGGTCCTGTGTGACCCAGGCCCTGTTGGCACGCCGCAGGACGGCAAAGGCAAAACGGAGCCGGCCTCGCCGGCCGTGGCCCGCATTGCACCTCACCGGGTGGAAATCGGTCAGTCATGTCATTTTATACTAAAATAATTCCAGAATTTTGAGTTTACTGTAGATTGTTCTTATGTATTCATTATTTTTACAGTATATTTTCTTTCTGTCTCTGATTCATAGGTTCTCCGGTTCTCAGGCAAAAACCTCCTCCCCGAAGAGATGCAACCCTGGTGGGGAAGCTTTTTGTTATATATTAATATATTTACATAGTTATATTATCATAAAGTGATTTGACGAATATTATTCGGTCTGATCATGAAATCCATGGTTGTTTGTCAGTAGGTGTTCTCCCATCGCGTCATAAAATTAAATGAAATTAAAAATATATTTTTTTGCTACATGAGAGAGATACGAGAAGCTTTTCAGTATATATTTTTTTAACGGTCATGTGCTCTGGGTTAAAACAAAATGCCCTTTATTCCCAGGGATTTCCTTTGCCCTCCCCACCAGAGCCACCTACAGTTGAAGCTGAGTATTACACTATTGCCGAATTCCAGTCTTGCATATCTGATGGGATCAGTTTCAACGGAGGCCAAAAAGCAGAGGTAAAAATTACACAATATACGACTTCCTTATTGGTTCTTTCGGATAACGTAATGTTTGTCACATTTTAGGTGATTGAGAAGAATTCCGGTGGTTGGTGGTATGTCCAGATCGGAGAGCGGGAGGGCTGGGCTCCGTGTTCCTACATTGACAAACGCAAAAAGCCCAACCTCAATCGTAGAACGAGTACGCTATGTCGTCCCAAAGTACCTCCACCGGCGCCGCCTGTCAAGAAGCAGGACTCCGTGGGGACGGCGCCACCCAGCAGCCCCGGTCGTGAGGCTCCGGATTCTCCCATGTCTCCCGGGAGGCCTGCGTATGAGGAGCCGGAATACGACGTCCCGGCCATTGGCGACCTGGATCTGGAGTCTGAGTTTGAGTTCCTGAGAGGTGAAGCTTCCTTGGTGGATGCGAAGAACGAGGACACGTCTTCCGAGAAGGGATCCCAGCGGTCCTCCAAACCGTCTCCGGCCTCGTCGCTCCACAGCGCCTCCTTTAGAATGTGCGAGTCATTCGAAGACAGCCAAGAGGCGGAGGGTGAGGAGGAGTGTATCTATGAGAACGAGGGCTTCCGGCCCTTCAAGGAGACCCCGGAGAGGCAGTGCAGCCGTGACTCCAGTTCCTCCAAGGCCAGCGCTTCGTCCGAAACTGGCAAGAGCGCCAACCCCAAATTAGGAGGATGGAGATCTGCGGCCAACAAGCTCAAGATTAACTTGAACGGAAACCAAATGTCAGCCAAAAAAGAAGAGGGGTCCGGATCTAAATCAGCCTCCAACGAGTCCACCCCGGATATGTCCAGACCCAAGAAAGACCAGGAGGAAAGTAAAACATCCCCCAACGCCAAGTCCTCCTCCAAACCCAAGCCGGTGGTCAGGCCTAAACCGCAGCTGGCCAAAGCATCCAGCGGGGACAAGATGGACATCAGCACGCTGAGAAGACAGCTGCGACCCACGGGGCAGCTCAAGAACGGCAGCAAAAACAAAGGCGAGGACTCCGAGACCGCCTCTGTCGTCTCCTCCGAGGACTCCTTTTCATCTCAGAGCACGTCCTCGGAGTTCTCCTCCATCTACTCCAAAGGCAGCCGCGGTGACTCGGACGCGGAAGGCTGCGTCCTCTATCGCACTACCGACGCTTACGAGAAAGTCCAAGAGTCGGAGCTGAGCTTTCCTGCCGGCGTGGAGGTGCTGGTGCTGGAGAAGCAGGAGAGCGGCTGGTGGTACATCCGCTGGGACGACTCCGAGGGGTGGGCCCCAACGTACTTCTTGGAGCCCGTGCGGCAGCAGGATGACCCGGCTGGCTCGGAATCCGACGGAACGCCTTCCAAACCCGGGAGCCTCAGCAAGTCCAACAGCCTGGAGAAGAACGAGCAAAGGGTTCAGGCCATGAACAACCTCAATCAGAACCTAAAGAAAGTCACTCCACCGATCCCCTCCAAACCACCTGGCGGTTTCTCCAAACCCACCGGCTTGTTTGGGTCGCGCAAGCAGAACAGCGGCAAGCAGCAACAGGTGGTCAGACCGCAGTCGGTCTTCATCTCAGCCCCCATCAGGGATAACCCGAGCCCCGTCGGCTCCCTCAGGAGAAACGAGTCCCTCAACTCCGGCAACCACCCTCGCGGAAGCCCCGTGGTGCGTCGCAACGCCTCATTCGGCACCGTGCCCCGCAACCTGGCGTCCAACAATATCGCCCTACCCATCCGGAACCCACCCAACACCGGGAGTTCGGAGTTCCTGGGCGGTACCTCCCAGAAGAATGTCCTCCCTGTGTCCACCGTAAGACCCAAGCCCCACATCATCCACAACAACCTCAGGGAGATCTACGTCTCCATTGCCGACTACCACGGTGACGAGGAGACCATGGGCTTCCCAGAGGGGACCAGTCTGGAGGTTCTGGAGAGGAACCCCAACGGCTGGTGGTACTGCAAAGTACTGGACAGTGGCAAGCCCAGAAAAGGGTGGGTTCCTTCCAATTACCTCGAGAGGAAGCCTTAGTGCGCTCGGAGCTGGCAGAACTCGCGCGTTGGAAAGACTACTCACACGGACACTTTGATTTTGTACGAGAACTCCAGGAAGTTCACAATGACACAAGAGGAGAAAAGCCAAAGAGCAACCTAAAAGAGGAACTCGATGCTTCGTCGGTCCGCCCTAAACCGGAAGTACAGTAATCCCGCTCTATTCGCGGGGGATAAGGACCGATTCCCAGAATAAAAATAGTATCCGCTAACCGATACCAATGCTAACATTCACTCTTTGTCTCCTCACCGATGCCAAGTACTGATACCTCTCATACTTTTGATCTAAAATGTTATGTTCCG
The DNA here is from genome assembly GCF_024217435.2 of Syngnathus scovelli. NCBI lineage: Eukaryota > Metazoa > Chordata > Actinopteri > Syngnathiformes > Syngnathidae > Syngnathus > Syngnathus scovelli. The sequence continues at coordinate 3,880,484 of NC_090858.1, forward strand.
AAGCAGATACTGCTGAGGAAGACTTTCTAGATTTTTCCCTCCGTAACTTCTGCTAACGACCCAGACTCAACATATAAAACTTGAGACGCATCACTTCAACATAGTTCCTCGAACCCACATGTAAAACTTTCCTATTAGATAGAGCTTTGGTGCCATCTTTTCTTAAGAGAATAGTGTGAATAGCTCGAAGTAGATCCCCCCCCCCCCCCCACACACACACACACAAAACGTGGATTAGTGAACCGCGAATATGCAGGGGATTACTGTAATCATTTTTGTAGAATTTTCTAAGCATTTAAAGCTTACTGCATGTTTGATTTTATTATACTGACAAAGCCTTGAGCTGTTCAAACGTAACTTTTTTTTGCTGCTATGTGTTAGTCACATCTTGGTGCTGCATGTTTTCATAGCTTTATTTTGTTGTACTGTACGTTAAAATGATGTAAAATGTTCAACGCATTTAATTGTTCTTTTGTGAGCATCTTTAATTGTAACGATGGCTTGTCATAATAATAATAATAATAATAGAATCCCTTGATGGTTTACCAGGAAAACAAAAGCCCTTTGCTATCTTCCACCCAAATTGTATTTATTCATTCTTTTTGTACCGTTACGGTTGACACAATTGTTCACAACCACTTCACGCGTATGCTCCAAATCTATCCTGACATTGAAAAAAAAATTTCTGCTGGGCAGTAAATTTGACATTTTTACTTGTAGTCTTAACTCAGATGCTCACTTTTTGTTTTACTGTTTACGGTGTGACAAGCAGCAATAACTCAAGTGCCTGAAAATGAGAATAAATGCACTTTTTAAATGGTTACTCCTTTTTTTTTTCACTCATGTTTACTTTGCGTGTATGACGTCACGTTGGCTCTGAATTATGTCCAGGTGCGCAGCGCGGATTTCGAAAGCTGCGCGCGCATCACTGAAGGAAGAACGACGGCTGTGTTGATGGGAACATTTTTTTGTTTGTTTTTGTGTTTTTTATAGTTAATAAATAGTTTCGGGGTTCAATATTCGCGTTCGCCTTGCTCCTTTCACATCTGGTAAGTATCGTGCCCTTTTAGTTTAACTTGAAATGTTGAATACGTGGTCAAAAATTGTGAAATGATGGCAAATGTTTGCTCCAATTCGACACGATTGTCAGTTGAATTTAATGTCATTTATCAAAAAAGAAACTAGACGAACTGCCTACGTTACTCACTCTGCCGTTAAAGAAGAGTTTACAGTGAGGACGTATTTCTACTTTGTTTTGACTGACGTTACAGTTATCACTGTTCCCCTATTTCACATTGAGTCCACTGGAGGGCAGCAGAGCGCAGCATCTCATCACAAGAGCGTCACTGAATCAATCGTCCCCACCTCAAACACTGACTGACAGTGATTAAAAAGCTTTACAATGACAACAGGCAATTGCCATCTTGCACTCAAAGTTGAACTTTGATTCTCATTACCTTTCAGTCTATCTGAAATTACTGAGGTGAAAGCTCAAAATCTTCAACAAATAGCCTCTTCAATCTCATGTCCTAAGTCAATTTTGGATTCCAAATCAATACATTGTGTGTGCATGAATGGGAAAATAAATTGTGTGTCAAGAAGCGATTGTGACACTTAACCAAACACTCAGAAGCTATGAGGAGGCCAATTTATGTCTGTCTGTGGAGGTTTTTGTGTGGTCATCCTCTAAATCTGTTCTATGTTGACACATATGTATGGCCTTTAAAAATTTGGCAAATAGCTATAGCAAATTACACATTGATAATTCAAACATTATAAACAGTTTTAAAAAATAGCATTTGCAGTAATGTTAAAAAAAAATGCATTTTAGAACCTTCAACTGCATGTGCAGCCCCTTCAGAAATTTATTTTTATTTTTTTCCAAACACTTATGGAGCCTATGCATCACCCCCGCGAGACCACTCAGCCACCTGTTACATGTCGCGTCATTGTGGCTTGTGAGTTAGTAAATAAACCAGGGCCTGCTCTACATAGCGCAAGTTTATAAACAGCCAAAGTGTGATTTACAGCTGTTTATTCGGACCCCCTGCCTCCCCCTCCTCCTTTATCACAGTGTACGTATGTATTGTACGTAAATGGGCGTTTCACAAGGACTCAGTGAAGCGTTGGGTTTGATGCACTGCAGATACAGCGTGCAGCTCGCCAATATTCTGCCTTAACTGCTTTATTGCCTTCAACATTTTTTCATTGGAATTTGTACAAGGGAACTTTTGAAATCTAATAAGTTTTGTCCATTTTTTTCAACGGAATAAAACTAATTTACAAGACAAATGATCACTGAGATGTTTATGATAAAATATTTAATTTTAAGAGACGAGAGTAGAAAACAAGAATAATGTCGTCAAATAAACAGTGAGGCATTTTGTTTTTAATGTAAACTTTATTGAACAGAGCGAGACGTCATGGCTAATTTGAAAACTACTTCCCTCACATAAATAGCAAAAACACAGCCCCCAACATTAAAATAATAATAATATTTATAATGATAATGGCTTTCTATTATTTTTACAAGTTGGACTATGGCTATTAAAATTTGGTCTCAGAAATTAACCTGCTTCACTGATTTTCAATTCAACTAACTAAGCAGCTAAGCTAAATCATGTTTTGTTTTTTGAAGCTGTAACTTTTCATCTGAAAGCTTATCTTGGTTTCTAGATAAGCTAGCATGTAATATCTTAAATCCATTTTAATTCAATTGCTCAACTTAAAGTACAACACGGTATGAACAATATTTTTCGGGGATGGTTGTGTCCATAATTCATCATTATTGAAACTCTTCATAGAAACATTGACAAAAATCAATACCTCAGACTAATATACGTCTTACGATTCATAATTATTTATTTCTCGGCTAAAACTAAACGTAAAATCTGCTCATCATTCCAGTTTAGCAGTGCACTTTTTAAGCCGAAATTCTTGAATTTATGATTGTACACGGCTTTGAAGGCCTTTGTATTATTTTTAAAAAAGGCACAATAGGTGACAGTATTGATACTCTAATAAACAAATGATATTTTGTTTTAGCTGCATGCCATTAAAGAAATGGACTCAAATATTCTCTTAAGAAATCCAAGCTTGTCATTGTGGACACACCTCAAATTTCAAGATCCTCGTTATGGTGAAGTAAACAAAGTCACTTCCCTTTATCTGCCCGCCTCCTCCTGATGACGAAAAAAAAAAAAGTCTACTTGTCCTTTAAAAGCTCCTGAACAAAGCCAGACTGTTAACTTTTTTTTTACCCAATTACAGAAAGTCGTGCGTGCTTTGGCGGCTTCTTTTAAACGGCAGCAAGGTGACCTTGCTCCACTTCCTGGCTCATTTGCATCCTCCTTGAGCCCTCAAGACAACGCCCGGTCTCGGACCGACTCAAGTTCGCATAAAACAGTTACAGACAACTCAAGCTAAACATCTTCGGTGAGTAAAAGATTTGATCAAATTTTTCATGGATTTCACTAGATTTTGTGTTTTGAATATATATATATATTTTTTAATATGATGGTTTCTACAATTGTAACATGAAAGTGGCGCGATTCGTAAGTGCACTGCCAAACGGAAGGGTCTCTCACAAAAACACGAGTCTTTACTACTGGAAGAAAACCTGAGTTGATCTCGCCAATCAGTCGGCGCCCTACACAATTTTGTAGGTCCTGATGATATCAAGGATGGGCTTCCTGCAGATGGGACATGGCGCCTTGTCCTGTTTTAGCTTGAGGGCGCACGTGTTGCACAGACAAAGATGCCCGCAATCGTACAACGCCGTGTCCGCCGTGTCGTCGCAGCAAATGGCGCACTCGTCTGAGGCTTGCGGGGGGCCGACGGCGCTCGGGCTAGACGGCGTGGAGTTCCGCGCCGTATCTGAATGAGTTGAACACAAAATGGCGATATATGTTTCAATTTTGCTGAAAGTTTGACAGCCACTGAAATACTTTTAATCCGAAACACACATTGAGTAGAATCTACGCCACAAACCTGTGTTGAAGCGGGAGCTCCTTTGAGATGACAAATTGGCGCTGGCTGACGGGCGTGGTCTTGGAAGCGACTGGACTAGTCGGTCTGAGGCTGATGTAAAACAAAAAATTCTAATCAGCAAAGAGGAAAAGCCTATCACGCTGGATTGGATGTTATTTTTTACATCTAAGTCACTTTTAGTAAACCAGGAAACATTCTATTTTAGTATTCAACTCTCCGCCGAAATATAATCATGAGACAAGTTGGACACATTGAGACTTGCTTCTCCTCCTTATGAACCTGGTCTTCACTTTTTCTCATGAACAAACGTGGCGGACAATGAGGCCTCTTGTTTACACTCGTCTCCATCTTCTATTATTTGCGCTCCAGCTCGACATCGCATCGCTGCTTTCTATTAGCTCTGTAAATATTTGACCTTATGCGCAAACAAGTCGGCGTGGTGGATCCGTTTCGTGCAATGCTGTCAAACTGGGTGACTATTTGGAAAAGTTGAATATGATGGCTTTTACAAAGCATGTCGCGACATTTTTAGAGGTGTGTCTTCACTGAAATCGACTTAAAAGATTCCGAGCTATTTTGTGAAGGCACAGTCAGTTGTTGCTATGAGCTTAGAAGTGCTCGTGAGGGTTTGGACAAACCTGTGGAAGGTTGGCTGGAGGTGACGTGTCTGCTGGAGGTGATGTTGGGCACCGTTTTGGTTGTGGACAAAGGCAATGCTGGGAGAGAAGGGACGGTGGACACAGGTGATCTTGGTGGGCCTTGGACATCTGAGTGCGAAGACAAGCCTGACAACATACGAACGAGAATGACAACAGAGCTGACTTTTTTGTTTTTGGATTGCAAACAACCAATCAAATAGAACCCACAAAAAAAAGCAAGCATTTGAATTCCCGGTCATTGCAGAGGATCCAGTCCCAAATGCTACAGGCAAAGTAGCACCAATATGCCACAAGATGGCGCCAAGCCAGTCCCTATATGTTAGACATGGCTTTGGCCTAAAGATTTACTTTTTTCAAATTGCAAATCGTGTAAATGTGCGAGAACAGTGTAACGTACCAACACAGAAACACACAATCGCTATAAATGGCAGATTTCTGTAATTTAACGAGTTTTCCGCAAAGAACAAGTCGGTACGTGTCAAGAAGCGAAGAACATTTTGCACAAAACGGATCCAATCTCAATGAGACGAAGCAGCGCGTGGGCGCGACGGCGTCCCATCTGTTCCGTTTGACGACACCCAGCCATGACATAACTGTCACTCGCCTCGTTGGACACACGTTTCCACGGCAACCGGCGTCCGCCAGTCCCCCACAGCGTGTGGGTGAGCGGAGACGTGTCCCGCCGCCCGACAGTCCTTTCCGCAGCTGGAGTGGGAAATGGTCTCACAGGATGAACCCGAAGAGCGGAGGCGGGAAGCAAGAACGGAGGAAGCGAAGAGGAGTGACGTCCCGCCGAGGGGACGCTCGGTGGGTGGACGCCCAAGCATCTCCATGCGCAGCGCAATTACATTTAATAATGCATACGGTGGGCATCGTAAGGAGCTATTATGAGCTAACCCCCTCCTGATAAATATCACTTGTGGCAGCGGGGAGCTCCAGCCTGACAGAAATGACCTCCTAAGCCCTGATAGATGACTACGGCAAGAAAAAAACATGTTGCTTGCAAGTGGCTGGATGATATTCTAGAACTTGGGTTCCATGCTTTTAGTTCCCCTTCAACTTAGCATAGGAATTTGCCAGAATCCTTCCAGAAAATGTCCACCACCTTTCAACCCTGT